>NW_027667246.1:0-722500 GCF_963924665.1 Micromys minutus | reverse complement strand
GAAATTCCCTTTATTTTGGGGCAAAAAGGAAGAAATTTTCCTTATTTTGGGGCAAAAAGCAGTCATTTCCCTTATTTTCGGGAAAAATTTTAGAAATTTCACTGATTTCAGAGCAAAAAGTCAGAAATTCCTTTTATTTTCGGGCAAAAAGAGAGAAATTCCGTTTATTTTGGGGGAAAAGGCAGAAATTGCACTTATTTGGAGTCTAAAAGGCGGAAAATCCCCTTATTTTGGGGCAAAAGTGAAGAAATTTCCCTTTTTTCTGGCAAAAAGTTATACATTCCCTTTTTTTTCGGGCAAAAAGGCAGAAATTCCCAGTATTTTGGAGCAAAATTGCAGAAATTCCCCTAATTTTGGGGCAAAAAGGCAAAAATTCTTCTTATTTTTGGGTAAAACTGCAGAAATTTCACTTATTTCGCGGCAAAATGGCAGAAATTTTCTTCTTTTCGGCGAAAAAGGCAGAAAATCCCGGTATTTTGGAGCAAAATTGCAGTAATTCACCTAATTTTTGTGGTATAAAATGCAGTAATTTTCTTTATTTTGGGGCAAAACGGCAGAAATTTCTTTTAATATGGGGCAAAAGGAAGAAATTCCCCATATTTTGGGGCAAAATTGCAGAAATTTCCTTTATTTGGAAGCAAAAAAAAGAAATTCCTTTTATTTTCGGGCAAAATTGCAGAAATTTCCCTTATTATGGGGAAAAATTGCAGAAATTTCCCTTATTTTAGGGCAAAATTGCAGAAATTTCACTTATTTCAGAGAAAAAGAAGCAAAAATTTTTCTTATTTTGGGGCAAAAAGGCAGAAATTCCCATTATTTTGGGGCAAAGAGGCAGAAATTCACCTTATTTTGGGGTAAAATATCAGAAATTACACATATTTCAGGGCAAAAAGGCAGAAATTCCCCTTATTTAAGGCAAAAAGGCAGAAATTCCCCTTATTTTGGGATAAAATTGCAGAAATTTCCTTTGGGGGCAAAAAGGCAGAAAATCCCCTTAATTTCAGGCAAAAAAGCAGAAATTTCCCGTATTTTGGAGCAAAATAGCAGAAATTCCCCTAATATTAAGGCAAAAATGCACAAAAAGGAAGAAGTTCCCCTTATTTTCGGGAAAAGGGGCAGAAATTCCCTGTATTTTGAAGCAAAATTGCAGAAACTCTCCTAATCTTAAGGTAAAAAAGCAGAAATTCTCTATATGTTGGGGCAAAAAGACAGAATTTCTCCTTATTTTGGGGCAAAACTCAGAAATTCCACTTATTTTGGAGCAAAATTGCAGAAATTTCCCATAGTTTGGGGCAAAAATGCAGAAATTCCCCTTATTTTGAGGTAAAAAGGCTGAAATTCCCCTTATTGGGGGCAAAAAGGCAGAAATTTCCCTTATTTTGGGACAAAATTGCAGAAATTTCACTTATTTCAGGGTAATAAGTCAGAAATTTCCCTTATTTTGGGGCAAAAAAGACAGAAATTCCCTTTGTTTGGGGGAAAAAGACAGAAATTTTACTTATTTAGAGGCAAAAATGCAGAAATTCCCCTTATTTTGGAACAAATATAAAGAAAATTCCCCCTTTTTATGGCAAAAAGGTATGCATTCTTCTTATTTTCGGGCAAAAAAACAGAAATTTCTTGTATTTTGGAGCAAAATTGCAGAAATTCCCCTAATTTTGGGGCAAAAGGCAGAAACTCCCTATACTTTGGGGCAAAAATCAGAAATTCCCCTTATTTTGGAGCAAAATTCCAGAAATTTCCTTTATTTTGTGGTAAAATTGCAGAAATTTACCTTATGTTTAGGCAAAATTGCAAAAATTTCTCTTATTTGGGGCAAAATTGCAGATATTTCACTTATTTTCAGGTAAAAAGGCTGAAATTTCCTTTATTTTTGGGCAAAAAGGGAGAAATTTCCCTTATTTTGAGGCAAATTTGTAGAAATTTTCCTTATTTTGGGGCAAAAAGGCAGAAATTCCCCTTATTTTGAGGTAATAAGGCTGAAATTCCCCTTATTTTGGGGCAAAAAGGCAGAAATTTTCCTTATTTTCGGGCAAAATTGCAGAAATTTCATTTATTTCAGGGTAAAAAGTCAAAATTCCTCATATTTTGTGGCAAAAAGCAGAAATTTCCCTTATTTTGAGGTAATAAGGCTGAAATTCCCCTTATTTTGGGGCAAAAAGGCAGAAATTCCCCTTTTTTTGGGGTAAAATTGCAGAAATTTCAAATATTTCAGGGCAAAATGGCAGAAATTCCCCTTATTTTGGAGCAAAAAGATGAAATCCCTAATTTTTGGCTAAAATAGAAGAAATTTCACTTATTTCGGACGAGAAAGGCAGAAATTCCACTTAATTTCAGGCAAAAAGGGAGAAATGACACGTATTTTGGAGCAAAATTGCAGAATTTCCCCTAATATTGGTGCAAAAATGCAGAAATTGCCTTTATTTTGAGGCAAAAAGGCAGAAATTCTCCATATTTTGGTGTAAAAAGGCTGAAATTCCCCTTATTTTGAGGTAAAATGCAGAAATTCCCCATATTTTGGGGCAAAAGGCAGAATTTCCCCTCATTTTGGGGCAAAAAGGCACAAATTTCCCTTATTTTCGGGCAAAATTGCAGAAATTTTATTTATTTCAGGGAAAAAAGTCAGAAATTCCCCTTATTTTGGGGCAAAAAGCAAAAATTCCTTTTATTATGGTACAAAATTGAAGAAATTTTTTTTATTTTGGAACAAAAAAAGAGAAATTCCCCATATTTTGGGGCAAAAGGCAGAAATTCTTCTTATTTTGAGGTAAAATGCAGAAATTCCCCTTATTTAGAGGTAAAATGCAGAAATTCCCCAAATATTGTGGGAAAATGCAGAAATTCCCTTATTTTGGGGCTAAAAGGCAGAAATTCCCCGTATTTTGAAGCAAAATTGCAGAAATTCTCATAATTTTCGGGAAAAAGGCAGAAATTCTACTTATTTTGGGGCAAAAAGACAGAAAATCTCCTTTTTTCGGGAGCAAACAGTCAGAAATTCCCTTTATTTTGGGGCAAAATTGCACAAAATTCCTATACATTGGGGCAAAATTGCTGAAATTTCCCTTATTTTGGGGCAAAATTGCAGAAATTTCACTTATTTCAGGGAAAAAAGGCAGAAATTTTCCTTATTTTGGGGCAAAAAGGCAGAAATTTTTTATATTTTGTGGCAAAAATGGAGAAATTCCTCTTATTTTGAGGTAAAAAGGCTGAAATTCCCTTTATTTGAGGGCAAAAAGGCAGAAATTTCCCTTATTTTGGAGCAAAATTGCAGAAATTTCACTTATTTCAGGGTAATAAGTCAGAAATTTTCCTTATTTTGGGGCAAAAAAGACAGAAATTCCCTTTGTTTTGGGGGAAAATGTCAGAAATTCCACTTATTTAGAGGCAAAAAAGCAGAAATTCCCCTTATTTTGGAGCAAAAATGAAGAAAATTTCCTTTTTTATGGCAAAAAGGTATGCATTCTTCTTATTTTCAGGCAAAAAGGCAGAAATTCCCCGTATTTTGGAGCAAAATTGCAGAAATTCCCCTAATTGTGAGGCAAAAAGGCAGAAATTCCCTATATGTTGGGACAAAAAGACAGAAATTCTCCTTATTTTGGGGCAAAACTAAGAAATTTCACTTATTTTGGGGCAAAATTCCAGAAATTTCCTTTATTTGGGGCAAAATTGCAGAAATTTGACTTATTTCAGAAAAAAAGCAGAAATTTTCTTATTTTGGGGCAAAAAGGCAGAAATTTCTTTTATTTTGGTACAAAATTGCAGAAATTTTTCTAATTTTGGGGCAAAAAGGCAGAAATTTCCCATATTTTGGGGAAAAATGCAGAAATTCCCCTTATTTTGAGGTAAAAAGGCTGAAATTCCCCTTATTTGGGGACAAAAATGCAGAAATTACCCTTATTTTGAGGCGAAATTGCAGAAATTTCACTTATTTCAGGGTAATAAGTCAGAAATTTTCCTTATTTTGGGGAAAAAAGACAGAAATTCCCTTTGTTTTGGGGGAAAATGTTAGAAATTCCACTTATTTAGAGGCAAGAAAGCAGAAATTCCCATTATTTTGGAGCAAAAATGAAGAAATTTCCCTTTTTTATGGCAAACAGGTATGCATTCTTCTTATTTTCGGGCAAAAAGGCAGAAATTCCTCGTATTTTGGAGCAAAATTGCAGAAATTCCCCTAATTGTGGGGCAAAAATGCAGAAATTTCCTATATGTTGGGGCAAAAAGACAGAAATTCTTTTTATTTTGGGGCAAAACTCAGAAATCCCACATATTTTTGGGCAAAATTGCAGAAATTTCACTAATTTCAGAAAAAAAAGCAGAAATTTTCTTATTTTGGAGCAAAAAGGCAGAAATTTCTTTTAGTACAAAATTGCAGAAATTTTTCTTATTTTGGGGCAAAAAGGCAGAAATTTCTCATATTTTGGGGCAAAAATACAGAAATTCCCCTTATTTTGAGGTAAAAAGGCTGAAATTCTTATTATTTGGGGGCAAAAGGCAGAAATTTTCCTTATTTCGGGCAAAATTGCAGAAATTTCACTTACTTCATAGTAATAAGTCAGAAATTTTCCTTATTTTGGGGCAAAAAGACAGAAATTCCCTTTGTTTTGGGGGAAAAAGACAGATATTCCACTTATTTAGAGGCAAAAAAGCAGAAATTCCCTTTATTTTGGTGCAAAAATGAAGAAATTTTACTTTTTTATGGCAAAAAGGTATGCATTCCCCTTATTTTCGGGCAAAAAGGCAGAAATTCCTCGTATTTTAGAGCAAAATTGCAGAAATTCCCGTAATTGTGTGGCAAAAAGGCAGAAATTCTCTACATGTTGGGGCAAAAAGACAGAAATTCTCCTTATTTTGGGGCAAAACCCAGAAATTCCACTTATTTTGGAGCAAAATTGCAGAAATTTGACTTATTTTGGAGCAAAATTGCAGAAATTTCACTTATTTCTGAAAAAAAGCAGAAATTCTTTTATTTTGGAGCAAAAAGGCAGAAATTTTTTTTATTTTGGTACAAAATTGCAAAAATTTTTCCTATTTTGGGGCAAAAAGGCAGAATTTTCCCATATTTTGGGGCAAAAATTCAGAAATTCCCCTTATTTTGAGGTAAAAAGGTTAAAATTCCTTTTATTTGGGGGCAAAAAGGCAGAAATTTCTCTTATTTTGGGGCAAAATTGCAGAAATTTCCCTTATTTCAGGGTAATAAGTCAGATATTTTCCTTATTTTGGGGCAAAAAAGAGAGAAATTCCCTTTGTTTTGGGGGAAAAAGACAGAAATTCCACTTATTTAGAGGCAAAAAAGCAGAAATTCCCCTTATATTGGAGCAAAAATGAAGAAATTTCCCTTTTTTGTGGCAAAAGGTATACATTCCCCTTATTTTGGGGCAAAATTCCAAAAATTTTCCTTATTCTGTGGCAAAATTGCAGAAATTTCACTTATTTCAGAGAAAAAAGGCAGAAATTTTCCTTATTTTGGGGCAAAAAGGCAGAAATTTTTTATATTTTGTGGCAAAAATGCAGAAATTCCTCTTATTTTTAGGTAAAAATGCTGAAATTCTTCTTATTTGGGGGCAAAAAGGCAGAAATTTCCCTTATTTTGGGGCAAAATTGCAGAAATTTCACTTACTTCAGGGTAATAAGTCAGAAATTTTCCTTATTTTGGGGCAATAGAGACAGAAATTCCCTTTGTTTTGGGGGAAAAAGTCAGAAATTTCACTTATTTAGAGGCAAAAAAGCAGAAATTCTCCTTATTTTGGAGCAAAAATGAAGAAATTTCCTTTTTTTATGGCAAAAAGGTATGCAATCTTCTTATTTTCGGGCAAAAAGGCAGAAATTCCCCGTATTTTGGAGCAAAATTGCAGAAATTCCCCTAATTGTGAGGCAAAAAGGCAGAAATTCCCTATATGTTGGGACAAAAACACAGAAATTCTTCTTATTTTGGGGCAAAACTAAGAAATTTCACTTATTTTGGGGCAAAATTCCAGAAATTTCTCTTATTTTGGGGCAAAATTGCAGAAATTTGACTTATTTCAGAAAAAAAGCAGAAATTTTCTTATTTTGGGACAAAAAGGCAGAAATTTCTTTTATTTTGGTACAAAATTGCAGAAATTTTTCTTATTTTGGGGCAAAAAGGCAGAAATTTCCCATATTTTGAGGAAAAATGCAGAAATTTCCCTTATTTTGAGGTAAAAAGGCTGAAGTTCCCCTTATTTGGGGACAAAAATGCAGAAATTTCCCTTATTTTGAGGCGAAATTGCAGAAATTTCACTTATTTCAGGGTAATAAGTCAGAAATTTTCCTTATTTTGGGGAAAAAAGACAGAAATTCCTTTTGTTTTGGGGGAAAATGTCAGAAATTCCACTTATTTAGAGGCAAAAAAGCAGAAATTCCCATTATTTTGGAGCAAAAATGAAGAAATTTCCCTTTTTTATGGCAAACAGGTATGCATTCTTTTTATTTTCGGGCAAAAAAACAGAAATTTCCCATATTTTTGAGCAAAATTGCAGAAATTCCCCTAATTGTGGGGCAAAAAGGCAGAAATTCCCTATATGATGGGACAAAAAGACAGAAATTCTCCTTATTTTGGAGCAAAACTCAGAAATCCCACATATTTTTGGGCAAAATTGCAGAAATTTCACTTATTTCAGAAAAAAAAGCAGAAATTTTCTTATTTTGGAGCAAAAAGGCAGAAATTTCTTTTAGTACAAAATTGCAGAAATTTTTCTTATTTTGGGGCAAAAAGGCAGAAATTTCTCATATTTTGGGGCAAAAATACAGAAATTCCCATTATTTTGAGGTAAAAAGGCTGAAATTCCCATTATTTGGGGGCAAAAGGCAGAAATTTCCCTTATTTCGGGCAAAATTGCAGAAATTTAACTTACTTCATGGTAATAAGTCAGAAATTTTCCTTATTTTGGGGCAAAAAGACAGAAATTCCCTTTGTTTTGGGGGAAAAAGACAGATATTCCACTTATTTAGAGGCAAAAAGGCAGAAATTCCCTTTATTTTGGAGCAAAAATGAAGAAATTTCACTTTTTTATGGCAAAAAGGTATGCATTCCCCTTATTTTCGGGCAAAAAGGCAGAAATTCCTCGTATTTTAGAGCAAAATTGCAGAAATTCCCGTAATTGTGTGGCTAAAAGGCAGAAATTCTCTATATGTTGGGGCAAAAAGACAGAAATTCTCCTTATTTTGGGGCAAAACCCAGAAATTCCACTTATTTTGGGGCAAAACTGCAGAAATTTGACTTATTTTGGAGCAAAATTGCAGAAATTTAACTTATTTCTGAAAAAAAGCAGAAATCCTTTTATTTTGGAGCAAAAAGGCAGAAAATTTTTTTTTATTTTGGTACAAAATTGCAAAAATTTTTCCTATTTTGGGGCAAAAAGGCAGAATTTTCCCATATTTTGGGGCAAAAATTCAGAAATCCCCCTTATTTTGAGGTAAAAAGGTTAAAATTCCCCTTATTTGGGGGCAAAAAGCCAGAAATTTCTCTTATTTTGGGGCAAAATTGCAGAAATTTCACTTATTTCAGGGTAATAAGTCAGATATTTTCCTTATTTTGGGGCAAAAAAGAGAGAAATTCCCTTTGTTTTGGGGGAAAAAGACAGAAATTCCACTTATTTAGAGGCAAAAAAGCAGAAATTCCCCTTATATTGGAGCAAAAATAAAGAAATTTCCTTTTTTTGTGGCAAAAGGTATACATTCCCCTTATTTTGGGGCAAAATTCCAAAAATTTTCCTTATTTTGGGGCAAAATTGCAGAACCTTCACTTATTTTGTGGCAAAATTGCAGAAATTTCACTTATTTCAGAGAAAAAAGGCAGAAATTTTCCTTATTTTGGGGCAAAAAGGCAGAAATTTTTAATATTTTGTGGCAAAAATGCAGAAATTCCTCTTATTTTTAGGTAAAAAGGCTGAAATTCTTATTTGGGGGCAAAAAGGCAGAAATTTCCCTCATTTTGGGGCAAAATTGCAGAAATTTCACTTATTTCAGGGTAATAAGTCAGAAATTTTCCTTATTTTGGGGCAAAAGAGACAGAAATTCCCTTTGTTTTGGGGGAAAAAGTCAGAAATTTCACTTATTTAGAGGCAAAAAAGCAGAAATTCCTTTTATTTTGGAGCAAAAATGAAGAAATTTCCTTTTTTTATGGCAAAAAGGTATGCAATCTTCTTATTTTCGGGCAAAAAGGCAGAAATTCCCCGTATTTTGGAGCAAAATTGCAGAAATTCCTCTAATTGTGGGGCAAAAAGGCAGAAATTCTCTCTATGTTGGGGCAAAAAGACAGATATTCTTTTTATTTTGGGGCAAAACTAAGAAATTTCACTTATTTTGGGGCAAAATTCCAGAAATTTCTCTTATTTTGGGGCAAAATTGCAGAAATTTGACTTATTTCAGAAAAAAAGCAGAAATTTTCTTATTTTGGGGCAAAAAGGCAGAAATTTCTTTTATTTTAGTACAAAATTGCAGAAATTTTTCTTATTTTGGGGCAAAAAGGCAGAAATTTCCCATATTTTGGGGAAAAATGCAGAAATTCCCCTTATTTTGAGGTAAAAAGGCTGAAATTCCCCTTATTTGGGGACAAAAATGCAGAAATTTCCCTTATTTTGGGGCGAAATTGCAGAAATTTCACTTATTTCAGGGTAATAAGTCAGAAATTTTCCTTATTTTGGGGCAAAAGAGACAGAAATTCCCTTTGTTTTGGGGGAAAAGTCAGAAATTTCACTTATTTAGAGGCAAAAAAGCAGAAATTCCCCTTATTTTGGAGCAAAAATGAAGAAATTTCCCTTTTTTATGGCAAAAAGGTATGCATTCTTCTTATTTTCGGGCAAAAAGGCAGAAATTCCCCGTATTTTGGAGCAAAATTGTAGAAATTCCTCTAATTGTGGGGCAAAAAGGCAGAAATTCTCTCTATGTTGGGGCAAAAATACAGAAATTCTTTTTATTTTGGGGCAAAACTAAGAAATTTCACTTATTTTGGGGCAAAATTCCAGAAATTTCTCTTATTTTGGGGCAAAATTGCAGAAATTTGACTTATTTCAGAAAAAAAGCAGAAATTTTCTTATTTTGGGGCAAAAAGGCAGAAATTTCTTTTATTTTAGTACAAAATTGCAGAAATTTTTCTTATTTTGGGGCAAAAAGGCAGAAATTTCCCATATTTTGGGGAAAAATGCAGAAATTCCCCTTATTTTGAGGTAAAAAGGCTGAAATTCCCCTTATTTGGGGACAAAAATGCAGAAATTTACCTACTTTTGGGGCGAAATTGCAGAAATTTCACTTATTTCAGGGTAATAAGTCAGAAATTTTCCTTATTTTGGGGTAAAAAAAGACAGAAATTCCCTTTGTTTTGGGGGAAAAAGACGGAAATTCCACTTATTTAGAGGCAAAAAAGCGTAAATTCTCCTTATTTTGGAGCAAAAATGAAGAAATTTCACTTTTTTTTGGCAAACAGGTATGCATTCTTTTTATTTTCGAACAAAAAGCAGAAATTCCCCGTATTTTTGAGCAAAATTGCAGAAATTCCCCTAATTGTGGGGCAAAAAGGCAGAAATTCCCTATATGTTGGGGCAAAAAGACAGAAATTCTCCTTATTTTGGGGCAAAACTCAGAAATTTCACTTATTTTTGGGCAAAATTGCAGAAATTTCACTTATTTCAGAAAAAAGCAGAAATTTTCTTATTTTGGGGCAAAAAGGCAGAAATTTCTTTTATTTTGGTACAAAATTGCAGAAATTTTTCTTATTTTGGGGCAAAAAGGCAGAAATTTCTCATATTTTGAAGCAAAAATGAAGAAATTCCCCTTATTTTGACGTAAAAAGGCTGAAATTCCCATTATTTGGGGGCAAAAGGCAGAAATTTCCCTTATTTTGGGGCAAAATTGCAGAAATTTCACTTACTTCAGGGTAAGAAGTCAGAAATTTTCCTTATTTTGGGGCAAAAAGACAGAAATTCCGTTTGTTTTTGGGGAAAAAGACAGATATTCCACTTATTTAGAGGCAAAAATGCAGAAATTCCTTTTATTTTGGAGCAAAAATGAAGAAATTTCTCTTTTTTATGGCAAAAAGTATGCATTATTCATATTTTTGGGCAAAAAGGCAGAAATTCCTTGTATTTTGGAGCAAAATTGCAGAAATTCCCCCAATTGTGGGGCAAAAAGGCAGAAATTCCCTATATTTGGGCAAAAAGACAGAAATTCTCATTATTTTGGGGCAATACTCAGAAATTCCACTTATTTTGGGGCAAAAATTCCAGAAATTTCCATTATTTTGGGGCAAAATTGATGAAATTTGACTTATTTCAGAAAAAAGCATAAATTTTCTTATTTTAGGGCAAAAAGGCAGAAATTTTTTTTTATTTTGGTACAAAATTGCAAAAATTTTTCTTATTTTGGGATAAAAAGGCAGAAATTTCCCATATTTTGGGCAAAAATGCAGAAATTTCCCTTATTTTGAGGTAAAAAGGCTGAAATTCCCCTTATTTGGTGGCAAAAAGGCAGAAATTTCCCTTATTTTAGGGCAAAATTGCAGAAATTTCACTTACTTCAGGGTAATAAGTCAGAAATTTTCCTTATTTTGGGGAAAAAAACAGAAATTCTTTTTGTTTTGGGGGAAAAAGACAGAAATTCCACTTATTTAGAGGCAAAAAAGCAGAAATTCCTTTTATTTTGGAGCAAAAATGAAGAAATTTCCCTTTTTTATGGCAAAAAAATATGCATTCTTCTTATTTTCCGGCAAAAAAGAAGAAATTCCCCGTATTTTGAAGCAAAATTGCAGAAATTTCCCTAATTGTGGGGCAAAAAAACAGAAATTCCCCCTTTGTTGGGGCAAAAAGACAGAAATTCTTTTTATTTTGGGGCAAAACTCAGAAATTTCATTTGTTTTTGGGCAAAATTGCAGAAATTTCACTTATTTCAAAAAAAAAGCAGAAATTTTCTTATTTTGGGGCAAAAAGGAAGAAATTTCTTTTATTTTGGTACAAAATTGCAGAAATTTTTCTTATTTACGGGCAAAAAGGCAGAAATTTCTCATATTTTGGGGCAAAAATGCAGAAATTTCTTTTATTTTGAGGTAAAAAGGCTGAAATTCCCATTATTTGGGGGCAAAAGGCAGAAATTTCCCTTATTTCGGGCAAAATTGCAGAAATTTCACTTACTTCATGGTAATAAGTCAGAAATTTTCCTTATTTTGGGGCAAAAAGACAGAAATTCCCTTTGTTTTGGGGGAAAAAGACAGATATTCCACTTATTTAGAGGCAAAAAGGCAGAAATTCCCTTTATTTAGGAGCAAAAATGAAGAAATTTCCCTTTTTTATGGCAAAAAGCTAAGCATTCCCCTTATTTTCGGGCAAAAAGGCAGAAATTCCTCGTATTTTAGAGCAAAATTGCAGAAATTCCCGTAATTGTGTGGCAAAAAGGCAGAAAATCTCTATATGATGGGGCAAAAAGACAGAAATTCTTTTTATTTTGGGGCTAAACTCAGAAATTCCACTTATTTTAGGGCAAAATTGTAGAAATTTGACTTATTTTGGAGCAAAATTGCAGAAATTTCACTTATTTCTGAAAAAAAGCAGAAATTCTCTTATTTTGGGGCAAAAAGGCAGAAATTTCTTTCATTTTGGTACAAATTGCAAAAATTATTCCTATTTTGGGGCAAAAAGGCAGAATTTTCCCATATTTTGGGGCAAAAATGCAGAAATCCCCCTTATTTTGAGGTAAAAAGGTTAAAATTCCCCTTATGTGGGGGCAAAAAGACAGAAATTTCTCTTATTTTGGGGCAAAATTGCAGAAATTTCACTTATTTCAGGGTAATAAGTCAGATATTTTCCTTATTTTGGGGCCAAAAAGAGAGAAATTCCCTTTGTTTTGGGGGAAAAAGACAGAAATTCCACTTATTTAGAGGCAAAAAAGCAGATATTCCCACTTATTTGGAGCAAAAATGAAGAAATTTCCCTTTTTTATGGCAAAAAACTATGCATTCTTCTTATTTTCGGGCAAAAAAGCAGAAATTCCCCGTATTTTGCAGCAAAATTTCAGAAATTCCCCTAATTGTGGGGCAAAAAGGCAGAAATTCCCTATATGTTGGAGCAAAAAAACAGAAAATCTCCTCATTTTGGGGCAAAACTCAGAAATTCCACTTATTTTGGTGGAAAATTGCAGAAATTTCACTTATTTCAGAAAAAAAGCAGAAATTTTCTTATTTTGGGGCAAAAAGGTAGAAATTTCTTTTACTTTGGTACTAAATTGCAGAAATTTTTCTTATTTTGGGGCAATAAGGGAGAAATTTCCCATATTTTGGGGGAAAAATGCAGAAATTCCCCTTATTTTGAGGTAAAAAGGCTGAAATTCCCCTTATTTGGGGGCAAAAAGACAGAAATTTCCCTTATTTGGGGGCAAAATTGCAGAAATTTCACTTATTTCAGGGAAATAAGTCAGAAATTTTCCTTATTTTGGGGCAAAAAAGACAGAAATTCCCTTTGTTTTGGGGGAAAAAGACAGAAATTCCACTTATTTAGAGGCAAAAAAGCAGAAATTCCCCTTATATTGGAGCAAAAATGAAGAAATTTTCCTTTTTTGTGGCAAAAGGTATACATTCCCCTTATTTTGGGGCAAAATTCCAAAAATTTTCCTTATTTTGTGGCAAAATATCAGAAACTTCACATATTTTGGGGCAAAATTGCAGAAATTTCACTTATTTCAGAGAAAAAAAAGCAGAAATTTTCCTTATTTTGGGGAAAAAAGGCAGAAATTTTTTATATTTTGTGGCAAAAATGCAGAAATTCCTCTTATTTTGAGGTAAAAAGGCTGAAATTCCCCTTATTTGGGGGCAAAAAACAGAAATTTCCCTTATTTTGGGGCAAAATTGCAAAAATTTCACTTATTTCAGGGTAATAAGTAAGAAATTTTCCTTATTTTGGGGCAAAAAAGACAGAAATTCCCTTTGTTTTGGGGGAAAAATTCAGAAATTCCACGTATTTAGAGGCAAAATAGCAGAAATTCCCCTTATTTTGGAGCAAAATGAAGAAATTTCCCATTTTTATGGCAAAAAGGTATGCATTCTTCTTATTTTCGGGCAAAAAGGCAGAAATTCCCCGTATTTTGGAGCAAAATTGCAGAAATTCCTCTAATTGTGGGGCAAAAAGGCAGAAATTCCCTCTATGTTGGGGCAAAAAGACAGAAATTCTTTTTATTTTGGGGCAAAACTAAGAAATTTCACTTATTTTGGGGCAAAATTCCAGAAATTTCCCTTATTTTGGGGCAAAATTGCAGAAATTTGACTTATTCTAGAAAAAAAGCAGAAATTTTTTTATTTTGGAACAAAAAGGCAGAAATTTCTTTTATTTTGGTACAAAATTGCAGAAATTTTTCTTATTTTGGGGCAAAAAGGCAGAAATTTCCCATATTTTGGGGAAAAATGCAGAAATTCCCCTTATTTTGAGGTAAAAAGGCTGAAATTCCCCTTATTTGGGGACAAAAATGCAGAAATTTCCCTTATTTTGGGGCGAAATTGCAGAAATTTCACTTATTTCAGGGTAATAAGTCAGAAATTTTCCTTATTTTGGGGAAAAAAGACAGACATTCCCTTTGTTTTGGGGGAAAAAGACAGAAATTCCACTTATTTAGAGGCAAAAAAGCAGAAATTCCCCTTATTTTGGAGCAAAAATGAAGAAATTTCCCTTTTTTATGGCAAACAGGTATGCATTCTTTTTATTTTCGGGCAAAAAAGCAGAAATTTCCCATATTTTTGAGCAAAATTGCAGAAATTCCCCTAATTGTGTGGCAAAAAGGCAGAAATTCCCTATATGTTGGGGCAAAAAGACAGAAATTCTCCTTATTTTGGGGCAAAACTCAGAAATTTCACTTATTCTTGGGCAAAATTGCAGAAAATTCACTTATTTCAGAAAAATAGCAGAAATTTTCTTATTTTGCGGCAAAAAGGCAGAAATTTCCTTCATTTTGGTACAAAATTGAAGAAATTTTTCTTATGTTGGGGCAAAAAGGCAGAAATTTCTCATATTTTGGGGCAAAAATGCAGAAATTCCCCTTATTTTGAGGTAAACAGGCTGAAATTCCAATTATTTGGGGGCAAAAGGCAGAAATTTCCCTTATTTTGGGGCAAAATTGCAGAAATTTCACTTACTTTATGGTAATAAATCAGAAATTTTCTTTATTTTGGGGCAAGAAGACAGAAATTCCCTTTGTTTTGGGGGAAAAAGACAGATATTCCACTTATTTAGAGGCAAAAATGCAGAAATTCCCCTTATTTTGGAGCAAAAATGAAGAAATTTCCTTTTTTTATGGCAAAAAGTTATGCATTCTTCTTATTTTCAACCAAAAATGCAGAAATTCCTTGTATTTTGAAGCAAAATTGCAGAAATTCCCCCAATTGTGGGGCAAAAAGACAGAAATTCCCTATATTTGGGCAAAAAGACAGAAATTCTCCTTATTTTGGGGCAAAACTCAGAAATTCCACTTATTTTGGGGCAAAATTCCAGAAATTTCTCTTATTTTGGGGCAAAATTGAAGAAATTTGACTTATTTCAGAAAAAAGCAGAAATTTTCTTATTTTAGGGCAAAAAGTCGAATTTTTTTTTTATTTTGGTACAAAATTGCAAAAATTTTTCTTATTTGGGACAAAAAGGCAGAAATTTCCCATATTTTGGGCAAAAATGCAGAAATTCCCCTTATTTTGATGTAAAAAGGCTGAAATTCCCCTTATTTGGGGGCAAAAAGGCAGAAATTTCCCTTATTTTGGGGCAAAATTGCAGAAATTTCACTTACTTCAGGGTAATAAGTCAGAAATTTTCCTTATTTTGGGGCAAAAGAGACAGAAATTCCCTTTGTTTTGGGGGAAAAAGACAGAAATTCCACTTATTTAGAGGCAAAAAAGCAGAAATTCCTTTTATTTTGGAGCAAAAATGAAGAAATTTCCCTTTTTTATGGCAAAAAGGTATGCATTCTTTTTATTTTCCGGCAAAAAGGAAGAAATTCCCCGTATTTTGGAGCAAAATTGCAGAAATTCTCCTAATTGTGAGGCAAAAGGGCAGAAATTCCCTATATGTTTGGGCAAAAAGACAGAAATTCTCCTTATTTTGGGGCAAAACTCAGAAATTCCACTTATTTTGGGGCAAAATTGCAGAAATTTGACTTATTTTAGAGCAAAATTGCAGAAATTTCACTTATTTCTGAAAAAAAGCAGAAATTCTCTTATTTTGGGGCCAAAAGGCAGAAATTTCGTTTATTTTGGTACAAAATTGCAGAAATTTTTCTTATTTTGGGGCAAAAAGGCAGAAATTTCCCATATTATGGGGCAAAAATGCAGAAATTCCCGTTATTTTGAGGTAAAAAGGCTGAAATTCCCCTTTTTTGGGTGTAAAAAGGCAGAAATTTCCATTATTTTGGGGAAAAATTGCAGAAATTTCAGTAATTTCAGGGTAATAAGTCAGAAATTTTCCTTATTTTGGGGCAAAAAAGACAGAAATTCCCTTTGTTTTGGGGGAAAAAGACAGAAATTCCACTTATTTAGAGGCAAAAAAGCAGAAATTCCCCTTATTTTGGAGCAAAAATGAAGAAATTTCCCTTTTTTATGGCAAAAAGCTATGCATTCTTCTTATTTTCGGGCAAAAAAGCAGAAATTACCCGTATTTTGAAGCAAAATTGCAGAAATTCCCCTAATTGTAAGGCAAAAAGGCAGAAATTCCCTATATGTTAGGGCAAAAAGACAGAAATTCTCCTTATTTTGGGGCAAAACTCAGAAATTCCACTTATTTTGGGGCAAAATTCCAAGAATTTTTTTATTTTGGGGCAAAATTGCAGAAAGTTGACTTATTTTGGGGCAAAATTGCAGAAATTTCACTTATTTCAGGGAAAAAAGGCAGAAATTTTTCTCATTTTTGGGCAAAAAGGCACAAATTTTTTATATTTTGGGGCAAACATGCAGAAATTCCTCTTATTTTGAGGTAAAAAGTCTGAAATTCCCCTTATTTGGGGGCAAAAAGGCAGAAATTTCCCTTATTTTGGGGCAAAATTGCAGAAATTTCACTTATTTCAGGGTAATAAGTCAGAAATTTTTCTTATTTTGGGGCAATAAAGACCGAAATTCCCTTTGTTTTGGGGGAAAAAGACAGAAATTCCACTTATTTAGAGGCAAAAATGCAGAAATTCCCCTTATTTTGGAGCAAAAATGAAGAAATTTCCCTTTTTTATGGCAAAAAGGTATGCATTCTTCTTATTTTCGGGCAAAAAGGCAGAAATTCCTTGTATGTTGGAGCAAAATTGCAGAAATTCCCCTAATTGTGGGGCAAAAAGGCAGAAATTTCCTATATGTTATGGCAAAAAGACAGAAATTCTCCTTATTTTGGGGCAAATCTGAAAAATTCCACCTATTTTGGGGCAAAATTCCAGAAATTTCCCTTTTTTGGGGCAAAATTGCAGAAATTTCACTTATTTCAGGGAAAGAAGGCAGAAATTTTTTTATTTTGGGTTATAAAAGAAGAAATTCCTAATATTTTGTGGCAAAAATGCAGAAATTTTCCTTATTTTGTGGTAAAAAGTCTGAAATTCCCCTTATTTGGGAGCAAAAAGGCAGAAATTTCCCTTAATTTGGGGCAAAATTGCAGAAATTTCACTTATTTCAGGGTAATAAGTCAGAAATTTTTTTTATTTTGGGGCAAAATTGGAGAAACTTCACTTATTTTGGGGCAAAATTGCAGAAATTTCACTTATTTCAAAGAAAAAAGGCAGAAATTTTCTTTATTTTGGGGCAAAAAGGCAGAAATTTTTTATATTTTGCGGCAAAAATGCAGAAATTCCTCTTAATTTGAGGTAAAAAGGCTGATATTCCCCTTATTTGGGGGCAAAAAGGCAGAAATTTCCCTTATTTTGGGGCAAAATTGCAGAAATTTCACTTATTTCAGGGTAATAAGTAAGAAATTTTCCTTATTTTGGGGCAAAAAAGACAGAAATTCCCTTTGTTTTGGGGAAAAAGTCAGAAATTCCACTTATTTAGAGGCAAAAGAGCAGAAATCCCCTTTCTTTTGGAGCAAAAATGAAGAAATTTCACTTTTTTATGGCAAAAACGTATGCATTCTTCTTATTTTCGGGCAAAAAGGCAGAAATTCACCGTATTTTGGAGCAAAATTGTAGAAATTCCTCTAATTGTGGGGCAAAAAGGCAGAAATTCCCTCTATGTTGGGGCAAAAAGACAGAAATTCTTTTTATTTTGGGGCAAAACTAAGAAATTTCACTTATTTTGTGGCAAAATTCCAGAAATTTCCCTTATTTTGGGGCAAAATTGCAGAAATTTGACTTATTTCAGAAAAAAAGCAGAAATTTTTTTATTTTGGAACAAAAAGGCAGAAATTTCTTTTATTTTGGTACAAAATTGCAGAAATTTTTCTTATTTTGGGACAAAAAGGCAGAAATTTCCCATATTTTGGGGAAAAATGCAGAAATTCCCCTTATTTTGAGGTAAAAAGGCTGAAATTCCTTATATTTGGGGACAAAAATGCAGAAATTTCCCTTATTTTGGGGCGAAATTGCAGAAATTTCACTTATTTCAGTGTAATAAGTCAGAAATTTTCCTTATTTTGGGGCAAAAAAGACAGAAATTCTTTTTGTTTTGGGGGAAAAAGACAGAAATTCCACTTATTTAGAGGCAAAAAAGCAGAAATTCCCCTTATTTTGGAGCAAAAATGAAGAAATTTCCCTTTTTTATGGCAAACAGGTATGCATTCTTTTTATTTTCGGGCAAAAAAGCAGAAATTTCCCATATTTTTGAGCAAAATTGCAGAAATTCCCCTAATTGTGTGGCAAAAAGGCAGAAATTCCCTATATGTTGGGGCAAAAAGACAGTAATTCTCCTTATTTTGGGGCAAAACTCAGAAATTTCGCTTATTCTTGGGCAAAATTGCAGAAAATTCACTTATTTCAGAAAAAAAGCAGAAATTTTCTTATTTTGGGGCAAAAAGGCAGAAATTTCTTTCATTTTGGTACAAAATTGCAGAAATTTTTCTTATTTTGGGGCAAAAAGGCAGAAATTTCTCATATTTTGGGGCAAAAATGCAGAAATTCCCCTTATTTTGAGGTAAAAAGGCTGAAATTCCCATTATTTGGGGGCAAAAGACAGAAATTTCCCTTATTTTGGGGCAAAATTGCAGAAATTTCACTTATTTCTGAAAAAAAGCAGAAATTCTCTTATTTTGGGGCAAAAAGGCAGAAATTTCTTTTATTTTGGTACAAATTGCAAAAATTATTCCTATTTTGGGGCAAAAAAGCAGAATTTTCCCATATTTTGGGGCAAAAATGAAGAAATCCCCCTTATTTTGAGGTAAAAAGGTTAAAATTCCCCTTATTTGGGGGCAAAAAGACAGAAATTTCCCTTATTTTGGGGCAAAATTGCAGAAATTTCACTTATTTTAGGGTAATAAGTCAGAAATTTTCCTCATTTTGCGGCAAAATACAGAAATTCCCTTTGTTTTGGGGGAAAAAGACAGAAATTCCACTTATTTAGAGGCAAAAAAGCAGAAATTTCCCTTATTTTGGAGAAAAAATGAAGAAATTTCCCTTTTTTATGGCAAAAAGGTATGCATTCTTTTTATTTTCGAGCAAAAAGGCAGACATTCCTTGTATTTTGAAGCAAAATTGCAGAAATTCCCCCAATTGTGGGGCAAAAAGGCAGAAATTCCCTATATTTGGGCAAAAAGACAGAAATTCTTTTTATTTTGGGGCAAAACTCAGAAATTCCACTTATTTTGGGGCAAAATTCCAGAAATTTCTCTTATTTGGGGGCAAAATTGAAGAAATTTGACTTATTTCAGAAAAAAGCAGAAATTTTCTTATTTTAGGGCAAAAAGGCAGAAATTATTTTTTATTTTGGTACAAAATTGCAAAAATTTTTCTTATTTTGGGACAAAAAGGCAGAAATTTCCCATAGTTTGGGGCAAAAATGCAGAAATTCCCCTTATTTTGAGGTAAAAAGGCTGAAATTCCCCTTATTTGGGGGCAAAAAGGCAGAAATTTCCCTTATTTTGGGGCAAAATTGCAGAAATTTCCCATATTTTGGGCAAAAATGCAGAAATTCCCCTTATTTTGAGGTAAAAACGCTGAAATTTTCCTTATTTGGTGGCAAAAAGGCAGAAATTTCCCTTATTTTGGGGCAAAATTGCCGAAATTTCACTTACTTCAGGGTAATAAGTCAGAAATTTTCCTTATTTTGGGGAAAAAAAAACAGAAAATCTTTTTGTTTTGGGGGAAAAAGACAGAAATTCCACTTACTTAGAGGCAAAAAAGCAGAAATTCCTTTTATTTTGGAGCAAAAATGAAGAAATTTCCCTTTTTTATGGCAAAAAGGTATGCATTCTTCTTATTTTCCGGCAAAAAGAAGAAATTCCCCGTATTTTGGAGCAAAATTGCAGAAATTCCCCTAATTGTGGGGCAAAAAGGCAGAAATTCCCTCTATGTTGGGGCAAAAAGATAGAAATTCTTTTTATTTTGGGGCAAAACTCAGATATTTCACTTATTTTTGGGCAAAATTGCAGAAATTTCACTGATTTCAGAAAAAAAGCAGAAATTTTCTTATTTTGGGGCAAAAAGGAAGAAATTTCTTTTATTTTGGTACAAAATTGCAGAAATTTTTCTTATTTTTGGGCAAAAAGGGAGAAATTTCTCATATTTTGGGGCAAAAATGCAGAAATTCCCCTTATTTTGAGGTAAAAAGGCTGAAATTCCCATTATTTGGGGGCAAAAGGCAGAAATTTCCCTTATTTCGGGCAAAATTGCAGAAATTTCACTTACTTCATGGTAATAAGTCAGAAATTTTCCTTATTTTGGGGCAAAAAGACAGAAATTCCCTTTGTTTTGGGGGAAAAAGACAGATATTCCACTTATTTAGAGGAAAAAAGGCAGAAATTCCCTTTATTTTGGGGCAAAAATGAAGAAATTTTCCTTTTTTATGGCAAAAAGTTATGCATTCCCTTTATTTTCGGGCAAAAAGGCAGAAATTCCTTGTATTTTAGAGCAAAATTGCAGAAATTCCCGTAATTGTGTGGCAAAAAGGCAGAAAATCTCTATATGTTGGGGCAAAAAGACAGAAATTTTTTTTATTTTGGGGCAAAACTCAGAAATTCCTCTTATTTTGGGGCAAAACTCAGAAATTCCACTTATTTTGGTGCAAAATTGCAGAAATTTCACTTATTTCAGAAAAAAGCAGAAATTTTCTTATTTTGGGGCAAAAAGGCAGAAATTTCTTTTACTTTGATACAAAATTGCAGAAATTTTTCTTATTTTGGGGCAATAAGGGAGAAATTTCCCATATTTTGGGGGAAAACGCAGAAATTCCCCTTATTTTGAGGTAAAAAGGCTGAAATTCCCCTTATTTGGGGGCAAAAAGACAGAAATTTCCCTTATTTGGGGGCAAAATTGCAGAAATTTCACTTATTTCAGGGAAATAAGTCAGAAATTTTCCGTATTTTGGGGCAAAAAAGACAGAAATTCCCCTTATATTGGAGCAAAAATGAAGAAATTTTCCTTTTTTGTGGCAAAAGGTATACATTCCCCATATTTTGGGGCAAAATTCCAAAAATGTTCCTTATTTTGGGGCAAAATTGCAGAAACTTCACTTATTTTGAGGCAAAATTGCAGAAATTTCACTTATTTCAGAGAAAAACAGGCAGAAATTTTCCTTATTTTGGGGCAAAAAGGCAGAAATTTTTTATATTTTGTGGCAAAAATGCAGAAATTCCTCTTATTTTGAGGTAAAAAGGCTGAAATTCCTTTTATTTGGGGGCAAAAAGGCAGATATTTCCCTTATTTTGGGGCAAAATTGCAGAAATTTCACTTATTTCAGAGAAAAACAGGCAGAAATTTTCCTTATTTTGGGGCAAAAAGGCAGAAATTTTTTATATTTTGTGGCAAAAATGCAGAAATTCCTCTTATTTTGAGGTAAAAAGGCTGAAATTCCCCTTATTTGGGGGCAGAAAGGCAGTAATTTCCCTTATTTTGGGGCAAAATTGCAGAAATTTCACTTATTTCAGAATAAGAAGTCAGAAATTTTCCTTATTTTGGGGCAAAAAAGACAGAAATTCCCTTTGTTTTGGGGGAAAAAGTCAGAAATTCCACTTATTTAGAGGCAAAAACGCAGAAATTCCCCTTATTTTGGAGCAAAAATGAAGAAATTTCCCTTTTTTATGGCAAAAAGGTATGCATTCTTTTTATTTTCGGGCAAAAAAGCAGAAATTTCCCATATTTTTGAGCAAAATTGCAGAAATTCCCCTAATTGTGGGGCAAAAAGGCAGAAATTCCCTATATGTTGGGGCAAAAAGACAGAAATTCTACTTATTTTGGGGCAAAACTCAGAAATTTCACTTATTCTTGGGCAAAATTGCAGAAAATTCACTTATTTCAGAAAAAAAAACAGAAATTTTCTTATTTTGGGGCAAAAAGGCAGAAATTTCTTTTATTTTGGTACAAAATTGCAGAAATTTTTCTTATTTTGGGGCAAAAAGGCAGAAATTTCTCATATTTTGGGGCAAAAATGCAGAAATTCCCCTTATTTTGAGGTAAAAAGGCTGAAATTCCCATTATTTGGGGGCAAAAGGCAGAAATTTCCCTTATTTTGGGGCAAAATTGCAGAAATTTCACTTACTTTAGGGTAATAAGTCAGAAATTTTCTTTATTTTGGGGCAAAAAGACAGAAATTCCCTTTGTTTTGTGGGAAAAAGACAGATATTCCACTTATTTAGAGGCAAAAATGCATAAATTCCTTTTATTTTGAAACAAAAATGAAGAAATTTCCCTTTTTTATGGCAAAAAGGTATGCATTCTTCTTATTTTCGAGCAAAAAGGCAGAAATTTTTTGTATTTTGAAGCAAAATTGCAGAAATTCCCCCAATTGTGGGGCAAAAAGGCAGAAATTCCCTATATTTGGGCAAAAAGACAGAAATTCTCCTTATTTTGGGGCAAAACTCAGAAATTCCACTTATTTTGGGGCAAAATTCCAGAAATTTCTCTTATTTTGGGGCAAAATTGAAGAAATTTGACTTATTTCAGAAAAAAGCAGAAATTTTCTTATTTTAGGGCAAAAAGGCAGAAATTATTTTTTATTTTGGTACAAAATTGCAAAAATTTTTCTTATTTTGGGACAAAAAGGCAGAAATTTCCCATAGTTTGGGGCAAAAATGCAGAAATTCCCCTTATTTTGAGGTAAAAAGGCTGAAATTCCCCTTATTTGGGGGCAAAAAGGCAGAAATTTCCCTTATTTTGGGGCAAAATTGCAGAAATTTCACTTACTTCAGGATAATAAGTCAGAAATTTTCCTTATTTTGGGGGAAAAAGACAGAAATTCCCTTTGTTTTGGGGGAATAAGACAGAAATTCCACATATTTAGAGGCAAAAAAGCAGAAATTCCTTTTATTTTGGAGCAAAAATGAAGAAATTTCTCTTTTTTATGGCAAAAAGGTATGCATTCTTCTTATTTTCCGGCAAAAAGGAAGAAATTCCCCGTATTTTGGAGCAAAATTGCAGAAATTCCCCTAATTGTGGGGCAAAAAGGCAGAAATTCCCTATATGTTGGGGCAAAAAGACAGAAATTCTCCTTATTTTGGGGCAAAACTCAGAAATTCCACTTATTTTGGGGCAAAATTGCAGAAATTTGACTTATTTTAGAGCAAAATTGCAGAAATTTCACTTATTTCTGAAAAAAAGCAGAAATTCTCTTATTTTCGGGCCAAAAGGCAGAAATTTCGTTTATTTTGGTACAAAATTGCAGAAATTTTTCTTATTTTGGGGAAAAAAGGCAGAAATTTCCCATATTATGGGGCAAAAATGCAGAAATTCCCGTTATTTTGAGGTAAAAAGGCTGAAATTCCCCTTTTTTGGGTGCAAAAAGGCAGAAATTTCCATTATTTTGGGGAAAAATTGCAGAAATTTCAGTAATTTCAGGGTAATAAGTCAGAAATTTTCCTTATTTTGGGGCAAAAAAGACAGAAATTATCTTTGTTTTGGGGGAAAAAGACAGAAATTCCACTTATTTAGAGGCAAAAAAGCAGAAATTCCCCTTATTTTGGAGCAAAAATGAAGAAATTTCTCCCGCGCAACCGTCTCGCCTGCAAGAACGACGCGGCACGCAAAATAGAATCCTTCTGTGGTAAACTTTATTAATCTGGAAAAACCGGTACTTGCTTCACGTAACGAAATACGGAGAAAACCAAGAGATCCAAGGAGACGAACAGGACGAACAAGCTCCACGAGACGGCCGAAAACCAACGGGAGAAAGAGAGGAAGAAGAGAGGAAGAGAGAGAGAGCTATCCAGCTCGCCCCCTTATAAAGGGATCAGTCCTTGCCTTGGACGCGGAGCCCCCTGATTGGTTGAAACTCACCAGGCCCTATGAAGCCACGGGAGAGGCGGAACTCATGAAGCGGAAGTTACCCAGCCTGTGCGCACATGGCTTGTTTACTGCTAACTCCAGCCAGAAATCAGCGCCATCTTGTAATGGCGAATGCGTGGGAATGTGTGGGCGGCGCCCCACAGAAATTTCCCTTTTTTATGGCAAAAAGCTATGCATTCTTCTTATTTTCGGGCAAAAAAGCAGAAATTACCCGTATTTTGGAGCAAAATTGAAGAAATTCCCCTAATTGTGGGGCAAAAAGGCAGAAATTCCCTATATGTTAGGGCAAAAAGACAGAAATTCTCCTTATTTTGGGGTAAAACTCAGAAATTCCACTTATTTTGGGGCAAAATTCCAAAAATTTTCCTTATTTTGGGGCAAAATTGCAGAAAGTTGACTTATTTTGGGGAAAAATTGCAGAAATTTCACTTATTTCAGGGAAAAAAGGCAGAAATTTTCCTCATTTTGGGGCAAAAAGGCAGAAATTTTTTATATTTTGTGGCAAAAATGCAGAAATTCCTCTTATTTTGAGGTAAAAAGTCTGAAATTCTCCTTATTTGGGGGCAAAAAGGCAGAAATTTTCCTTATTTTGGGGCAAAATTGCAGAAATTTCACTTATTTCAGGGTAATAAGTCAGAAATTTTTCTTATTTTGGGGCAATAAAGACAGAAATTCCCTTTGTTTTGGGGGAAAAAGACAGAAATTCCACTTATTTAGAGGCAAAAAAGCAGAAATTCCCCTTATTTGGAGCAAAAATGAAGAAATTTCCCTTTTTTATGGCAAAAAGCTATGCATTCTTCTTATTTTCGGGCAAAAAAGCAGAAATTCCCCGTATTTTGCAGCAAAATTGCAGAAATTCCCCTAATTGTGGAGCAAAAAGGCAGATATTCCCTATATGTTGGAGCAAAAAAACAGAAATTCTCCTTATTTTGGGGCAAAACTCAGAAATTCCACTTATTTTGGTGGAAAATTGCAGAAATTTCACTTATTTCAGAAAAAAAGCAGAAATTTTCTTATTTTGGGGCAAAAAGGTAGAAATTTCTTTTACTGTGGTACAAAATTGCAGAAATTTTTCTTATTTTGGGGCAATAAGGGAGAAATTTCCCATATTTTGGGGGAAAAATGCAGAAATTCCCCTTATTTTGAGGTAAAAAGGCTGATATTCCCCTTATTTGGGGGCAAAAAGACAGAAATTTCCCATATTTGGGGGCAAAATTGCAGAAATTTCACTTATTTCAGGGAAATAAGTCAGAAATTTTCCTTATTTTGTGGCAAAAAGACAGAAATTCCCTTTGTTTTTGGAGAAAAAGACAGAAATTCCACTTATTTAGAGGCAAAAAAGCAGAAATTCCCCTTATATTGGAGCAAAAATGAAGAAATTTCTTTTTTTTTGGCAAAAGGTATACATTCCTCTTATTTTGAGGCAAAATTCCAAAAATTTTCCTTATTTTGGGGGAAAATTGCAGAAACTTCACTTATTTTGGGGCAAAATTGCAGAAATTTCACTAATTTCAGAGAAAAAAAGGCAGAAATTTTTCTTATTTTGGGGCAAAAAGGCAGAAATTTTTTATATTTTGTGGCAAAAATGCAGAAATTCCTCTTATTTTGAGGTAAAAAGGCTGAAATTCCCCATATTTTGGGGCAAAATTGCAGAAATTTCACTTATTTCAGGGTAATAAGTCAGAAATTTTCCTTATTTTGGGGCAAAAAAGACAGAAATTCCTCTTGTTTTGGGGGAAAAAGTCAGAAATTCCACTTATTTAGAGGCAAAAACGCAGAAATTGCCCTTATTTTGGAGCAAAAATGAAGAAATTTCCCTTTTTTATTGCAAAAAGGTATGCATTCTTCTTATTTTCGGGCAAAAAGGCAGAAATTCCCCGTATTTTGGAGCAAAATTGGAGAAATTCCTCTAATTGTGGGGCAAAAAGGCAGAAATTCCCTCTATGTTGGGGCAAAAAGACAGAAATTCTTTTTATTTTGGGCAAAACTAAAAAATTTCACTTATTCTGGAGCAAAATTCCAGAAATTTCCCTTATTTTGGGGCAAAATTGCAGAAATTTGACTTATTTCAGAAAAAAAGCAAAAATTTTTTTATTTTGGAACAAAAAGGCAGAAATTTGTTTTATTTTGGTACAAAATTGCAGAAATTTTTCTTATTTTGGGGCACAAAGGCAGAAATTTCCCATATTTTGGGAAAAATGGAGAAATTCCCCTTATTTTGAGGTAAACAGGCTGAAATTCCCCTTATTTGGAGACAAAAATGCAGAAATTTCCCTTATTTTGGTGCGAAATTGCAGAAATTTCACTTATTTCAGGGTAATAAGTTAGAAATTTTCCTTATTTTGGGGCAAAAAAGACAGAAATTCCCTTTGTTTTGGGGGAAAAAGACAGAAATTCCACTTATTTAGAGGCAAAAATGCAGAAATTCCCCTTATTTTGGAGCAAAAATGAAGAAATTTCTCTTTTTCATGGCAAACAGGTATGCATTCTTTTTATTTTCGGGCAAAAAAGCAGAAATTTCCCATATTTTTGAGCAAAATTGCAGAAATTCCCTTAATTGTGGGGCAAAAAGGCAGAAATTCCCTATATGTTGGGGCAAAAAAACAGAAATTCTACTTATTTTGGGGCAAAACTCAGAAATTTCACTTATTCTTGGGCAAAATTGCAGAAAATTCACTTATTTCAGAAAAAAAAGCAGAAATTTTCTTATTTTGGGGCAAAAAGGCAGAAATTTCTTTTATTTTGGTACAAAATTGCAGAAATTTTTCTTATTTTGGGGCAAAAAGGCAGAAATTTCTCATATTTTGGGGCAAAAATGCAGAAATTCCCCTTATTTTGAGGTAAAAAAGCTGAAATTCCCATTATTTGGGGGCAAAAGGCAGAAATTTCCCTTATTTTGGGGCAAAATTGCAAAAATTTCACTTACTTTAGGGTAAGAAGTCAGAAATTTTCCTTATTTTGGGGCAATAAAACAGAAATTCCCTTTGTTTTGGGGGAAAAAGACAGAAATTCCACTTATTTAGGGGCAAAAATGCAGAAATTCCCCTTATTTTGGAGCAAAAGTGAAGAAATTTCCTTTTTTTATGGCAAAAAGGTATGCATTCTTTTTATTTTCGGGCAAAAAGGCAGAAATTCCTCATATTTTGGAGCAAAATTTCAGAAATTCCCCTAATTGTGGGGCAAAAAGGCAGAAATTTCCTATATGTTAGGGCAAAAAGACAGAAATTCTTTTTATTTTGGGGCAAAACTCAGAAATTCCACTTATTTTGGGGCAAAATTCCAGAAATTTCTCTTATTTTGGGGCAAAATTGCAAAAATTTCACTTATTCTGGGGAAAAATTTCAGAAATTTCACTTATTTCAGGGAAAGAAGGCAGAAATTTTTTTATTTTGGGGCAAAAAGGAAGAAATTCCTAATATGTTGTGGCAAAAATGCAGAAATTCTCCTTATTTTGTGGTAAAAAGTCTGAAATTCCCCTTATTTGGGGGCAAAAAGGCAGAAATTTCCCTTAATTTGGGGCAAAATTGCAGAAATTTCACTTATTTCAGGGTAATAAGTCAGAAATTTTCCTTATTTTGGAGCAAAAAAGACAGGAATCCCTTTGTTTTGTGGGAAAAAGACAGAAATTCCACTTATTTAGAGGCAGAAAAGCAGAAATTCCCCTTATTTTGGAGCAAAAATGAAGAAATTTCCCTTTTTTATGGCAAAAAGGTATGCATTCTTCTTATTTTCGGGGAAAAAGGCAGAAATTCCCCGTATTTTGGAGCAAAATTGCAGAAATTCCCCTAATTGTGGGGCAAAAAGGCAGAAATTCCCTATATGTTAGGGCAAAAAGACAGAAATTCTCCTTATTTTGGGGCAAAACTCAGAAATTCCACTTGTTTTGGTATAAAATTCCAGAAATTTCCATTATTTTGGGGCAAAATTGGAAAAATTTCAATTCTTTCAGGGAAAAAAGGCAGAAATTTTCCTCTTTTTGGGGCAAAAAGGCCGAAATTTCCCTTATTTTGGGGCAAAAATGCAGAAATTCCCCTTATTTTGTGGTAAAATGGCTGAAATTCCCCATATTTGGGGGCAAAAAGGCAGAAATTTCCCTTATTTTGGGGCAAAATTGCAGAAATTTCACTTATTTCAGGGTAATAAGTCAGAAATTTTTCTTATTTTGGGGCAAAAAAGACAGAAATTCCCTTTGTTTTGGGGGAAAAAGACAGAAATTCCACTTATTTAGAGGCAAAAATGTAGAAATTCCCCTTATTTTTGAGCAAAAATGAGGAAATTTCCCTTTTTTATGGCAAAAAGTTATGCATTCTTCTTATTTTCGGGCAAAAAAAGCAGAAATTCCTCGTATTTTGGAGCAAAATTGCAGAAATTCCCCTAATTGTGGGGCAAAAAGGCAGAAATTTCCTATATGTTAGGGCAAAAAGACAGAAATTCTCCTTATTTTGGGGCAAAACACAGAAATCCTACTTATTTTGGGGCAAAATTCCAGAAGTTTCCCTTATTTTGGGGCAAAAATTCAGAAATTTCACTTATTTCAGGGTAAAAATGCAGAAATTTTCTTTATTTTGGGGCAAAAACGCCAAAATTTCCCTTATTTTGGGGCAAAAATGCAGAAATTTCCCTTATTTTGAGGTAAAATGGCTGAAATTCCCCTTATTTGGGGGCAAAAATGCAGAAATTTCCCTTATTTTGGGGCAAAATTGCAGAAATTTCACTTATTTCAGGGTAATAAGTCAGAATTTTTTCTTTATTTTGGGGCAAAAAAGACAGAAATTCCCTTTGTTTTGAGGGAAAAAGACAGAAATTCCACTTATTTAGAGGCAAAAATGCAGAAATTCCCCTTAATTTGGAGCAAAAATGAAGAAATTTCTCTTTTTTATGGCAAAAAGGTATGCATTCTTCTTATTTTCGGGTAAAATGGCAGAAATTCCCCGTATTTTGGAGCAAAATTGCAGAAATTCCCCTAATTGTGGGGCAAAAAGGCAGAAATTCCATATATGTTGGGGCAAAAAGATAGAAATTCTCCTTTGTTTGGGGCAAAACTCAGAAATTCCACTTATTTTGGGGCAAAATTCAGAAATTTCCCTAATTTTGGGGCAAAATTGCAGAAATTTGACTTATTGTGGGGCAAAATTGCAGAAATTTCACTTATTTCCAAAAAAAGCAGAATCTTTCTTATTTTGGGGCAAAAAGGCAGAAATTTCTTTTATTTTGGTACAAAATTGCAGAAATTTTTCTTATTTTGGGGCAAAAAGGCAGAAATTTCCCATATTTTGGAGCAAAAAGGCAGAAATTCCCCTTATTTTGAGGTAAAAAGGCTGATATTCCTTTTATTTGGGGGCTAAAAGGCAGAAATTTCCCTTATTTTCGAGGAAAATTGCTAAAATTTCACTTACTTCAGGGTAATAAGTCAGAAATTTTCCTTATTTTAGGGCAAAAGAGACAGAAATTCCCTTTTTTTTTGGGGGAAAAAGACAGCAATTCCAGTTATTTAGAGGCAAAAAAGCAGAAATTCCTTTTATTTTGGAGCAAAAATGAAGAAATTTCCCTTTTTATGGCAAAAAGGTATGCATTCTCCTATTTTCCGGCAAAAAGGAAGAAATTCCCCGTATTTTGGAGCAAAATTGCAGAAATTCCCCTAATTGTGGGGCAAAAAGGCAGAAATTCCCTATATGTTGGGGCAAAAAGACAGAAATTCTCCTTATTTTGGGGCAAAACTCAGAAATTCCACTTATTTTGGGGCAAAATTGCAGAAATTTGACTTATTTTAGAGCAAAATTGCAGAAATTTCACTTATTTCTGAAAAAAAGCAGAAATTCTCTTATTTTGGGGCCAAAAGGCAGAAATTTCGTATATTTTGTTACAAAATTGCAGAAATTTTTCTTATTTTGGGGCAAAAAGGCAGAAATTTCCCATATTATGGGGCAAAAATGCAGAAATTCCCGTTATTTTGAGGTAAAAGGCTGAAATTCCCCTTTTTTGGGTGTAAAAAGGCAGAAATTTCCATTATTTTGGGGAAAAATTGCAGAAATTTCAGTAATTTCAGGGTAAAAAGTCAGAAATTTTCCTTATATTGGGGCAAAAAAGACAGAAATTCCCTTTGTTTTGGGGGAAAAAGTCAGAAATTCGACTTATTTAGAGGCAAAAAAGCAGAAATTCCCCTTATTTTGGAGCAAAAATGAAGAAATTTCCCTTTTTTATGGCAAAAAGCTATGCATTCTTCTTATTTTCGGGCAAAAAAGCAGAAATTACCCGTATTTTGGAGCAAAATTGCAGAAATTCCCCTAATTGTGGGGCATAAAGGCAGAAATTCCCTATATGTTAGGGCAAAAAGATAGAAATTCTCCATATTTTGGGGCAAAACTCAGAAATTCCACTTATTTTGGGGCAAAATTCCAAAAATTTTCCTTATTTTGGGGCAAAATTGCAGAAAGTTAACTTATTTTGGGGCAAAATTGCAGAAATTTCACTTATTTCAGAGAAAAAAGGCAGAAATTTTCCTCATTTTGGGGCAAAGAGGCAGAAATTTTTTATATTTTGTGGCAAAAATGCAGAAATTCCTCTTATTTTAGGTAAAAAGTCTGAAATTCCCCTTATTTGGGGTAAAAGGCAGAAATTTTCCTTATTTGGGGCAAAATTGCAGAAATTTTACTTATTTCAGGGTAATAAGTCAGAAATTTTTCTTATTTTGGGGCAATAAAGACAGAAATTCCCTTTGTTTTGTGGGAAAAAGATAGAAATTCCACTTATTTAGAGGCAAAAATGCAGAAATTCCCCTTATTTTGGATCAAAAATGAAGAAATTTCCCTTTTTTATGGCAAAAAGGTATGCATTCTTCTTATTTTCCGGCTAAAAGGCAGAAATTCCTCGTATTTTGGAGCAAAATTGCAGAAATTCCCCTAATTGTGGGGCAAAAAGGCAGAAATTTCCTATATGTTCGGGCAAAAAGACAGAAATTCTCCTTATTTTGGGGCAAAACTCAGAAATTCCACTTATTTTGGGGCAAAAATGCAGAAATTCCCCTTATTTTGGGGCAAAATTGCAGAAATTTCACTTATTTTGGGGCAAAATTTCAGAAATTTCACTTATTTCAGGGAAAGAAGGCAGAAATTTTTTTATTTTGGGGCAAAAAGGAAGAAATTCCTAATATTTTGTGGCAAAAATGCAGAAATTCCCCTTATTTTGTGGTAAAAAGTCTGAAATTCGCCTTATTTGGGGGCAAAAAGGCAGAAATTTCCCTTAATTTGGGGCTAAATTCCAGAAATTTCACTTATTTCAGGGTAATAAGTCACAAATTTTCCTTATTTTGGAGCAAAAAAGACAGGAATCCCTTTGTTTTGTGGGATAAAGACAGAAATTCCACTTATTTAGAGGCAGAAAAGCAGAAATTCCCCTTATTTTGGAGCAAAAATGAAGAAATTTCCCTTTTTTATAGCAAAAAGTTATGCATTCTTCTTATTTTCGACAAAAAGGCAGAAGTTCCCCGTATTTTGGAGCAAAATTTCAGAAATTCCCCTAATTGTGGGGCAAAAAGGCAGAAATTCCCTATATGTTAGGGCAAAAAGACAGAAATTCTCCTTATTTTGGGGCAAAACTCAGAAATTCCACTTGTTTTGGGACAAAATTCCAGAAATTTCCATTATTTTGGGGCAAAATTGGAAAAATTTCAATTCTTTCAGGGAAAAAAGGCAGAAATTTTCCTCTTTTTGGGGGCAAAAAGGCCGAAATTTCCCTTATTTTGGGGCAAAAATGCAGAAATTCCCCTTATTTTGTGGTAAAATGGCTGAAATTCCCCATATTTGGGGGCAAAAAGGCAGAAATTTCCCTTATTTTGGGGCAAAATTGCAGAAATTTCACTTATTTCAGGGTAATAAGTCAGAAATTTTTCTTATTTTGGGGCAAAAAAGACAGAAATTCCCTTTGTTTTGGGGGAAAAAGACAGAAATTCCACTTATTTAGAGGCAAAAATGCAGAAATTCCCCTTATTTTGGAACAAAAATGAAGAAATTTCTCTTTTTTATGGCAAAAAGGTATGCATTCTTCTTATTATCGGGCAAAAAAAGCAGAAATTCCTCGTATTTTGGAGCAAAATTGCAGAAATTCCCCCAATTGTGGGGCAAAAAGGCAGAAATTTCCTATATGTTAGGGCAAAAAGACAGAAATTCTCCTTATTTTGGGGCAAAACTCAGAAATCCCACTTATTTTGGGGCAAAATACCAGAAATTTCCCTTATTTTGGGGCAAAAATGCAGAAATTTCACTTATTTCAGGGTAAAAAGGCAGAAATTTTCCTTATTTTGGGGCAAAAACGCCAAAATTTCCATTATTTTGGGGCAAAAATGCAGAAATTTCCCTTATTTTGAGGTAAAATGGCTGAAATTCCCCTTATTTGGGGGCAAAAATGCAGAAATTTCCCTTATTTTGGGGCAAAATTGCAGAAATTTCACTTATTTCAGGGTAATAAGTCAGAATTTTTTCTTTATTTTGGGGCAAAAAAGACAGAAATTCCCTTTGTTTTGAGGGAAAAAGACAGAAATTCCACTTATTTAGAGGCAAAAATGCAGAAATTCCCCTTAATTTGGAGCAAAAATGAAGAAATTTCTCTTTTTTATGGCAAAAAGGTATGCATTCTTCTTATTTTCGGGCAAAATGGCAGAAATTCCTCGTATTTTGGAGCAAAATTGCAGAAATTCCCCTATTTGTGGGGCAAAAGCAGAAATTCCCTATATGTTGGGGCAAAAAGATAGAAATTCTCCTTAGTTTGGGGCAAAACTCAGAAATTCCACTTATTTTGAGGCAAAATTCCAGAAATTTCCCTAATTTTGGGGCAAAATTGCAGAAATTTGACTTATTTTGGGGCAAAATTGCAGAAATTTCACTTATTTCCAAAAAAGGAAACTTTCTTATTTTAGGGCAAAAAGGCAGAAATTTCTTTTATTTTGGTACAAAATTGCAGAAATTTTTCTTATTTTGGGGCAAAAAGGCAAAAATTTCCCATATTTTGGAGCAAAAAGGCAGAAATTCCCCTTATTTTGAGGTAAAAAGGCTGAAATTCCTTTTATTTGGGGGCTAAAAGGCAGAAATTTCCCTTATTTTCAGGCAAAATTGCTAAAATTTCACTTATTTCAGGGTAATAAGTCAGAAATTTTCCTTATTTTGGGGCAAAAGTGACAGAAATTCCCTTTGTTTTGGGGGAAAATACAGAAATTCCAAATATTTAGAGGCAAATAAGCAGAAATTTCCCTTATTTTGGAGCAAAAATGAAGAAATTTCCATTTTTATGGCAAAAAGGTATGCATTCTTCTTATTTTCGGGCAAAAAGGCAGAAATTCACCGTATTTTGGAGCAAAATTGCAGAAATTCCCCTAATTGTCGGTCAAAAAATCAGAAATTCCCTATATCATGGGGCAAAAAGACAGAAATTCTCCTTATTTTGGGACAAATCTCAGAAATTCCACTTATTTTGGGGCTAAATTCCAGAAATTTCCCTTATTTTGGGGCAAAATTGCAGAAATTTGACTTATTTCAGAAAAAAAGCAGAAATTTTCTTATTTTGGGGCAAAAAGGCAGAAATTTCTTTTATTTTAGTACAAAATTGCAGAAATTTTTCTTATTTTGGGGCAAAAAGGCAGAAATTTCCCATATTTTGGGGAAAAATGCAGAAATTCCCCTTATTTTGAGGTAAAAAGGCTGAAATTCCCGTTATTTGGGGGCAAAAGGCAGAAATTTCCCTTATTTGGAGCAAAATTGCAGAAATTTCACTTACTTCAGGGTAATAAGTCAGAAATTTTCCTTATTTTGGGAAAAAAAAAACAGAAATTCTTTTTGTTTTGGGGGAAAAAGACAGAAATTCCACTTACTTAGAGGCAAAAATGCAGAAATTCCTTTTATTTTGGAGCAAAAATGAAGAAATTTCCCTTTTTTACGGCAAAAAGGTAGGCATTCTTCTTATTTTCCGGCAAAAAGGAAGAAATTCCCCGTATTTTGGAGCAAAATTGCAGAAATTCCCCTAATTGTGTGGCAAAAAGGCAGAAATTCCCTCTATGTTGGGGCAAAAAGACAGAAATTCTTTTTATTTTGGGGCAAAACTCAGAAATTTCACTTATTTTTGGGCAAAATTGCAGAAATTTCACTTATTTCAGAAAAAAAAGCAGAAATTTTCTTATTTTGGGGCAAAAAGGCAGAAATTTCTTTTATTTTGGTACATAATTGCAGAAATTTTTCTTATTTTCGGGCAAAAAGCGAGAAATTTCTCATATTTTGGGGCAAAAATGCAGAAATTCCCCTTATTTTGAGGTAAAAAGGCTGAAATTCCCATTATTTGGGGGCAAAAGGCAGAAATTTCCCTTATTTCAGGCAAAATTGCAGAAATTTCACTTACTTCATGGTAATAAGTCAGAAATTTTTTTTATTTTGGGGCAAAAAGACAGAAATTTTCTTTGTTTTGAGAGAAAAAGACAGATATTCCACTTATTTAGAGGCAAAAAGGCAGAAATTCCCTTTGTTTTGGAGCAAAAATGAAGAAATTTCCCTTTTTTATGGCAAAAAGGTATGCATTCCCCTTATTTTCGGGCAAAAAGGCAGAAATTCCTCATATTTTAGAGCAAAATTGCAGAAATTCCCGTAATTGTGTGGCAAAAAGGCAGAAAATCTCTATATGTTGGGGCAAAAAGACAGAAATTTTTTTTTATTTTGGGGCAAAACTCAGAAATTCCTCTTATTTTGGGGCAAAATTGCAGAAATTTGACTTATTTTGGAGCAAAATTGCAGAAATTTCACTTATTTCTGAAAAAAAGCAGAAATTCTCTTATTTTGGGGCAAAAAGGCAGAAATTTCTTTTATTTTGGTACAAATTGCAAAAATTATTCCTATTTTGGGGCAAAAAAGCAGAATGTTCCCATATTTTGGGGCAAAAATGAAGAAATCCCCCTTATTTTGAGGTAAAAAGGTTAAAATTCCCCTTATTTGGGGGCAAAAAGACAGAAATTTCTCTTAATTTGGGGCAAAATTGCAGAAATTTCACTTATTTCAGGGTAATAAGTCAGATATTTTCCTTATTTTGGGGCAAAAAAGAAAGAAATTCCCTTTGTTTTGGGGAAAAAAGAGAGAAATTCCACTTATTTAGAGGCAAAATAGCAGAAATTCCCCTTATTTGGAGCAAAAATAAAGAAATTTCTTTTTTTTATGGCAAAAAGCTATGCATTCTTCTTATTTTCGGGCAAAAAAGCAGAAATTCCCCGTATTTTGCAGCAAAATTGCAGAAATTCCCCTAATTGTGGGGCAAAAAGGCAGAAATTCCCTATATGTTGGAGCAAAAAAACAGAAATTCTCTTTATTTTGGGGCAAAACTCAGAAATTCCACTTATTTTGGTGCAAAATTGCAGAAATTTCACTTATTTCAGAAAAAAAGCAGAAATTTTCTTATTTTGGGGCAAAAAGGTAGAAATTTCTTTTACTTTGGTACAAAATTGCAGAAATTTTTCTTATTTTGGGGCAATAAGGGAGAAATTTCCCATATTTTGGGGGAAAAATGCAGAAATTCCCCTTATTTTGCAGCAAAATTGCAGAAATTCCCCTAATTTTGGGGCAAAAAGGCAGAAAATCTCTATATGTTGGGGCAAAAAGACAGAAATTTTTTTTTATTTTGGGGCAAAACTCAGAAATTCCTCTTATTTTGGGGCAAAATTGCAGAAATTTGACTTATTTTGGAGCAAAATTGCAGAAATTTCACTTATTTCTGAAAAAAAGCAGAAATTCTCTTATTTTGGGGCAAAAAGGCAGAAATTTCTTTTATTTTGGTACAAATTGCAAAAATTATTCCTATTTTGGGGCAAAAAAGCAGAATGTTCCCATATTTTGGGGCAAAAATGAAGAAATCCCCCTTATTTTGAGGTAAAAAGGTTAAAATTCCCCTTATTTGGGGGCAAAAAGACAGAAATTTCTCTTAATTTGGGGCAAAATTGCAGAAATTTCACTTATTTCAGGGTAATAAGTCAGATATTTTCCTTATTTTGGGGCAAAAAAGAAAGAAATTCCCTTTGTTTTGGGGAAAAAAGAGAGAAATTCCACTTATTTAGAGGCAAAATAGCAGAAATTCCCCTTATTTGGAGCAAAAATAAAGAAATTTCTTTTTTTTATGGCAAAAAGCTATGCATTCTTCTTATTTTCGGGCAAAAAAGCAGAAATTCCCCGTATTTTGCAGCAAAATTGCAGAAATTCCCCTAATTGTGGGGCAAAAAGGCAGAAATTCCCTATATGTTGGAGCAAAAAAACAGAAATTCTCTTTATTTTGGGGCAAAACTCAGAAATTCCACTTATTTTGGTGCAAAATTGCAGAAATTTCACTTATTTCAGAAAAAAAGCAGAAATTTTCTTATTTTGGGGCAAAAAGGTAGAAATTTCTTTTACTTTGGTACAAAATTGCAGAAATTTTTCTTATTTTGGGGCAATAAGGGAGAAATTTCCCATATTTTGGGGGAAAAATGCAGAAATTCCCCTTATTTTGCAGCAAAATTGCAGAAATTCCCCTAATTTTGGGGCAAAAAGGCAGAAAATCTCTATATGTTGGGGCAAAAAGACAGAAATTTTTTTTTATTTTGGGGCAAAACTCAGAAATTCCTCTTATTTTGGGGCAAAATTGCAGAAATTTGACTTATTTTGGAGCAAAATTGCAGAAATTTCACTTATTTCTGAAAAAAAGCAGAAATTCTCTTATTTTGGGGCAAAAAGGCAGAAATTTCTTTTATTTTGGTACAAATTGCAAAAATTATTCCTATTTTGGGGCAAAAAAGCAGAATGTTCCCATATTTTGGGGCAAAAATGAAGAAATCCCCCTTATTTTGAGGTAAAAAGGTTAAAATTCCCCTTATTTGGGGGCAAAAAGACAGAAATTTCTCTTAATTTGGGGCAAAATTGCAGAAATTTCACTTATTTCAGGGTAATAAGTCAGATATTTTCCTTATTTTGGGGCAAAAAAGAAAGAAATTCCCTTTGTTTTGGGGAAAAAAGAGAGAAATTCCACTTATTTAGAGGCAAAATAGCAGAAATTCCCCTTATTTGGAGCAAAAATAAAGAAATTTCTTTTTTTTATGGCAAAAAGCTATGCATTCTTCTTATTTTCGGGCAAAAAAGCAGAAATTCCCCGTATTTTGCAGCAAAATTGCAGAAATTCCCCTAATTGTGGGGCAAAAAGGCAGAAATTCCCTATATGTTGGAGCAAAAAAACAGAAATTCTCTTTATTTTGGGGCAAAACTCAGAAATTCCACTTATTTTGGTGCAAAATTGCAGAAATTTCACTTATTTCAGAAAAAAAGCAGAAATTTTCTTATTTTGGGGCAAAAAGGTAGAAATTTCTTTTACTTTGGTACAAAATTGCAGAAATTTTTCTTATTTTGGGGCAATAAGGGAGAAATTTCCCATATTTTGGGGGAAAAATGCAGAAATTCCCCTTATTTTGCAGCAAAATTGCAGAAATTCCCCTAATTTTGGGGCAAAAAGGCAGAAATTCCCTATATGTTAGGGCAAAAATACAGAAATTCTCCTTATTTTGGGGCAAAACTCAGAAATTCTACTTGTTTTGGGACAAAATTCCAGAAATTTCCATTATTTTGGGGCAAAATTGGAAAAATTTCAATTCTTTCAGGGAAAAAAGGCAGAAATTTTCCTCTTTTTGGGGGCAAAAATGCCGAAATTTCCCTTATTTTGGGGCAAAAATGCAGAAATTCTCCTTATTTTGTGGTAAAATGGCTGAAATTCCCCATATTTGGGGGCAAAAAGGCAGAAATTTCCCTTATTTTGGGGCAAAATTGCAGAAATTTCACTTATTTCAGGGTAATAAGTCAGAAATTTTTCTTATTTTGGGGCAAAAAAGACAGAAATTCCCTTTGTTTTGGGGGAAAAAGACAGAAATTCCACTTATTTAGAGGCAAAAATGCAGAAATTCCCCTTATTTTGGAGCAAAAATGAAGAAATTTCTCTTTTTTATGGCAAAAAGGTATGCATTCTTCTTATTATCGGGCAAAAAAAGCAGAAATTCCTCGTATTTTGGAGCAAAATTGCAGAAATTCCCCTAATTGTGGGGCAAAAAGGCAGAAATTTCCTATATGTTAGGGCAAAAAGACAGAAATTCTCCTTATTTTGGGGCAAAACTCAGAAATCCCACTTATTTTGGGGCAAAATACCAGAAATTTCCCTTATTTTGGGGCAAAAATGCAGAAATTTCACTTATTTCAGGGTAAAAAGGCAGAAATTTTCCTTATTTTGGGGCAAAAACGCCAAAATTTCCATTATTTTGGGGCAAAAATGCAGAAATTTCCCTTATTTTGAGGTAAAATGGCTGAAATTCCCCTTATTTGGGGGCAAAAATGCAGAAATTTCCCTTATTTTGGGGCAAAATTGCAGAAATTTCACTTATTTCAGGGTAATAAGTCAGAATTTTTTCTTTATTTTGGGGCAAAAAAGACAGAAATTCCCTTTGTTTTGAGGGAAAAAGACAGAAATTCCACTTATTTAGAGGCAAAAATGCAGAAATTCCCCTTAATTTGGAGCAAAAATGAAGAAATTTCTTTTTTTTATGGCAAAAAGGTATGCATTCTTCTTATTTTCGGGCAAAATGGCAGAAATTCCTCGTATTTTGGAGCAAAATTGCAGAAATTCCCCTATTTGTGGGGCAAAAGCAGAAATTCCGTATATGTTGGGGCAAAAAGATAGAAATTCTCCTTAGTTTGGGGCAAAACTCAGAAATTCCACTTATTTTGAGGCAAAATTCCAGAAATTTCCCTAATTTTGGGGCAAAATTGCAGAAATTTGACTTATTTTGGGGCAAAATTGCAGAAATTTCACTTATTTCCAAAAAAGGAAACTTTCTTATTTTAGGGCAAAAAGGCAGAAATTTCTTTTATTTTGGTACAAAATTGCAGAAATTTTTCTTATTTTGGGGCAAAAAGGCAAAAATTTCCCATATTTTGGAGCAAAAAGGCAGAAATTCCCCTTATTTTGAGGTAAAAAGGCTGAAATTCCTTTTATTTGGGGGCTAAAAGGCAGAAATTTCCCTTATTTTCGGGCAAAATTGCTAAAATTTCACTTATTTCAGGGTAATAAGTCAGAAATTTTCCTTATTTTGGGGCAAAAGTGACAGAAATTCCCTTTGTTTTGGGGGAAAATACAGAAATTCCAATTATTTAGGGCAAATAAGCAGAAATTTCCCTTATTTTGGAGCAAAAATGAAGAAATTTCCATTTTTATGGCAAAAAGGTATGCATTCTTCTTATTTTCGGGCAAAAAGGCAGAAATTCACCGTATTTTGGAGCAAAATTGCAGAAATTCCCCTAATTATCGGTCAAAAAAACAGAAATTCCCTATATCATGGGGCAAAAAGACAGAAATTCTCCTTATTTTGGGACAAATCTCAGAAATTCCACTTATTTTGGGGCTAAATTCCAGAAATTTCCCTTATTTTGGGGCAAAATTGCAGAAATTTGACTTATTTCAGAAAAAAAGCAGAAATTTTCTTATTTTGGGGCAAAAAGGCAGAAATTTCTTTTATTTTAGTACAAAATTGCAGAAATTTTTCTTATTTTGGGGCAAAAAGGCAGAAATTTCCCATATTTTGGGGAAAAATGCAGAAATTCCCCTTATTTTGAGGTAAAAAGGCTGAAATTCCCGTTATTTGGGGGCAAAAGGCAGAAATTTCCCTTATTTGGAGCAAAATTGCAGAAATTTCACTTACTTCAGGGTAATAAGTCAGAAATTTTCCTTATTTTGGGAAAAAAAAAACAGAAATTCTTTTTGTTTTGGGGGAAAAAGACAGAAATTCCACTTACTTAGAGGCAAAAATGCAGAAATTCCTTTTATTTTGGAGCAAAAATGAAGAAATTTCCCTTTTTTACGGCAAAAAGGTAGGCATTCTTCTTATTTTCCGGCAAAAAGGAAGAAATTCCCCGTATTTTGGAGCAAAATTGCAGAAATTCCCCTAATTGTGTGGCAAAAAGGCAGAAATTCCCTCTATGTTGGGGCAAAAAGACAGAAATTCTTTTTATTTTGGGGCAAAACTCAGAAATTTCACTTATTTTTGGGCAAAATTGCAGAAATTTCACTTATTTCAGAAAAAAAAGCAGAAATTTTCTTATTTTGGGGCAAAAAGGCAGAATTTTCTTTTATTTTGGTACAAAATTGCAGAAATTTTTCTTATTTTCGGGCAAAAAGGGAGAAATTTCTCATATTTTGGGGCAAAAATGCAGAAATTCCCCTTATTTTGAGGTAAAAAGGCTGAAATTCCCATTATTTGGGGGCAAAAGGCAGAAATTTCCCTTATTTCAGGCAAAATTGCAGAAATTTCACTTACTTCATGGTAATAAGTCAGAAATTTTTTTTATTTTGGGGCAAAAAGACAGAAATTTTCTTTGTTTTGAGAGAAAAAGACAGATATTCCACTTATTTAGAGGCAAAAAGGCAGAAATTCCCTTTATTTTGGAGCAAAAATGAAGAAATTTCCCTTTTTTATGGCAAAAAGGTATGCATTCCCCTTATTTTCGGGCAAAAAGGCAGAAATTCCTCGTATTTTAGAGCAAAATTGCAGAAATTCCCGTAATTGTGTGGCAAAAAGGCAGAAAATCTCTATATGTTGGGGCAAAAAGACAGAAATTTTTTTTTATTTTGGGGCAAAACTCAGAAATTCCTCTTATTTTGGGGCAAAATTGCAGAAATTTGACTTATTTTGGAGCAAAATTGCAGAAATTTCACTTATTTCTGAAAAAAAGCAGAAATTCTCTTATTTTGGGGCAAAAAGGCAGAAATTTCTTTTATTTTGGTACAAATTGCAAAAATCATTCCTATTTTGGGGCAAAAAAGCAGAATTTTCCCATATTTTGGGGCAAAAATGAAGAAATCCCCCTTATTTTGAGGTAAAAAGGTTAAAATTCCCCTTATTTGGGGGCAAAAAGACAGAAATTTCCCTTATTTTGGGGCAAAATTGCAGAAATTTCACTTATTTTAGGGTAATAAGTCAGAAATTTTCCTCAGTTTGCGGCAAAATACAGAAATTCCCTTTGTTTTGGGGGAAAAAGACAGAAATTCCACTTATTTAGAGGCAAAAAAGCAGAAATTTCCCTTATTTTGGAGAAAAAATGAAGAAATTTCCCTTTTTTATGGCAAAAAGGTATGCATTCTTTTTATTTTCGAGCAAAAAGGCAGACATTCCTTGTATTTTGAAGCAAAATTGCAGAAATTCCCCCAATTGTGGGGCAAAAAGGCAGAAATTCCCTATATTTGGGCAAAAAGACAGAAATTCTTTTTATTTTGGGGCAAAACTCAGAAATTCCACTTATTTTGGGGCAAAATTCCAGAAATTTCTCTTATTTGGGGGCAAAATTGAAGAAATTTGACTTATTTCAGAAAAAAGCAGAAATTTTCTTATTTTAGGGCAAAAAGGCAGAAATTATTTTTTATTTTGGTACAAAATTGCAAAAATTTTTCTTATTTTGGGACAAAAAGGCAGAAATTTCCCATAGTTTGGGGCAAAAATGCAGAAATTCCCCTTATTTTGAGGTAAAAAGGCTGAAATTCCCCTTATTTGGGGGCAAAAAGGCAGAAATTTCCCTTATTTTGGGGCAAAATTGCAGAAATTTCCCATATTTTGGGCAAAAATGCAGAAATTCCCCTTATTTTGAGGTAAAAAGGCTGAAATTTTCCTTATTTGGTGGCAAAAAGGCAGAAATTTCCCTTATTTTGGGGCAAAATTGCCGAAATTTCACTTACTTCAGGGTAATAAGTCAGAAATTTTCCTTATTTTGGGGAAAAAAAAACAGAAAATCTTTTTGTTTTGGGGGAAAAAGACAGAAATTCCACTTACTTAGAGGCAAAAAAGCAGAAATTCCTTTTATTTTGGAGCAAAAATGAAGAAATTTCCCTTTTTATGGCAAAAAGGTATGCATTCTTCTTATTTTCCGGGAAAAAGAAGAAATTCCCAGTATTTTGGAGCAAAATTGCAGAAATTCCCCTAATTGTGGGGCAAAAAGGCAGAAATTCCCTCTATGTTGGGGCAAAAAGATAGAAATTCTTTTTATTTTGGGGCAAAACTCAGATATTTCACTTATTTTTGGGCAAAATTGCAGAAATTTCACTGATTTCAGAAAAAAAGCAGAAATTTTCTAATTTTGGGGCAAAAAGGAAGAAATTTCTTTTATTTTGGTACAAAATTGCAGAAATTTTTCTTATTTTTGGGCAAAAAGGGAGAAATTTCTCATATTTTGGGGCAAAAATGCAGAAATTCCCCTTATTTTGAGGTAAAAAGGCTGAAATTCCCATTATTTGGGGGCAAAAGGCAGAAATTTCCCTTATTTCGGGCAAAATTGCAGAAATTTCACTTACTTCATGGTAATAAGTCAGAAATTTTCCTTATTTTGGGGCAAAAAGACAGAAATTCCCTTTGTTTTGGGGGAAAAAGACAGATATTCCACTTATTTAGAGGAAAAAAGGCAGAAATTCCCTTTATTTTGGGGCAAAAATGAAGAAATTTTCCTTTTTTATGGCAAAAAGTTATGCATTCCCTTTATTTTCGGGCAAAAAGGCAGAAATTCCTTGTATTTTAGAGCAAAATTGCAGAAATTCCCGTAATTGTGTGGCAAAAAGGCAGAAAATCTCTATATGTTGGGGCAAAAAGACAGAAATTTTTTTTATTTTGGGGCAAAACTCAGAAATTCCTCTTATTTTGGGGCAAAACTCAGAAATTCCACTTATTTTTGTGCAAAATTGCAGAAATTTCACTTATTTCAGAAAAAAGCAGAAATTTTCTTATTTTGGGGCAAAAAGGTAGAAATTTCTTTTACTTTGATACAAAATTGCAGAAATTTTTCTTATTTTGAGGCAATAAGGGAGAAATTTCCAATATTTTGGGGGAAAACGCAGAAATTCCCCTTATTTTGAGGTAAAAAGGCTGAAATTCCCCTTATTTGGGGGCAAAAAGACAGAAATTTCCCTTATTTGGGGGCAAAATTGCAGAAATTTCACTTATTTCAGGGAAATAAGTCAGAAATTTTCCGTATTTTGGGGCAAAAAAGACAGAAATTCCCCTTATATTGGAGCAAAAATGAAGAAATTTTCCTTTTTTGTGGCAAAAGGTATACATTCCCCATATTTTGGGGCAAAATTCCAAAAATGTTCCTTATTTTGGGGCAAAATTGCAGAAACTTCACTTATTTTGAGGCAAAATTGCAGAAATTTCACTTATTTCAGAGAAAAACAGGCAGAAATTTTCCTTATTTTGGGGCAAAAAGGCAGAAATTTTTTATATTTTGTGGCAAAAATGCAGAAATTCCTCTTATTTTGAGGTAAAAAGGCTGAAATTCCTTTTATTTGGGGGCAAAAAGGCAGATATTTCCCTTATTTTGGGGCAAAATTGCAGAAATTTCACTTATTTCAGAGAAAAACAGGCAGAAATTTTCCTTATTTTGGGGCAAAAAGGCAGAAATTTTTTATATTTTGTGGCAAAAATGCAGAAATTCCTCTTATTTTGAGGTAAAAAGGCTGAAATTCCCCTTATTTGGGGGCAGAAAGGCAGTAATTTCCCTTATTTTGGGGCAAAATTGCAGAAATTTCACTTATTTCAGAATAAGAAGTCAGAAATTTTCCTTATTTTGGGGCAAAAAAGACAGAAATTCCCTTTGTTTTGGGGGAAAAAGTCAGAAATTCCACTTATTTAGAGGCAAAAACGCAGAAATTCCCCTTATTTTGGAGCAAAAATGAAGAAATTTCCCTTTTTTATGGCAAAAAGGTATGCATTCTTTTTATTTTCGGGCAAAAAAGCAGAAATTTCCCATATTTTTGAGCAAAATTGCAGAAATTCCCCTAATTGTGGGGCAAAAAGGCAGAAATTCCCTATATGTTGGGGCAAAAAGACAGAAATTCTACTTATTTTGGGGCAAAACTCAGAAATTTCACTTATTCTTGGGCAAAATTGCAGAAAATTCACTTATTTCAGAAAAAAAAAACAGAAATTTTCTTATTTTGGGGCAAAAAGGCAGAAATTTCTTTTATTTTGGTACAAAATTGCAGAAATTTTTCTTATTTTGGGGCAAAAAGGCAGAAATTTCTCATATTTTGGGGCAAAAATGCAGAAATTCCCCTTATTTTGAGGTAAAAAGGCTGAAATTCCCATTATTTGGGGGCAAAAGGCAGAAATTTCCCTTATTTTGGGGCAAAATTGCAGAAATTTCACTTACTTTAGGGTAATAAGTCAGAAATTTTCTTTATTTTGGGGCAAAAAGACAGAAATTCCCTTTGTTTTGTGGGAAAAAGACAGATATTCCACTTATTTAGAGGCAAAAATGCATAAATTCCTTTTATTTTGAAACAAAAATGAAGAAATTTCCCTTTTTTATGGCAAAAAGGTATGCATTCTTCTTATTTTCGAGCAAAAAGGCAGAAATTTTTTGTATTTTGAAGCAAAATTGCAGAAATTCCCCCAATTGTGGGGCAAAAAGGCAGAAATTCCCTATATTTGGGCAAAAAGACAGAAATTCTCCTTATTTTGGGGCAAAACTCAGAAATTCCACTTATTTTGGGGCAAAATTCCAGAAATTTCTCTTATTTTGGGGCAAAATTGAAGAAATTTGACTTATTTCAGAAAAAAGCAGAAATTTTCTTATTTTAGGGCAAAAAGGCAGAAATTATTTTTTATTTTGGTACAAAATTGCAAAAATTTTTCTTATTTTGGGACAAAAAGGCAGAAATTTCCCATAGTTTGGGGCAAAAATGCAGAAATTCCCCTTATTTTGAGGTAAAAAGGCTGAAATTCCCCTTATTTGGGGGCAAAAAGGCAGAAATTTCCCTTATTTTGGGGCAAAATTGCAGAAATTTCCCTTACTTCAGGATAATAAGTCAGAAATTTTCCTTATTTTGGGGGAAAAAAGACAGAAATTCCCTTTGTTTTGGGGGAATAAGACAGAAATTCCACATATTTAGAGGCAAAAAAGCAGAAATTCCTTTTATTTTGGAGCAAAAATGAAGAAATTTCTCTTTTTTATGGCAAAAAGGTATGCATTCTTCTTATTTTCCGGCAAAAAGGAAGAAATTCCCCGTATTTTGGAGCAAAATTGCAGAAATTCCCCTAATTGTGGGGCAAAAAGGCAGAAATTCCCTATATGTTGGGGCAAAAAGACAGAAATTCTCCTTATTTTGGGGCAAAACTCAGAAATTCCACTTATTTTGGGGCAAAATTGCAGAAATTTGACTTATTTTAGAGCAAAATTGCAGAAATTTCACTTATTTCTGAAAAAAAGCAGAAATTCTCTTATTTTCGGGCCAAAAGGCAGAAATTTCGTTTATTTTGGTACAAAATTGCAGAAATTTTTCTTATTTTGGGGAAAAAAGGCAGAAATTTCCCATATTATGGGGCAAAAATGCAGAAATTCCCGTTATTTTGAGGTAAAAAGGCTGAAATTCCCCTTTTTTGGGTGCAAAAAGGCAGAAATTTCCATTATTTTGGGGAAAAATTGCAGAAATTTCAGTAATTTCAGGGTAATAAGTCAGAAATTTTCCTTATTTTGGGGCAAAAAAGACAGAAATTATCTTTGTTTTGGGGGAAAAAGACAGAAATTCCACTTATTTAGAGGCAAAAAAGCAGAAATTCCCCTTATTTTGGAGCAAAAATGAAGAAATTTCTCCCGCGCAACCGTCTCGCCTGCAAGAACGACGCGGCACGCAAAATAGAATCCTTCTGTGGTAAACTTTATTAATCTGGAAAAACCGGTACTTGCTTCACGTAACGAAATACAGAGAAAACCAAGAGATCCAAGGAGACGAACAGGACGAACAAGCTCCACGAGACGGCCGAAAACCAACGGGAGAAAGAGAGGAAGAAGAGAGGAAGAGAGAGAGAGCTATCCAGCTCGCCCCCTTATAAAGGGATCAGTCCTTGCCTTGGACGCGGAGCCCCCTGATTGGTTGAAACTCACCAGGCCCTATGAAGCCACGGGAGAGGCGGAACTCATGAAGCGGAAGTTACCCAGCCTGTGCGCACATGGCTTGTTTACTGCTAACTCCAGCCAGAAATCAGCGCCATCTTGTAATGGCGAATGCGTGGGAATGTGTGGGCGGCGCCCCACAGAAATTTCCCTTTTTTATGGCAAAAAGCTATGCATTCTTCTTATTTTCGGGCAAAAAAGCAGAAATTACCCGTATTTTGGAGCAAAATTGAAGAAATTCCCCTAATTGTGGGGCAAAAAGGCAGAAATTCCCTATATGTTAGGGCAAAAAGACAGAAATTCTCCTTATTTTGGGGTAAAACTCAGAAATTCCACTTATTTTGGGGCAAAATTCCAAAAATTTTCCTTATTTTGGGGCAAAATTGCAGAAAGTTGACTTATTTTGGGGAAAAATTGCAGAAATTTCACTTATTTCAGGGAAAAAAGGCAGAAATTTTCCTCATTTTGGGGCAAAAAGGCAGAAATTTTTTATATTTTGTGGCAAAAATGCAGAAATTCCTCTTATTTTGAGGTAAAAAGTCTGAAATTCTCCTTATTTGGGGGCAAAAAGGCAGAAATTTTCCTTATTTTGGGGCAAAATTGCAGAAATTTCACTTATTTCAGGGTAATAAGTCAGAAATTTTTCTTATTTTGGGGCAATAAAGACAGAAATTCCCTTTGTTTTGGGGGAAAAAGACAGAAATTCCACTTATTTAGAGGCAAAAAAGCAGAAATTCCCCTTATTTGGAGCAAAAATGAAGAAATTTCCCTTTTTTATGGCAAAAAGCTATGCATTCTTCTTATTTTCGGGCAAAAAAGCAGAAATTCCCCGTATTTTGCAGCAAAATTGCAGAAATTCCCCTAATTGTGGAGCAAAAAGGCAGATATTCCCTATATGTTGGAGCAAAAAAACAGAAATTCTCCTTATTTTGGGGCAAAACTCAGAAATTCCACTTATTTTGGTGGAAAATTGCAGAAATTTCACTTATTTCAGAAAAAAAGCAGAAATTTTCTTATTTTGGGGCAAAAAGGTAGAAATTTCTTTTACTGTGGTACAAAATTGCAGAAATTTTTCTTATTTTGGGGCAATAAGGGAGAAATTTCCCATATTTTGGGGGAAAAATGCAGAAATTCCCCTTATTTTGAGGTAAAAAGGCTGATATTCCCCTTATTTGGGGGCAAAAAGACAGAAATTTCCCATATTTGGGGGCAAAATTGCAGAAATTTCACTTATTTCAGGGAAATAAGTCAGAAATTTTCCTTATTTTGTGGCAAAAAGACAGAAATTCCCTTTGTTTTGGGAGAAAAAGACAGAAATTCCACTTATTTAGAGGCAAAAAAGCAGAAATTCCCCTTATATTGGAGCAAAAATGAAGAAATTTCTTTTTTTTTGGCAAAAGGTATACATTCCTCTTATTTTGAGGCAAAATTCCAAAAATTTTCCTTATTTTGGGGGAAAATTGCAGAAACTTCACTTATTTTGGGGCAAAATTGCAGAAATTTCACTAATTTCAGAGAAAAAAAGGCAGAAATTTTTCTTATTTTGGGGCAAAAAGGCAGAAATTTTTTATATTTTGTGGCAAAAATGCAGAAATTCCTCTTATTTTGAGGTAAAAAGGCTGAAATTCCCCATATTTTGGGGCAAAATTGCAGAAATTTCACTTATTTCAGGGTAATAAGTCAGAAATTTTCCTTATTTTGGGGCAAAAAAGACAGAAATTCCTCTTGTTTTGGGGGAAAAAGTCAGAAATTCCACTTATTTAGAGGCAAAAACGCAGAAATTGCCCTTATTTTGGAGCAAAAATGAAGAAATTTCCCTTTTTTATTGCAAAAAGGTATGCATTCTTCTTATTTTCGGGCAAAAAGGCAGAAATTCCCCGTATTTTGGAGCAAAATTGGAGAAATTCCTATAATTGTGGGGCAAAAAGGCAGAAATTCCCTCTATGTTGGGGCAAAAAGACAGAAATTCTTTTTATTTTGGGCAAAACTAAAAAATTTCACTTATTCTGGAGCAAAATTCCAGAAATTTCCCTTATTTTGGGGCAAAATTGCAGAAATTTGACTTATTTCAGAAAAAAAGCAAAAATTTTTTTATTTTGGAACAAAAAGGCAGAAATTTGTTTTATTTTGGTACAAAATTGCAGAAATTTTTCTTATTTTGGGGCACAAAGGCAGAAATTTCCCATATTTTGGGAAAAATGGAGAAATTCCCCTTATTTTGAGGTAAACAGGCTGAAATTCCCCTTATTTGGAGACAAAAATGCAGAAATTTCCCTTATTTTGGTGCGAAATTGCAGAAATTTCACTTATTTCAGGGTAATAAGTTAGAAATTTTCCTTATTTTGGGGCAAAAAAGACAGAAATTCCCTTTGTTTTGGGGGAAAAAGACAGAAATTCCACTTATTTAGAGGCAAAAATGCAGAAATTCCCCTTATTTTGGAGCAAAAATGAAGAAATTTCTCTTTTTCATGGCAAACAGGTATGCATTCTTTTTATTTTCGGGCAAAAAAGCAGAAATTTCCCATATTTTTGAGCAAAATTGCAGAAATTCCCTTAATTGTGGGGCAAAAAGGCAGAAATTCCCTATATGTTGGGGCAAAAAAACAGAAATTCTACTTATTTTGGGGCAAAACTCAGAAATTTCACTTATTCTTGGGCAAAATTGCAGAAAATTCACTTATTTCAGAAAAAAAAGCAGAAATTTTCTTATTTTGGGGCAAAAAGGCAGAAATTTCTTTTATTTTGGTACAAAATTGCAGAAATTTTTCTTATTTTGGGGCAAAAAGGCAGAAATTTCTCATATTTTGGGGCAAAAATGCAGAAATTCCCCTTATTTTGAGGTAAAAAAGCTGAAATTCCCATTATTTGGGGGCAAAAGGCAGAAATTTCCCTTATTTTGGGGCAAAATTGCAAAAATTTCACTTACTTTTGGGTAATAAGTCAGAAATTTTCTTTATTTTGGGGCAAAAAGACAGAAATTCCCTTTGTTTTGTGGGAAAAAGACAGATATTCCACTTATTTAGAGGCAAAAATGCAGAAATTCCCCTTATTTTGGAGCAAAAATGAAGAAATTTTCCTTTTTTATGGCAAAAAGGTATGCATTCTTCTTATTTTCGAGCAAAAAGGCAGAAATTCCTTGTATTTTGAAGCAAAATTGCAGAAATTCCCCCAATTGTGGGGCAAAAAGGCAGAAATTCCCTATATTTGGGCAAAAAGACAGAAATTCTCCTTATTTTGGGGCAAAACTCAGAAATTCCACTTATTTTGGGGCAAAATTCCAGAAATTTCTCTTATTTTGGGGCAAAATTGAAGAAATTTGACTTATTTCAGAAAAAAGCAGAAATTTTCTTATTTTAGGGCAAAAAGGCAGAAATTATTTTTTATTTTGGTACAAAATTGCAAAAATTTTTCTTATTTTGGAACAAAAAGGCAGAAATTTCCCATAGTTTGGGGCAAAAATGCAGAAATTCCCCTTATTTTGAGGTAAAAAGGCTGAAATTCTTATTTGGGGGCAAAAAGGCAGAAATTTCCCTTATTTTGGGGCAAAATTGCAGAAATTTCACTTACTTCAGGATAATAAGTCAGAAATTTTCCTTATTTTGGGGCAAAAGAGACAGAAATTCCCTTTGTTTTGGGGGAAAAAGACAGAAATTCCACATATTTAGAGGCAAAAAAGCAGAAATTCCTTTTATTTTGGAGCAAAAATGAAGAAATTTCTCTTTTTTATGGCAAAAAGGTATGCATTCTTCTTATTTTCCGGCAAAAAGGAAGAAATTCCCCGTATTTGGGAGCAAAATTGCAGAAATTCCTCTAATTGTGGGGCAAAAAGGCAGAAATTCCCTATATGTTGGGGCAAAAAGACAGAAATTCTCCTTATTTTGGGGCAAAACTAAGAAATTTCACTTATTTTGGGGCAAAATTGCAGAAATTTGACTTATTTTAGAGCAAAATTGCAGAAATTTCACTTATTTCTGAAAAAAAGTAGAAATTCTCTTATTTTGGGGCCAAAAGGCAGAAATTTCGTTTATTTTGGTACAAAATTGCAGAAATTTTTCTTATTTTGGGGAAAAAAGGCAGAAATTTCCCATATTATGGGGCAAAAATGCAGAAATTCCCGTTATTTTGAGGTAAAAAGGCTGAAATTCCTCTTTTTTGGGTGCAAAAAGGCAGAAATTTCCATTATTTTGGGGAAAAATTGCAGAAATTTCAGTAATTTCAGGGTAATAAGTCAGAAATTTTCCTTATTTTGGGGTAAAAAAGACAGAAATTCCCTTTGTTTTGGGGGAAAAAGACAGAAATTCCACTTATTTAGAGGCAAAAAAGCAGAAATTCCCCTTATTTTGGAGCAAAAATGAAGAAATTTCTCCCGCGCAACCGTCTCGCCTGCAAGAACGACGCGGCACGCAAAATAGAATCCTTCTGCGGTAAACTTTATTAATCTGGAAAAACCGGTACTTGCTTCACGTAACGAAAAGACGGAGAAAACCAAGAGATCCAAGGAGACGAACAGGACGAACAAGCTCCACGAGACGGCCGAAAACCAACGGGAGAAAGAGAGGAAGAAGAGAGGAAGAGAGAGAGAGCTATCCAGCTCGCCCCCTTATAAAGGGATCAGTCCTTGCCTTGGACGCGGAGCCCCCTGATTGGTTGAAACTCACCAGGCCCTATGACGCCACGGGAGAGGCGGAACTCATGAAGCGGAAGTTACCCAGCCTGTGCGCACATGGCTTGTTTACTGCTAACTCCAGCCAGAAATCAGCGCCATCTTGTAATGGTGAATGCGTGGGAATGTGTGGGCGGCGCCCCACAGAAATTTCCCTTTTTTATGGCAAAAAGCTATGCATTCTTCTTATTTTCGGGCAAAAAGGCAGAAATTCACCGTATTTTGGAGCAAAATTGCAGAAATTCCCCTAATTATCGGTCAAATAAACAGAAATTCCCTATATCATGGGGCAAAAAGACAGAAATTCTCCTTATTTTGGGACAAATCTCAGAAATTCCACTTATTTTGGGGCTAAATTCCAGAAATTTCCCTTATTTTGGGGCAAAATTGCAGAAATTTGACTTATTTCAGAAAAAAAGCAGAAATTTTCTTATTTTGGGGCAAAAAGGCAGAAATTTCTTTTATTTTAGTACAAAATTGCAGAAATTTTTCTTATTTTGGGGCAAAAAGGCAGAAATTTCCCATATTTTCGGGCAAAAATGCAGAAATTACCCGTATTTTGGAGCAAAATTGCAGAAATTCCCCTAATTGTGGGGCAAAAAGGCAGAAATTCCCTATATGTTAGGGCAAAAAGACAGAAATTCTCCTTATTTTGGGGCAAAACTCAGAAATTCCACTTATTTTGGGGCAAAATTCCAAAAATTTTCCTTATTTTGGGGCAAAATTGCAGAAAGTTGACTTATTTTGGGGAAAAATTGCAGAAATTTCACTTATTTCAGGGAAAAAAGGCAGAAATTTTCCTCATTTTGGGGCAAAAAGGCAGAAATTTTTTATATTTTGTGGCAAAAATGCAGAAATTCCTCTTATTTTGAGGTAAAAAGTCTGAAATTCTCCTTATTTGGGGGCAAAAAGGCAGAAATTTTCCTTATTTTGGGGCAAAATTGCAGAAATTTCACTTATTTCAGGGTAATAAGTCAGAAATTTTTCTTATTTTGGGGCAATAAAGACAGAAATTCCCTTTGTTTTGGGGGAAAAAGACAGAAATTCCACTTATTTATAGGCAAAAAAGCAGAAATTCCCCTTATTTGGAGCAAAAATGAAGAAATTTCCCTTTTTTATGGCAAAAAGCTATGCATTCTTCTTATTTTCGGGCAAAAAAGAAGAAATTCCCCGTATTTTGCAGCAAAATTGCAGAAATTCCCCTAATTGTGGAGCAAAAAGGCAGAAATTCCCTATATGTTGGAGCAAAAAAACAGAAATTCTCCTTATTTTGGGGCAAAACTCAGAAATTCCACTTATTTTGGTGGAAAATTGCAGAAATTTCACTTATTTCAGAAAAAAAGCAGAAATTTTCTTATTTTGGGGCAAAAAGGTAGAAATTTCTTTTACTGTTGTACAAAATTGCAGAAATTTTTCTGATTTTGGGGCAATAAGGGAGAAATTTCCCATATTTTGGGGGAAAAAATGCAGAAATTCCCCTTATTTTGAGGTAAAAAGGCTGAAATTCCCCTTATTTGGGGGCAAAACGACAGAAATTTCCCATATTTGGGGCAAAATTGCAGAAATTTCACTTATTTCAGGGAAATAAGTCAGAAATTTTCCTTATTTTGGGGCAAAAAAGACAGAAATTCCCTTTGTTTTGGGAGAAAAAGACAGAAATTCCACTTATTTAGAGGCAAAAAAGCAGAAATTCCCCTTATATTGGAGCAAAAATGAAGAAATTTTCCTTTTTTTGTGGCAAAATGTATACATTCCTCTAATTTTGAGGCAAAATTCCAAAACTTTTCCTTATTTTGGGGGAAAATTGCAGAAACTTCACTTATTCTGGGGCAAAATTGCAGAAATTTCACTTATTTCAGAGAAAAAAAGGCAAAAATTTTTCTTATTTAGGGGCAAAAAGGCAGAAATTTTTTATATTTTGTGGCAAAAATGCAGAAATTCCTCTTATTTTGAGGTAAAAAGGCTGAAATTCCCCTTATATTGGGGCAAAATTGCAGAAATTTCACTTATTTCAGGGTAATAATTCAGAAATTTTACTTATTTTGGGGCAAAAAAGACAGAAATTCCCTTTGTTTTGGGGGAGAAAGTCAGAAATTCCACTTATTTAGAGGCAAAAACGCAGAAATTGCCCTTATTTTGGAACCAAAATGAAGAAATTTCCCTTTTTTATTGCAAAAAGGTATGCATTCTTCTTATTTTCAGGCAAAAAGGCAGAAATTCCCCGTATTTTGGAGCAAAATTGCAGAAATTCCTCTAATTGTGGGGCAAAAAGGCAGAAATTCCCTATATGTTGGGGCAAAAAGACAGAAATTCTACTTATTTTGGGGCAAAACTCAGAAATTTCACTTATTCTTGGGCAAAATTGCAGAAAATTCACTTATTTCAGAAAGAAAAGCCCAAATTTTCTTATTTTGGAACAAAAAGGCAGAAATTTCTTTTATTTTGGTACAAAATTGCAGAAATTTTTTTTATTTTGGGGCAAAAAGGCAGAAATTTCTCATATTTTGTGGCAAAAATGCAGAAATTCCCCTTATTTTGAGGTAAAAAGCTGAAATTCCCATTATTTGGGGGCAAAAGGCAGAAATTTCTTTTATTTTGGGACAAAATTGCAGAAATTTCACTTACTTTAGGGTAATAAGTCAGAAATTTTCTTTATTTTGGGGCAAAAAGACAGAAATTCTCTTTGTTTTGTGGGAAAAAGACAGATATTCCACTTATTTAGAGGCAAAAATGCAGAAATTCATCTTATTTTGGAGCAAAAATGAAGAAATTTTCCTTTTTATGGCAAAAAGGTATGCATTCTTCTTATTTTCGAGCAAAAAGGCAGAAATTCCTTGTATTTTGAAGCAAAATTGCAGAAATTCCCCCAATTGTGGGGCAAAAAGGCAGAAATTCCCTATATTTGGGCAAAAAGACAGAAATTCTCATTATTTTGGGGCAAAACTCAGAAATTCCACTTATTTTGGGGCAAAATTGCAGAAATTTGACTTATTTTAGAGCAAAATTGCAGAAATTTCACTTATTTCTGAAAAAAAGCAGAAATTCTCTTATTTTGGGGACAAAAGGCAGAAATTTCGTTTATTTTGGTACAAAATTGCATAAATTTTTCTTATTTTGGGGAAAAAAGGCAGAAATTTCCCATATTATGGGGCAAAAATGCAGAAATTCCCGTTATTTTGAGGTAAAAAGGCTGAAATTCCCCTTTTTTGGGTGCAAAAAGAAAGAAATTTCCATTATTTTGGGGAAAAATTGCAGAAATTTCAGTAATTTCAGGGTAATAAGTCAGATATTTTCCTTATTTTGGGGCAAAAAAGACAGAAATTCCCTTTGTTTTGGGGGAAAAAGACAGAAATTCCACTTATTTAGAGGCAAAAAAGCAGAAATTCCCCTTATTTTGGAGCAAAAATGAAGAAATTTCCCTTTTTTATGGCAAAACGCTATGCATTCTTCTTATTTTCGGGCAAAAAAGCAGATATTACCCGTATTTTGGAGCAAAATTGCAGAAATTCCCCTAATTGTGGGGCAAAAAGGCAGAAATTCCCTATATGTTAGGGCAAAAAGACAGAAATTCTCCTTATTTTGGGGCAAAACTCAGAAATTCCACTTATTTTGGGGCAAAATTGCAGAAATTTCACTTATTTCAGAAAAAAAGCAGAAATTTTCTTATTTTGGGGCAAAAAGGTAGAAATTTCTTTTACTGTGGTACAAAATTGCAGAAATTTTTCTTATTTTGGGGCAATAAGGGAGAAATTTCCCATATTTTGGGGGAAAAATGCAGAAATTCCCTCTTTTTGAGGTAAAAAGGCTGAAATTCCCCTTATTTGGGGGCAAAAAGACAGAAATTTCCCATATTTGGGGGCAAAATTGCAGAAATTTCACTTATTTCAGGGAAATAAGTCAGAAATTTTCCTTATTTTGGGGCAAAAAAGACAGAAATTCCCTTTGTTTTGAAAGAAAAAGACAGAAATTCCACTTATTTAGAGGCAAAAAAGCAGAAATTCCCCTTATATTGGAGCAAAAATGAAGAAATTTCCCTTTTTTGTGGCAAAAGGTATACATTCCTCTTATTTTGAGGCAAAATTCCAAAAGTTTTCCTTATTTTGGGGGAAAATTGCAGAAACTTCACTTATTTTGGGGCAAAATTGCAGAAATTTCACTTATTTCAGGGTAATAAGTCAGAAATTTTCCTTATTTTGGGGCAAAAAAGACAGAAATTCCCTTTGTTTTGGGGGAAAAAGTCAGAAATTCCACTTATTTAGAGGCAAAAACGCAGAAATTCCCCTTATTTTGGAGCAAAAATGAAGAAATTTCTTTTTTTTATTGCAAAAAGGTATGCATTCTTCTTATTTTCGGGCAAAAAGGCAGAAATTCCCCGTATTTTGGAGCAAAATTGCAGAAATTCCTCTAATTGTGGGGTAAAAAGGCAGAAATTCCCTTTATGTTGGGGCAAAAAGACAGAAATTCTTTTTATTTTGGGGCAAAACTAAGAAATTTCACTTATTCTGGGGAAAAATTCCAGAAATTTCCCTTATTTTGGGGCAAAATTGCAGAAATTTGACTTATTTCAGAAAAAAAGCAGAAATTTTTTTATTTTGGAACAAAAAGGCAGAAATTTCTTTTATTTTGGTACAAAATTGCAGAAATTTTTCTTATTTTGAGGCACAAAGGCAGAAATTTCCCATATTTTGGGGAAAAATGGAGAAATTCCCCTTATTTTGAGGTTAACAGGCTGAAATTCCCCTTATTTGGGGACAAAAATGCAGTAATTTCTTTTATTTTGGGGCGAAATTGCAGAAATTTCACTTATTTCAGGGTAATAATTTAGAAATTTTCCTTATTTTGGGGCAAAAAAGACAGAAATTCCCTTTGTTTTGGGGGATTAAGACAGAAATTCCACTTATTTAGAGGCAAAAATGCAGAAATTCCCCTTATTTTGGAGCAAAAATGAAGAAATTTCCCTTTTTTATGGCAAACAGGTATTCATTCTTTTTATTTTCGGGCAAAAAAGGAGAAATTTCCCATATTTTTGAGCAAAATTTCAGAAATTCCCCTAATTGTGGGGCAAAAAGGCAGAAATTCCCTATATGTTGGGGCAAAAAGACAGAAATTCTACTTATTTTGGGGCAAAACTCAGAAATTTCACTTATTCTTGGGCAAAATTGCAGAAAATTCACTTCTTTCAAAAAAAAAGCAGAAATTTTCTTATTTTGGGGCAAAAAGGCAGAAATTTCTTTTATTTTGGTACAAAATTGCAGCAATTTTTCTTATTTTGGGGCAAAAAGGCAGAAATTTCTCATATTTTGGCGCAAAAATGCAGAAATTTCCCTTATTTTGAGGTAAAAAGGCTGAAATTCCCATTATTTGGGGGCAAAAGCCAGAAATTTCCCTTATTTTGGGGCAAAATTGCAGAAATTTCACTTACTTTAGGGTAATAAGTCAGAAATTTTCTTTATTTTGGGGCAAAAAGACAGAAATTCCCTTTGTTTTGTGGGAAAAAGACAGATATTCCACTTATTTAGAGGCAAAAATGCAGAAATTCCCCTCATTTTGGAGCAAAAATGAAGAAATTTTCCTTTTTTATGGCAAAAAGGTATGCATTCTTCTTATTTTCGAGCAAAAAGGCAGAAATTCCTTGTATTTTGAAGCAAAATTGCAGAAATTCCCCCAATTGTGGGGCAAAAAGGGAGAAATTCCCTATATTTGGGCAAAAAGACAGAAATTCTCCTTATTTTGGGGCAAAACTCAGAAATTCCACTTATTTTGGGGCAAAATTCCAGAAATTTCTCTTATTTTGGGGCAAAATTGAAGAAATTTGACTTATTTCAGAAAAAAGCAGAAATTTTCTTATTTTAGGGCAAAAAGGCAGAAATTATTTTTTATTTTGGTACAAAATTGCAAAAAATTTTCTTATTTTGGGACAAAAAGGCAGAAATTTCCCATAGTTTGGGGCAAAAATGCAGAAATTCCCCTTATTTTGAGGTAAAAAGGCTGATATTCTTATTTGGGGGCAAAAAGGCAGAAATTTCCCTTATTTTGGGGCAAAATTGCAGAAATTTCACTTACTTCAGGATAATAAGTCAGAAATTTTCCTTATTTTGGGGCAAAAGAGACAGAAATTCCCTTTGTTTTTGGGGAAAAAGACAGAAATTCCACTTATTTAGAGGCAAAAAAGCAGAAATTCCCCTTATTTTTGAGCAAAAATGAAGAAATTTCCCTTTTTTATGGCAAAACGCTATGCATTCTTCTTATTTTCGGGCAAAAAATCAGAAATTACCCGTATTTTGGAGCAAAATTGCAGAAATTCCCCTCATTGTGGGGCAAAAAGGCAGAAATTCCCTATATGTTAGGGCAAAAAGACAGAAATTCTCCTTATTTTGGGGCAAAACTCAGAAATTCCACTTATTTTGGGGCAAAATTGTAAAAATTTTCCTTATTTTGGGGCAAAATTGCAGAAAGTTGACTTATTTTGGGAAAAAATTGCAGAAATTTCACTTATTTCAGGGAAAAAAGGCAGAAATTTTCCTCATTTTGGGGCAAAAAGGCAGAAAATTTTCATATTTTGTGGAAAAATGCAGAAATTTTTCTTATTTTGAGGTAAAAAGTCTGAAATTCTTCTTATTTGGGGGCAAAAATGCAGAAATTTTCCTTATTTTGGGGCAAAATTGCAGAAATTTCACTTATTTCAGGGTAAGAAGTCAGAAATTTTCCTTATTTTGGGGCAATAAATCAGAAATTCCCTTTGTTTTGGGGGAAAAAGACAGAAATTCCACTTATTTAGGGGCAAAAATGCAGAAATTCCCCTTATTTTGGAGCAAAAGTGAAGAAATTTCCTTTTTTTATGGCAAAAAGGTATGCATTCTTTTTATTTTCGGGCAAAAAGGCAGAAATTCCTCATATTTTGGAGCAAAATTTCAGAAATTCCCCTAATTGTGGGGCAAAAAGGCAGAAATTTCCTATATGTTAGGGCAAAAAGACAGAAATTCTTTTTATTTTGGGGCAAAACTCAGAAATTCCACTTATTTTGGGGCAAAATTCCAGAAATTTCTCTTATTTTGGGGCAAAATTGCAAAAATTTCACTTATTCTGGGGAAAAATTTCAGAAATTTCACTTATTTCAGGGAAAGAAGGCAGAAATTTTTTTATTTTGGGGCAAAAAGGAAGAAATTCCTAATATGTTGTGGCAAAAATGCAGAAATTCTCCTTATTTTGTGGTAAAAAGTCTGAAATTCCCCTTATTTGGGGGCAAAAAGGCAGAAATTTCCCTTAATTTGGGGCAAAATTGCAGAAATTTCACTTATTTCAGGGTAATAAGTCAGAAATTTTCCTTATTTTGGAGCAAAAAAGACAGGAATCCCTTTGTTTTGTGGGAAAAAGACAGAAATTCCACTTATTTAGAGGCAGAAAAGCAGAAATTCCCCTTATTTTGGAGCAAAAATGAAGAAATTTCCCTTTTTTATGGCAAAAAGGTATGCATTCTTCTTATTTTCGGGGAAAAAGGCAGAAATTCCCCGTATTTTGGAGCAAAATTGCAGAAATTCCCCTAATTGTGGGGCAAAAAGGCAGAAATTCCCTATATGTTAGGGCAAAAAGACAGAAATTCTCCTTATTTTGGGGCAAAACTCAGAAATTCCACTTGTTTTGGTATAAAATTCCAGAAATTTCCATTATTTTGGGGCAAAATTGGAAAAATTTCAATTCTTTCAGGGAAAAAAGGCAGAAATTTTCCTCTTTTTGGGGCAAAAAGGCCGAAATTTCCCTTATTTTGGGGCAAAAATGCAGAAATTCCCCTTATTTTGTGGTAAAATGGCTGAAATTCCCCATATTTGGGGGCAAAAAGGCAGAAATTTCCCTTATTTTGGGGCAAAATTGCAGAAATTTCACTTACTTCAGGGTAATAAGTCAGAAATTTTTCTTATTTTGGGGCAAAAAAGACAGAAATTCCCTTTGTTTTGGGAGAAAAAGACAGAAATTCCACTTATTTAGAGGCAAAAATGTAGAAATTCCCCTTATTTTTGAGCAAAAATGAGGAAATTTCCCTTTTTTATGGCAAAAAGGTATGCATTCTTCTTATTTTCGGGCAAAAAAAGCAGAAATTCCTCGTATTTTGGAGCAAAATTGCAGAAATTCCCCTAATTGTGGGGCAAAAAGGCAGAAATTTCCTATATGTTAGGGCAAAAAGACAGAAATTCTCCTTATTTTGGGGCAAAACACAGAAATCCTACTTATTTTGGGGCAAAATTACAGAAGTTTCCCTTATTTTGGGGCAAAAATTCAGAAATTTCACTTATTTCAGGGTAAAAATGCAGAAATTTTCTTTATTTTGGGGCAAAAACGCCAAAATTTCCCTTATTTTGGGGCAAAAATGCAGAAATTTCTCTTATTTTGAGGTAAAATGGCTGAAATTCCCCTTATTTGGGGGCAAAAATGCAGAAATTTCCCTTATTTTGGGGCAAAATTGCAGAAATTTCACTTATTTCAGGGTAATAAGTCAGAATTTTTTCTTTATTTTGGGGCAAAAAAGACAGAAATTCCCTTTGTTTTGAGGGAAAAAGACAGAAATTCCACTTATTTAGAGGCAAAAATGCAGAAATTCCCCTTAATTTGGAGCAAAAATGAAGAAATTTCTCTTTTTTATGGCAAAAAGGTATGCATTCTTCTTATTTTCGGGTAAAATGGCAGAAATTCCCCGTATTTTGGAGCAAAATTGCAGAAATTCCCCTAATTGTGGGGCAAAAAGGCAGAAATTCCATATATGTTGGGGCAAAAAGATAGAAATTCTCCTTTGTTTGGGGCAAAACTCAGAAATTCCACTTATTTTGGGGCAAAATTCAGAAATTTCCCTAATTTTGGGGCAAAATTGCAGAAATTTGACTTATTGTGGGGCAAAATTGCAGAAATTTCACTTATTTCCAAAAAAAGCAGAATCTTTCTTATTTTGGGGCAAAAAGGCAGAAATTTCTTTTATTTTGGTACAAAATTGCAGAAATTTTTCTTATTTTGGGGCAAAAAGGCAGAAATTTCCCATATTTTGGAGCAAAAAGGCAGAAATTCCCCTTATTTTGAGGTAAAAAGGCTGATATTCCTTTTATTTGGGGGCTAAAAGGCAGAAATTTCCCTTATTTTCGGGGAAAATTGCTAAAATTTCACTTATTTCAGGGTAATAAGTCAGAAATTTTCCTTATTTTGGGGCAAAAGAGACAGAAATTCCCTTTCTTTTGGGGGAAAAATACAGAAATTCCAATTATTTAGAGGCAAAAAAGCAGAAATTCCTTTTATTTTGGAGCAAAAATGAAGAAATTTCCATTTTTATGGCAAAAAGGTATGCATTCTTCTTATTTTCGGGCAAAAAGGCAGAAATTCACCGTATTTTGGAGCAAAATTGCAGAAATCCCCCTAATTGTGGGTCAAAAAAGCAGAAATTCCCTATATCTTGGGGCAAAAAGACAAAAATTCTCCTTATTTTGGGGCAAATCTCAGAAATTCCACTTATTTTGTTCCAAAATTCCAGAAATTTCACTTATTTTGGAGCAAAATTGCATAAATTTCAATTATTTTGGGGCAAAATTGCAGAAATTTCACTTATTTCAGGGAAAAAAGGCAGAAATTTTCCTTATTTTGGGGCAAAAAGGCAGAAATTTCTAATATTTTGTGGCAAAAATGCAGAAATTCCCCTTATTTTGAGGTAAAAAGGCTGAAATTCCCATTATTTGGGGGCCAAAAGGCAGAAATTTCCCTAATTTTTGTGCAAAATTGGAGAAATTCCACTTACTTCAGGGTAATAAGTCAGAAATTTTCCTTATTTTGGGGCAAAAAAGACAGAACTTCCTTTTGTTTTGCGGGAAAAAGACAGAAATTCCACTTATTTAGAGGCAAAAATGCAGAAATTCCCTTTATTTTGGAGCAAAAATGAAGAAATTTTTCTTTATTATGGCAAAAAGGTATGCATTCTTCTAATTTTCGGGCAAAAAGACAGAAATTCCCTGTATTTTGGAGCAAAATTGCAGAAATTCCCCTAATTGTGGGGCAAAAAGGCAGAAATTCCCTATATGTTGGGGCAAACAAACAGAAATTCTCCTTATTTTGGGGCAAAACTCAAAAATTCCACTTATTTTGGGGCAAAATTCCAGAAATTTCCCTTATTTTGGGGCAAAATTGTAGAAATTTCACTTATTTTGGGGCAAAATTTCAGAAATTTCACTTATTTCAGGGAAAAAAACAGAAATTTTCTTATTTTGGGGCAAAAAGGCAGAAATTCCTAATATTTTGTGGCAAAAGTGTAGAAATTCCCTTTATTTTGAGGTAATAAATCTGAAATTCACCTTATTTGGGGGCAAAAAGTCAAAAATTTCCCTTATTTTGGGGCAAAATTGCCGAAATTTCACTTATTTTAGGGTAATAAGTCAGAAATTTTCCTCATTTTGCGGCAAAATACAGAAATTCCCTTTGTTTTGGGGAAAAAAGACAGAAATTCCACTTATTTAGAGGCAAAAAAGCAGAAATTTCCCTTATTTTGGAGAAAAAATGAAGAAATTTCCCTTTTTTATGGCAAAAAGGTATGCATTCTTTTTATTTTCGAGCAAAAAGGCAGACATTCCTTGTATTTTGAAGCAAAATTGCAGAAATTCCCCCAATTGTGGGGCAAAAAGGCAGAAATTCCCTATATTTGGGCAAAAAGACAGAAATTCTCCTTATTTTGGGGCAAAACTCAGAAATTCCACTTATTTTGGGGAAAAATTCCAGAAATTTCTCTTATTTGGGGGCAAAATTGAAGAAATTTGACTTATTTCGGAAAAAAGCAGAAATTTTCTTATTTTAGGGCAAAAAGGCAGAAATTATTTTTTATTTTGGTACAAAATTGCAAAAATTTTTCTTATTTTGGGACAAAAAGGCAGAAATTTCCCATAGTTTGGGGCAAAAATGCAGAAATTCCCCTTATTTTGAGGTAAAAAGGCTGAAATTCCCCTTATTTAGGGGCAAAAATGCAGAAATTTCCCTTATTTTGGGGCAAAATTGCAGAAATTTCACTTACTTCAGGATAATAAGTCAGAAATTTTCCTTATTTTGGGGCAAAAGAGACAGAAATTCCCTTTGTTTTGGGGGAAAAAGACAGAAATTCCACTTATTTAGAGGCAAAAAAGCAGAAATTCCTTTTATTTTGGAGCAAAAATGAAGAAATTTCCCTTTTTTATGGCAAAAGGTATGCATTCTTCTCATTTCCGGCAAAAAAAAGAAATTCCCCGTATTTTGGAGCAAAATTGCAGAAATTCCCCTAATTGTGGGGCAAAAAGTCGGAAATTTTCTATATGTTGGGGCAAAAAGACAGAAATTCTCCTTATTTTGGGGCAAAACTCAGAAATTCCACTTATTTTGGGGCAAAATTGCAGAAATTTGACTTATTTTAGAGCAAAATTGCAGAAATTTCACTTATTTCTGAAAAAAAGCAGAAATTCTCTTATTTTGGGGCCAAAAGGCAGAAATTTCGTTTATTTTGGTACAAAATTGCAGATATTTTTCTTATTTTGGGGCAAAAAGGCAGAAATTTCCCATATTATGGGGCAAAAATGCAGAAATTCCCATTATTTTGAGGTAAAAAGGCTGAAATTCCCCTTTTTTGGGTGCAAAAAGGCAGAAATTTCCATTATTTTGGGGAAAAATTGCAGAAATTTCAGTAATTTCAGGGTAATAAGTCAAAAATTTTCCTTATTTTGGGGCAAAAAAGACAGAAATTCTTTTTGTTTTGGGGGAAAAAGACAGAAATTCCACTTATTTAAGGGCAAAAAAGCAGAAATTCCCCTTATTTTGGAGCAAAAATAAAGAAATTTCCCTTTTTTATGGCAAAAAGCTATGCATTCTTCTTATTTTCGGGCAAAAAAGCAGAAATTACCCGTATTTTGGAGCAAAATTGCAGAAATTCCCCTAATTGTGGGGCAAAAAGCCAGAAATTCCCTATATGTTAAGGCAAAAAGACAGAAATTCTCCTTATTTTGGGGCAAAACTCAGAAATTCCACTTATTTTGGGGCAAAATTCCAGAAATTTCCCTTATTTTGGGGCAAAATTGCAGAAATTTCACTTATTTTGGGGCAAAATTTCAGAAATTTCACTTATTTCAGGGAAAAAAGGCAGAAATTTTTTTATTTTGGGGCAAAAAGGATGAAATTCCTAATATTTTGTGGCAAAAATTCAGAAATTCTCCTTATTTTGTGGTAAAAAGTCTGAAATTCCCCTTATTTGGGGGCAAAAAGACAGAAATTTCTCTTATTTTGGGGCAAAATTGCAGAAATTTCACTTATTTCAGGGTAATAAGTCAGATATTTTCCTTATTTTGGGGCAAAAAAGAGAGAAATTCCCTTTGTTTTGGGGGAAAAAGGCAGAAATTCCACTTATTTAAAGGCAAAAAAGCAGAAATTCCCCTTATTTGGAGCAAAAATGAAGATATTTCCCTTTTTTATGGCAAAAAGCGATGCATTCTTCTTATTTTCGGGAAAAAAGCAGAAATTCCCCGTATTTTGCAGCAAAATTGCAGAAATTCCCCTAATTGTGGGGCAAAAAGGCAGAAATTCCCTATATGTTGGAGCAAAAAAACAGAAATTCTCCTTATTTTGGGGTAAAACTCAGAAATTCCACTTATTTTGGTGCAAAATTGCAGAAATTTTACTTATTTCAGAAAAAAAGCAGAAATTTTCTTATTTTGGGGCAAAAAGGTAGAAATTTCTTTTACTTTGGTACAAAATTGCAGAAATTTTTCTTATATTGGGGCAATAAGGGAGAAATTTCCCATATTTTGGGGGAAAAATGCAGAAATTCCCCTTATTTTGAGGTAAAAAGGCTGAAATTCCCCTTATTTGGGGGCAAAAAGACAGAAATTTCCCTTATTTGGGGGCAAAATTGCAGAAATTTCACTTATTTCAGGGAAATAAGTCAGAAATTTTCCTTATTTTGGGGCAAAAAAGACAGAAATTCCCTTTGTTTTGGGGGAAAAAGACAGAAATTCCACTTATTTAGAGGCAAAAAAGCAAAAATTCCCTTATTTTGGGGCAAAAATGAAGAAATTTCCCTTTTTTGTGGCAAAAGGTATACATTCCCCTTATTTTGGGGCAAAATTCCAAAAATTTTCCTTATTTTGGGGCAAAATTGCAGAAATTTCACTTATTTCAGAGAAAAAAAGGCAGAAATTTTCCTTATTTTGGGGCAAAAAGGCAGAAATTTTTTATATTTTGTAGCAAAAATGTAGAAATTCCTCTTATTTTGAGGTAAAAAGGCTGAAATTCCCCTTATTTTGGGGTAAAATTGCAGAAATTTCACTTATTTCAGGGAAATAAGTCAAAAATTTTCCTTATTTTGGGGCAAAAAAGACAGAAATTCCCTTTGTTTTGGGGGAAAAAGACAGAAATTCCACTTATTTAGAGGCAAAAAAGCAGAAATTCCCCTTATATTGGAGCAAAAATGAAGAAATTTCCCTTTTTTGTGGCAAAAGGTATACAATCCCCTTATTTTGGGGCAAAATTCCAAAAATGTTCCTTATTTTGGGACAAAATTGCAGAAACTTCACTTATTTTGGGGCAAAATTGCAGAAATTTCACTTGTTTCAGAGAAAAAAAGGCAGAAATTTTCCTTATTTTGGGGCAAAAAGGCAGAAATTTTTTATATTTTGTGGCAAAAATGCAGAAATTCCTCTTATTTTGAGGTAAAAAGGCTGAAATTCTTCTTATTTGGGGGCAAAAAGACAGAAATTTCCCTTATTTGGGGGCAAAATTGCAGAAATTTCACTTATTTCAGGGAAATAAGTCAGAAATTTTCCTTATTTTGGGGCAAAAAAGACAGAAATTCCCTTTGTTTTGGGGGAAAAAGACAGAAATTCCACTTATTTCGAGGCAAAAAAGCAAAAATTCCCTTATTTTGGGGCAAAAATGATGAAATTTCCCTTTTTTGTGGCAAAAGGTATACATTCCCCTTATTTTGGGGCAAAATTCCAAAAATTTTCCTTATTTTGGGGCAAAATTGCAGAAATTTCACTTATTTCAGAGAAAAAAAGGCAGAAATTTTCCTTATTTTGGGGCAAAAAGGCAGAAATTTTTTATATTTTGTAGCAAAAATGTAGAAATTCCTCTTATTTTGAGGTAAAAAGGCTGAAATTCCCCTTATTTTGGGGTAAAATTGCAGAAATTTCACTTATTTCAGGGAAATAAGTCAAAAATTTTCCTTATTTTGGGGCAAAAAAGACAGAAATTCCCTTTGTTTTGGGGGAAAAAGACAGAAATTCCACTTATTTAGAGGCAAAAAAGCAGAAATTCCCCTTATATTGGAGCAAAAATGAAGAAATTTCCCTTTTTTGTGGCAAAAGGTATACAATCCCCTTATTTTGGGGCAAAATTCCAAAAATGTTCCTTATTTTGGGACAAAATTGCAGAAACTTCACTTATTTTGGGGCAAAATTGCAGAAATTTCACTTGTTTCAGAGAAAAAAAGGCAGAAATTTTCCTTATTTTGGGGCAAAAAGGCAGAAATTTTTTATATTTTGTGGCAAAAATGCAGAAATTCCTCTTATTTTGAGGTAAAAAGGCTGAAATTCTTCTTATTTGGGGGCAAAAAGACAGAAATTTCCCTTATTTGGGGGCAAAATTGCAGAAATTTCACTTATTTCAGGGAAATAAGTCAGAAATTTTCCTTATTTTGGGGCAAAAAATACAGAAATTCCCTTTGTTTTGGGGGAAAAAGACAGAAATTCCACTTATTTCGAGGCAAAAAAGCAAAAATTCCCTTATTTTGGGGCAAAAATGAAGAAATTTCCCTTTTTTGTGGCAAAAGGTATACATTCCCCTTATTTTGGGGCAAAATTCCAAAAATTTTCCTTATTTTGGGGCAAAATTGCAGAAATTTCACTTATTTCAGAGAAAAAAAGGCAGAAATTTTCCTTATTTTGGGGCAAAAAGGCAGAAATTTTTTATATTTTGTAGCAAAAATGTAGAAATTCCTCTTATTTTGAGGTAAAAAGGCTGAAATTCCCCTTATTTTGGGGTAAAATTGCAGAAATTTCACTTATTTCAGGGAAATAAGTCAAAAATTTTCCTTATTTTGGGGCAAAAAAGACAGAAATTCCCTTTGTTTTGGGGGAAAAAGACAGAAATTCCACTTATTTAGAGGCAAAAAAGCAGAAATTCCCCTTATATTGGAGCAAAAATGAAGAAATTTCCCTTTTTTGTGGCAAAAGGTATACAATCCCCTTATTTTGGGGCAAAATTCCAAAAATGTTCCTTATTTTGGGACAAAATTGCAGAAACTTCACTTATTTTGGGGCAAAATTGCAGAAATTTCACTTGTTTCAGAGAAAAAAAGGCAGAAATTTTCCTCATTTGCGGCAAAATACAGAAATTCCCTTTGTTTTGGGGGAAAAAGACAGAAATTCCACTTATTTAGAGGCAAAAAAGCAGAAATTTCCCTTATTTTGGAGAAAAAATGAAGAAATTTCCCTTTTTTATGGCAAAAAGGTATGCATTCTTTTTATTTTCGAGCAAAAAGGCAGACATTCCTTGTATTTTGAAGCAAAATTGCAGAAATTCCCCCAATTGTGGGGCAAAAAGGCAGAAATTCCCTATATTTGGGCAAAAAGACAGAAATTCTCCTTATTTTGGGGCAAAACTCAGAAATTCCACTTATTTTGGGGAAAAATTCCAGAAATTTCTCTTATTTGGGGGCAAAATTGAAGAAATTTGACTTATTTCGGAAAAAAGCAGAAATTTTCTTATTTTAGGGCAAAAAGGCAGAAATTATTTTTTATTTTGGTACAAAATTGCAAAAATTTTTCTTATTTTGGGACAAAAAGGCAGAAATTTCCCATAGTTTGGGGCAAAAATGCAGAAATTCCCCTTATTTTGAGGTAAAAAGGCTGAAATTCCCCTTATTTAGGGGCAAAAATGCAGAAATTTCCCTTATTTTGGGGCAAAATTGCAGAAATTTCACTTACTTCAGGGTAATAAGTCAGAAATTTTCCTTATTTTGGGGCAAAAGAGACAGAAATTCCCTTTGTTTTGGGGGAAAAAGACAGAAATTCCACTTATTTAGAGGCAAAAAAGCAGAAATTCCTTTTATTTTGGAGCAAAAATGAAGAAATTTCCCTTTTTTATGGCAAAAGGTATGCATTCTTCTCATTTCCGGCAAAAAAAAGAAATTCCCCGTATTTTGGAGCAAAATTGCAGAAATTCCCCTAATTGTGGGGCAAAAAGTCGGAAATTTTCTATATGTTGGGGCAAAAAGACAGAAATTCTCCTTATTTTGGGGCAAAACTCAGAAATTCCACTTATTTTGGGGCAAAATTGCAGAAATTTGACTTATTTTAGAGCAAAATTGCAGAAATTTCACTTATTTCTGAAAAAAAGCAGAAATTCTCTTATTTTGGGGCCAAAAGGCAGAAATTTCGTTTATTTTGGTACAAAATTGCAGATATTTTTCTTATTTTGGGGCAAAAAGGCAGAAATTTCCCATATTATGGGGCAAAAATGCAGAAATTCCCATTATTTTGAGGTAAAAAGGCTGAAATTCCCCTTTTTTGGGTGCAAAAAGGCAGAAATTTCCATTATTTTGGGGAAAAATTGCAGAAATTTCAGTAATTTCAGGGTAATAAGTCAAAAATTTTCCTTATTTTGGGGCAAAAAAGACAGAAATTCTTTTTGTTTTGGGGGAAAAAGACAGAAATTCCACTTATTTAAGGGCAAAAAAGCAGAAATTCCCCTTATTTTGGAGCAAAAATAAAGAAATTTCCCTTTTTTATGGCAAAAAGCTATGCATTCTTCTTATTTTCGGGCAAAAAAGCAGAAATTACCCGTATTTTGGAGCAAAATTGCAGAAATTCCCCTAATTGTGGGGCAAAAAGCCAGAAATTCCCTATATGTTAAGGCAAAAAGACAGAAATTCTCCTTATTTTGGGGCAAAACTCAGAAATTCCACTTATTTTGGGGCAAAATTCCAGAAATTTCCCTTATTTTGGGGCAAAATTGCAGAAATTTCACTTATTTTGGGGCAAAATTTCAGAAATTTCACTTATTTCAGGGAAAAAAGGCAGAAATTTTTTTATTTTGGGGCAAAAAGGATGAAATTCCTAATATTTTGTGGCAAAAATTCAGAAATTCTCCTTATTTTGTGGTAAAAAGTCTGAAATTCCCCTTATTTGGGGGCAAAAAGACAGAAATTTCTCTTATTTTGGGGCAAAATTGCAGAAATTTCACTTATTTCAGGGTAATAAGTCAGATATTTTCCTTATTTTGGGGCAAAAAAGAGAGAAATTCCCTTTGTTTTGGGGGAAAAAGGCAGAAATTCCACTTATTTAAAGGCAAAAAAGCAGAAATTCCCCTTATTTGGAGCAAAAATGAAGATATTTCCCTTTTTTATGGCAAAAAGCGATGCATTCTTCTTATTTTCGGGAAAAAAGCAGAAATTCCCCGTATTTTGCAGCAAAATTGCAGAAATTCCCCTAATTGTGGGGCAAAAAGGCAGAAATTCCCTATATGTTGGAGCAAAAAAACAGAAATTCTCCTTATTTTGGGGTAAAACTCAGAAATTCCACTTATTTTGGTGCAAAATTGCAGAAATTTTACTTATTTCAGAAAAAAAGCAGAAATTTTCTTATTTTGGGGCAAAAAGGTAGAAATTTCTTTTACTTTGGTACAAAATTGCAGAAATTTTTCTTATATTGGGGCAATAAGGGAGAAATTTCCCATATTTTGGGGGAAAAATGCAGAAATTCCCCTTATTTTGAGGTAAAAAGGCTGAAATTCCCCTTATTTGGGGGCAAAAAGACAGAAATTTCCCTTATTTGGGGGCAAAATTGCAGAAATTTCACTTATTTCAGGGAAATAAGTCAGAAATTTTCCTTATTTTGGGGCAAAAAAGACAGAAATTCCCTTTGTTTTGGGGGAAAAAGACAGAAATTCCACTTATTTAGAGGCAAAAAAGCAAAAATTCCCTTATTTTGGGGCAAAAATGAAGAAATTTCCCTTTTTTGTGGCAAAAGGTATACATTCCCCTTATTTTGGGGCAAAATTCCAAAAATTTTCCTTATTTTGGGGCAAAATTGCAGAAATTTCACTTATTTCAGAGAAAAAAAGGCAGAAATTTTCCTTATTTTGGGGCAAAAAGGCAGAAATTTTTTATATTTTGTAGCAAAAATGTAGAAATTCCTCTTATTTTGAGGTAAAAAGGCTGAAATTCCCCTTATTTTGGGGTAAAATTGCAGAAATTTCACTTATTTCAGGGAAATAAGTCAAAAATTTTCCTTATTTTGGGGCAAAAAAGACAGAAATTCCCTTTGTTTTGGGGGAAAAAGACAGAAATTCCACTTATTTAGAGGCAAAAAAGCAGAAATTCCCCTTATATTGGAGCAAAAATGAAGAAATTTCCCTTTTTTGTGGCAAAAGGTATACAATCCCCTTATTTTGGGGCAAAATTCCAAAAATGTTCCTTATTTTGGGACAAAATTGCAGAAACTTCACTTATTTTGGGGCAAAATTGCAGAAATTTCACTTGTTTCAGAGAAAAAAAGGCAGAAATTTTCCTTATTTTGGGGCAAAAAGGCAGAAATTTTTTATATTTTGTGGCAAAAATGCAGAAATTCCTCTTATTTTGAGGTAAAAAGGCTGAAATTCCCCTTATTTTGGGGCAAAATTGCAGAAATTTCACTTATTTCAGGGAAATAAGTCAAAAATTTTCCTTATTTTGGGGCTAAAAAGACAGAAATTCCCTTTGTTTTGGGGGAAAAAGACAGAAATTCCACTTATTTAGAGGCAAAAACGCAGAAATTCCCCTTATTTTGAAGAAAAAATGAAGAAATTTCCCTTTTTTATGGCAAAAAGGTATGCATTCTTCTTATTTTTGGGCAAAAAGGCAGAAATTCCCCGTATTTTGGAGCAAAATTGCAGAAACTCCTCTAATTGTGGGGCAAAAAGGCAGAAATTCCCTCTATGTTGGGGCAAAAAGACAGAAATTCTTTTTATTTTGGGGCAAAACTAAGAAATTTCACTTATTCTGGGGCAAAATTCCAGAAATTTCCCTTATTTTGGGGCAAAATTGCAGAAATTTGACGTATTTCAGAAAAAAAGCAGAAATTTTTTTATTTTGGAACAAAAAGGCAGAAATTTCTTTTATTTTGGTACAAAATTGCAGAAATTTTTCTTATCTTGGGGCACAAAGGCAGAAATTTCCCATATTTTGGGGAAAATGGAGAAATTCCTTTTATTTTGAGGTAAACAGGCTGAAATTCCCCTTATTTGGGGATAAAAATGCAAAAATTTCCCTTATTTTGGGGCGAAATTGCAGAAATTTCACTTATTTCAGCGTAATAAGTTAGAAATTTTTCTTATTTTGGGGCAAAAAAGACAGAAATTCCCTTTGTTTTGGGGGAAAAAGACAGAAATTCCACTTATTTAAAGGCAAAAAAGCAGAAATTCCCCTTATTTTGGAGCAAAAATGAAGAAATTTTCCTTTTCTATGGCAAACAGGTATGCATTCTTTTTATTTTCGGGCAAAAAAGCAGAAATTTCCCATATTTTTGAGCAAAATTGTAGAAATTCCCCTAATTGTGAGACAAAAAGGCAGAAATTCCCTATATGTTTGGGCAAAAAGACAGAAATTCTACTTATTTTGGGGCAAAACTCAGAAATTTCACTTATTCTTGGGCAAAATTGCAGAAAATTCACTTATTTCAGAAAAAAAGCAGAAATTTTCTTATTTTGGGGCAAAAAGGCAGAAATTTCTTTTATTTTGGTACAAAATTGCAGAAATTTTTCTTATTTTGGGGCAAAAAGCAGAAATTTCTCATATTTTGGGACAAAAATGCAGAAATTCCCCTTATTTTGAGGTAAAAAGGCTGAAATTCCCATTATTTGGGGGCAAAAGGCAGAAATTTCCATTATTTTGGGGCAAAATTGCAGAAATTTCACTTACTTTAGGGTAATAAGTCAGAAATTTTCTTTATTTTGGGGCAAAAAGACAGAAATTCTCTTTGTTTTGGGGGAAAAAGACAGATATTCCACTTATTTAGAGGCAAAAATGCAGAAATTCCCCTTATTTTGGAGCAAAAATGAAGAAATTTCCCTTTTTTTAATGGCAAAAAGGTATGCATTCTTTTTATTTTCGAGCAAAAAGGCAGAAATTCCTTGTATTTTGAAGCAAAATTGCAGAAATTCCCCCAATTGTGGGGCAAAAAAGGCAGAAATTCCCTATATTTGGGCAAAAAGACAGAAATTCTCCTTATTTTGGGGCAAAACTCAGAAATTCCACTTATTTTGGGGCAAAATTCCAGAAATTTCTCTTATTTTGGGGCAAAATTGAAGAAATTTGACTTATTTCAGAAAAAAGCAGAAATTTTCTTATTTTAGGGCAAAAAGGCAGAAATTATTTTCTATTTTGGTACAAAATTGCAAAAATTTTTCTTATTTTGGGACAAAAAGGCAGAAATTTCCCATAGTTTGGGGCAAAAATGCAGAAATTCCCCTTATTTTGAGGTAAAAAGGCTGAAATTCCCCTTATTTGGGGGCAAAAAGGCAGAAATTTCCCTTATTTTGGGGCAAAATTGCAGAAATTTCACTTACTTCAGGGTAATAAGTCAGAAATTTTTCTTATTTTCGGGCAAAAGAGACAGAAATTCCCTTTGTTTTGGGGGAAAAAGACAGAAATTCCACTTATTTAGAGGCAAAAAAGCAGAAATTCCTTTTATTTTGGAGCAAAATTGCAGAAATTCCCCTAATTGTGGGGCAAAAAGGCGGAAATTTCCTATAAGTTGGGGCAAAAAGACAGAAATTCTTCTTATTTTGGGGCAAAACTCAGAAATTCCACTTATTTTGGGGCAAAATTGCAGAAATTTGACTTATTTTAGAGCAAAATTGCAGAAATTTCACTTATTTCTGAAAAAAAGCAGAAATTCTCTTATTTTGGGGCCAAAAGGCAGAAATTTCGTTTATTTTGGTACAAAATTGCAGATATTTTTCTTATTTTGGGGCAAAAAGGCAGAAATTTCCCATATTATGGGGCAAAAATGCAGAAATTCCCGTTATTTTGAGGTTAAAAGGCTGAAATTCCCCTTTTTTGGGTGCAAAAAGGCAGAAATTTCCATTATTTTGGGGAAAAATTGCAGAAATTTCAGTAATTTCAGGGTAATAATTCAGAAATTTTCCTTATTTTGGGGCAAAAAAGACAGAAATTCCCTTTGTTTTGGGGGAAAAAGTCAGAAATTCGACTTATTTAGAGGCAAAAAAGCAGAAATTCCCATTATTTTGGAGCAAAAATGAAGAAATTTCTCTTTTTTATGGCAAAAAGCTATGCATTCTTCTTATTTTCGGGCAAAAAAGCAGAAATTACCCGTATTTTGGAGCAAAATTGCAGAAATTCCCCTAATTGTGGGGCAAAAAGGCAGAAATTCCCTATATGTTAGGGCAAAAAGACAGAAATTCTCTTTATTTTGGGGCAAAACTCAGAAATTCCACTTATTTTGGGGCAAAATTCCAGAAATTTCCCTTATTTTGGGGCAAAATTGCAGAAATTTCACTTATTTTGGGGCAAAATTTCAGAAATTTCACTTATTTCAGGGAAAAAAGGCAGAAATTATTTTATTTTGGGGCAAAAGGATGAAATTCCTAAATTTGTGGAAAAAATGCAGAAATTCTCCTTATTTTGTGGTAAAAAGTCTGAAATTCCCCTTATTTGGGGGCAAAAATGCAGAAATTCCCCTTATTTTGGGGCAAAATTGCAGAAATTTCACTTATTTCAGGGTAATAAGTCAGAATTTTTTTTTTATTTTGGGGCAAAAAAGACAGAAATTCCCTTTGTTTTGAGTGAAAAAGACAGAAATTCCACTTATTTTGAGGCAAAAATGCAGAAATTCCCTTTAATTTGGAGCAAAAATGAAGTAATTTCTCTTTTTTATGGCAAAAAGGTATGCATTCTTCTTATTTTCGGGCAAAAAGGCAGAAATTCCCCGTATTTTGGAGCAAAATTGCAGAAATTCCCCTAATTGTGGGGCCAAAATTCAGAAATTCCCTATATGTTGGGGCAAAAAGATAGAAATTCTCCTTAGTTTGGGGCAAAACTCAGAAATTCCACTTATTTTGGGGCAAAATTCCAGAAATTTCCCTAATTTTAGGGCAAAATTGCAGAAATTTGACTTATTTTGGGGCAAAATTTCAGAAATTTCACTTATTTCCAAAAAAAGCAGAATCTTTCTTATTTTGGGGCAAAAAGGCAGAAATTTCTTTTATTTTGGTACAAAATTGCAGAAATTTTTCTTATTTTGGGGATAAAAGACAGAAATTTCCCATATTTTGGAGCAAAAAGGCAGAAATTCCCCTTATTTTGAGGTAAAAAGGCTGAAATTCCTTTTATTTGGGGGCTAAAAGGCAGAAATTTCCCTTATTTTCGGGCAAAATTGCTAAAATTTCACTTATTTCAGGGTAATAAGTCAGAAATTTTCCTTATTTTGGGGCAAAAGAGACAGAAATTCCCTTTGTTTTGGGGGAAAAATACAGAAATTCCAATTATTTAGAGGCAAAAAAGCAAAAATTCCCCTTATTTTGGAGCAAAAATGAAGAAATTTCCATTTTTATGGCAAAAAGGTATGCATTCTTCTTATTTTCGGGCAAAAAGGCAGAAATTCACCGTATTTTGGAGCAAAATTGCCGAAATCCCCCTAATTGTCGGTCAAAAAAACAGAAATTCCCTATATCTTGGGGCAAAAAGATAGAAATTCTCCTTATTTTGGGACAAATCTCAGAAATTCCACTTATTTTGGGGCAAAATTCCAGAAATTTCACTTATTTTGGGGCAAAATTGCATAAATTTCAATTATTTTGGGGCAAAATTGCAGAAATTTCACTTATTTCAGGGAAAAAAGGAAGAAATTTTCCTTATTTTGGGGCAAAAAGGCAGAAATTCCTAATATTTTGTGGCAAAAATGCAGAAATTCCCCTTATTTTGAGGTAAAAAGGCTGAAATTCCCATTATTTGGGGGCAAAAAGGCAGAAATTTCCCTAATTTTCATGCATAATTGCAGAAATTTCACTTACTTCATGGTAATAAGTCAGAAATTTTCCTTATTTTGGGGCAAAAAAGACAGAACTTCCTTTTGTTTTGCGGGAAAAAGACAGAAATTCCACTTATTTAGAGGCAAAAATGCAGAAATTCCCTTTATTTTGGATCAAAAAGGAAGAAATTTTTCTTTTTTATGGCAAAAAGGTATGCATTATTCTAATTATCGGGCAAAAAGACAGAAATTCCCTGTATTTTGGAGCAAAATTTCAGAAATTCCCCTAATTGTGGGGCCAAAATTCAGAAATTCCCTATATCTTGGGGCAAAAAGACAGAAATTCTCCTTATTTTGGGGCAAAACTCAGAAATTCCACTTATTTTGGGGCAAAATTCCAGAAATTTCCCTTATTTTGGGGCAAAATTGTAGAAATTTCACTTATTTTGGGGCAAAATTTCAGAAATTTCACTTATTTCAGGGAAAAAAAACAGAAATTTTCTTATTTTGGGGAAAAAAGGCAGAAATTCCTAATATTTTGTGGCAAAAGTGCAGAAATTCCCTTTATTTTGAGGTAAAAAATCTGAAATTCACCTTATTTGGGGGCAAAAAGTCAAAAATTTCCCTTATTTTGGGGCAAAATTGCAGAAATTTCACATATTTTAGGGTAATAAGTCAGAAATTTTCCTTATTTTGAGGCAAAAAAGACAGGAATTCCCTTTGTCTTGGGGAAAAAAGAGAGAAATTCCACTTATTTAGAGGCAAAAAAGCAAAAATTTCCCTTATTTTGGAGAATAAATGAAGAAATTTCCCTTTTTTATGGCAAAAAGGTATGCATTCTTTTTATTTTCGGGCAAAAAGGCAGAAATTCCCCATATTTTGGAGCAAAATTGCAGAAATTCCCCTAATTGTGGGGCAAAAAGGCAGAAATTCCACGTGTTTTGGGGCAAAATTCCAGAAATTTTCATTATTTTGTGGCAAAATTGGAAAAATTTCACTTATTTAAGGGAAAAAAGGCAGAAATTTTTCTTAATTTGGGGCAAAAAGGCCGAAATTTCCCTTATTTGGTTCAAAAATGCAGAAATTCCCCTTATTTTGTCGTAAAATGGCTGAAATTCCCTATATTTGGGGGCAAAAAGGCAGAAATTTCCCTTATTTTGGGGCAAAATTGCAGAAATTTCACTTATTTCAGGGTAATAAGTCAGAAATTTTTCTTATTTTCGGGCAAAAAAGACAGAAATTCCCTTTGTTTTGGGGGAAAAAGACAGAAATTCCACTTATTTAGAGTCAAAAATGCAGAAATTCCCCTTATTTTGGAGCAAAAATGAAATTTCCCTTTTTTATGGCAAACAGGTATGCATTCTTCTTATTTTCGGGCAAAAAGGCAGAAATTCCTCGTATTTTGGAGCAAAATTGCAGAAATTCCTTTAATTGTGGGGCAAAAAGGCAGAAATTTCCTATATCTTAGGGCAAAAAGACAGAAATTCTCCTAATTTTGGGGCAAAACTCAGAAATCCCACTTATTTAGGTCAAAATTCCTGAAATTTTCCTTATTTTTGGGCCAAAATGCAGAAATTTTACTTATTTCAGGGTAAAAACGCAGAAATTTTCCTTATTTGGGGCAAAAACGCCAAAATTTTCCTTATTTTGAGGCAAAAATTCAGAAATTCCTTTTATTTTGAGGTAAAATGGCTGAAATTTCCCTTATTTGGGGGCAAAAATGCAGAAATTTCCTTTATTTTGGGGCAAAATTGCAGAAATTTCACTTATTTCAGGGTAATAAGTCAAAATTTTTTCTTTATTTTGGGGCAAATAAGACAGAAATTCCCTTTGTTTTGGGGGAAAAAGACAGAAATTCCACTTATTTAGAGGCAAAAATGCAGAAATTCCCCTTATTTTGGAGCAAAAATGAAGAAATTTCCCTTTTTTATGGCAAAAAGTTATGCATTCTTCTTATTTTCGGGCAAAAAGGCAGAAATTCCCCATATTTTGGAGCGAAATTGCATATATTCCCCTAATTGTGGGGCAAAAAGGCAGAAATTCCCTATATGTTGGGGCAAAAAGATAGAAATTCTCCTTATTTTGGGGCAAAATTCAGAAATTCCACTTATTTTGGGCAAAATTCCAGAAATTTCCCTTATTTTAGGGCAAAATTGCAGAAATTTTACTTATTTTCGGGCAAAATTGCAGAAATTTCACTTATTTCAAAAAAAAGCAAAAATTTTCTTATTTTGGGGCAAAAAGGCAGAAATTTCTTTTATTTTGGTACAAAATTGCAGAAATTTTTCTTATTTTCGGGCAAAAAGGCAGAAATTTCTCATATTTTGGGGCAAAAATGCAGAAATTCCCCTTATTTTGAGGTAAAAAGGCTGAAATTCCCATTATTTGGGGGCAAAAGGCAGAAATTTCCCTTATTTCGGGCAAAATTGCAGAAATTTCACTTACTTCATGGTAATAAGTCAGAAATTTTCCTTATTTTGGGGCAAAAAGACAGAAATTCCCTTTGTTTTGGGGGGAAAAGACAGATATTTCACTTATTTAGAGGCAAAAAGGCAGAAATTCCCTTTATTTTGGAGCAAAAATGAAGAAATTTCCCTTTTTTATGGCAAAAAAATATGCATTCCTCTTATTTTCGGGCAAAAAGGCAGAAATTCCTCTTATTTTAGAGCAAAATTGCAGAAATTCCTGTAATTGTGTGGCAAAAAGGCAGAAAATCTCTATATGTTGGGCAAAAAGACAGAAATTTTATTTATTTTGGGACAAAACTCAGAAATTCCACTTATTTTGGGGCAAAATTCAGAAATTTGACTTATTTTAGAGCAAAATTGCAGAAATTTCACTTATTTCTGAAAAAAAGCAGAAATTCTCTTATTTTGGGGCAAAAAGGCAGAAATTTCTTTTATTTTGGTACAAATTGCAAAAATTATTCCTATTTTAGGGCAAAAAGGCAGAATTTTCATATATTTTGGGGCAAAAATGCAGAAATCCCCCTTATTTTGAGGTAAAAAGGTTAAAATTTCCCTTATTTGGGGGCAAAAAGACAGAAATTTCTCTTATTTTGGGGCAAAATTGCAGAAATTTCACTTATTTCAAGGTAATAAGTCAGATATTTTCCTCATTTTGGGGCAAAAAAAGAGAGAAATTCCCCTTGTTTTGGGAAAAAAAGACAGAAATTCCACTTATTTAGAGGCAAAAAAGCAGAAATTCCCCTTATTTGGAGCAAAAATGAAGAAATTTCCCTTTTTTATGGCAAAAAGCTATGCATTCTTCTTATTTTCTGGCAAAAAAGCAGAAATTCCCCGTATTTTGCAGCAAAATTGCAGAAATTCCCCTAATTGTGGGGCAAAAGCAGAAATTCCCTATATGTTGGAGCAAAAAAACAGAAATTCTCCTTATTTTGGGGCAAAACTCAGAAATTCCACTTATTTTGGTGCTAAATTGCAGAAATTTCACTTATTTCAGAAAAAAAGCAGAAATTTTATTATTTTGGGGCAAAAAGGTAGAAATTTCTTTTACTTTGGTACAAAATTGCACAAATTTTTCTTATTTTGGGGCAATAACAGAGAAATTTCCCATATTTTGGGGGAAAAATGCAGAAATTCCCCTTATTTTGAGGTAAAAAGGCTGAAATTCCCCTTATTTGGGGGCAAAAAGGCAGAAATTTCCCTTATTTGGGGGCAAAATTGCAGAAATTTCACTTATTTTAGGGAAATAAGTCAGAAATTTTCCTTATTTTGGGGCAAAAAAGACAGAAATTCCCTTTGTTTTGGGACAAAAAGAAATTCCACTTATTTAGAGGCAAAAATGCAGAAATTCCCCTTATATTGGAGCAAAAATGAAGAAATTTCCCTTTTTTGTGGCAAAAGGTATACATTTACCTTATTTTGGAGCAAAATTTCAAAAATTTTCTTTATTTTGGGGCAAAATTGCAGAAACTTCACTTATTTTGGGGCAAAATTGCAGAAATTTCACTTATTTCAGAGAAAAAAGGCAGAAATTTTCCTTATTTTAGGGCAAAAAGGCAGAAATTTTTTATATTTTGTGGCAAAAATGCAGAAATTCCTCTTATTTTGAGGTAAAAAGGCTGAAATTCCCCTTATTTGGGGGCAAAAAGGCAGAAATTTCCCTTATTTTGGGGCAAAATTGCAGAAATTTCACTTATTTCAGGGTAATAAGTCAGAAATTATCCTTATTTTGGGGCAAAAAAGACAGAAATTCCCTTTGTTTTGGGGGAAAAAGTCAGAAATTCCACTTATTTAGAGGCACAAAAGCAGAAATTCCCCTTATTTTGGAGCAAAAATGAAGAAATTTCCCCTTTTTATGGCAAAAAGGTATGCATTCTTCTTATTTTCGGGCAAAAAGGCAGAAATTCCCCGTATTTTGGAGCAAAATTGCAGAAATTCCTCTAATTGTTGGGCAAAAAGGCAGAAATTCCCTCTATGTTGGGGCAAAAAGACAGAAATTCTTTTTATTTTGGGGCAAAACTAAGAAATTTCACTTATTCTGGGGCAAAATTCCAGAAATTTCCCTTATTTTGGGGCAAAATTGCAGAAATTTGACTTATTTCAGAAAAAAAGCAGAATTTTTTTTATTTTGGAACAAAAAGGCAGAAATTTCTTTTATTTTGGTACAAAATTGCAGAAATTTTTCTTATTTTGGGGCACAAAGGTAGAAATTTCCCATATTTTGGAGAAAATTCCAGAAATTCCCCTTATTTTGAGGTAAAAAGGCTGAAATTCCCCTTATTTGTGGACAAAAATGCAGAAATTTCCCTTATTTTGGGGCAAAATTGCAAAAATATCACTTATTTTAGGGTAATAAGTTAGAAATTTTCCTTATTTTGGGGCAAAAAAGACAGAAATTCCCTTTGTTTTGGGGGAAAAAGACAGAAATTCCACTTATTTAGAGGCAAAAAAGCAGAAATTCCCCTTATTTTGGAGCAAAAATGAAGAAATTTCTTTTTATGGCAAACAGGTATGCATTCTTATTTTTGGGTAAAAAAGCAGAAATTTCCCATACTTTTGAGCAAAATTGCAGAAATACACCTAATTGTGGGGCAAAAGGCAGAAATTCCCTATATGTTGGGGCAAAAAGACAGAAATTCTACTTATTTTGGGGCAAAACTCAGAAATTTCCCTTATTCTTTGGCAAAATTGCAGAAAATTCACTTATTTCAGAAAAAAAAGCAGAAATTTTCTTCTTTTGGGGTAAAAAGGCAGATATTTCTTTTATTTTGGTACAAAATTGCAAAAATTTTTCTCATTTTAGGGCAAAAAGGCAGAAATTTCTAATATTTTAAGGCAAAAATGCAGAAATTCCCCTTATTTTGAGGTAAAAAGGCTGAAATTCCCATTATTTGGGGCAAAAGGCAGAAATTTCCTTTATTTTGGGGCAAAATTGCAGAAATTTCACTTACTTTAGGGTAATAAGTCAAAAATTTTCTTTATTTTGGTGCAAAAAGACAGAAATTCCCTTGGTTTTGGGGGAAAAAGACAGATATTCCACTTATTTAGAAGCAAAAATGCAGGAATTCACCGTATTTTGGAGCAAAAATGAAGAAAATTTTTTTTTATGGCAAAAAGTTATGCATTCTTCTTATTTTCGAGCAAAAAGGCAGAAATTCCTTGTATTTTGAAGCAAAATTGCAGAAATTCCCCCAATTGTGGGGCAAAAAGGCAGAAATTCCCTATATTTGGGCAAAAAGACAGAAATTCTCCTTATTTTGGGGCAAAACTCAGAAATTCCACTTATTTTGGGGAAAAATTCCAGAAATTTCTCTTATTTGGGGGCAAAATTGAAGAAATTTGACTTATTTCAGAAAAAAGCAGAAATTTTCTTATTTTAGGGCAAAAAGGCAGAAATTATTTTTTATTTTGGTACAAAATTGCAAAAATTTTTCATATTTTGGGACAAAAAGACAGAAATTTCCCATAGTTTGAGGCAAAAATGCAGAAATTCCCCTTATTTTGAGGTAAAAAGGCTGAAATTCCCCTTATTTGGGGGCAAAAAGGCAGAAATTTCCCTTATTTTGGGGCAAAATTGCAGAAATTTCACTTACTTCAGGGTAATAAGTCAGAAATATTCCTTATTTTGGGGCAAAAGAGACAGAAATTCCCTTTGTTTTGGGGGAAAAAGACAGAAATTCCACATATTTAGAGGCAAAAAAGCAGAAATTCCTTTCATTTTGGAACAAAAATTAAGAAATTTCCCTTTTTTATGGCAAAAAAGTATGCATTCTTCTTATTTTCCGGCAAAAAGGAAGAAATTCCCCGTATTTTGGAGCAAAATTGCAGAAATTAACCCTAATTGTGGTGCAAAAGGCAGAAATTCCCTATATGTTGGGGCAAAAAGACAGAAATTCTCCTTATTTTGGGGCAAAACTCAGAAACTTTACTTATTTTGGGGCAAAATTGCAGAAATTTGACTTATTTTAGAGCAAAATTGCAGAAATTTTACTTATTTCTGAAAAAAAGCCGAAATTCTCTTATTTTGGGGCCAAAAGGCAGAAATATCATTTATTTTGGTACAAAATTGCAGAAATATTTCTTATTTTTGGGCAAAAAGGCAGAAATTTCCCATATTATGGGGAAAAAATGCAGAAGTTCCCGTTATTTTGAGGTAAAAAGGCTGAAATTCCCCTTTTTTGGGTGCAAAAAGGCAGAAATTTCCATTATTTTGGGGAAAAATTGCAGAAATTTCAGTAATTTCAGGGTAATAAGTCAGAAATTTTCCTTATTTTGGGGCAAAAAGACAGAAATTCCCTTTGTTTTGGGGGAAAAAGACAGAAATTCCACTTATTTAGAGGCAAAAAAGCAGAAATTCCCCTTATTTTGGAGCAAAAATGAAGAAATTCCCTTTTTTATGGCAAAAAGCTATGCATTCTTCTTATTTTCGGGCAAAAAAGCAGAAATTACCCGTATTTTGGAGCAAAATTGCAGAAATTCTTTAATTGTAGGGCAAAAAGGCAGAAATTCCCTATATGTTAGGGCAAAAAGACAGAAATTCTCTTTATTTTGGGGCAAAACTCAGAAATTCCACTTATTTTGGGGCATAATTCCAAAAATTTTCCTTATTTTGGGGCAAAATTGCAGAAAGTTGACTTATTTTAGGAAAAATTGCAGAAATTTCACTTATTTCAGGGAAAAAAGGCAAAAATTTTTTTCATTTTGGTGCAAAAAGGCAGAAATTTTTTATATTTTGTGGCAAAAATGCAGAAATTCTTCTTATTTTGAGGTAAAAAGTCTGAAATTCTCCTTATTTGGGGGCAAAAAGGCAGAAATTTCCCTTATTTTGGGGCAAAATTGCAGAAATTTCACTTATTTCAGGGTAATAAGTCAGAAATTTTTCTTATTTTGGGGCAATAAAGACAGAAATTCCCTTTGTTTTGGGGGAAAAAGACAGAAATTCCACTTATTTAGAGGCAAAAATGCAGAAATTCCCCTTAGTTTGGAGCAAAAATGAAGAAATTTCCCTTTTTTATGGCAAAAAGGTATGCATTCTTCTTATTTTCGGGCAAAAAGGCAGAAATTCCTCGTATTTTGGAGCAAAATTGCAGAAAATCCCCTAATTGTGGGGCAAAAAGGCAGAAATTTCCAATATGTTAGGGCAAAAAGATAGAAATTTTCCTTATTTTGGGGCAAAACTCAGAAATTCCACTTATTTTGGGGCAAAATTCCAGAAATTTCCCTTATTTTGGGGCAAAATTGCAGAAATTTCACTTATTTTGGGGCAAAATTTCAGAAATTTCACTTATTTCAGGGAAAGAAGGCAGAAATTTTTTTATTTTGGGGCAAAAAGGAAGAAATTCCTAATATTTTGTGACAAAAATGCAGAAATTCTCCTTATTTTGGTAAAAAGTCTGAAATTCCCCTTATTTGGGGGCAAAAAGGCAGAAATTTCCCTTAATTTGGGGCAAAATTGCAGAAATTTCACTTATTTCAGGGTAATAAGTCAGAAATTTTCCTTATTTTGGAGCAAAAAAGACAGGAATCCCTTTGTTTTGTGGGAAAAAGACAGAAATTCCACTTACTTAGAGGCAGAAAAGCAGAAATTCCCCTTATTTTGGAGCAAAAATGAAGAAATTTCCCTTTTTTATGGCAAAAAGGTATGCATTCTTGTTATTTTCGACAAAAAGGCAGAAGTTCCCCATATTTTGGAGCAAAATTGCAGAAATTCCCCTAATTGTGGGGCAAAAAGGCAGAAATTCCCTATATGTTTGGGCAAAAAGACAGAAATTCTCCTTATTTTGGGGCAAAACTCAGAAATTCCACTTGTTTTGGGATAAAATTCCAGAAATTTCCATTATTTTGGGGCAAATTGAAAAATTTCAATTCTTTCAGGGAAAAAAGGCAGAAATTTTCCTCTTTTTGGGGCAAAAAGGCCGAAATTTCCCTTATTTTGGGGCAAAAATGCAGAAATTCCCGTTATTTTGTGGTAAAATGGCTGAAATTCCCCATATTTGGGGGCAAAAAGGCAGAAATTTCTCTTATTTTGGGGCAAAATTGCAGAAATTTCACTTATTTCAGGGTAATAAGTCAGAAATTTTTGTTATTTTGGGGCAAAAAAGACAGAAATTCCTTTTGTTTTAGGGGAAAAAGACAGAAATTCCACTTATTTAGAGGCAAAAATGCAGAAATTCCCCTTATTTTGGAGCAAAAATGAAGAAATTTCCCTTTTTTATGGCCAAAAGGTATGCATTCTTCTTATTTTCGGGCAAAAAAAGCAGAAATTCCTCGTATTTTGGAGCAAAATTGCAGAAATTCCCCTAATTGTGGGGCAAAAAGGCAGAAATTTCCTATATGTTAGGGCAAAAATACAGAAATTCTCCTTATTTAGGGGCAAAACTCAGAAATCCCACTTATTTTGGGACAAAATTCCAGAAATTTCCCTTATTTTGGGGCAAAAATGCAGAAATTTCACTTATTTCAGGGTAAAAAGGCAGAAATTTTCCTTATTTTGGGGCAAAAACGCCAAAATATCCCTTATTTTGGGGCAAAAATGCAGAAATTTCCCTTATTTTGAGGTAAAATGGCTGAAATTCCCCTTATTTGGGGGCAAAAATGCAGAAATTTCCCTTATTTTGGGGCAAAATTGCAGAAATTTCACTCATTTCAGGGTAATAAGTCAGAATTTTTTCTTTATTTTGGGGCAAAAAAGACAGAAATTCTCTTTGTTTTGAGGGAAAAAGACAGAAATTCCACTTATTTAGAGGCAAAAATGCAGAAATTCCCCTTAATTTGGAGCAAAAATGAAGAAATTTCTCTTTTTTATGGCAAAAAGGTATGCATTCTTCTTATTTTCAGGCAAAATGGCAGAAATTCCCCGTATTTTGGAGCAAAATAGCAGAAATTCCCCTAATTGTGGGGCAAAAAGGGAGAAATATCCTATATGTTGGGGCAAAAAGATAGAAATTCTCCTTAGTTTGGGGCAAAACTCATAAATTCCACTTATTTTGGGGCAAAATTCCAGCAATTTCCCTAATTTTAGGGCAAAATTGCAGAAATTTGACTTATTTTGGGGCAAAATTGCAGAAATTTTACTTATTTCCAAAAAAAGCAGAATCTTTCTTATTTTGGGGCAAAAAGGCAGAAATTTCTTTTATTTTGGTACAAAATTGCAGAAATTTTTCTTATTTTGGGGCAAAAAGGCAAAATTTCCCATATTTTGGAGCAAAAAGGCAGAAATTCCCCTCATTTTGAGGTAAAAAGGCTGAAATTCCTTTTATTTTGGGGCTAAAAGGCAGAAATTTCCCTTATTTTCGGGCAAAATTGCTAAAATTTCACTTATTTCAGGGTAATAAGTCAGAAATTTTCCTTATTTTGGGGCAAAAGAGACAGAAATTCCCTTTCTTTTGGGGGAAAAATACAGAAATTCCAATTATTTAGAGGCAAAAAAGCAGAAATTCCCCTTATTTTGGAGCAAAAATGAAGAAATTTCCATTTTTATGGCAAAAAGGTATGCATTCTTCTTATTTTCGAGCAAAAAGGCAGAAATTCACCGTATTTTGGAGCAAAATTGCAGAAATCCCCCTAATTTTCGGTCAAAAAAACGAAAAATTCCCTATATCTTGGGGCAAAAAGACAGAAATTCTCCTTATTTTGGGGCAAATCTCAGAAATTCCACTTATTTTGGGGCAAAATTCCAGAAATTTCACTTATTTTGGGGCAAAATTGCATAAATTTCAATTATTTTGGGGTAAAATTGCAGAAATTTCACTTATTTTAGGGAAAAAAGGGAGAAATTTTCCTTATTTTGGGGCAAAAAGGCAGAAATTCCTAATATTTTGTGGCAAAAATGCAGAAATTCCCCTTATTTTTAGGTAAAAAGGCTGAAATACCCATTATTTGGGGGCAAAAAAGCAGAAATTTCCCTAATTTTCGTGCAAAATTGCAGAAATTTCACTTAATTCAGGGTAATAAGTCAGAAATTTTCCTTATTTTGGGGCAAAAAAGACAGAACTTCCTTTTGTTTTGCGGGAAAAAGACAGAAATTCCACTTATTTAGAGGCATAAAAGCAGAAATTACCTTTATTTTGGTGCAAAAATGAAGAAATTTCCCTTTTTTATGGCAAAAAGGTATACATTCTTCTAATTTTCGGGCAAAAAGACAGAAATTCCCTATATTTTGGAGCAAAATTGCAGAAATTCCCCTAATTGTGGGGCAAAAAGGCAGAAATTCCCTATATGTTGGGGCAAAAAGACAGAAATTCTCTTTATTTTGGGGCAAAACTCAGAAATTCCACTTATTTTGGGGCAAAATTCCAGAAATTTCCTTTATTTTGGGGCAAAATTGTAGAAATTTCACTTATTTTGGGGCAAAATTTCAGAAATTTCACTTATTTCAGGAAAAAAAAAACAGAAATTTTCTTATTTTGGGGCAAAAAAAGAGAAATTCCTAATATTTTGTGGCAAAAGTGCAGAAATTCCCTTTATTTTGAGGTAAAAAATCTGAAATTCACCTTATCTGAGGGCAAAAAGTCAAAAATTTCCCTTATTTTGGGGCAAAATTGCAGAAATTTCACTTATTTTAGGGTAATAAGTCAGAAATTTTCCTTATTTTGCGAAAAAAAGACAGGAATTCCCTTTGTTTTGGGGGAAAAAGACAGAAATTTCACTTATTTAGAGGCAAAAAAGCAGAAATTCCCCTTATTTTGGAGAAAAAATGAAGAAATTTCCCTTTTTTATGGCAAAAAGGTATGCATTTTTTTTATTTTCGGGCAAAAAGGCAGAAATTCCCCGTATTTTGGAGCAAAATTGCAGAAATTCCCCTAATTGTGGGGCAAAAAGGCAGAAATTCCACGTGTTTTGGGGCAAAATTCCAGAAATTTTCATTATTTTGGGGCAAAATTGGAAAAATTTCACTTATTTAAGAGAAAAAACACAGAAATTTTTCTTATTTTGGGGCAAAAAGGCCGAAATTTTCCTTATTTGGTGGCAAAAATGCAGAAATTCCCCTTATTTTGTGGTAAAATGGCTGAAATTCCCCATATTTGGGGGCAAAAAGGCAGAAATTTCCCTTATTTTGGGGCAAAATTGCAGAAATTTCACTTACTTCAGGGTAATAAGTCAGAAATTTTTCTTATTTTGGGGCAAAAAAGGCAGAAATTCCCTTTGTTTTGGGGGAAAAAGACAGAAATTCTACTTATTTAGAGTCAAAAATGCAGAAATTCCCTTTATTTTGGAGCAAAAATGAAATTTTTCTTTTTTATGGCAGAAAGGTATGCATTCTTCTTTTTTTCGGGCAAAAAGGCAGAAATTCCTCGTATTTTGGAGCAATATTGCAGAAATTCCTTTAATTGTGGGGCAAAAAGGCAGAAATTTCCTCTATTTTAGGGCCAAAAGGCAGAAATTCTCCTTATTTTGGGGGCAAAACTCAGAAATCCCACTTATTTAGGTCAAAATTCCTGAAATTTCCCTTATTTTTGGGCCAAAATGCAGAAATTTCACTTATTTCAGGGTAAAAACGCAGAAATTTTTCTTATTTGGGGCAAAAACGCCAAAATTTCCCTTATTTTGGGGCAAAAATTCAGAAATTCCTTTTATTTTGAGGTAAAATGGCTGAAATTCCCCTTATTTGGGGGCAAAAATGCAGAAATTTCCCTTATTTTGGGGCAAAAAGGCAGAAATTTCACTTATTTCAGGGTAATAAGTCAAAATTTTTTCTTTATTTTGGGGCAAATAAGACAGAAATTCCCTTTGTTTTGGGGGAAAAAGACAGAAATTCCACTTATTTAGAGGCAAAAATGCAGAAATTCCCCTTATTTTGGAGCAAAAATGAAGAAATTTCCCTTTTTTATGGCAAAAAGGTAGGCATTCTTCTTATTTTCGGGCAAAAAGGCAGAAATTCCCCATATTTTGGAGCAAAATTGCAGAAATTCCTTTAATTGTGGGGCAAAAAGGCAGAAATTCCCTATATGTTGGGGCAAAAAGATAGAAATTCTCCTTATTTTGGGGCAAAATTCAGAAATTCCAATTATTTTGGGGTAAAATTCCAGAAATTTCCCTTATTTTAGGGCAAAATTGCAGAAATTTTACTTATTTTCGGGCAAAATTGCAGAAATTTCACTTATTTCAAAAAAAAGCAGAAATTTTCTTATTTTGGGGCAAAAAGGCAGAAATTTCTTTTATTTTGCTACAAAATTGCAGAAATTTTCCTTATTTTGAAGCAAAAAGGCAGAAATTTTCCATATTTTGGGGTAAAAATGCAGAAATTCCCCTTATTTTGAGGTAAAAAGGCTGAAATTCCCATTATTTGGGGGCAAAAGGCAGAAATTTCCATTATTTTGGGGCAAAATTGCAGAAATTTCACTTATTTCAAGGTAATAAGTCAGAAATTTTCCTTATTTTGGGGCAAAAAAGACAGAAATTCCCTTTGTTTTGGGGGAAAAAGACAGAAATTCCACTTATTTGGAGGCAAAAAAAAAAGGCAGAAATTCCCTTTATTTTGGAGCAAAAATGAAGAAATTTCCCTTTTTTATGGCAAAAAGGTATGCATTCTTCTTATTTTCGGGCAAAAAGGCAGAAATTCCCGTATTTTGGAGAAAACTTCCAGAAATTCCCCTAATTGTGGGGCAAAAAGGCAAAAATTCCCTATATGTGTGGCAAAAAGACAGAAATTCTCCTTATTTTGGGGCAAAATTCAGAAAGTCCACTTATTTTGGGGCAAAATTCCAGAAATTTCTCTTATTTTGGGGCAAAATTCCGGAAATTTCACTTATTTCAGAAAAAAAAGCAGAAATTTTCTTATATTGGGGCAAAAAGGCAGAAATTTCTTTTATTTTGGTACAAAATTGCAGAAATTTTTCTTATTTTGGGGCAAAAAGGCAGAAATTTCCCTTATTTTGGGGCAAAAATGCAGAAATTCCACTTATTTTGAGGTAAAAAGGCTGAAATTCCCATTATTTGGGGAAAAAAGCAGAAATTTCCCTTATTTTGGGGCAAATTGCAGAAATTTCACTTATTTCAGGGTAATAAGACAGAAATTTTCTTTATTTTGGGGCAAAAAATCCCAGAAATTCCCTTTGTTTTGGGGGAAAAAGACAGAAATTCCACTTATTTAGAAGCAAAAAAGCAGAAATTCCCCTTATTTTGGAGCAAAATTTCAGAAATTCCCCTAATTGTGGGTCAAAAAGGCAGAAATTCCCTATATGTTGGGGCAAAAAGACAGAAATTCTCATTATTTTGGGGCAAATCTCAGAAATTCCACTTATTTTGGGGCAAAATTCCAGAAATTTCACTTATTTTGGGGCAAAATTGCAGAAATTTCACTTATTTTGTGGCAAAATTGCAGAAATTTCACTTATTTCAGAGAAAAAAGGTAGAAATTTTCCATATTTTGGGGCAAAAAGTTAGAAATTCCTAATATTTTGTGGCAAAAATGCAGAAATTCCTTTTATTTTGAGGTAAAAAGGCTGAAATTCCCCTTATTTGGGGGCAAAAAGGCAGAAATTTCCCTTATTTTGGAACAAAATTGCATAAATTTCACTTACTTCAGGGTAATAATTCAGAATTTTTCTTTTTTTGGGGCAAAAAAGACAGAAATTCCCTTTGTTTTGGGGAAAAAGGCAAAAATTCCACTTATTTAGAGGCAAAAACAGAAATTCCCCTTATTTTGGAGCAAAAATGAAGAAATTTCCCTTTTTTATGGCAAAAAGGTATGCATTCTTCTTATTTTCGGGCAAAAAGGCAGAAATTCCCTGTATTTTGGAGCAAAATTGCAGATATTCCCTTAAATGTGGGGCAAAAAGGCAGAAATTCCCTATATGTTGGGGCAAAAAGACAGAAATTCTCCTTATTTTGGGACAAAACTCAAAAATTCTACTTATTTTGGGGCAAAATTCCAGAAATTTCCCTTATTTTGGGGCAAAATTGCAGAAATTTCACTTATTTTGGGGCAAAATTGCAGAAATTTCACTTATTTCAAAAAAAAGCAGAATCTTTCTTATTTTGGGGCAAAAAGGCAGAAATTTCTTTTATTTTGGTACAAAATTGCAGAAATTTTTCTTATTTTGGGGCAAAAAGGCAGAAATTTCCCTTATTTTGGGGCAAAAATGCAGAAATTCCACTTATTTTGAGGTAAAAAGGCTGAAATTCCCATTATTTGGGGAAAAAAGCAGAAATTTCCCTTATTTTGGGGCAAATTGCAGAAATTTCACTTATTTCAGGGTAATAAGACAGAAATTTTCTTTATTTTGGGGCAAAAAATCCCAGAAATTCCCTTTGTTTTGGGGGAAAAAGACAGAAATTCCACTTATTTAGAAGCAAAAAAGCAGAAATTCCCCTTATTTTGGAGCAAAATTTCAGAAATTCCCCTAATTGTGGGTCAAAAAGGCAGAAATTCCCTATATGTTGGGGCAAAAAGACAGAAATTCTCATTATTTTGGGGCAAATCTCAGAAATTCCACTTATTTTGGGGCAAAATTCCAGAAATTTCACTTATTTTGGGGCAAAATTGCAGAAATTTCACTTATTTTGTGGCAAAATTGCAGAAATTTCACTTATTTTAGAGAAAAAAGGTAGAAATTTTCCATATTTTGGGGCAAAAAGTTAGAAATTCCTAATATTTTGTGGCAAAAATGCAGAAATTCCTTTTATTTTGAGGTAAAAAGGCTGAAATTCCCCTTATTTGGGGGCAAAAAGGCAGAAATTTCCCTTATTTTGGAACAAAATTGCATAAATTTCACTTACTTCAGGGTAATAATTCAGAATTTTTCTTTTTTTGGGGCAAAAAAGACAGAAATTCCCTTTGTTTTGGGGAAAAAGGCAAAAATTCCACTTATTTAGAGGCAAAAACAGAAATTCCCCTTATTTTGGAGCAAAAATGAAGAAATTTCCCTTTTTTATGGCAAAAAGGTATGCATTCTTCTTATTTTCGGGCAAAAAGGCAGAAATTCCCTGTATTTTGGAGCAAAATTGCAGATATTCCCTTAAATGTGGGGCAAAAAGGCAGAAATTCCCTATATGTTGGGGCAAAAAGACAGAAATTCTCCTTATTTTGGGACAAAACTCAAAAATTCTACTTATTTTGGGGCAAAATTCCAGAAATTTCCCTTATTTTGGGGCAAAATTGCAGAAATTTCACTTATTTTGGGGCAAAATTGCAGAAATTTCACTTATTTCAAAAAAAAGCAGAATCTTTCTTATTTTGGGGCAAAAAGGCAGAAATTTCTTTTATTTTGGTACAAAATTGCAGAAATTTTTCTTATTTTGGGGCAAAAAGGCAGAAATTTCCCTTATTTTGGGGCAAAAATGCAGAAATTCCACTTATTTTGAGGTAAAAAGGCTGAAATTCCCATTATTTGGGGAAAAAAGCAGAAATTTCCCTTATTTTGGGGCAAATTGCAGAAATTTCACTTATTTCAGGGTAATAAGACAGAAATTTTCTTTATTTTGGGGCAAAATATCCCAGAAATTCCCTTTGTTTTGGGGGAAAAAGACAGAAATTCCACTTATTTAGAAGCAAAAAAGCAGAAATTCCCCTTATTTTGGAGCAAAATTTCAGAAATTCCCCTAATTGTGGGTCAAAAAGGCAGAAATTCCCTATATGTTGGGGCAAAAAGACAGAAATTCTCATTATTTTGGGGCAAATCTCAGAAATTCCACTTATTTTGGGGCAAAATTCCAGAAATTTCACTTATTTTGGGGCAAAATTGCAGAAATTTCACTTATTTTGTGGCAAAATTGCAGAAATTTCACTTATTTCAGAGAAAAAAGGTAGAAATTTTCCATATTTTGGGGCAAAAAGTTAGAAATTCCTAATATTTTGTGGCAAAAATGCAGAAATTCCTTTTATTTTGAGGTAAAAAGGCTGAAATTCCCCTTATTTGGGGGCAAAAAGGCAGAAATTTCCCTTATTTTGGAACAAAATTGCATAAATTTCACTTACTTCAGGGTAATAAGTCAGAATTTTTCTTTTTTTGGGGCAAAAAAGACAGAAATTCCCTTTGTTTTGGGGAAAAAGGCAAAAATTCCACTTATTTAGAGGCAAAAACAGAAATTCCCCTTATTTTGGAGCAAAAATGAAGAAATTTCCCTTTTTTATGGCAAAAAGGTATGCATTCTTCTTATTTTCGGGCAAAAAGGCAGAAATTCCCTGTATTTTGGAGCAAAATTGCAGATATTCCCTTAAATGTGGGGCAAAAAGGCAGAAATTCCCTATATGTTGGGGCAAAAAGACAGAAATTCTCCTTATTTTGGGACAAAACTCAAAAATTCTACTTATTTTGGGGCAAAATTCCAGAAATTTCCCTTATTTTGGGGCAAAATTGCAGAAATTTCACTTATTTTGGGGCAAAATTGCAGAAATTTCACTTATTTCAAAAAAAAGCAGAATCTTTCTTATTTTGGGGCAAAAAGGCAGAAATTTCTTTTATTTTGGTACAAAATTGCAGAAATTTTTCTTATTTTGGGGCAAAAAGGCAGAAATTTCCCTTATTTTGGGGCAAAAATGCAGAAATTCCACTTATTTTGAGGTAAAAAGGCTGAAATTCCCATTATTTGGGGAAAAAAGCAGAAATTTCCCTTATTTTGGGGCAAATTGCAGAAATTTCACTTATTTCAGGGTAATAAGACAGAAATTTTCTTTATTTTGGGGCAAAAAATCCCAGAAATTCCCTTTGTTTTGGGGGAAAAAGACAGAAATTCCACTTATTTAGAAGCAAAAAAGCAGAAATTCCCCTTATTTTGGAGCAAAATTTCAGAAATTCCCCTAATTGTGGGTCAAAAAGGCAGAAATTCCCTATATGTTGGGGCAAAAAGACAGAAATTCTCATTATTTTGGGGCAAATCTCAGAAATTCCACTTATTTTGGGGCAAAATTCCAGAAATTTCACTTATTTTGGGGCAAAATTGCAGAAATTTCACTTATTTTGTGGCAAAATTGCAGAAATTTCACTTATTTCAGAGAAAAAAGGTAGAAATTTTCCATATTTTGGGGCAAAAAGTTAGAAATTCCTAATATTTTGTGGCAAAAATGCAGAAATTCCTTTTATTTTGAGGTAAAAAGGCTGAAATTCCCCTTATTTGGGGGCAAAAAGGCAGAAATTTCCCTTATTTTGGAACAAAATTGCATAAATTTCACTTACTTCAGGGTAATAAGTCAGAATTTTTCTTTTTTTGGGGCAAAAAAGACAGAAATTCCCTTTGTTTTGGGGAAAAAGGCAAAAATTCCACTTATTTAGAGGCAAAAACAGAAATTCCCCTTATTTTGGAGCAAAAATGAAGAAATTTCCCTTTTTTATGGCAAAAAGGTATGCATTCTTCTTATTTTCGGGCAAAAAGGCAGAAATTCCCTGTATTTTGGAGCAAAATTGCAGATATTCCCTTAAATGTGGGGCAAAAAGGCAGAAATTCCCTATATGTTGGGGCAAAAAGACAGAAATTCTCCTTATTTTGGGACAAAACTCAAAAATTCTACTTATTTTGGGGCAAAATTCCAGAAATTTCCCTTATTTTGGGGCAAAATTGCAGAAATTTCACTTATTTTGGGGCAAAATTGCAGAAATTTCACTTATTTCAAAAAAAAGCAGAATCTTTCTTATTTTGGGGCAAAAAGGCAGAAATTTCGTTTATTTTGGTACAAAATTGCAGAAATTTTTCTTATTTGGGGCAAAAAGGCAGAAATTTCCCATATTATGGAGCAAAAAGGCAGAAATTCCCGTTGAGGTAAAAAGGCTGAAATTCCTTTTATTTGGGGGCAAAAAGGCAGAAATTTCACTTATTTTGGGGCAAAATTGCAGAAATTTCACTTATTTCAGGGTTATAAATCAGAAATTTTTCTTATTTTGGGATAAAAAAGACAGAAATTCCCTTTGTTTTGGGGGAAAAAGACAGAAATTCCACTTATTTAGAGGCAAAAATGCAGAAATTCCCCTTATTTTGGAGCAAAAATGAAGAAATTTCCCTTTTTTATGGCAAAAAGTTATGCATTCTTCCTATTTTTTGCCAAAAAGGCAGAAATTCCTCGTATTTTGGAGCAAAATTGCAGAAATTCTTTTAATTGTGGGGCAAAAAGGCAGAAATTTCCTATATCTTAGGGCAAAAAGACAGAAATTCTCCTTATTTTGGGGCAAAACTCAGAAATCCCACTTATTTAGGTCAAAATTCCTGAAATTTCCCTTATTTTGGGCCAAAATGCAGAAATTTCACTTATTTCAGGGTAAAAACGCAGAAATTTTCCTTATTTGGGGCAAAAACGCCAAAATTTTCCTTATTTTGGGGCAAAAATTCAGAAATTCCCCTTATTTTGAGGTAAAGTGGCTGAAATTCCCCTATTTGGGGGCAAAAATGCAGAAATTTCCCTTATATTGGGGCAAAATTGCAGAAATTTCACTTATTTCAGGATAATAAGTCAAAATTTTTTCTTTTTTTGGGGCAAATAAGACAGAAATTCCCTTTGTTTTGGGGGAAAAAGACAGAAATTCCACTTATTTAGAGGCAAAAATGCAGAAATTCCCCTTATTTTGGAGCAAAAATGAAGAAATTTCCCTTTTTTATGGCAAAAAGGTATGCATTCTTCTTATTTTCGGGCAAAAAGGCAGAAATTCCCCGTATTTTGGAGAAAAATTCTAGAAATTCCCCTAATTGTGGGGCAAAAAGGCAAAAATTCCCTATATGTGTGGCAAAAAGACAGAAATTCTCCTTATTTTGGGGCAAAATTCAGAAAGTCCACTTATTTTAGGGCAAAATTCCAGAAATTTCTCTTATTTTGGGGCAAAATTGCAGAAATTTCACTTATTTCAGGGTAATAAGACAGAAATTTTCTTTATTTTGGGGCAAAAAATCCCAGAAATTCCCTTTGTTTTGGGGGAAAAAGACAGAAATTCCACTTATTTAGATGTAAAAAAGCAGAAATTCCCTTTATTTTGGAGCAAAATTTCAGAAATTCCCCTAATTGTGGGTCAAAAAGGCAGAAATTCCCTATATGTTGGGGCAAAAAGACAGAAATTCTCATTATTTTGGGGCAAATCTCAGAAATTCCACTTATTTTGGGGCAAAATTCCAGAAATTTCACTTATTTTGGGGCAAAATTGCAGAAATTTCACTTATTTTGTGGCAAAATTGCAGAAATTTCACTTATTTCAGAGAAAAAAGGTAGAAATTTTCCATATTTTGGGGCAAAAAGTTAGAAATTCCTAATATTTTGTGGCAAAAATGCAGAAATTCCTTTTATTTTGAGGTAAAAAGGCTGAAATTCCCCTTATTTGGGGGCAAAAAGGCAGAAATTTCCCTTATTTTGGAACAAAATTGCATAAATTTCACTTACTTCAGGGTAATAAGTCAGAATTTTTCTTTTTTTGGGGCAAAAAAGACAGAAATTCCCTTTGTTTTGGGGAAAAAGGCAAAAATTCCACTTATTTAGAGGCAAAAACAGAAATTCCCCTTATTTTGGAGCAAAAATGAAGAAATTTCCCTTTTTTATGGCAAAAAGGTATGCATTCTTCTTATTTTCGGGCAAAAAGGCAGAATTTCCCTGTATTTTGGAGCAAAATTGCAGATATTCCCTTAAATGTGGGGCAAAAAGGCAGAAATTCCCTATATGTTGGGGCAAAAAGACAGAAAGTCTCCTTATTTTGGGACAAAACTCAAAAATTCCACTTATTTTGGGGCAAAATTCCAGAAATTTCCCTTATTTTGGGGCAAAATTGCAGAAATTTCACTTATTTTGGGGCAAAATTGCAGAAATTTCACTTATTTCAAAAAAAGCAGAATCTTTCTTATTTTGGGGCAAAAAGGCAGAAATTTCGTTTATTTTGGTAAAAAATTGCAGAAATTTTTCTTATTTGGGGCAAAAAGGCAGAAATTTCCCATATTTTGGAGCAAAAAGGCAGAAATTCCCGTTATTTTGAGGTAAAAAGGCTGAAATTCCTTTTATTTGGGGGCAAAAAGGCAGAAATTTCACTTATTTTGGGGCAAAATTGCAGAAATTTCACTTATTTCAGGGTTATAAATCAGGAATTTTTCTTATTTTGGGACAAAAAAAAAAATTCCCTTTGTTTTGGGGGAAAAAGACAGAAATTCCACTTATTTAGAGGCAAAAATGCAGAAATTCCCCTTATTTTGGAGCAAAAATGAAGAAATTTCCATTTTTTATGGCAAAAAGGTATGCATTCTTCCTATTTTTTGGCAAAAAGGCAGAAATTCCTCGTATTTTGGAGCAAAATTGCAGAAATTCCTTTAATTGTGGGGCAAAAAGGCAGAAATTTCCTATATCTTAGGGCAAAAAGACAGAAATTCTCCTTATTTTGGGGCAAAACTCAGAAATCCCACTTATTTAGGTCAAAATTCCTGAAATTTCCCTTATTTTTGGGCCAAAATGCAGAAATTTCACTTATTTCAGGGTAAAAACGCAGAAATTTTCCTTATTTGGGGCAAAAACGCCAAAATTTTCCTTATTTTCGGGCAAAAATTCAGAAATTCCCCTTATTTTGAGGTAAAATGGCTGAAATTCCCCTTATTTGGGGGCAAAAATGCAGAAATTTCCCTTATATTGGGGCAAAATTGCAGAAATTTCACTTATTTCAGGATAATAAGTCAAAATTTTTTCTTTATTTTGGGGCAAAAAAGACAGAAGTTCCCTTTGTTTTTGGGGAAAAAGACAGAAATTCCACTTATTTAGAGGCAAAAATGCAGAAATTCCCCTTATTTTGGAGCAAAAATGAAGAAATTTCCCTTTTTTATGGCAAAAAGTTATGCATTCTTCTTATTTTCGGGCAAAAAAGCAGAAATTGCCCGTATTTTGGAGCAAAATTGCAGAAATTTCCCTAATTGTGGGGCAAAAAGACAGAAATTCCCTATATGTTGGGGCAAAAAGATAGAAATTCTTCTTATTTTGGGGCAAAATTGAGAAATTCCACTTATTTTGGGGCAAAATTCCAGAAATTTCTCTTATTTTAGGGCAAAATTTCAGAAATTTTACTTATTTTCGGGCAAAATTGCAGAAATTTCACTTATTTCAAAAAAAAGCAGAAATTTTCTTATTTTGGGGCAAAAAGGCAGAAATTTCTTTTATTTTGGTACAAAATTGCAGAAATTTTCCTTATTTTGGGGCAAAAAGGCAGAAATTCTCCTTATTTTGGGGCAAAACTCAGAAATTCCACTTATTTTGGGGCAAAATTCCAGAAATTTCCCTTATTTTGGGGCAAAATAGCAGAATATTCACTTATTTCAAAAAAAAAGCAGAATCTTTCTTATTTTGGGTCAAAAAGGCAGAAATTTCATTTATTTTGGTACATAATTGCAGAAATTTTTCTTATTTTGGGGCAAAAAGGCAGAAATTTCCCATATTTTGGAGCAAAAAGGCAGAAATTCCCCTTATTTTGAGGTAAAAAGGCTGAAATTCCTTTTATTTGGGGGCAAAAAGGCAGAAATTTCCTTTATTTTCGGGCAAAATTGCAGAAATTTCACTTATTTCAGGGTAATAAGTCAGAAATTTTCTTATTTTGGGGCAAAAAAGACAAAAATTCCTTTTGTTTTGGGAAAAAAAATACAGAAATTCCAATTATTTAGAGGAAAAAAGCAGAAATTCCCCTTATTATGGAGCAAAAATGAAGAAATTTCCATTTTTATGGCAAAAAGGTATGCATTCTTCTTATTTTCGGGCAAAAAGGCAGAAATTCCCCGTATTTTGGAGCAAAATTGCAGAAATTCCCCTAATTGTGGGTCAAAAATGCAGAAATTTCCTATATCTTGGGGCAAAAAGACAGAAATTCTCCTTATTTTGGGGCAAATCTCAGAAATTCCACTTATTTTGGGGCAAAATTCCAGAAATTTCTCTTATTTTGGGGCAAAATTGCATAAATTTCAATTATTTTGGGGCAAAATTGCAGAAATTTCACTTATTTCAGTGAAAAAAGGCAGAAATTTTCCTTATTTTGGGTCAAAACGGCAGAAATTCCTAATATTTTGTGGCAAAAATGCAGAAATTCCCCTTATTTTGAGGGAAAAAAGGCTGAAATTCCCATTATTTGGGGGCAAAAAGGCAGAAATTTCTCTAATTTTCGTGCAAAATTGCAGAAATTTCACTTACTTCAGAGTAATAAGTCAGAAATTTTCTTTATTTTGAAGCAAAAAAGACAGAACTTCCTTTTGTTTTGCGGGAAAAAGACAGAAATTCCACTTATTTAGAGGCAAAAAAGCAGAAATTCCCTTTATTTTGGAGCAAAAATGAAGAAATTTCCCTTTTTTATGGGAAAAAGGTATGCATTCTTCTAATTGTCGGGCAAAAAGACAGAAATTCCCCGTATTTTGGAGCAAAATTGCAGAATTTCCCCTAATTGTGGGGCAAAAAGGCAGAAATTCCCTGTATGTTGGGGCAAAAAGACAGAAATTCTCCTTATTTTGGGGCAAAACTCAGAAATTCCACTTATTTTGGGGCAAAATTCCAGAAATTTCCCTTATTTTGGGGCAAAATTGCAGAAATTTCACTTATTTTGGGGCAAAATTGCAGAAATTTCACTTATTTCAAAAAAAGCAGAATCTTTCTTATTTTGGGTCAAAAAGGCAGAAATTTCATTTATTTTGGTACATAATTGCAGAAATTTTTCTTATTTTGGGGCAAAAAGGCAGAAATTTCCCATATTTTGGAGAAAAAAGGCAGAAATTCCCCTTATTTTGAGGTAAAAAGGCTGAAATTCCTTTTATTTGGGGGCAAAAAGGCAGAAATTTCCTTTATTTTCGGGCAAAATTGCAGAAATTTCACTTATTTCAGGGTAATAAGTCAGAAATTTTCCTTATTTTGGGGCAAAAAAGACAAAAATTCCCTTTGTTTTGGGGGAAAAATACAGAAATTCCAAATATTTAGAGGCAAAAAAGCAGAAATTCCCCTTATTTTGGAGCAAAAATGAAGAAATTTCCCTTTTTTATGGCAAAAAGATATGCATTCTTCTTATTTTCGGGCAAAAAGGCAGAAATTCACCGTATTTTGGAGCAAAATTGCAAAAATTCCACTAATTGTGGGTCCAAAAGGCAGAAATTCCCTATATCTTGGGGCAAAAAGACAGAAATTCTCCTTATTTTGGGGCAAATCTCAGAAATTCCACTTATTTTGGGGCAAAATTCCAGAAATTTCACTTATTTTGGGGCAAAATTGCATAAATTTCAATTATTTTGGGGCAAAATTGCAGAAATTTCACTTATTTCACGGAAAAAAGTCAGAAATTTTCCTTATTTTGGGGCAAAAAGGCAGAAATTCCTAATATTTTTTGGCAAAAATGCAGAAATTCCCCTTATTTTGAGGGAAAAAAGGCTGAAATTCCCATTATTTGGGGACAAAAAAGCATAAATTTTCCTTATTTTGGGGCAAAACTCAGAAATTCCACTTATTTTGGGGCAAAATTCCAGAAATTTCCCTTATTTTGGGGCAAAATTGCAGAAATTTTACTTATTTTCGGGCAAAATTGCCGAAATTTCACTTATTTCAAAAAAAAAGCAGAAATTTTCTTATTTTGGGGCAAAAAGGCAGCAATTTCTTTTATTTTGGTACAAAATTGCAGAAATTTTTCTTATTTTGGGGCAAAATTGCAGAAATTTCACTTATTTTGGGGCAAAATTGCAGAAATTTCACTTATTTAAAAAAAAAAGCAGAATCTTTTTTATTTTGTGGCAAAAAGGCAGAAATTTCACTTATTTTGGTACAAAATTGCAGAAATTTTTCTTATTTTGGAGCAAAAAGGCAGAAATTTCCCATATTTTGGAGCAAAAAGGCAGTAATTCCCCTTATTTTGAGGTAAAAAGGCTGAAATTCCTTTTATTTGGGGGCAAAAAGGCAGAAATTTCCTTTATTTTCGGGCAAAATTGCAGAAATTTCATATTTCAGGGTAATAAGTCACAAATTTTCCTTATTTTGGGGCAAAAAAGACAAAAATTCTCTTTGTTTTGGGGGAAAAATACAGAAATTCCAATTATTTAGAGGCAAAAAAGCAGAAATTCCCATTATTATGGAGCAAAAATGAAGAAATTTCCATTTTTATGGCAAAAAGGTATGCATTCTTCTTATTTTCGGGCAAAAAGGCAGAAATTCACCGTATTTTGGAGCAAAATTGCAGAAATTCCCCTAATTGTGGGTCAAAAAGGCAGAAATTCCCTATATCTTGGGGCAAAAAGACAGAAATTCTCCTTATTTTGGGGCAAAATTCCAGAAATTTCACTTATTTTGGGGCAAAATTGCATAAATTTCAATTATTTTGGGGCAAAATTGCAGAAATTTCACTTATTTCAGGAAAAAAGGCAGAAATTTTCCTTATTTTAGGGCAAAAAGGCAGAAATTCCTAATATTTTGTGGCAAAAATGCAGAAATTCCTTTTATTTTGAGGGAAAAAAGGCTGAAATTCCCATTATTTGGGGGCAAAAAGGCAGAAGTTTCTCTCATTTTCGGGCAAAATTGCAGAAATTTCACTTACTTCAGGGTAATAAGTCAGAAATTTTCTTTATTTTGGGGCAAAAAAGACAGAACTTCCTTTTGTTTTGTGGGAAAAATACAGAAATTCCACTTATTTAGAGGCAAAAAAGCAGAAATTCCCTTTATTTTGGAGCAAAAATGAAGAAATTTCCCTTTTTTATGGCAAAAAGGTATGCATTCTTCTAATTGTCGGGCAAAAAGACAGAAATTCCCCGTATTTTGGAGCAAAATTGCAAAAATTCCCCTCATTGTGGGGCAAAAAGGCAGAAATTCCCTATATGTTTGGGCAAAAAGACAGAAATTCTCCTTATTTTGGGGCAAAACTCAGAAATTCCACTTATTTTGGGGCAAAATTCCAGAAATTTCTCTTATTTTGGGGCAAAATTGCAGAAATTTTACTTATTTCGGGCAAAATTGCAAAAATTTCACTTATTTCAAAAAAAAGCAGAAATTTTCTTATTTTGGGGCAAAAAGGCAGAAATTTCTTTTATTTTGGTACAAAATTGCAGAAATTTTTCTTACTATGGGGCAAAAAGGCAGAAATTTCCCTTATTTTGGGGCAAAATGCAGAAATTCCACTTATTTTGAGATAAAAAGTCTGAAATTCCCATTATTTGGGGACAAAAAAGCAGAAATTTCCCTTATTTTGGGGCAAAATTGTAGAAATTTCACTTATTTCATTGTAATAAGACAGAAATTTTCTTTATTTTGGGGTAAAAAAAAACAGAAATTCTCTTTGTTTTGGGGGCAAAAGACAGAAATTCCACTAATTTAGAGGCAAAAAAGCAGAAATTCCACTTATTTTGGAGCAAAATTTCAGAAATTCCCCTAATTGTGGGTCAAAAAGGCAGAAATTCCCTATATGTTGGGGCAAAAAGACAGAAATTCTCCTTATTTTGGGGCAAAACTCAGAAATTCCACTTATTTTCGGGCAAAATTCCAGAAATTTCACTTATTTTGGGGCAAAATTGCAGAAATTTCACTTATTTTGTGGCAAAATTGCAGAAATTTCACTTATTTCAGAGAAAAAAGGCAGAAATTTTCCTTATTTGGGGGCAAAAAGTTAGAAATTCCTAATATTTTGTGGCAAAAATGCAGAAATTCCTTTTATTTTGAGGTAAAAAGGCTGAAATTCCCCTTATTTGGGGGCAAAAAGGCAGAAATTTCCCTTATTTTGGAACAACATTGCATAAATTTCAGTTACTTCAGGGTAATAAGTCAGAATTTTTCTTTTTTTGGGACAAAAAAGACAGAAATTTACTTTGTTTTGGGGAAAAAGGCAAAAATTCCACTTATTTAGAGGCAAAAAATCAGAAATTCCCCTTATTTTGGAGCAAAAATGAAGAAATTTCCCTTTTTTATGGCAAAAAGATATGCATTCTTCTTATTTTCGGGCAAAAAGGCAGAAATTCACCGTATTTTGGAGCAAAATTGCAGAAATTCCCCTAATTGTGGGTCAAAAAGGCAGAAATTCCCTATATCTTGGGGCAAAAAGACAGAAATTCTCCTTATTTTGGGGCAAATCTCAGAAATTCCACTTATTTTGGGGCAAAATTCCAGAAATTTCACTTATTTTGGGGCAAAATTGCATAAATTTCAATTACTTTGGGGCAAAATTGTAGAAATTTCACTTATTTCAGGGAGAAAAGGCAGAAATTTTCCTTATTTTGGGGCAAAAAGGCAGAAATTCCTAATATTTTGTGTCAAAAATGCAGAAATTCCCCTTATTTTGAGGGAAAAAAGGCTGAAATTCCCATTATTTGGGGACAAAAAAGCAGAAATTTTCCTTATTTTGGGGCAAAACTCAGAAATTCCACTTATTTTGGGGCAAAATTCCAGAAATTTCCCTTATTTTGGGGCAAAATTGCAGAAATTTTACTTATTTTCGGGCAAAATTGCCGAAATTTCACTTATTTCAAAAAAAAGCAGAAATTTTCTTATTTTGGAGCAAAAAGGCAGCAATTTCTTTTATTTTGGTACAAAATTGCAGAAATTTTTCTTATTTTGGGGCAAAAAGGCAGAAATGTCCCTTATTTTGGGGCAAAAATGCGGAAATTCCACTTATTTTGAGGTAAAAAGGCTGAAATTCTCATTATTTGGGGACAAAAAAGCAGAAATTTTCCTTATTTTTGGGCAAAATTGCAATAATTTCACTTATTTCATGGTAATAAGACAGAAATTTTCTTTATTTTGGGGCAAAAAAAACCAGAAATTCTCTTTGTTTTGGGGGAAAAAGACAGAAATTCTACTTATTTGGAGGCAAAAAAGCAGAAATTCCTCTTATTTTGGAGCAAAATTTCAGAAATTCCCCTAATTGTGGGTCAAAAAGGCAGAAATTCCCTATATGTTGGGGCAAAAAGACAGAAATTCTCCTTATTTTGGGGCAAAACTCAGAAATTCCACTTATTTTGGGGCAAAATTATAGAAATTTCACTTATTTTGGGGCAAAATTGAGGAAATTTCACTTATTTTGTGGTAAAATTGCAGAAATTTCACTTATTTCAGAGAAAAAAGTCAGAAATTTTCCTTATTTTGGGGCAAAAAGGCAGAAATTCCCCGTATTTTGGAGCAAAATTGCAGAAATTCCCCTAATTGTGGGGCAAAAAGGCAGAAATTCCCTATATGTTGGGGCAAAAAGATAGAAATTCTCCTTATTTAGGGGCAAAACTCAGAAATTCCACTTATTTTGGGGCAAAATTCCAGAAATTTCCCTTATTTTGGGGCAAAATTGCAGAAATTTCACTTATTTTGGGGCAAAATAGCAGAAATTTCACTTATTTCAAAAAAAAGCAGAATCTTTCTTATTTTGGGTCAAAAAGGCAGAAATTTCATTTATTTTGGTATATAATTGCAGAAATTTTTCTTATTTTAAGGCAAAAAGGCAGAAATTTCCCATATTTTGGAGCAAAAAGGCAGAAATTCCCCTTATTTTGAGGTAAAAAGGCTGAAATTCCTTTTATTTGAGGGCAAAAAGGCAGAAATTTCCTTTATTTTCGGGCAAAATTGCAGAAATTTCACTTATTTCAGGGTAATAAGTCAGAAATTTTCCTTATTTTGGGGCAAAAAAGACAAAAATTCCCTTTGTTTTGGGGGAAAAATACAGAAATTCCAATTATTTAGAGGCAAAAAAGCAGAAATTCTCCTTATTATGGAGCAAAAATGAAGAAATTTCCATTTTTATGGCAAAAAGGTATGCATTCTTCTTATTTTCGGGCAAAAAGGCAGAAATTCACCGTATTTTGGAGCAAAATTGCAGAAATTCCCCTAATTGTGGGTCAAAAAGGCAGAAATTCCCTATATCTTGGGGCAAAAAGACAGAAATTCTCCTTATTTTGGGGCAAATCTCAGAAATTCCACTTATTTTGAGGGCAAAAATTCCAGAAATTTCACTTATTTTGGGGCAAAATTGCATAAATTTCAATTATTTTGGGGCAAAATTGCAGAAATTTCACTGATTTCAGGAAAAAAGGCAGAAATTTTCCTTATTTTGGGGCAAAAAGGCAGAAATTCCTAATATTTTGTGTCAAAAATGCAGAAATTCCCCTTATTTTGAGGGAAAAAAGGCTGAAATTCCCATTATTTGGGGGCAAAAAGGCAGAAGTTTCTCTCATTTTCGGGCAAAATTGCAGAAATTTCACTTACTTCAGGGTAATAAGTCAGAAATTTTCTTTAGTTTGGGGCAAAAAAGACAGAACTTCCTTTTGTTTTGTGGGAAAAAGACAGAAATTCCACTTATTTCGAGGCAAAAAAGCAGAAATTCCCTTTATTTTGGTACAAAAATGAAGAAATTTCCCTTTTTTTATGGCAAAAAGGTATGCATTCTTCTAATTGTCGTGCAAAAAGACAGAAATTCCCCGTATTTTGGAGCAAAATTGCAGAAATTCCCCACATTGTGGGGCAAAAAGGCAGAAATTCCGTATATGTTTGGGCAAAAAGACAGAAATTCTCCTTATTTTGGGGCAAAACTCAGAAATTCCACTTATTTTGGGGCAAAATTCCAGAAAATTTTCTTATTTTGGGGCAAAATTGCAGAAATTTTACTTATTTTCGGGCAAAATTGCAAAAATTTCACTTATTTCAAAAAAAAGCAGAAATTTTCTTATTTTGGGGCAAAAAGGCAGAAATTTCTTTTATTTTGGTACAAAATTGCAGAAATTTTTCTTATTTTGGGGCAAAAAGGCAGAAATTTCCCTTATTTTGGGGTAAAAATGCAGAAATTCCACTTATTTTGAGGTAAAAAGGCTGAAATTCCCATTATTTGGGGACAAAAAAGCAGAAATTTCCCTTATTTTGGGGCAAAATTGTAGAAATTTCACTTATTTCATGGTAATAAGACAGAAATTTTCTTTATTTTGGGGTAAAAAAACAGAAATTCCCTTTGTTTTGGGGGAAAAAAGACAGAAATTTCACTTATTTAGAGGCAAAAAAGCAGAAATTCCTTTTATTTTGGAGCAAAATTTCAGAAATTCCCCTAATTGTGGGGCAAAAAGGCAGAAATTCCCTATATGTTGGGGCAAAAAGACAGAAATTCTCCTTATTTTGGGGCAAAACTCAGAAATTCCACTTATTTTCGGGCAAAATTCCAGAAATTTCACTTATTTTGGGGCAAAATTGCAGAAATTTCACTTATTTTGTGGCAAAATTGCAGAAATTACACTTATTTCAGAGAAAAAAAACAGAAATTTTCCTTATTTTGGGGCAAAAAGTTAGAAATTCCTAATATTTTGTGGCAAAAAAGCAGAAATTCCTTTTATTTTTAGGTAAAAAGGCTGAAATTCCCCTTATTTGGGGGCAAAAAGGCAGAAATTTCCCTTATTTTGGAACAAAATTGCATAAATTTCAGTTACTTCAGGGTAATAAGTCAGAATTTTTCTTTTTTTGGGACAAAAAAGACAGAAATTTACTTTGTTTTGGGGAAAAAGGCAAAAATTCCACTTATTTAGAGGCAAAAAATCAGAAATTCCCCTTATTTTGGAGCAAAAATGAAGAAATTTCCCTTTTTTATGGCAAAAAGGTATGCATTCTTCTTATTTTCGGGCAAAAAGGCAGAAATTCACCGTATTTTGGAGCAAAATTGCAGAAATTCCCCTAATTGTGGGTCAAAAAGGCAGAAATTCCCTATATCTTGGGGCAAAAAGACAGAAATTCTCCTTATTTTGGGGCAAATCTCAGAAATTCCACTTATTTTGGGGCAAAATTCCAGAAATTTCACTTATTTTGGGGCAAAATTGCATAAATTTCAATTACTTTGGGGCAAAATTGTAGAAATTTCACTTATTTCAGGGAGAAAAGGCAGAAATTTTCCTTATTTTGGGGCAAAAAGGCAGAAATTCCTAATATTTTGTGTCAAAAATGCAGAAATTCCCCTTATTTTGGGGGAAAAAAGGCTGAAATTCCCATTATTTGGGGACAAAAAGCAGAAATTTTCCTTATTTTGGGGCAAAACTCAGAAATTCCACTTATTTTGGGGCAAAATTCCAGAAATTTCCCTTATTTTGGGGCAAAATTGCAGAAATTTTACTTATTTTCGGGCAAAATTGCCGAAATTTCACTTATTTCCAAAAAAAGCAGAAATTTTCTTATTTTGAAGCAAAAAGGCAGCAATTTCTTTTATTTTGGTACAAAATTGCAGAAATTTTTCTTATTTTGGGGCAAAAAGGCAGAAATTTCCCTTATTTTGGGGCAAAAATGCAGAAATTCCACTTATTTTGAGGTAAAAAGGCTGAAATTCTCATTATTTGGGGACAAAAAAGCAGAAATTTTCCTTATTTTTGGGCAAAATTGCAATAATTTCACTTATTTCATGGTAATAAGACAGAAATTTTCTTTATTTTGGGGCAAAAAAAACCAGAAATTCCCTTTGTTTTGGGGGAAAAAGACAGAAATTCTACTTATTTGGAGGCAAAAAAGCAGAAATTCCTCTTATTTTGGAGCAAAATTTCAGAAATTCCCCTAATTGTGGGTCAAAAAGGCAGAAATTCCCTATATGTTGGGGCAAAAAGACAGAAATTCTCCTTATTTTGGGGCAAAACTCAGAAATTCCACTTATTTTGGGGCAAAATTCCAGAAATTTCACTTATTTTGGGGCAAAATTGAGGAAATTTCACTTATTTTGTGGTAAAATTGCAGAAATTTCACTTATTTCAGAGAAAAAAGTCAGAAATTTTCCTTATTTTGGGGCAAAAAGGCAGAAATTCCCCGTATTTTGGAGCAAAATTGCAGAAATTCCCCTAATTGTGGGGCAAAAAGGCAGAAATTCCCTATATGTTGGGGCAAAAAGACAGAAATTCTCCTTATTTTGGGGCAAAACTCAGAAATTCCACTTATTTTGGGGCAAAATTCCAGAAATTTCCCTTATTTTGGGGCAAAATTGCAGAAATTTCACTTATTTTGGGGCAAAATAGCAGAAATTTCACTTATTTCAAAAAAAAGCAGAATCTTTCTTATTTTGGGTCAAAAAGGCAGAAATTTCATTTATTTTGGTATATAATTGCAGAAATTTTTCTTATTTTAAGGCAAAAAGGCAGAAATTTCCCATATTTTGGAGCAAAAAGGCAGAAATTCCCCTTATTTTGAGGTAAAAAGGCTGAAATTCCTTTTATTTGGGGGCAAAAAGGCAGAAATTTCCTTTATTTTCGGGCAAAATTGCAGAAATTTCACTTATTTCAGGGTAATAAGTCAGAAATTTTCCTTATTTTGGGGCAAAAAAGACAAAAATTCCCTTTGTTTTGGGGGAAAAATACAGAAATTCCAATTATTTAGAGGCAAAAAAGCAGAAATTCTCCTTATTATGGAGCAAAAATGAAGAAATTTCCATTTTTATGGCAAAAAGGTATGCATTCTTCTTATTTTCGGGCAAAAAGGCAGAAATTCACCATATTTTGGAGCAAAATTGCAGAAATTCCCCTAATTGTGGGTCAAAAAGGCAGAAATTCCCTATATCTTGGGGCAAAAAGACAGAAATTCTCCTTATTTTGGGGCAAATCTCAGAAATTCCACTTATTTTGGGGCAAAATTCCAGAAATTTCACTTATTTTGGGGCAAAATTGCATAAATTTCAATTATTTTGGGGCAAAATTGCAGAAATTTCACTGATTTCAGGAAAAAAGGCAGAAATTTTCCTTATTTTGGGGCAAAAAGGCAGAAATTCCTAATATTTTGTGGCAAAAATGCAGAAATTCCCCTTATTTTGAGGAAAAAAAGGCTGAAATTCCCATTATTTGGGGGCAAAAAGGCAGAAGTTTCTCTCATTTTCGGGCAAAATTGCAGAAATTTCACTTACTTCAGGGTAATAAGTCAGAAATTTTCTTTAGTTTGGGGCAAAAAAGACAGAACTTCCTTTTGTTTTGTGGGAAAAAGACAGAAATTCCACTTATTTAGAGGCAAAAAAGCAGAAATTCCCTTTATTTTGGAGCAAAAATGACGAAATTTCCCTTTTTTATGGCAAAAAGGTATGCATTCTTCTAATTGTCGGGCAAAAAGACAGAAATTCCCCGTATTTTGGAGCAAAATTGCAGAAATTCCCCTCATTGTGGGGCAAAAAGGCAGAAATTCCCTATATGTTTGGGCAAAAAGACAGAAATTCTCCTTATTTTGGGGCAAAACTCAGAAATTCCACTTATTTTGGGGCAAAATTCCAGAAATTTCTCTTATTTTGGGGCAAAATTGCAGAAATTTTACTTATTTTCGGGCAAAATTGCAAAAATTTCACTTATTTCAAAAAAAAGCAGAAATTTTCTTATTTTGGGGCAAAAAGGCAGAAATTTCTTTTATTTTGGTACAAAATTGCAGAAATTTTTCTTATTTTGGGGCAAAAAGGCAGAAATTTCCCTTATTTTGGGGCAAAAATGCAGAAATTCCACTTATTTTGAGGTAAAAAGGCTGAAATTCCCATTATTTGGGGACAAAAAAGCAGAAATTTCCCTTATTTTGGGGCAAAATTGTAGAAATTTCACTTATTTCATGGTAATAAGACAGAAATTTTCTTTATTTTGGGGTAAAAAAAAACAGAAATTCCCTTTGTTTTGGGGGAAAAAGACAGAAATTTCACTTATTTAGAGGCAAAAAAGCAGAAATTCCTTTTATTTTGGAGCAAAATTTCAGAAATTCCCCTAATTGTGGGTCAAAAAGGCAGAAATTCCCTATATGTTGGGGCAAAAAGACAGAAATTCTCCTTATTTTGGGGCAAAACTCAGAAATTCCACTTATTTTCGGGCAAAATTGCAGAAATTTCACTTATTTTGGGGCAAAATTGCAGAAATTTCACTTATTTTGTGGCAAAATTGCAGAAATTTCACTTATTTCAGAGAAAAAAGGCAGAAATTTTCCTTATTTTGGGGAAAAAAGTTAGAAATTCCTAATATTTTGTGGCAAAAAAGCAGAAATTCCTTTTATTTTGAGGTAAAAAGGCTGAAATTCCCCTTATTTGGGGGCAAAAATGCAGAAATTTCTTTTATTTTGGAACAAAATTGCATAAATTTCAGTTACTTCAGGGTAATAAGTCAGAATTTTTCTTTTTTTGGGACAAAAAAACAGAAATTTACTTTGTTTTGGGGAAAAAGGCAAAAATTCCACTTATTTAGAGGCAAAAAATCAGAAATTCCCCTTATTTTGGAGCAAAAATGAAGAAATTTCCCTTTTTTATGGCAAAAAGATATGCATTCTTCTTATTTTCGGGCAAAAAGGCAGAAATTCACCGTATTTTGGAGCAAAATTGCAGAAATTCCTCTAATTGTGGGTCAAAAAGGCAGAAATTCCCTATATCTTGTGGCAAAAAGACAGAAATTCTCCTTATTTTGGGCAAATCTCAGAAATTCCACTTATTTTGGGGCAAAATTCCAGAAATTTCACTTATTTTGGGGCAAAATTGCATAAATTTCAATTATTTTGGGGCAAAATTGCAGAAATTTCACTTATTTCAGGGAAAAAAGGCAGAAATTTTCCTTATTTTGGGGCAAAAAGGCAGAAATTCCTAATATTTTGTGGCACAAATGCAGAAATTCCCCTTATTTTGAGGGAAAAAAGGCTGAAATTCCCATTATTTGGGGACAAAAAAGCAGAAATTTTCCTTATTTTGGGGCAAAACTCAGAAATTCCACTTATTTTGGGGCAAAATTCCAGAAATTTCCCTTATTTTGGGGCAAAATTGCAGAAATTTTACTTATTTTCGGGCAAAATTGCCGAAATTTCACTTATTTCAAAAAAAAGCAGAAATTTTCTTATTTTGGAGCAAAAAGGCAGCAATTTCTTTTATTTTGGTACAAAATTGCAGAAATTTTTCTTATTTTGGGGCAAAAAGGCAGAAATGTCCCTTATTTTGGGGCAAAAATGCAGAAATTCCACTTATTTTGAGGTAAAAAGGCTGAAATTCCCATTATTTGGGGACAAAAAAGCAGAAATTTTCCTTATTTTTGGGCAAAATTGCAATAATTTCACTTATTTCATGGTAATAAGACAGAAATTTTCTTTATTTTGGGGCAAAAAAAAAACAGAAATTCCCTTTGTTTTGGGGGAAAAAGACAGAAATTCTACTTATTTGGAGGCAAAAAAGCAGAAATTCCTCTTATTTTGGAGCAAAATTTCAGAAATTTCCCTAATTGTGGGTCAAAAAGGCAGAAATTCCCTATATGTTGGGGCAAAAAGACAGAAATTCTCCTTATTTTGGGGCAAAACTCAGAAATTCCACTTATTTTGGGGCAAAATTCCAGAAATTTCACTTATTTTGGGGCAAAATTGAGGAAATTTCACTTATTTTGTGGTAAAATTGCAGAAATTTCACTTATTTCAGAGAAAAAAGTCAGAAATTTTCCTTATTTTGGGGCAAAAAGGCAGAAATTCCCCGTATTTTGGAGCAAAATTGCAGAAATTCCCCTAATTGTGGGGCAAAAAGGCAGAAATTCCCTATATGTTGGGGCAAAAAGACAGAAATTCTCCTTATTTTGGGGCAAAACTCAGAAATTCCACTTATTTTGGGGCAAAATTCCAGAAATTTCCCTTATTTTGGGGCAAAATTGCAGAAATTTCACTTATTTTGGGGCAAAATAGCAGAAATTTCACTTATTTCAAAAAAAAGCAGAATCTTTCTTATTTTGGGTCAAAAAGGCAGAAATTTCATTTATTTTGGTATATAATTGCAGAAATTTTTCTTATTTTGGGGCAAAAAGGCAGAAATTTCCCATATTTTGGAGCAAAAAGGCAGAAATTCCCCTTATTTTGAGGTAAAAAGGCTGAAATTCCTTTTATTTGGGGGCAAAAAGGCAGAAATTTTCTTTATTTTCGGGCAAAATTGCAGAAATTTCACTTATTTCAGGGTAATAAGTCAGAAATTTTCCTTATTTTGGGGCAAAAAAGACAAAAATTCCCTTTGTTTTGGGGGAAAAATACAGAAATTCCAATTATTTAGAGGCAAAAAAGCAGAAATTCCCCTTATTATGGAGCAAAAATGAAGAAATTTCCATTTTTATGGCAAAAAGGTATGCATTCTTCTTATTTTCGGGCAAAAAGGCAGAAATTCACCGTATTTTGGAGCAAAATTGCAGAAATTCCCCTAATTGTGGGTCAAAAAGGCAGAAATTCCCTATATCTTGGGGCAAAAAGACAGAAATTCTCCTTATTTTGGGGCAAATCTCAGAAATTCCACCTATTTTGGGGCAAAATTCCAGAAATTTCACTTATTTTGGGGCAAAATTGCATAAATTTCAATTATTTTGGGGCAAAATTGCAGAAATTTCACTGACTTCAGGAAAAAAGGCAGAAATTTTCCTTATTTTGGGGCAAAAAGGCAGAAATTCCTAATATTTTGTGTCAAAAATGCAGAAATTCCCCTTATTTTGAGGAAAAAAAGGCTGAAATTCCCATTATTTGGGGGCAAAAAGGCAGAAGTTTCTCTCATTTTCGGGCAAAATTGCAGAAATTTCACTTACTTCAGGGTAATAAGTCAGAAATTTTCTTTAGTTTGGGGCAAAAAAGACAGAACTTCCTTTTGTTTTGTGGGAAAAAGACAGAAATTCCACTTATTTAGAGGCAAAAAAGCAGAAATCCCCTTTATTTTGGAGCAAAAATGAAGAAATTTCCCTTTTTTATGGCAAAAAGTTATGCATTCTTCTAATTGTCGTGCAAAAAGACAGAAATTCCCCGTATTTTGGAGCAAAATTGCAGAAATTCCCCTCATTGTGGGGCAAAAAGGCAGAAATTCCCTATATGTTTGGGCAAAAAGACAGAAATTCTCCTTATTTTGGGGCAAAACTCAGAAATTCCACTTATTTTGGGGCAAAATTCCAGAAATTTTTCTTATTTTGGGGCAAAATTGCAGAAATTTTACTTATTTTCGGGCAAAATTGCAAAAATTTCACTTATTTCAAAAAAAAGCAGAAATTTTCTTATTTTGGGGCCAAAAGGCAGAAATTTCTTTTATTTTGGTACAAAATTGCAGAAATTTTTCTTATTTTGGGGCAAAAATGCAGAAATTTCCCTTATTTTGGGGCAAAAATGCAGAAATTCCACTTATTTTGAGGTAAAAAGGCTGAAATTCCCATTATTTGGGGACAAAAAAGCAGAAATTTCCCTTATTTTGGGGCAAAATTGTAGAAATTTCACTTATTTCATGGTAATAAGACAGAAATTTTCTTTATTTTGGGGTAAAAAAAACAGAAATTCCCTTTGTTTTGGGGGAAAAAGACAGAAATTTCACTTATTTAGAGGCAAAAAAGCAGAAATTCCTTTTATTTTGGAGCAAAATTTCAGAAATTCCCCTAATTGTGGGTCAAAAAGGCAGAAATTCCCTATATGTTGGGGCAAAAAGACAGAAATTCTCCTTATTTTGGGGCAAAACTCAGAAATTCCACTTATTTTCGGGCAAAATTCCAGAAATTTCACTTATTTTGGGGCAAAATTGCAGAAATTTCACTTATTTTGTGGCAAAATTGCAGAAATTTCACTTATTTCAGAGAAAAAAGGCAGAAATTTTCCTTATTTTGGGGAAAAAAGTTAGAAATTCCTAATATTTTGTGGCAAAAAAGCAGAAATTCCTTTTATTTTGAGGTAAAAAGGCTGAAATTCCCCTTATTTGGGGGCAAAAAGGCAGAAATTTCCCTTATTTTGGAACAAAATTGCATAAATTTCAGTTACTTCAGGGTAATAAGTCAGAATTTTTCTTTTTTTGGGACAAAAAAGACAGAAATTTACTTTGTTTTGGGGAAAAAGGCAAAAATTCCACTTATTTAGAGGCAAAAAATCAGAAATTCCCCTTATTTTGGAGCAAAAATGAAGAAATTTCCCTTTTTTATGGCAAAAAGATATGCATTCTTCTTATTTTCGGGCAAAAAGGCAGAAATTCACCGTATTTTGGAGCAAAATTGCAGAAATTCCTCTAATTGTGGGTCAAAAAGGCAGAAATTCCCTATATCTTGTGGCAAAAAGACAGAAATTCTCCTTATTTTGGGCAAATCTCAGAAATTCCACTTATTTTGGGGCAAAATTCCAGAAATTTCACTTATTTTGGGGCAAAATTGCATAAATTTCAATTATTTTGGGGCAAAATTGCAGAAATTTCACTTATTTCAGGGAAAAAAGGCAGAAATTTTCTTTATTTTGGGGCAAAAAGGCAGAAATTCCTAATATTTTGTGGCACAAATGCAGAAATTCCCCTTATTTTGAGGGAAAAAAGGCTGAAATTCCCATTATTTGGGGACAAAAAAGCAGAAATTTTCCTTATTTTGGGGCAAAACTCAGAAATTCCACTTATTTTGGGGCAAAATTCCAGAAATTTCCCTTATTTTGAGGCAAAATTGCAGAAATTTTACTTATTTTTGGGCAAAATTGCCGAAATTTCACTTATTTCAAAAAAAAGCAGAAATTTTCTTATTTTGGAGCAAAAAGGCAGCAATTTCTTTTATTTTGGTACAAAATTGCAGAAATTTTTCTTATTTTGGGGCAAAAAGGCAGAAATGTCCCTTATTTTGGGGCAAAAATGCAGAAATTCCACTTATTTTGAGGTAAAAAGGCTGAAATTCCCATTATTTGGGGACAAAAAAGCAGAAATTTTCCTTATTTTTGGGCAAAATTGCAATAATTTCACTTATTTCATGGTAATAAGACAGAAATTTTCTTTATTTTGGGGCAAAAAAAAAACAGAAATTCCCTTTGTTTTGGGGGAAAAAGACAGAAATTCTACTTATTTGGAGGCAAAAAAGCAGAAATTCCTCTTATTTTGGAGCAAAATTTCAGAAATTTCCCTAATTGTGGGTCAAAAAGGCAGAAATTCCCTATATGTTGGGGCAAAAAGACAGAAATTCTCCTTATTTTGGGGCAAAACTCAGAAATTCCACTTATTTTGGGGCAAAATTCCAGAAATTTCACTTATTTTGGGGCAAAATTGAGGAAATTTCACTTATTTTGTGGTAAAATTGCAGAAATTTCACTTATTTCAGAGAAAAAAGTCAGAAATTTTCCTTATTTTGGGGCAAAAAGGCAGAAATTCCCCGTATTTTGGAGCAAAATTGCAGAAATTCCCCTAATTGTGGGGCAAAAAGGCAGAAATTCCCTATATGTTGGGGCAAAAAGACAGAAATTCTCCTTATTTTGGGGCAAAACTCAGAAATTCCACTTATTTTGGGGCAAAATTCCAGAAATTTCCCTTATTTTGGGGCAAAATTGCAGAAATTTCACTTATTTTGGGGCAAAATAGCAGAAATTTCACTTATTTCAAAAAAAAGCAGAATCTTTCTTATTTTGGGTCAAAAAGGCAGAAATTTCATTTATTTTGGTATATAATTGCAGAAATTTTTCTTATTTTGGGGCAAAAAGGCAGAAATTTCCCATATTTTGGAGCAAAAAGGCAGAAATTCCCCTTATTTTGAGGTAAAAAGGCTGAAATTCCTTTTATTTGGGGGCAAAAAGGCAGAAATTTTCTTTATTTTCGGGCAAAATTGCAGAAATTTCACTTATTTCAGGGTAATAAGTCAGAAATTTTCCTTATTTTGGGGCAAAAAAGACAAAAATTCCCTTTGTTTTGGGGGAAAAATACAGAAATTCCAATTATTTAGAGGCAAAAAAGCAGAAATTCCCCTTATTATGGAGCAAAAATGAAGAAATTTCCATTTTTATGGCAAAAAGGTATGCATTCTTCTTATTTTCGGGCAAAAAGGCAGAAATTCACCGTATTTTGGAGCAAAATTGCAGAAATTCCCATAATTGTGGGTCAAAAAGGCAGAAATTCCCTATATCTTGGGGCAAAAAGACAGAAATTCTCCTTATTTTGGGGCAAATCTCAGAAATTCCACTTATTTTGGGGCAAAATTCCAGAAATTTCACTTATTTTGAGGCAAAATTGCATAAATTTCAATTATTTTGGGGCAAAATTTCAGAAATTTCACTTATTTCAGGAAAATAGGCAGAAATTTTCCTTATTTTGAGGCAAAAAGGCAGAAATTCCTAATATTTTGTGGCAAAAATGCAGAAATTCCCCTTATTTTGAGGGAAAAAAGGCTGAAATTCCCATTATTTGGGGGCAAAAAGGCAGAAGTTTCTCTCATTTTCGGGCAAAATTGCAGAAATTTCACTTACTTCAGGGTAATAAGTCAGAAATTTTCCTTATTTTGGGGCAAAAAAGACAGAACTTCCTTTTGTTTTGTGGGAAAAAGACAGAAATTCCACTTATTTAGAGGCAAAAAAGCAGAAATTCCATTTATTTTGGAGCAAAAATGAAGAAATTTCCCTTTTTTAGGGCAAAAAGGTATGCATTCTTCTAATTGTCGGGCAAAAAGACAGAAATTCCCCGTATTTTGGAGCAAAATTGCAGAAATTCCCCTCATTGTGGGGCAAAAAGGCAGAAATTCCCTATATGTTTGGGCAAAAAGACAGAAATTCTCCTTATTTTGGGGCAAAACTCAGAAATTCCACTTATTTTGGGGCAAAATTCCAGAAATTTTTCTTATTTTGGGGCAAAATTGCAGAAATTTTACTTATTTTCGGGCAAAATTGCAAAAATTTCACTTATTTCAAAAAAAAGCAGAAATTTTCTTATTTTGGGGCAAAAAGGCAGAAATTTCTTTTATTTTGGTACAAATTGCAGAAATTTTTCTTATTTTAGGGCAAAAAGGCAGAAATTTCCCTTATTTTGGGGCAAAAATGCAGAAATTCCACTTATTTTGAGGTAAAAAGGCTGAAATTCCCATTATTTGGAAACAAAAAAGCAGAAATTTCCCTTATTTTGGGGCAAAATTGTAGAAATTTTACTTATTTCATGGTAATAAGACAGAAATTTTCTTTATTTTGGGGTAAAAAAAACAGAAATTCCCTTTGTTTTGGGGGAAAAAGACAGAAATTTCACTTATTTAGAGGCAAAATAGCAGAAATTCCCCTTATTTTGGAGCAAAATTTCAGAAATTCCCCTAATTGTGGGTCAAAAAGGCAGAAATTTCCTATATGTTGGGGCAAAAAGACAGAAATTCTTTTTATTTTGGGGCAAAATTCAGAAATTCCACTTATTTTCGGGCAAAATTCCAGAAATTTCACTTATTTTGGGGCAAAATTGCAGAAATTTCACTTATTTTGTGGCAAAATTGCAGAAATTTCACTTATTTCAGAGAAAAAAGGCAGAAATTTTCCTTATTTTGGGGCAAAAAGTTAGAAATTCCTAATATTTTGTGGCAAAAATGCAGAAATTCCTTTTATTTTGAGGTAAAAAGGCAGAAATTCCCCTTATTTGGGGGCAAAAAGGCAGAAATTTTTCTTATTTTGGAACAAAATTGCATAAATTTCACTTACTTCAGGGTAATAAGTCAGAATTTTTCTTTTTTTGGGGCAAAAAAGACAGAAATTCCCTTTGTTTTGGGGAAAAAGGCAAAAATTCCACTTATTTAGAGGCAAAAACAGAAATTCCCCTTATTTTGGAGCAAAAATAAAGAAATTTCCCATTTTTATGACAAAAAGGTATGCATTCTTCTTATTTTCGGGCAAAAAGGCAGAAATTCCCTGTATTTTGGAGCAAAATTGCAGAAATTCCCCTAATTGTGGGGCAAAAAGTCAGAAATTCCCTATATGTTGGGGAAAAAGACAGAAATTCTCCTTATTTTGGGGCAAAACTCAGAAATTCCCTCATTTTGGGGCAAAATTGCAGAAATTTCACTTATTTCATGGAAATAAGACAGAAATTTTCTTTATTTTGGGGCAAAAAAACCAGAAATTCCCTTTGTTCTGGGGGAAAAATACAAAAATTCCACTTATTTAGAGGCAAAAAAGCAGAAATTCCCCTTATTTTGGAGCAAAATTTCAGAAATTCCCCTAATTGTGGGTCAATAAGGCAGAAATTCCCTATATGTTGGGGCAAAAAGACAGAAATTCTCCTTATTTTGGGGCAAAACTCAGAAATTCCACTTATTTTGGGGCAAAATTCCAGAAATTTCACTTATTTTGGGGCAAAATTGCAGAAATTTCACTTATTTTGTGGCAAAATTGCAGAAATTTCACTTATTTCAGAGAAAAAAGGCAGAAATTTTCCTTATTTTGGAGCAAAAAGTTAGAAATTCCTAATATTTTGTGGCAAAAATGCAGAAATTCCTTTTATTTTGAGGTAAAAAGGCTGAAATTCCCCTTATTTGGGGGCAAAAAGGCAGAAATTTCCCTTATTTTGCAACAAAATTGCAAAAATTTCACTTACTTCAGGGTAATAAGTCAGAATTTTTCCTTTTTTGGGGCAAAAAAGACAGAAATTCCCTTTGTTTTGGGGGAAAAATACAGAAATTCCACTTATTTAGAGGCAAAAAAGCAGAAATTCCCCTTATTATGGAGTAAAAATGAAGAAATTTCCATTTTTATGGCAAAAAGGTATGCATTCTTCTTATTTTCGGGCAAAAAGGCAGAAATTCACCGTATTTTGGAGCAAAATTGCAGAAATTCCCCTAATTGTGGGTCAAAAAGGCAGAAATTCCCTATATCTTGGGGCAAAAAGACAGAAATTCTCCTTATTTTGGGGCAAATCTCAGAAATTCCACTTATTTTGGGGCAAAATTCCAGAAATTTCACTTATTTTGGGGCAAAATTGCATAAATTTCAATTATTTTGGAGCAAAATTGCAGAAATTTCACTTATTTCAGGAAAATAGGCAGAAATTTTCCTTATTTTGAGGCAAAAAGGCAGAAATTCCTAATATTTTGTGGCAAAAATGCAGAAATTCCCCTTATTTTGAGGGAAAAAAGGCTGAAATTCCCATTATTTGGGGGCAAAAAGGCAGAAGTTTCTCTCATTTTCGGGCAAAATTGCAGAAATTTCACTAATTTCAGGGTAATAAGTCAGAAATTTTTCTTATTTTGGGGCAAAAAAGACAGAACTTCCTTTTGTTTTGTGGGAAAAAGACAGAAATTCCACTTATTTAGAGGCAAAAAAGCAGAAATTCCCTTTATTTTGGAGCAAAAATGAAGAAATTTCCCTTTTTTATGGCAAAAAGGTATGCATTCTTCTAATTGTCGGGCAAAAAGACAGAAATTCCCCGTATTTTGGAGCAAAATTGCAGAAATTCCCCTCATTGTGGGGCAAAAAGGCAGAAATTCCCTATATGTTTGGGCAAAAAGACAGAAATTCTCCTTATTTTGGGGCAAAACTCAGAAATTCCACTTATTTTGGGGCAAAATTCCAGAAATTTTTCTTATTTTGGGGCAAAATTGCAGAAATTTTACTTATTTTCGGGCAAAATTGCAAAAATTTCACTTATTTCAAAAAAAAGCAGAAATTTTCTTATTTTGGGGCAAAAAGGCAGAAATTTCTTTTATTTTGGTACAAAATTGCAGAAATTTTTCTTATTTTGGGGCAAAAAGGCAGAAATTTCCCTTTTTTGGGGCAAAAATGCAGAAATTCCACTTATTTTGAGGTAAAAAGGCTGAAATTCCCATTATTTGGGGACAAAAAAGCAGAAATTTCCCTTATTTTGGGGCAAAATTGTAGAAATTTCACTTATTTCATGGTAATAAGACAGAAATTTTCTTTATTTTGGGGTAAAAAAACAGAAATTCCCTTTGTTTTGGGGGAAAAAGACAGAAATTTCACTTATTTAGAGGCAAAAAAGCAGAAATTCCTTTTATTTTGGAGCAAAATTTCAGAAATTCCCCTAATTGTGGGTCAAAAAGGCAGAAATTCCCTATATGTTGGGGCAAAAAGACAGAAATTCTTTTTATTTTGGGGCAAAACTCAGAAATTCCACTTATTTTCAGGCAAAATTCCAGAAATTTCACTTATTTTGGGGCAAAATTGCAGAAATTTCACTTATTTCAGAGAAAAAAGGCAGAAATTTTCCTTATTTTGGGGCAAAAAGTTAGAAATTCCTAATATTTTGTGGCAAAAATGCAGAAATTCCTTTTATTTTGAGGTTAAAAGGCTGAAATTCCCCTTATTTGGGGGCAAAAAGGCAGAAATTTCCCTTATTTTGGAACAAAATTGCATAAATTTCAGTTACTTCAGGGTAATAAGTCAGAATTTTTCTTTTTTTGGGACAAAAAAGACAGAAATTTACTTTGTTTTGGGGAAAAAGGCAAAAATTCCACTTATTTAGAGGCAAAAAATCAGAAATTCCCCTTATTTTGGAGCAAAAATGAAGAAATTTCCCTTTTTTATGGCAAAAAGATATGCATTCTTCTTATTTTCGGGCAAAAAGGCAGAAATTCACCGTATTTTGGAGCAAAATTGCAGAAATTCTTCTAATTGTGGGTCAAAAAGGCAGAAATTCCCTATATCTTGTGGCAAAAAGACAGAAATTCTCCTTATTTTGGGCAAATCTCAGAAATTCCACTTATTTTGGGGCAAAATTCCAGAAATTTCACTTATTTTGGGGCAAAATTGCATAAATTTCAATTATTTTGGGGCAAAATTGCAGAAATTTCACTTATTTCAGGGAAAAAAGGCAGAAATTTTCCTTATTTTGGGGCAAAAAGGCAGAAATTCCTAATATTTTGTGGCAAAAATGCAGAAATTCCCCTTATTTTGAGGGAAAAAAGGCTGAAATTCCCATTATTTGGGGACAAAAAAGCAGAAATTTTCCTTATTTTGGGGCAAAACTCAGAAATTCCACTTATTTTGGGGCAAAATTGCAGAAATTTTACTTATTTTCGGGCAAAATTGCCGAAATTTCACTTATTTAAAAAAAAAGCAGAAATTTTCTTATTTTGGGGAAAAAAGGCAGCAATTTCTTTTATTTTTGTACAAAATTGCAGAAATTTTTCTTATTTTGGGGCAAAAAGGCAGAAATTTCCCTTATTTTGGGGCAAAAATGCAGAAATTCCACTTATTTTGAGGTAAAAAGGCTGAAATTCCCATTATTTGGGGACAAAAAAGCAGAAATTTTCCTTATTTTTGGGCAAAATTGCAATAATTTCACTTATTTCATGGTAATAAGACAGAAATTTTCTTTATTTTGGGGCAAAAAAAAAAAACAGAAATTCCCTTTGTTTTGGGGGAAAAAGACAGAAATTCTACTTATTTGGAGGCAAAAAAGCAGAAATTCCTCTTATTTTGGAGCAACATTTCAGAAATTTCCCTAATTGTGGGTCAAAAAGGCAGAAATTCCCTATATGTTGGGGCAAAAAGACAGAAATTCTCCTTATTTTGGGGCAAAACTCAGAAATTCCACTTATTTTGGGGCAAAATTCCAGAAATTTCACTTATTTTGGGGCAAAATTGAGGAAATTTCACTTATTTTGTGGTAAAATTGCAGAAATTTCACTTATTTCAGAGAAAAAAGTCAGAAAATTTCCTTATTTTGGGGCAAAAAGGCAGAAATTCCCCGTATTTTGGAGCAAAATTGCAGAAATTCCCCTAATTGTGGGGCAAAAAGGCAGAAATTCCCTATATGTTGGGGCAAAAAGACAGAAATTCTCCTTATTTTGGGGCAAAACTCAGAAATTCCACTTATTTTGGGGCAAAATTCCAGAAATTTCCCTTATTTTGGGGCAAAATTGCAGAAATTTCACTTATTTTGGGGCAAAATAGCAGAAATTTCACTTATTTCAAAAAAAAAGCAGAATCTTTCTTATTTTGGGTCAAAAAGGCAGAAATTTCATTTATTTTGGTATATAATTGCAGAAATTTTTCTTATTTTGGGGCAAAAAGGCAGAAATTTCCCCTATTTTGGAGCAAAAGGCAGAAATTCCCCTTATTTTGAGGTAAAAAGGCTGAAATTCCTTTTATTTGGGGGCAAAAAGGCAGAAATTTCCTTTATTTTCGGGCAAAATTGCAGAAATTTCACTTATTTCAGGGTAATAAGTCAGAAATTTTCCTTATTTTGGGGCAAAAAAGACAAAAATTCCCTTTGTTTTGGGGGAAAAATACAGAAATTCCAATTATTTAGAGGCAAAAAAGCAGAAATTCCCCTTATTATGGAGCAAAAATGAAGAAATTTCCATTTTTATGGCAAAAAGGTATGCATTCTTCTTATTTTCGGGCAAAAAGGCAGAAATTCACCGTATTTTGGAACAAAATTGCAGAAATTCCCCTAATTGTGGGTCAAAAAGGCAGAAATTCCCTATATCTTGGGGCAAAAAGACAGAAATTCTCCTTATTTTGGGGCAAATCTCAGAAATTCCACTTATTTTGGGGCAAAATTCCAGAAATTTCACTTATTTTGGGGCAAAATTGCATAAATTTCAATTATTTTGGGGCAAAATTGCAGAAATTTCACTTATTTCAGGAAAATAGGCAGAAATTTTCCTTATTTTGAGGCAAAAAGGCAGAAATTCCTAATATTTTGTGGCAAAAATGCAGAAATTCCCCTTATTTTGAGGGAAAAAAGGCTGAAATTCCCATTATTTGGGGGCAAAAAGGCAGAAGTTTCTCTCATTTTCGGGCAAAATTGCAGAAATTTCACTTACTTCAGGGTAATAAGTCAGAAATTTTCCTTATTTTGGGGCAAAAAAGACAGAACTTCCTTTTGTTTTGTGGGAAAAAGACAGAAATTCCACTTATTTAGAGGCAAAAAAGCAGAAATTCCCTTTATTTTGGAGCAAAAATGAAGAAATTTCCCTTTTTTATGGCAAAAAGGTATGCATTCTTCTAATTGTCGGGCAAAAAGACAGAAATTCCCCGTATTTTGGAGCAAAATTGCAGAAATTCCCCTCATTGTGGGGTAAAAAGGCAGAAATTTCCTATATGTTTGGGCAAAAAGACAGAAATTCTCCTTATTGTGGGGCAAAACTCAGAAATTCCACTTATTTTGGGGCAAAATTCCAGAAATTTTTCTTATTTTGGGGCAAAATTGCAGAAATTTTACTTATTTTCGGGCAAAATTGCAAAAATTTCACTTATTTCAAAAAAAAGCAGAAATTTTCTTATTTTGGGGCAAAAAGGCAGAAATTTCTTTTATTTTGGTACAAAATTGCAGAAATTTTTCTTATTTTGGGGCAAAAAGGCAGAAATTTCCCTTATTTTGGGGCAAAAATGCAGAAATTCCACTTATTTTGAGGTAAAAAGGCTGAAATTCCCATTATTTGGAAACAAAAAAGCAGAAATTTCCCTTATTTTGGGGCAAAATTGTAGAAATTTCACTTATTTCATGGTAATAAAACAGAAATTTTCTTTATTTTGGGGTAAAAAAAAACAGAAATTCCCTTTGTTTTGGGGGAAAAAGACAGAAATTTCACTTATTTAGAGGCAAAAAAGCAGAAATTCCTTTTATTTTGGAGCAAAATTTCAGAAATTCCCCTAATTGTGGGTCAAAAAGGCAGAAATTCCCTATATGTTGGGGCAAAAAGACAGAAATTCTTTTTATTTTGGGGCAAAATTCAGAAATTCCACTTATTTTCGGGCAAAATTCCAGAAATTTCACTTATTTTGGAGCAAAATTGCAGAAATTTCACTTATTTTGTGGCAAAATTGCAGAAATTTCACTTATTTCAGAGAAAAAAGGCAGAAATTTTCCTTATTTTGGGGCAAAAAGTTAGAAATTCCTAATATTTTGTGGCAAAAATGCAGAAATTCCTTTTATTTTGAGGTAAAAAGGCAGAAATTCCCCTTATTTGGGGGCAAAAAGGCAGAAATTTTTCTTATTTTGGAACAAAATTGCATAAATTTCACTTACTTCAGGGTAATAAGTCAGAATTTTTCTTTTTTTGGGGCAAAAAAGACAGAAATTCCCTTTGTTTTGGGGAAAAAGGCAAAAATTCCACTTATTTAGAGGCAAAAACAGAAATTCCCCTTATTTTGGAGCAAAAATGAAGAAATTTCCCATTTTTATGACAAAAAGGTATGCATTCTTCTTATTTTCGGGCAAAAAGGCAGAAATTCCCTGTATTTTGGAGCAAAATTGCAGAAATTCCCCTAATTGTGGGGCAAAAAGTCAGAAATTCCCTATATGTTGGGGCAAAAAGACAGAAATTCTCCTTATTTTGGGGCAAAACTCAGAAATTCCCTCATTTTGGGGCAAAATTGCAGAAATTTCACTTATTTCATGGTAATAAGACAGAAATTTTCTTTATTTTGGGGCAAAAAAACCAGAAATTCCCTTTGTTTTGGGGGAAAAATACAGAAATTCCACTTATTTAGAGGCAAAAAAGCAGAAATTCCCCTTATTTTGGAGCAAAATTTCAGAAATTCCCCTAATTATGGGTCAATAAGGCAGAAATTTCCTATATGTTGGGGCAAAAAGACAGAAATTCTCCTTATTTTGGGGCAAAACTCAGAAATTCCACTTATTTTGGGGCAAAATTCCAGAAATTTCACTTATTTTGGGGCAAAATTGCAGAAATTTCACTTATTTTGTGGCAAAATTGCAGAAATTTCACTTATTTCAGAGAAAAAAAGCAGAAATTTTCCTTATTTTGGGGCAAAAATTAGAAATTCCTAATATTTTGTGGCAAAAATGCAGAAATTCCTTTTATTTTGAGGTAAAAAGGCTGAAATTCCCCTTATTTGGGGGCAAAAAGGCAGAAATTTCCCTTATTTTGGAACAGAATTGCAAAAATTTCACTTACTTCAGGGTAATAAGTCAGAATTTTTCTTTTTTTGGGGCAAAAAAGACAGAAATTCCCTTTGTTTTGGGGGAAAAATACAGAAATTCCACTTATTTAGAGGCAAAAAAGCAGAAATTCCCCTTATTTTGGAGCAAAAATGAAGAAATTTCCCTTTTTTATGGCAAAAAGGTATGCATTCTTCTTATTTTCGGGCAAAAAGGCAGAAATTCCCTGTATTTTGGAGCAAAATTGCAGAAATTCCCCTAATTGTGGGTCAAAAGGCAGAAATTCCCTATATCTTGGGGCAAAAAGACAGAAATTCTCCTTATTTTGGGGCAAATCTCAGAAATTCCACTTATTTTGGGGCAAAATTCCAGAAATTTCACTTATTTTGGGGCAAAATTGCATAAATTTCAATTATTTTGGGGCAAAATTGCAGAAATTTCACTTATTTCAGGGAAAAAAGGCAGAAATTTTCCTTATTTTGGGGCAAATAGGCAGAAATTCCTAATATTTTGTGGCAAAAATGCAGAAATTCCCCTTATTTTGAAGGAAAAAAGGCTGAAATTCCCATTATTTGGGGACAAAAAAGCAGAAATTTTCCTTATTTTTGGGGCAAAACTCAGAAATTCCACTTATTTTGGGGCAAAATCCCAGAAATTTCCCTTATTTTGGGGCAAAATTGCAGAAATTTTACTTATTTTCGGGCAAAATTGCCGAAATTTCACTTATTTCAAAAAAAAGCAGAAATTTTCTTAGTTTGGGGCAAAAAGGCAGCAATTTCTTTTATTTTGGTACAAAATTGCAGAAATTTTTCTTATTTTGGGGCAAAAAGGCAGAAATTTCCCTTATTTTGGGGCAAAAATGCAGAAATTCCACTTATTTTGAGGTAAAAAGGCTGAAATTCCCATTATTTGGAGACAAAAAAGCAGAAATTTTCCTTATTTTTGGGCAAAATTGCAATAATTTCACTTATTTCATGGTAATAAGACAGAAATTTTCTTTATTTTGGGGCAAAAAAAACAGAAATTCCCTTTGTTTTGGGGGAAAAAAACAGAAATTCTACTTATTTGGAGGCAAAAAAGCAGAAATTCCTCTTATTTTGGAGCAAAATTTCAGAAATTCCCCTAATTATGGGTCAAAAAGGCAGAAATTCCCTATATGTTGGGGCAAAAAGACAGAAATTCTCCTTATTTTGGGGCAAAACTCAGAAATTCCACTTATTTTGGGGCAAAATTCCAGAAATTTCACTTATTTTGAGGCAAAATTGAGGAAATTTCACTTATTTTGTGGTAAAATTGCAGAAATTTCACTTATTTCAGAGAAAAAAGTCAGAAATTTTCCTTATTTTGTGGCAAAAAGGCAGAAATTCCCCGTATTTTGGAGCAAAATTGCAGAAATTCCCCTAATTGTGGGGCAAAAAGGCAGAAATTCCCTATATGTTGGGGCAAAAAGACAGAATTTCTTCTTATTTTGGGGCAAAACTCAGAAATTCCACTTATTTTGGGGCAAAATTCCAGACATTTCCCTTATTTTGGGGCAAAATTGCAGAAATTTCATTTATTTTGGGGCAAAATAGCAGAAATTTCACTTATTTCAAAAAAAAGCAGAATCTTTCTTATTTTGGGTCAAAAAGGCAGAAATTTCATTTATTTTGGTATATAATTGCAGAAATTTTTCTTATTTTGGAGCAAAAAGGCAGAAATTCCCCTTATTTTGAGGTAAAAAGGCTGAAATTCCTTTTATTTGGGGGCAAAAGGCAGAAATTTCCTTTATTTTCGGGCAAAATTGCAGAAATTTCACTTATTTCAGGGTAATAAGTCAGAAATTTTCCTTATTTTGGGGCAAAAAAGACAAAAATTCCCTTTGTTTTGGGGGAAAAATACAGAAATTCCAATTATTTAGAGGCAAAAAAGCAGAAATTCCCCTTATTATGGAGCAAAAATGAAGAAATTTCCATTTTTATGGCAAAAAGGTATGCATTCTTCTTATTTTCGGGCAAAAAGGCAGAAATTCACCGTATTTTGGAGCAAAATTGCAGAAATTCCCCTAATTGTGGGTCAAAAATACAGAAATTCCCTATATCTTGGGGCAAAAAGACAGAAATTCTCCTTATTTTGGGCAAATCTCAGAAATTCCCCTTATTTTGGGGCAAAATTCCAGAAATTTCACTTATTTTGGGGCAAAATTGCATAAATTTCAATTATTTTGGGGCAAAATTGCAGAAATTTCACTTATTTCAGGGAAAAAAGGCAGAAATTTTCCTTATTTTGGGGCAAAAAGGCAGAAATTCCTAATATTTTGTGGCAAAAATGCAGAAATTCCCCTTATTTTGAGGGAAAAAAGGCTGAAATTCCCATTATTTGGGGACAAAAAAGCAGAAATTTTCCTTATTTTGGGGCAAAACTCAGAAATTCCACTTATTTTGGGGCAAAATTCCAGAAATTTCCCTTATTTTGGGGCAAAATTGCAGAAATTTTACTTATTTTCGGGCAAATTGCCGAAATTTCACTTATTTCAAAAAAAAGCAGAAATTTTCTTATTTTGGGGCAAAAAGGCAGAAATTTCTTTTATTTTGGTACAAAATTGCAGAAATTTTTCTTATTTTGGGGCAAAAATGCAGAAATTTCCCTTATTTTAGGGCAAAAATGCAGAAATTCCACTTATTTTGAGGTAAAAAGGCTGAAATTCCCATTATTTGGAAACAAAAAAGCAGAAATTTCCCTTATTTTGGGGCAAAATTGTAGAAATTTCACTTATTTCATGGTAATAAGACAGAAATTTTCTTTATTTTGGGGTAAAAAAAACAGAAATTCCCTTTGTTTTGGGGGAAAAAGACAGAAATTTCACTTATTTAGAGGCAAAAAAGCAGAAATTCCTTTTATTTTGGAGCAAAATTTCAGAAATTCCCCTAATTGTGGGTCAAAAAGGCAGAAATTCCCTATATGTTGGGGCAAAAAGACAGAAATTCTTTTTATTTTGGGGCAAAATTCAGAAATTCCACTTATTTTCGGGCAAAATTCCAGAAATTTCACTTATTTTGGGGCAAAATTGCAGAAATTTCACTTATTTTGTGGCAAAATTGCAGAAATTTCACTTATTTCAGAGAAAAAAGGCAGAAATTTTCCTTATTTTGGGGCAAAAAGTTAGAAATTCCTAATATTTTGTGGCAAAAATGCAGAAATTCCTTTTATTTTGAGGTAAAAAGGCTGAAATTCCCCTTATTTGGGGGCAAAAAGGCAGAAATTTTTCTTATTTTGGAACAAAATTGCATAAATTTCACTTACTTCAGGGTAATAAGTCAGAATTTTTCTTTTTTTGGGGCAAAAAAGACAGAAATTCCCTTTGTTTTGGGGAAAAAGGCAAAAATTCCACTTATTTAGAGGCAAAAACAGAAATTCCCCTTATTTTGGAGCAAAAATGAAGAAATTTCCCATTTTTATGACAAAAAGGTATGCATTCTTCTTATTTTCGGGCAAAAAGGCAGAAATTCCCTGTATTTTGGAGCAAAATTGCAGAAATTCCCCTAATTGTGGGGCAAAAAGTCAGAAATTCCCTATATGTTGGGGCAAAAAGACAGAAATTCTCCTTATTTTGGGGCAAAAATGCAGAAATTTCCCTTATTTTAGGGCAAAAATGCAGAAATTCCACTTATTTTGAGGTAAAAAGGCTGAAATTCCCATTATTTGGAAACAAAAAAGCAGAAATTTCCCTTATTTTGGGGCAAAATTGTAGAAATTTCACTTATTTCATGGTAATAAGACAGAAATTTTCTTTATTTTGGGGTAAAAAAAACAGAAATTCCCTTTGTTTTGGGGGAAAAAGACAGAAATTTCACTTATTTAGAGGCAAAAAAGCAGAAATTCCTTTTATTTTGGAGCAAAATTTCAGAAATTCCCCTAATTGTGGGTCAAAAAGGCAGAAATTCCCTATATGTTGGGGCAAAAAGACAGAAATTCTTTTTATTTTGGGGCAAAATTCAGAAATTCCACTTATTTTCGGGCAAAATTCCAGAAATTTCACTTATTTTGGGGCAAAATTGCAGAAATTTCACTTATTTTGTGGCAAAATTGCAGAAATTTCACTTATTTCAGAGAAAAAAGGCAGAAATTTTCCTTATTTTGGGGCAAAAAGTTAGAAATTCCTAATATTTTGTGGCAAAAATGCAGAAATTCCTTTTATTTTGAGGTAAAAAGGCTGAAATTCCCCTTATTTGGGGGCAAAAAGGCAGAAATTTTTCTTATTTTGGAACAAAATTGCATAAATTTCACTTACTTCAGGGTAATAAGTCAGAATTTTTCTTTTTTTGGGGCAAAAAAGACAGAAATTCCCTTTGTTTTGGGGAAAAAGGCAAAAATTCCACTTATTTAGAGGCAAAAACAGAAATTCCCCTTATTTTGGAGCAAAAATGAAGAAATTTCCCATTTTTATGACAAAAAGGTATGCATTCTTCTTATTTTCGGGCAAAAAGGCAGAAATTCCCTGTATTTTGGAGCAAAATTGCAGAAATTCCCCTAATTGTGGGGCAAAAAGTCAGAAATTCCCTATATGTTGGGGCAAAAAGACAGAAATTCTCCTTATTTTGGGGCAAAACTCAGAAATTCCCTCATTTTGGGGAAAAATTGCAGAAATTTCACTTATTTCATGGTAATAAGACAGAAATTTTCTTTATTTTGGGGCAAAAAAACCAGAAATTCCCTTTGTTTTGGGGGAAAAATACAGAAATTCCACTTATTTAGAGGCAAAAAAGCAGAAATTCCCCTTATTTTGGAGCAAAATTTCAGAAATTCCCCTAATTGTGGGTCAATAAGGCAGAAATTCCCTATATGTTGTGGCAAAAAGACAGAAATTCTCCTTATTTTGGGGCAAAACTCAGAAATTCCACTTATTTTGGGGCAAAATTCCAGAAATTTCACTTATTTTGGGGCAAAATTGCAGAAATTTCACTTATTTTGTGGCAAAATTGCAGAAATTTCACTTATTTCAGAGAAAAAAGGCAGAAATTTTCCTTATTTTGGGGCAAAAATTAGAAATTCCTAATATTTTGTGGCAAAAATGCAGAAATTCCTTTTATTTTGAGGTAAAAAGGCTGAAATTCCCCTTATTTGGGGGCAAAAAGGCAGAAATTTCCCTTATTTTGCAACAAAATTGCAAAAATTTCACTTACTTCAGGGTAATAATTCAGAATTTTTCCTTTTTTGGGGCAAAAAAGACAGAAATTCCCTTCGTTTTGGGGGAAAAATACAGAAATTCCACTTATTTAGAGGCAAAAAAGCAGAAATTCCCCTTATTTTGGAGCAAAAATGAAGAAATTTCCCTTTTTTATGGCAAAAAGGTATGCATTCTTCTTATTTTCGGGCAAAAAAGCAGAAATTACCTGTATTTTGGAGCAAAATTGCAGAAATTCTTCTAATTGTGGGTCAAAAAGGCAGAAATTCCCTATATCTTGGGGCAAAAAGACAGAAATTCTCCTTATTTTGGGGCAAATCTCAGAAATTCCACTTATTTTGGGGCAAAATTCCAGAAATTTCACTTATTTTGGGGCAAAATTGCATAAATTTCAATTATTTTGGGGCAAAATTTCAGAAATTTCACTTATTTCAGGGAAAAAAGGCAGAAATTTTCCTTATTTTGGGGCAAAAATGCAGAAATTCCTAATATTTTGTGGCAAAAATGCAGAAATTCCCCTTATTTTGAAGGAAAAAAGGCTCAAATTCCCATTATTTGGGGACAAAAAAGCAGAAATTTTCCTTATTTTTGGTGCAAAACTCAGAAATTCCACTTATTTTGAGGCAAAATTCCAGAAATTTCCCTTATTTTGGGGCAAAATTGCAGAAATTTTACTTATTTTCGGGCAAAATTGCCGAAATTTCACTTATTTCAAAAAAAAGCAGAAATTTTCTTAGTTTGGGGCAAAAAGGCAGCAATTTCTTTTATTTTGGTACAAAATTGCAGAAATTTTTCTTATTTTGGGGCAAAAAGGCAGAAATTTCCCTTATTTTGGGGCAAAAATGCAGAAATTCCACTTATTTTGAGGTAAAAAGGCTGAAATTCCCATTATTTGGGGACAAAAAAGCAGAAATTTTCCTTATTTTTGGGCAAAATTGCAATAATTTCACTTATTTCATGGTAATAAGACAGAAATTTTCTTTATTTTGGGGCAAAAAAAAACAGAAATTCCCTTTGTTTTGGGGGAAAAAAACAGAAATTCTACTTATTTGGAGGCAAAAAAGCAGAAATTCCTCTTATTTTGGAGCAAAATTTCAGAAATTCCCCTAATTGTGGGTCAAAAAGGCAGAAATTCCCTATATGTTGGGGCAAAAAGACAGAAATTCTCCTTATTTTGGGGCAAAACTCAGAAATTCCACTTATTTTGGGGCAAAATTCCAGAAATTTCACTTATTTTGAGGCAAAATTGAGGAAATTTCACTTATTTTGTGGTAAAATTGCAGAAATTTCACTTATTTCAGAGAAAAAAGTCAGAAATTTTCCTTATTTTGTGGCAAAAAGGCAGAAATTCCCCGTATTTTGGAGCAAAATTGCAGAAATTCCCCTAATTGTGGGGCAAAAAGGCAGAAATTCCCTATATGTTGGGGCAAAAAGACAGAAATTCTTCTTATTTTGGGGCAAAACTCAGAAATTCCACTTATTTTGGGGCAAAATTCCAGAAATTTCCCTTATTTTGGGGCAAAATTGCAGAAATTTCACTTATTTTGGGGCAAAATAGCAGAAATTTCACTTATTTCAAAAAAAAGCAGAATCTTTCTTATTTTGGGTCAAAAAGGCAGAAATTTCATTTATTTTGGTATATAATTGCAGAAATTTTTCTTATTTTCGGGCAAAAAGGCAGAAATTTCCCATATTTTGGAGCAAAAAGGCAGAAATTCCCCTTATTTTGAGGTAAAAAGGCTGAAATTCCTTTTATTTGGGGGCAAAAAGGCAGAAATTTCCTTTATTTTCGGGCAAAATTGCAGAAATTTCACTTATTTCAGGGTAATAAGTCAGAAATTTTCCTTATTTTGGGGCAAAAAAGACAAAAATTCCCTTTGTTTTGGGGGAAAAATACAGAAATTCCAATTATTTAGAGGCAAAAAAGCAGAAATTCCCCTTATTATGGAGCAAAAATGAAGAAATTTCCATTTTTATGGCAAAAAGGTATGCATTCTTCTTATTTTCGGGGAAAAAGGCAGAAATTCACCGTATTTTGGAGCAAAATTGCAGAAATTCCCCTAATTGTGGGTCAAAAAGGCAGAAATTCCCTATATCTTGGGGCAAAAAGACAGAAATTCTCCTTATTTTGGGGCAAATCTCAGAAATTCCACTTATTTTGGGGCAAAATTCCAGAAATTTCACTTATTTTGGGGCAAAATTGCATAAATTTCAATTATTTTGGGGCAAAATTGCAGAAATTTCACTTATTTCAGGAAAATAGGCAGAAATTTTCCTTATTTTGAGGCAAAAAGGCAGAAATTCCTAATATTTTGTGGCAAAAATGCAGAAATTCCCCTTATATTGAGGGAAAAAAGGCTGAAATTCCCATTATTTGGGGGCAAAAAGGCAGAAGTTTCTCTCATTTTCGGGCAAAATTGCAGAAATTTCACTTACTTCAGGGTAATAAGTCAGAAATTTTCCTTATTTTGGGGCAAAAAAGACAGAACTTCCTTTTGTTTTGTGGGAAAAAGACAGAAATTCCACTTATTTAGAGGCAAAAAAGCAGAAATTCCCTTTATTTTGGAGCAAAAATGAAGAAATTTCCCTTTTTTATGGCAAAAAGGTATGCATTCTTCTAATTGTCGGGCAAAAAGACAGAAATTCCCCGTATTTTGGAGCAAAATTGCAGAAATTCCCCTCATTGTGGGGCAAAAAGGCAGAAATTCCCTATATGTTTGGGCAAAAAGACAGAAATTCTCCTTATTGTGGGGCAAAACTCAGAAATTCCACTTATTTTGGGGCAAAATTCCAGAAATTTTTCTTATTTTGGGGCAAAATTGCAGAAATTTTACTTATTTTCGGGCAAAATTGCAAAAATTTCACTTATTTCAAAAAAAGCAGAAATTTTCTTATTTTGGGGCAAAAAGGCAGAAATTTCTTTTATTTTGGTACAAAATTGCAGAAATTTTTCTTATTTTGGGGCAAAAATGCAGAAATTTCCCTTATTTTGGGGCAAAAATGCAGAAATTCCACTTATTTTGAGGTAAAAAGGCTGAAATTCCCATTATTTGGAAACAAAAAAGCAGAAATTTCCCTTATTTTGGGGCAAAATTGTAGAAATTTCACTTATTTCATGGTAATAAGACAGAAATTTTCTTTATTTTGGGGCAAAAAAACCAGAAATTCCCTTTGTTTTGGGGGAAAAATACAGAAATTCCACTTATTTAGAGGCAAAAAAGCAGAAATTCCCCTTATTTTGGAGCAAAATTTCAGAAATTCCCCTAATTGTGGGTCAATAAGGCAGAAATTCCCTATATGTTGGGGCAAAAAGACAGAAATTCTCCTTATTTTGGGGCAAAACTCAGAAATTCCACTTATTTTGGGGCAAAATTCCAGAAATTTCACTTATTTTGGGGCAAAATTGCAGAAATTTCACTTATTTTGTGGCAAAATTGCAGAAATTTCACTTATTTCAGAGAAAAAAGGCAGAAGTTTTCCTTATTTTGGGGCAAAAATTAGAAATTCCTAATATTTTGTGGCAAAAATGCAGAAATTCCTTTTATTTTGAGGTAAAAAGGCTGAAATTCCCCTTATTTGGGGGCAAAAAGGCAGAAATTTCCCTTATTTTGCAACAAAATTGCAAAAATTTCACTTACTTCAGGGTAATAATTCAGAATTTTTCCTTTTTTGGGGCAAAAAAGACAGAAATTCCCTTTGTTTTGGGGGAAAAATACAGAAATTCCACTTATTTAGAGGCAAAAAAGCAGAAATTCCCCTTATTTTGGAGCAAAAATGAAGAAATTTCCCTTTTTTATGGCAAAAAGGTATGCATTCTTCTTATTTTCGGGCAAAAAAGCAGAAATTACCTGTATTTTGGAGCAAAATTGCAGAAATTCTTCTAATTGTGGGTCAAAAAGGCAGAAATTCCCTATATCTTGGGGCAAAAAGACAGAAATTCTCCTTATTTTGGGGCAAATCTCAGAAATTCCACTTATTTTGGGGCAAAATTCCAGAAATTTCACTTATTTTGGGGCAAAATTGCATAAATTTCAATTATTTTGGGGCAAAATTGCAGAAATTTCACTTATTTCAGGGAAAAAAGGCAGAAATTTTCCTTATTTTGGGGCAAAAAGGCAGAAATTCCTAATATTTTGTGGCAAAAATGCAGAAATTCCCCTTATTTTGAAGGAAAAAAGGCTCAAATTCCCATTATTTGGGGACAAAAAAGCAGAAATTTTCCTTATTTTTGGTGCAAAACTCAGAAATTCCACTTATTTTGAGGCAAAATTCCAGAAATTTCCCTTATTTTGGGGCAAAATTGCAGAAATTTTACTTATTTTCGGGCAAAATTGCCGAAATTTCACTTATTTCAAAAAAAAGCAGAAATTTTCTTAGTTTGGGGCAAAAAGGCAGCAATTTCTTTTATTTTGGTACAAAATTGCAGAAATTTTTCTTATTTTGGGGCAAAAAGGCAGAAATTTCCCTTATTTTGGGGCAAAAATGCAGAAATTCCACTTATTTTGAGGTAAAAAGGCTGAAATTCCCATTATTTGGGGACAAAAAAGCAGAAATTTTCCTTATTTTTGGGCAAAATTGCAATAATTTCACTTATTTCATGGTAATAAGACAGAAATTTTCTTTATTTTGGGGCAAAAAAAAACAGAAATTCCCTTTGTTTTGGGGGAAAAAAACAGAAATTCTACTTATTTGGAGGCAAAAAAGCAGAAATTCCTCTTATTTTGGAGCAAAATTTCAGAAATTCCCCTAATTGTGGGTCAAAAAGGCAGAAATTCCCTATATGTTGGGGCAAAAAGACAGAAATTCTCCTTATTTTGGGGCAAAACTCAGAAATTCCACTTATTTTGGGGCAAAATTCCAGAAATTTCACTTATTTTGAGGCAAAATTGAGGAAATTTCACTTATTTTGTGGTAAAATTGCAGAAATTTCACTTATTTCAGAGAAAAAAGTCAGAAATTTTCCTTATTTTGTGGCAAAAAGGCAGAAATTCCCCGTATTTTGGAGAAAAATTGCAGAAATTCCCCTAATTGTGGGGCAAAAAGGCAGAAATTCCCTATATGTTGGGGCAAAAAGACAGAAATTCTTCTTATTTTGGGGCAAAACTCAGAAATTCCACTTATTTTGGGGCAAAATTCCAGAAATTTCCCTTATTTTGGGGCAAAATTGCAGAAATTTCACTTATTTTGGGGCAAAATAGCAGAAATTTCACTTATTTCAAAAAAAAGCAGAATCTTTCTTATTTTGGGTCAAAAAGGCAGAAATTTCATTTATTTTGGTATATAATTGCAGAAATTTTTCTTATTTTCGGGCAAAAAGGCAGAAATTTCCCATATTTTGGAGCAAAAAGGCAGAAATTCCCCTTATTTTGAGGTAAAAAGGCTGAAATTCCTTTTATTTGGGGGCAAAAAGGCAGAAATTTCCTTTATTTTCGGGCAAAATTGCAGAAATTTCACTTATTTCAGGGTAATAAGTCAGAAATTTTCCTTATTTTGGGGCAAAAAAGACAAAAATTCCCTTTGTTTTGGGGGAAAAATACAGAAATTCCAATTATTTAGAGGCAAAAAAGCAGAAATTCCCCTTATTATGGAGCAAAAATGAAGAAATTTCCATTTTTATGGCAAAAAGGTATGCATTCTTCTTATTTTCGGGGAAAAAGGCAGAAATTCACCGTATTTTGGAGCAAAATTGCAGAAATTCCCCTAATTGTGGGTCAAAAAGGCAGAAATTCCCTATATCTTGGGGCAAAAAGACAGAAATTCTCCTTATTTTGGGGCAAATCTCAGAAATTCCACTTATTTTGGGGCAAAATTCCAGAAATTTCACTTATTTTGGGGCAAAATTGCATAAATTTCAATTATTTTGGGGCAAAATTGCAGAAATTTCACTTATTTCAGGAAAATAGGCAGAAATTTTCCTTATTTTGAGGCAAAAAGGCAGAAATTCCTAATATTTTGTGGCAAAAATGCAGAAATTCCCCTTATTTTGAGGGAAAAAAGGCTGAAATTCCCATTATTTGGGGGCAAAAAGGCAGAAGTTTCTCTCATTTTCGGGCAAAATTGCAGAAATTTCACTTACTTCAGGGTAATAAGTCAGAAATTTTCCTTATTTTGGGGCAAAAAAGACAGAACTTCCTTTTGTTTTGTGGGAAAAAGACAGAAATTCCACTTATTTAGAGGCAAAAAAGCAGAAATTCCCTTTATTTTGGAGCAAAAATGAAGAAATTTCCCTTTTTTATGGCAAAAAGGTATGCATTCTTCTAATTGTCGGGCAAAAAGACAGAAATTCCCCGTATTTTGGAGCAAAATTGCAGAAATTCCCCTCATTGTGGGGCAAAAAGGCAGAAATTCCCTATATGTTTGGGCAAAAAAACAGAAATTCTCCTTATTGTGGGGCAAAACTCAGAAATTCCACTTATTTTGGGGCAAAATTCCAGAAATTTTTCTTATTTTGGGGCAAAATTGCAGAAATTTTACTTATTTTCGGGCAAAATTGCAAAAATTTCACTTATTTCAAAAAAAGCAGAAATTTTCTTATTTTGGGGCAAAAAGGCAGAAATTTCTTTTATTTTGGTACAAAATTGCAGAAATTTTTCTTATTTTGGGGCAAAAATGCAGAAATTTCCCTTATTTTGGGGCAAAAATGCAGAAATTCCACTTATTTTGAGGTAAAAAGGCTGAAATTCCCATTATTTGGAAACAAAAAAGCAGAAATTTCCCTTATTTTGGGGCAAAATTGTAGAAATTTCACTTATTTCATGGTAATAAGACAGAAATTTTCTTTATTTTGGGGTAAAAAAAACAGAAATTCCCTTTGTTTTGGGGGAAAAAGACAGAAATTTCACTTATTTAGAGGCAAAAAAGCAGAAATTCCTTTTATTTTGGAGCAAAATTTCAGAAATTCCCCTAATTGTGGGTCAAAAAGGCAGAAATTCCCTATATGTTGGGGCAAAAAGACAGAAATTCTTTTTATTTTGGGGCAAAATTCAGAAATTCCACTTATTTTCGGGCAAAATTCCAGAAATTTCACTTATTTTGGGGCAAAATTGCAGAAATTTCACTTATTTTGTGGCAAAATTGCAGAAATTTCACTTATTTCAGAGAAAAAAGGCAGAAATTTTCCTTATTTTGGGGCAAAAAGTTAGAAATTCCTAATATTTTGTGGCAAAAATGCAGAAATTCCTTTTATTTTGAGGTAAAAAGGCTGAAATTCCCCTTATTTGGGGGCAAAAAGGCAGAAATTTTTCTTATTTTGGAACAAAATTGCATAAATTTCACTTACTTCAGGGTAATAAGTCAGAATTTTTCTTTTTTTGGGGCAAAAAAGACAGAAATTCCCTTTGTTTTGGGGAAAAAGGCAAAAATTCCACTTATTTAGAGGCAAAAACAGAAATTCCCCTTATTTTGGAGCAAAAATGAAGAAATTTCCCATTTTTATGACAAAAAGGTATGCATTCTTCTTATTTTCGGGCAAAAAGGCAGAAATTCCCTGTATTTTGGAGCAAAATTGCAAAAATTCCCCTAATTGTGGGGCAAAAAGTCAGAAATTCCCTATATGTTGGGGCAAAAAGACAGAAATTCTCCTTATTTTAGGGCAAAACTCAGAAATTCCCTCATTTTGGGGCAAAATTGCAGAAATTTCACTTATTTCATGGTAATAAGACAGAAATTTTCTTTATTTTGGAGCAAAAAAAACAGAAATTCCCTTTGTTTTGGGGGAAAAATACAGAAATTCCACTTATTTAGAGGCAAAAAAGCAGAAATTCCCCTTATTTTGGAGCAAAATTTCAGAAATTCCCCTAATTGTGGGTCAATAAGGCAGAAATTCCCTATATGTTGGGGCAAAAAGACAGAAATTCTCCTTATTTTGGGGCAAAACTCAGAAATTCCACTTATTTTGGGGCAAAATTCCAGAAATTTCACTTATTTTGGGGCAAAATTGCAGAAATTTCACTTATTTTGTGGCAAAATTGCAGAAATTTCACTTATTTCAGAGAAAAAAGGCAGAAATTTTCCTTATTTTGGGGCAAAAATTAGAAATTCCTAATATTTTGTGGCAAAAATGCAGAAATTCCTTTTATTTTGAGGTAAAAAGGCTGAAATTCCCCTTATTTGGGGGCAAAAAGGCAGAAATTTCCCTTATTTTGCAACAAAATTGCAAAAATTTCACTTACTTCAGGGTAATAAGTCAGAATTTTTCCTTTTTTGGGGCAAAAAAGACAGAAATTCCCTTTGTTTTGGGGGAAAAATACAGAAATTCCACTTATTTAGAGGCAAAAAAGCAGAAATTCCCCTTATTTTGGAGCAAAAATGAAGAAATTTCCCTTTTTTATGGCAAAAAGGTATGCATTCTTCTTATTTTCGGGCAAAAAAGCAGAAATTACCTGTATTTTGGAGCAAAATTGCAGAAATTCTTCTAATTGTGGGTCAAAAAGGCAGAAATTCCCTATATCTTGGGGCAAAAAGACAGAAATTCTCCTTATTTTGGGGCAAATCTCAGAAATTCCACTTATTTTGGGGCAAAATTCCAGAAATTTCACTTATTTTGGGGCAAAATTGCATAAATTTCAATTATTTTGGGGCAAAATTGCAGAAATTTCACTTATTTCAGGGAAAAAAGGCAGAAATTTTCCTTATTTTGGGGCAAAAAGGCAGAAATTCCTAATATTTTGTGGCAAAAATGCAGAAATTCCCCTTATTTTGAAGGAAAAAAGGCTCAAATTCCCATTATTTGGGGACAAAAAAGCAGAAATTTTCCTTATTTTTGGTGCAAAACTCAGAAATTCCACTTATTTTGAGGCAAAATTCCAGAAATTTCCCTTATTTTGGGGCAAAATTGCAGAAATTTTACTTATTTTCGGGCAAAATTGCCGAAATTTCACTTATTTCAAAAAAAAGCAGAAATTTTCTTAGTTTGGGGCAAAAAGGCAGCAATTTCTTTTATTTTGGTACAAAATTGCAGAAATTTTTCTTATTTTGGGGCAAAAAGGCAGAAATTTCCCTTATTTTGGGGCAAAAATGCAGAAATTCCACTTATTTTGAGGTAAAAAGGCTGAAATTCCCATTATTTGGGGACAAAAAAGCAGAAATTTTCCTTATTTTTGGGCAAAATTGCAATAATTTCACTTATTTCATGGTAATAAGACAGAAATTTTCTTTATTTTGGGGCAAAAAAAAAACAGAAATTCCCTTTGTTTTGGGGGAAAAAAACAGAAATTCTACTTATTTGGAGGCAAAAAAGCAGAAATTCCTCTTATTTTGGAGCAAAATTTCAGAAATTCCCCTAATTGTGGGTCAAAAAGGCAGAAATTCCCTATATGTTGGGGCAAAAAGACAGAAATTCTCCTTATTTTGGGGCAAAACTCAGAAATTCCACTTATTTTGGGGCAAAATTCCAGAAATTTCACTTATTTTGAGGCAAAATTGAGGAAATTTCACTTATTTTGTGGTAAAATTGCAGAAATTTCACTTATTTCAGAGAAAAAAGTCAGAAATTTTCCTTATTTTGTGGCAAAAAGGCAGAAATTCCCCGTATTTTGGAGCAAAATTGCAGAAATTCCCCTAATTGTGGGGCAAAAAGGCAGAAATTCCCTATATGTTGGGGCAAAAAGACAGAAATTCTTCTTATTTTGGGGCAAAACTCAGAAATTCCACTTATTTTGGGGCAAAATTCCAGAAATTTCCCTTATTTTGGGGCAAAATTGCAGAAATTTCACTTATTTTGGGGCAAAATAGCAGAAATTTCACTTATTTCAAAAAAAAGCAGAATCTTTCTTATTTTGGGTCAAAAAGGCAGAAATTTCATTTATTTTGGTATATAATTGCAGAAATTTTTCTTATTTTCGGGCAAAAAGGCAGAAATTTCCCATATTTTGGAGCAAAAAGGCAGAAATTCCCCTTATTTTGAGGTAAAAAGGCTGAAATTCCTTTTATTTGGGGGCAAAAAGGCAGAAATTTCCTTTATTTTCGGGCAAAATTGCAGAAATTTCACTTATTTCAGGGTAATAAGTCAGAAATTTTCCTTATTTTGGGGCAAAAAAGACAAAAATTCCCTTTGTTTTGGGGGAAAAATACAGAAATTCCAATTATTTAGAGGCAAAAAAGCAGAAATTCCCCTTATTATGGAGCAAAAATGAAGAAATTTCCATTTTTATGGCAAAAAGGTATGCATTCTTCTTATTTTCGGGCAAAAAGGCAGAAATTCACCGTATTTTGGAGCAAAATTGCAGAAATTCCCCTAATTGTGGGTCAAAAAGGCAGAAATTCCCTATATCTTGGGGCAAAAAGACAGAAATTCTCCATTTTTTGGGGCAAATCTCAGAAATTCCACTTATTTTGGGGCAAAATTCCAGAAATTTCACTTATTTTGGGGCAAAATTGCATAAATTTCAATTATTTTGGGGCAAAATTGCAGAAATTTCACTTATTTCAGGAAAATAGGCAGAAATTTTCCTTATTTTGAGGCAAAAAGGCAGAAATTCCTAATATTTTGTGGCAAAAATGCAGAAATTCCCCTTATTTTGAGGGAAAAAAGGCTGAAATTCCCATTATTTGGGGGCAAAAAGGCAGAAGTTTCTCTCATTTTCGGGCAAAATTGCAGAAATTTCACTTACTTCAGGGTAATAAGTCAGAAATTTTCCTTATTTTGGGGCAAAAAAGACAGAACTTCCTTTTGTTTTGTGGGAAAAAGACAGAAATTCCACTTATTTAGAGGCAAAAAAGCAGAAATTCCCTTTATTTTGGAGCAAAAATGAAGAAATTTCCCTTTTTTATGGCAAAAAGTTATGCATTCTTCTAATTGTCGGGCAAAAAGACAGAAATTCCCCGTATTTTGGAGCAAAATTGCAGAAATTCCCCTAATTGTGGGGCAAAAAGGCAGAAATTCCCTATATGTTTGGGCAAAAAGACAGAAATTCTCCTTATTTTGGGGCAAAACTCAGAAATTCCACTTATTTTGGGGCAAAATTCCAGAAATTTTTCTTATTTTGGGGCAAAATTTCAGAAATTTTACTTATTTTCGGGCAAAATTGCAAAAATTTCTCTTATTTCAAAAAAAAGCAGAAATTTTCTTATTTTGGGGCAAAAAGGCAGAAATTTCTTTTATTTTGGTACAAAATTGCAGAAATTTTTCTTATTTTGGGGCAAAAAGGCAGAAATTTCCCTTATTTTGGGGCAAAAATGCAGAAATTCCACTTATTTTGAGGTAAAAAGGCTGAAATTCCCATTATTTGGAAACAAAAAAGCAGAAAATTTCCCTTATTTTCGGGCAAAATTGTAGAAATTTCACTTATTTCATGGTAATAAGACAGAAATTTTCTTTATTTTGGGGTAAAAAAAACAGAAATTCCCTTTGTTTTGGGGGAAAAAGACAGAAATTTCACATATTTAGAGGCAAAAAAGCAGAAATTCCTTTTATTTTGGAGCAAAATTTCAGAAATTCCCCTAATTGTGGGTCAAAAAGGCAGAAATTCCCTATATGTTGGGGCAAAAAGACAGAAATTCTTTTTATTTTGGGGCAAAACTCAGAAATTCCACTTATTTTCGGGCAAAATTCCAGAAATTTCACTTATTTTGGGGCAAAATTGCAGAAATTTCACTTATTTTGTGGCAAAATTGCAGAAATTTCACTTATTTCAGAGAAAAAAGGCAGAAATTTTCCTTATTTTGGGGCAAAAAGTTAGAAATTCCTAATATTTTGTGGCAAAAATGCAGAAATTCCTTTTATTTTGAGGTAAAAAGGCTGAAATTCCCCTTATTTGGGGGCAAAAAGGCAGAAATTTTTCTTATTTTGGAACAAAATTGCATAAATTTCACTTACTTCAGGGTAATAAGTCAGAATTTTTCTTTTTTTGGGGCAAAAAAGACAGAAATTCCCTTTGTTTTGGGGAAAAAGGCAAAAATTCCACTTATTTAGAGGCAAAAACAGAAATTCCCCTTATTTTGGAGCAAAAATGAAGAAATTTCCCATTTTTATGACAAAAAGGTATGCATTCTTCTTATTTTCGGGCAAAAAGGCAGAAATTCCCTGTATTTTGGAGCAAAATTGCAAAAATTCCCCTAATTGTGGGGCAAAAAGTCAGAAATTCCCTATATGTTGGGGCAAAAAGACAGAAATTCTCCTTATTTTGGGGCAAAACTCAGAAATTCCCTCATTTTGGGGCAAAATTGCAGAAATTTCACTTATTTCATGGTAATAAGACAGAAATTTTCTTTATTTTGCGGCAAAAAAACCAGAAATTCCCTTTGTTTTGGGGGAAAAATACAGAAATTCCACTTATTTAGAGGCAAAAAAGCAGAAATTCCCCTTATTTTGGAGCAAAATTTCAGAAATTCCCCTAATTGTGGGTCAATAAGGCAGAAATTCCCTATATGTTGGGACAAAAAGACAGAAATTCTCCTTATTTTGGGGCAAAACTCAGAAATTCCACTTATTTTGGGGCAAAATTGCAGAAATTTCACTTATTTTGTGGCAAAATTGCAGAAATTTCACTTATTTCAGAGAAAAAAGGCAGAAATTTTCCTTATTTTGGGGCAAAAATTAGAAATTCCTAATATTTTGTGGCAAAAATGCAGAAATTCCTTTTATTTTGAGGTAAAAAGGCTGAAATTCCCCTTATTTGGGGGCAAAAAGGCAGAAATTTCCCTTATTTTGCAACAAAATTGCAAAAATTTCACTTACTTCAGGGTAATAAGTCAGAATTTTTCCTTTTTTGGGGCAAAAAAGACAGAAATTCCCTTTGTTTGGGGGAAAAAGGCAAAAATTCCACTTATTTAGAGGCAAAAAAGCAGAAATTCCCCTTATTTTGGAGCAAAAATGAAGAAATTTCCCTTTTTTATGGCAAAAAGGTATGCATTCTTCTTATTTTCGGGCAAAAAGGCAGAAATTCCCTGTATTTTTGAGCAAAATTGCAGAAATTCCCCTAATTGTGGGGCAAAAAGGCAGAAATTCCCTATATGTTGGGGCAAAAAGACAGAAATTCTTTTTATTTTGGGGCAAAACTCAGAAATTCCACTTATTTTGGGGCAAAATTCCAGAAATTTCCATTATTTTGGGGCAAAATTGGAAAAATTTCACTTATTTCAGGAAAAAAAGGCAGATATTTTCCTTATTTTGGGGCAAAAAGGCCAAAATTTCCCTTGTTTTGGGGCAAAAATGCAGAAATTCCCCTTATTTTGTGGTAAAATGGCTGAAATTCTTCATATTTGGGGGCAAAAAGGCAGAAATTTCCCTTATTTTGGGGCAAAATTGCAGAAATTTCACTTATTTCAGGGTAATAAGTCAGAAATTTTTCTTATTTTGGGGCAAAAAAGACAGAAATTCTTTATGTTTTGGGGGAAAAAGACAGAAATTCCACTTATTTAGAGGCAAAAATGCAGAAATTCCCCTTATTTTGGAGCAAAAATGAAGAAATATCCCTTTTTAATGGCAAAAAGTTATGCATTCTTCCTATTTTTGGGCAAAAAGGCAGAAATTCCTCGTTTTTTGGAGCAAAATTGCAGAAATTCCCCTAATTGTGGGGCAAAAAGGCAGAAATTTTTATATGTTAGGGCAAAAAGACAGAAATTCTCCTTATTTTGGGGCAAAACTCAGAAATCCCACTTATTTTGGGGCAAAATTCCAGAAATTTCACTTATTTTGGGGCCAAAATGCAGAAATTTCACTTATTTCAGGGTAAAAAGGCAGAAATTTTCCTTATTTTGGGGTTAAAACGCCAAAATTTCCCTTATTTTGGGGCAAAAATGCAGAAATTCCTTTTATTTTGAGGTAAAATGGCTGAAATTCCCATTATTTGGGGGCAAAAAGGCAGAAATTTCCCTTATTTTGGAACAAAATTGCAAAAATTTCACTTACTTCAGGGTAATAAGTCAGAATTTTTCCTTTTTTGGGGCAAAAAAGACAGAAATTCCCTTTGTTTTGGGGGAAAAAGACAGAAATTCCACTTATTTAGAGGCAAAAAAGCAGAAATTCCCCTTATTTTGGAGCAAAAATGAAGAAATTTCCCTTTTTTATGGCAAAAAGGTATGCATTCTTCTTATTTTCGGGCAAAAAGGCAGAAATTCCCCGTATTTTGGAGCAAATATGCAGAAATTCCCCTAATTGTGGGGCAAAAAGGCAGAAATTACCTATATGTTGGGGCAAAAAGATAGAAATTCTCCTTTGTTTGGGGCAAAACTCAGAAATTCCACTTATTTTGGGGCAATATTCCAGAAATTTCCCTTATTTTTGGGCAAAATTGCAGAAATTTGACTTATTTTCAGGCAAAATTGCAGAAATTTAACTTATTTCAAAAAAAAGCAGAAATTTTCTTATTTTGGGGCAAAAAGGCAGAAATTTCTTTTATTTTGGTACAAAATTGCAGAAATTTTCCTTATTTTAGGGCAAAAAGGAAGAAGTTTCCCATATTTTGGGCAAAAATGCAGAAATTCCCCTTATTTTGAGGGAAAAATGCTGAAATTCCCCTTATTTGAGGGCAAAAAGGCAGAAATTTCCCTTATTTTGGGGCAAAATTGCAGAAATTTCACTTATTTCAGGGTAATAAGTCAGAAATTTTTCTTATTTGGGGGCAAAAATACAGAAATTCCCTTTGTTTTGGGGGAAAAAGACAGAAATTCCACTTATTTAGAGGCAAAAAAAAAAAAGAAATTCCCCTTATTTTGAAGCAAAAATGAAGAAATTTCCCTTTTTTATGGCAAATAGCTATGCATTCTTCTTATTTTCGGGCAAAAAGGCAGAAATTCCCTGTATTTTGGAGATAAATTTCAGAAATTCCCCTAATTGTGGGGCAAAAAGGCAAAAATTCCCTATATGTTGTGGCAAAAAGACAGAAATTCTCCTTATTTTGGGGCAAAACTCAGAAATTCCACTTATTTTGGGGCAAAATTCCAGAAATTTCACTTATTTTGGGGCAAAATTGCAGAAATTTCACTTATTTTGTGGCAAAATTGCAGAAATTTCACTTATTTCAGAGAAAAAAGGCAGAAATTTTCCTTATTTTGGGGCAAAAATTAGAAATTCCTAATATTTTGTGGCAAAAATGCAGAAATTCCTTTTATTTTGAGGTAAAAAGGCTGAAATTCCCCTTATTTGGGGGCAAAAAGGCAGAAATTTCCCTTATTTTGCAACAAAATTGCAAAAATTTCACTTACTTCAGGGTAATAAGTCAGAATTTTTCCTTTTTTGGGGCAAAAAAGACAGAAATTCCCTTTGTTTTGGGGGAAAAATACAGAAATTCCACTTATTTAGAGGCAAAAAAGCAGAAATTCCCCTTATTTTGGAGCAAAAATGAAGAAATTTCCCTTTTTTATGGCAAAAAGGTATGCATTCTTCTTATTTTCGGGCAAAAAAGCAGAAATTACCTGTATTTTGGAGCAAAATTGCAGAAATTCTTCTAATTGTGGGTCAAAAAGGCAGAAATTCCCTATATCTTGGGGCAAAAAGACAGAAATTCTCCTTATTTTGGGGCAAATCTCAGAAATTCCACTTATTTTGGGGCAAAATTCCAGAAATTTCACTTATTTTGGGGCAAAATTGCATAAATTTCAATTATTTTGGGGCAAAATTGCAGAAATTTCACTTATTTCAGGGAAAAAAGGCAGAAATTTTCCTTATTTTGGGGCAAAAAGGCAGAAATTCCTAATATTTTGTGGCAAAAATGCAGAAATTCCCCTTATTTTGAAGGAAAAAAGGCTCAAATTCCCATTATTTGGGGACAAAAAAGCAGAAATTTTCCTTATATTTGGTGCAAAACTCAGAAATTCCACTTATTTTGAGGCAAAATTCCAGAAATTTCCCTTATTTTGGGGCAAAATTGCAGAAATTTTACTTATTTTCGGGCAAAATTGCCGAAATTTCACTTATTTCAAAAAAAAGCAGAAATTTTCTTAGTTTGGGGCAAAAAGGCAGCAATTTCTTTTATTTTGGTACAAAATTGCAGAAATTTTTCTTATTTTGGGGCAAAAAGGCAGAAATTTCCCTTATTTTGGGGCAAAAATGCAGAAATTCCACTTATTTTGAGGTAAAAAGGCTGAAATTCCCATTATTTGGGGACAAAAAATCAGAAATTTTCCTTATTTTTGGGCAAAATTGCAATAATTTCACTTATTTTATGGTAATAAGACAGAAATTTTCTTTATTTTGGGGCAAAAAAAAACAGAAATTCCCTTTGTTTTGGGGGAAAAAAACAGAAATTCTACTTATTTGGAGGCAAAAAAGCAGAAATTCCTCTTATTTTGGAGCAAAATTTCAGAAATTCCCCTAATTGTGGGTCAAAAAGGCAGAAATTCCCTATATGTTGGGGCAAAAAGACAGAAATTCTCCTTATTTTGGGGCAAAACTCAGAAATTCCACTTATTTTGGGGCAAAATTCCAGAAATTTCACTTATTTTGAGGCAAAATTGAGGAAATTTCACTTATTTTGTGGTAAAATTGCAGAAATTTCACTTATTTCAGAGAAAAAAGTCAGAAATTTTCCTTATTTTGTGGCAAAAAGGCAGAAATTCCCCGTATTTTGGAGCAAAATTGCAGAAATTCCCCTAATTGTGGGGCAAAAAGGCAGAAATTCCCTATATGTTGGGGCAAAAAGACAGAAATTCTTCTTATTTTGGGGCAAAACTCAGAAATTCCACTTATTTTGGGGCAAAATTCCAGAAATTTCCCTTATTTTGGGGCAAAATTGCAGAAATTTCACTTATTTTGGGGCAAAATAGCAGAAATTTCACTTATTTCAAAAAAAAGCAGAATCTTTCTTATTTTGGGTCAAAAAGGCAGAAATTTCATTTATTTTGGTATATAATTGCAGAAATTTTTCTTATTTTCGGGCAAAAAGGCAGAAATTTCCCATATTTTGGAGCAAAAAGGCAGAAATTCCCCTTATTTTGAGGTAAAAAGGCTGAAATTCCTTTTATTTGGGGGCAAAAAGGCAGAAATTTCCTTTATTTTCGGGCAAAATTGCAGAAATTTCACTTATTTCAGGGTAATAAGTCAGAAATTTTCCTTATTTTGGGGCAAAAAAGACAAAAATTCCCTTTGTTTTGGGGGAAAAATACAGAAATTCCAATTATTTAGAGGCAAAAAAGCAGAAATTCCCCTTATTATGGAGCACAAATGAAGAAATTTCCATTTTTATGGCAAAAAGGTATGCATTCTTCTTATTTTCGGGCAAAAAGGCAGAAATTCACCGTATTTTGGAGCAAAATTGCAGAAATTCCCCTAATTGTGGGTCAAAAAGGCAGAAATTCCCTATATCTTGGGGCAAAAAGACAGAAATTCTCCATTTTTTGGGGCAAATCTCAGAAATTCCACGTATTTTGGGGCAAAATTCCAGAAATTTCACTTATTTTGGGGCAAAATTGCATAAATTTCAATTATTTTGGGGCAAAATTGCAGAAATTTCACTTATTTCAGGAAAATAGGCAGAAATTTTCCTTATTTTGAGGCAAAAAGGCAGAAATTCCTAATATTTTGTGGCAAAAATGCAGAAATTCCCTTTATTTTGAGGGAAAAAAGGCTGAAATTCCCATTATTTGGGGGCAAAAAGGCAGAAGTTTCTCTCATTTTCGGGCAAAATTGCAGAAATTTTACTTACTTCAGGGTAATAAGTCAGAAATTTTCCTTATTTTGGGGCAAAAAAGACAGAACTTCCTTTTGTTTTGTGGGAAAAAGACAGAAATTCCACTTATTTAGAGGCAAAAAAGCAGAAATTCCCTTTATTTTGGAGCAAAAATGAAGAAATTTCCCTTTTTTATGGCAAAAAGTTATGCATTCTTCTAATTGTCGGGCAAAAAGACAGAAATTCCCCGTATTTTGGAGCAAAATTGCAGAAATTCCCCTAATTGTGGGGCAAAAAGGCAGAAATTCCCTATATGTTTGGGCAAAAAGACAGAAATTCTCCTTATTTTGGGGCAAAACTCAGAAATTCCACTTATTTTGGGGCAAAATTCCAGAAATTTTTCTTATTTTGGGGCAAAATTTCAGAAATTTTACTTATTTTCGGGCAAAATTGCAAAAATTTCTCTTATTTCAAAAAAAAGCAGAAATTTTCTTATTTTGGGGCAAAAAGGCAGAAATTTCTTTTATTTTGGTACAAAATTGCAGAAATTTTTCTTATTTTGGGGCAAAAAGGCAGAAATTTCCCTTATTTTGGGGCAAAAATGCAGAAATTCCACTTATTTTGAGGTAAAAAGGCTGAAATTCCCATTATTTGGAAACAAAAAAGCAGAAAATTTCCCTTATTTTCGGGCAAAATTGTAGAAATTTCACTTATTTCATGGTAATAAGACAGAAATTTTCTTTATTTTGGGGTAAAAAAAACAGAAATTCCCTTTGTTTTGGGGGAAAAAGACAGAAATTTCACATATTTAGAGGCAAAAAAGCAGAAATTCCTTTTATTTTGGAGCAAAATTTCAGAAATTCCCCTAATTGTGGGTCAAAAAGGCAGAAATTCCCTATATGTTGGGGCAAAAAGACAGAAATTCTTTTTATTTTGGGGCAAAACTCAGAAATTCCACTTATTTTCGGGCAAAATTCCAGAAATTTCACTTATTTTGGGGCAAAATTGCAGAAATTTCACTTATTTTGTGGCAAAATTGCAGAAATTTCACTTATTTCAGAGAAAAAAGGCAGAAATTTTCCTTATTTTGGGGCAAAAAGTTAGAAATTCCTAATATTTTGTGGCAAAAATGCAGAAATTCCTTTTATTTTGAGGTAAAAAGGCTGAAATTCCCCTTATTTGGGGGCAAAAAGGCAGAAATTTTTCTTATTTTGGAACAAAATTGCATAAATTTCACTTACTTCAGGGTAATAAGTCAGAATTTTTCTTTTTTTGGGGCAAAAAAGACAGAAATTCCCTTTGTTTTGGGGAAAAAGGCAAAAATTCCACTTATTTAGAGGCAAAAACAGAAATTCCCCTTATTTTGGAGCAAAAATGAAGAAATTTCCCATTTTTATGACAAAAAGGTATGCATTCTTCTTATTTTCGGGCAAAAAGGCAGAAATTCCCTGTATTTTGGAGCAAAATTGCAAAAATTCCCCTAATTGTGGGGCAAAAAGTCAGAAATTCCCTATATGTTGGGGCAAAAAGACAGAAATTCTCCTTATTTTGGGGCAAAACTCAGAAATTCCCTCATTTTGGGGCAAAATTGCAGAAATTTCACTTATTTCATGGTAATAAGACAGAAATTTTCTTTATTTTGGGGCAAAAAACCCAGAAATTCCCTTTGTTTTGGGGGAAAAATACAGAAATTCCACTTATTTAGAGGCAAAAAAGCAGAAATTCCCCTTATTTTGGAGCAAAATTTCAGAAATTCCCCTAATTGTGGGTCAATAAGGCAGAAATTCCCTATATGTTGGGACAAAAAGACAGAAATTCTCCTTATTTTGGGGCAAAACTCAGAAATTCCACTTATTTTGGGGCAAAATTGCAGAAATTTCACTTATTTTGTGGCAAAATTGCAGAAATTTCACTTATTTCAGAGAAAAAAGGCAGAAATTTTCCTTATTTTGGGGCAAAAATTAGAAATTCCTAATATTTTGTGGCAAAAATGCAGAAATTCCTTTTATTTTGAGGTAAAAAGGCTGAAATTCCCCTTATTTGGGGGCAAAAAGGCAGAAATTTCCCTTATTTTGCAACAAAATTGCAAAAATTTCACTTACTTCAGGGTAATAAGTCAGAATTTTTCCTTTTTTGGTGCAAAAAAGACAGAAATTCCCTTTGTTTGGGGGAAAATGGCAAAAATTCCACTTATTTAGAGGCAAAAAAGCAGAAATTCCCCTTATTTTGGAGCAAAAATGAAGAAATTTCCCTTTTTTATGGCAAAAAGGTATGCATTCTTCTTATTTTCGGGCAAAAAGGCAGAAATTCCCTGTATTTTTGAGCAAAATTGCAGAAATTCCCCTAATTGTGGGGCAAAAAGGCAGAAATTCCCTATATGTTGGGGCAAAAAGACAGAAATTCTTTTTATTTTGGGGCAAAACTCAGAAATTCCACTTATTTTGGGGCAAAATTCCAGAAATTTCCATTATTTTGGGGCAAAATTGGAAAAATTTCACTTATTTCAGGAAAAAAAGGCAGATATTTTCCTTATTTTGGGGCAAAAAGGCCAAAATTTCCCTTGTTTTGGGGCAAAAATGCAGAAATTCCCCTTATTTTGTGGTAAAATGGCTGAAATTCTTCATATTTGGGGGCAAAAAGGCAGAAATTTCCCTTATTTTGGGGCAAAATTGCAGAAATTTCACTTATTTCAGGGTAATAAGTCAGAAATTTTTCTTATTTTGGGGCAAAAAAGACAGAAATTCTTTATGTTTTGGGGGAAAAAGACAGAAATTCCACTTATTTAGAGGCAAAAATGCAGAAATTCCCCTTATTTTGGAGCAAAAATGAAGAAATTTCCCTTTTTAATGGCAAAAAGTTATGCATTCTTCCTATTTTTGGGCAAAAAGGCAGAAATTCCTCGTTTTTTGGAGCAAAATTGCAGAAATTCCCCTAATTGTGGGGCAAAAAGGCAGAAATTTTATATGTTAGGGCAAAAAGACAGAAATTCTCCTTATTTTGGGGCAAAACTCAGAAATCCCACTTATTTTGGGGCAAAATTCCAGAAATTTCACTTATTTTGGGGCCAAAATGCAGAAATTTCACTTATTTCAGGGTAAAAAGGCAGAAATTTTCCTTATTTTGGGGTTAAAACGCCAAAATTTCCCTTATTTTGGGGCAAAAATGCAGAAATTCCTTTTATTTTGAGGTAAAATGGCTGAAATTCCCATTATTTGGGGGCAAAAAGGCAGAAATTTCCCTTATTTTGGAACAAAATTGCAAAAATTTCACTTACTTCAGGGTAATAAGTCAGAATTTTTCCTTTTTTGGGGCAAAAAAGACAGAAATTCCCTTTGTTTTGGGGGAAAAAGACAGAAATTCCACTTATTTAGAGGCAAAAAAGCAGAAATTCCCCTTATTTTGGAGCAAAAATGAAGAAATTTCCCTTTTTTATGGCAAAAAGGTATGCATTCTTCTTATTTTCGGGCAAAAAGGCAGAAATTCCCCGTATTTTGGAGCAAATATGCAGAAATTCCCCTAATTGTGGGGCAAAAAGGCAGAAATTACCTATATGTTGGGGCAAAAAGATAGAAATTCTCCTTTGTTTGGGGCAAAACTCAGAAATTCCACTTATTTTGGGGCAATATTCCAGAAATTTCCCTTATTTTTGGGCAAAATTGCAGAAATTTGACTTATTTTCAGGCAAAATTGCAGAAATTTAACTTATTTCAAAAAAAAGCAGAAATTTTCTTATTTTGGGGCAAAAAGGCAGAAATTTCTTTTATTTTGGTACAAAATTGCAGAAATTTTCCTTATTTTAGGGCAAAAAGGAAGAAATTTCCCATATTTTGGGCAAAAATGCAGAAATTCCCCTTATTTTGAGGGAAAAATGCTGAAATTCCCCTTATTTGAGGGCAAAAAGGCAGAAATTTCCCTTATTTTGGGGCAAAATTGCAGAAATTTCACTTATTTCAGGGTAATAAGTCAGAAATTTTTCTTATTTGGGGGCAAAAATACAGAAATTCCCTTTGTTTTGGGGGAAAAAGACAGAAATTCCACTTATTTAGAGGCAAAAAAAAAAAGAAATTCCCCTTATTTTGAAGCAAAAATGAAGAAATTTCCCTTTTTTATGGCAAATAGCTATGCATTCTTCTTATTTTCGGGCAAAAAGGCAGAAATTCCCTGTATTTTGGAGATAAATTTCAGAAATTCCCCTAATTGTGGGGCAAAAAGGCAAAAATTCCCTATATGTTGTGGCAAAAAGACAGAAATTCTCCTTATTTTGGGGCAAAACTCAGAAAGTCCACTTATTTTGGGGCAAAATTCCAGAAATTTCCCTTATTTTGGGGCAAAATTCCAGAAATTTCACTTATTTCAGAAAAAAAAAGCAGAAATTTTCTTATATTGGGGCAAAAAGGCAGAAAATTCTTTTATTTTGGTACAAAATTGCAGAAATTTTTCGTATTTTGGGGCAAAAAGGCAGAAATTTCCCTTATTTTGGGGCAAAAATGCAGAAATTCCACATATTTTGAGGTAAAAAGACTGAAATTCCCATTATTTTGGGACAAAAAAGCAGAAATTTCCCTTATTTTGGGGCAAAATTGCAGAAATTTCACTTATTTCATGGTAATAAGTCAGAAATTTTCTTTATTTTGGGGCAAAAAAACAGAAATTCCCTTTGTTTTGGGGGAAAAAAAAGATATTCCACTTATTTAGAGGCAAAAAATCAGAAATTCCCCTTATTTTGGAGCAAAATTTCAGAAATTCCCTTAATTGTGGGTCAAAAAGTCAGAAATTCCTTATATGTTGGGGCAAAAAGACAGAAATTCTCCTTATTTTGGGGCAAAACTCAGAAATACCACTTATTTTGGGGCAAAATTCCAGAAATTTCACTTATTTTGGGGCAAAATTTCAAAAATTTCACTTATTTTGTTGCAAAATTGCAGAAATTTCACTTATTTCAGAGAAAAAAGGCAGAAATTTTCCTTATTTTGGGGCAAAAAGTTAGAAATTCCTAATATTTTGTAGCAAAAATGCAGAAATTCCTTTTTTTTGAGGTAAAAAGGCTGAAATTCCTCTTATTTGGGGGCAAAAAGGCAGAAATTTCCCTTATTTTGGAACAAAATTGCATAAATTTCACTTACTTCAGGGTAATAAGTCAGAATTTTTCCTTTTTTGGGGCAAAAAAGACAGAAATTCCCTTTGTTTTGGGGAAAAAAGGCAAAAATTCCACTTATTTAGAGGCAAAAAAGCAGAAATTCCCCTTATTTTGGAGCAAAAATGAAGAAATTTCCCTTTTTTATGGCAAAAAGGTATGCATTCTTCTTATTTTCAGGCAAAAAGGCAGAAATTCCCTGTATTTTAGAGCAAAATTGCAGAAATTCCCCTAATTGTGGGGCAAAAAGGCAGAAATTCCCTATATGTTGGGGCAAAAAGACAGAAATTCTCCTTATTTTGGGGCAAAACTCAGAAATTCCACTTATTTTGGGGCAAAATTCCAGAAATTTCTCTTATTTTGGGGCAAAATTGCAGAAATTTCACTTATTTTGGGGCAAAATTGCAGAAATTTCACGTATTTCAGGAAAATAAAGCAGAAATTTTCCTATTTTGGGGCAAAAAGGCAGAAATTCCTAATATTTTGTGGCAAAAATGCAGAAATTCCCTTTATTTTGAGGTAAAAAGGCTGAAATCCCCCTTATTTGAGGGCAAAAAGGCAGAAATTTCCCTTATTTTGGGGCAAAATTGCAGAAATTTCACTTATTTCAGGGAAAAAAGGCAGAAATTTTCCTTATTTTGGGGCAAAAGGCAGAAATTACTAATATTTCTTGGCAAAAATGCAGAAATTCCGCTTATTTTGAGGTAAAAATGCTGAAATTCCTCTTATTTCAGGGCAAAAAGGCAGAAATTTCCCTTATTTTGGGGCAAAAATACAGAAATTCCCCTTATTTTGTGGCAAAAAGGCAGAAATTTCTTTTATTTTGGGGCAAAATTGCAGAAATTTCACTTATTTCAAGGCATAATTCAAAAATTCTTTTTATTTTTTTGCAAAAAGACAGAAATTCCGTTTATTTTTGGGTAAAAAGGCAGAAATTTCACTTTTTAAGGTAAAAAGGCAGAAATTCCTCTTATTTTGGGGCAAAAATGAAGAAATTTCCCTTTTTTGTGGCAGAAGGTATACATTCCCCTTATTTTCGGGCTAAAAAGCAGAAATTCCCCGTATTTTGGAGCAAATTTGCAGAAATTCCCCTAATTGTGAGGCAAAAAGCAGAAATTCCCTATATGTAAGGGCAAAAAGGCAGAAATTCCCCTTATTTTGGGGCAAAATTGCAGAAATTCTATTTATTTTGGGTCAAAATTGCAGAAATTTCACTTATTTTGGGGCAAAATTGCAGAAATTTCACTTATTTTGGGGCAAAATTGCAGAAATTTCACTTATTTTGGGGCAAAATTGAAGAAATTTCACTTATTTCATGGAAAAAAGGCAGAAATTTTCCTCATTTTGGGGCAAAATGGCAGAAATTACTAATATTTTGTGGCAAAAATGCAGAAATTCCCCTTATTTTGAGGGAAAAAAGGTTGAAATTCCCATTATTTGGGGGCAAAAAGGCAGAAGTTTCTCTCATTTTCGGGCAAAATTGCAGAAATTTCACTTACTTCAGGGTAATAAGTCAGAAATTTTCTTTATTTTGGGGCAAAAAAGACAGAACTTCCTTTTGTTTTGTGGGAAAAAGACAGAAATTCCACTTATTTAGAGGCAAAAAAGCAGAAATTCCCCTTATTTAGGAGCAAAAATGAAGAAATTTCTCTTTTTTATTGCAAAAAGGTATACATTCCCTTTATTTTCGGGCAAAAAGTCAGAAATTCCCCGTATTTTGTAGCAAAATTGCAGAAATTCTTCTAATTTTGGGGCAAAAATCAAAAATTCTCCTTATTTTGGGGCAAAATTTTAGAAATTTCTTTTATATTGGTACAGAATTGCAGAAGTATTTCTTATTTTGTGGCAAACAGGCAGTGATTTTCCATATTTTGGTGCAAAAAACTGAAATTCCCCTTATTTTGAGGTAAAATGCTGAAATACCCCATATTTTGGGGCAAAAAAACAGAAATTCTTCTCATTTTTGGGTAAAAAGGCACAAATTTCCCTTATTTTCTGGAAAAATTGCAGAAATTTCATTTATTTCAGGGCAAAAAGTCAGAAATTACTTTTATTTTGGGGCAAAAAGCAGAAATTTCTTTTATTTTGGTACAAAATTGTAGAAATTTTCCTTATTTTGGAACAAAAAGTCAGAAATTCCCCATATTTCGGGCAAAAGGCAGAAATTCCCCTTATTTTGAGGTAAAAAGTCTGAAATTCCCATTATTTTGGGGCAAAAAGGCAGAAATTCCCTTTACTTTGTGGCAAAAAAGCAGAAATTCCCATTAATTGGGGCAGAAAAGCAAAAATTTTCCTTATTTGGGGGCAATAAGGCAGAAATTTCCCATATTTTGTGGCAAAGAGGCAGAAATTCCCCTTATTTTGGGCAAAATTGCAGAAATTTCACTTATTTCAGGGCAAAAAGTCAGAAAATTGCCTTATTTTGGGGCAAAATCAGAAATTCTCCTAATTTTGAGGCCAAAAACAGAAATTCCCCTTATTTTGGGATAAAATTGTGGAAATTTCAAATATTTCAGGGCAAAAAGGCAGAAATTCCACATTATTTCGGGCAATAAGGAGAAATTCCCTGTATTTTGGAGCAAAATTTCAGAAATTCCCCTTATATTGGTGCAAAAATGCAGAAATTCCCTTTATTTTGGTTCAATAAGGCAGAAATTCCCCGTATTTTGAAGCAAAATTGCACATATTCCCCTTATTTTGAGGGAAAATGCAGAAATTCACATTATTTTGAGGCAAAAGACAGAAATTCTCCTTATTTTGGGGCCAAACTCAGAAATTCCACTTATTTTGGGGCAAAATTCCAGAAATATCCCTTATTTGGGGGCAAAATTGCAGAAATTTCACTTATTTTGGGGCAAAATTGCAGAAATTTCACTTATTTCAGAAAAAAAAGCAGAAATTTTTTTATTTTGAGGCAAAAAGGCAGAAATTTTTTTTATTTTGGTACAAAATTGCAGAAATTTTTCTTATTTTGGGGCAAAAAGGCAGAAATTTCCCATATTTTGGGGCAAAAATGCAGAAATTCCCCTTATTTTGAGGTAAAAGGCTGAAATTCCCATTATTTGGAGGCAAAAAGGCAGAAATTTCCCTTATTTTAGGGCAAAATTGCAGAAATTTCACTTATTTCAGGGTAATAAGTCAGAAATTTTCCTTATTTTGGGGCAAAAAAGACAGAAATTCCCTTTGTTTTGGGGGAAAAAACAGAAATTCCACTTATTTAGAGGCAAAAAAGCAGAATTTCCCCTTATTTTGAAGCAAAAATGAAGAAATTTCCCCTTTTTATGGCAAAAAGGTATGCATTCTTCTTATTTTCGGGCAAAAAGGCAGAAATTCCTTGAATTTTGGTCTAAAATTGCAGAAATTCCCCTAATTGTGGGGCAAAAAGGCAGAAATTCCCCACATTTTGGGGCAAAAAGGCACAAATTTCCCTTATTTTCGGGCAAAATTTCCGAAATTTTATTTATTTCAGGGCAAAAATTCAGAAATTACTTTTATTTTGGGGCAAAAAGCAGAAATTTCTTTTATTTTGGTATAAAAATGAAGAAATTTTCCTTATTTTTGGAACAAAAAGTCAGAAATTCCCCATATTTTGGGCAAAAGGAAGAAATTCCCATTATTTTTAGCTAAAAAGGCTGAAATTCCCGTTATTTTGGGGCAAAAAGGCAGAAATTCCCTTTACTTTGTGGCAAAAGGCAGATATTCCCATTAATTGGGGCAGAAAAGCAAAAATTTTCCTTATTTGGGGGCAATAAGGCAGAAATTCCCCATATTTTGTGGCAAAAAAGCAGAAATTCCCCTTATTTGGAGGGAAAATGCTGAAATTCCCCTTATTTTGGCAAAAAGCCAGAAATTCCCCTTATTTTGGGGCAAAATTGCAGAAATTTCACTTATTTCAGGGCAAAAAGTCAGAAAATTGCCTTATTTTAGGGCAAAAAGCAGAAATTCTTTTAATTTTGAGGCCAAAAACAGAAATTCCTTTTATTTTGGGGTAAAATTGTGGAAATTTCAAATATTTCAGGGCAAAAACGCAGAAATTCCACATTATTTCGGGCAATAAGGCAGAAATTCCCTGTATTTTGGAGCAAAATTTCAGAAATTCCCCTTATATTGGTGCAAAATTGCAGAAATTCCCTTTATTTTGGTTCAATAAGGCAGAAATTCCCCGTATTTTGAAGCAAAATTGCACATATTCCCCTAATTTTGAGGGAAAATGCAGAAATTCACATTATTTTGGGGCAAAAAGACAGAAATTCTCGTTATTTTGGGGCAAAACTTAGAAATTCCACTTATTTTGGGGCAAAATTCCAGAAATTTCTTTTATTTTGGGGCAAAATTGCAGAAATTTCACTTATTTTGTGGAAAAATTGCAGAAATTTCACTTATTTCAGGGAAAAAAGGCAGAAATTTTTTGTATTTTGGAGCACAATGGCAGAAATTCTTAATATTTTGTGGCAAAAATGCAGAAATTCCCCTTATTTTGGGGCAATAAGACAGAAATTCCCCTTATTTTGTGGCAAAAAGGCAGAAATTTCTTTTTTTGGGGGGCAAAATTGCAGAAATTTCACTTACTTCAGGGAATAATTCAAAAATTCCTTTTATTTTGGGGCAAAAAGACAGAAATTTCCCTTTTTTGTGGCAAAAGGTATACATTCCCCTTATTTTCGGGCTAAAAATAAGAAATTTCCCGTATTTTAGAGCAAAATTGCAGAAATTCCCCTAATTGTGGGGCAAAAAGGCAGAAATTTCCTATATGTTGGGAAAAAAAGACAAAATTCTTTTTATTTTGGGGCAAAACTTATAAATTCCACTTATTTTGTGGCAAAATTCCAGAAATTTCAATTATTTTTGAGCAAAATTAGAGAAATTTCACTTATTTTGGGGCAAAATTGCAGAAATTTCACTTCTTTCAGAAAAAAAGGCAGAAATTTTCTTAATTGGGGGTAAAAAGGCAGCAATTTCCTTTATTTTGGTAAAAAATTGCAGAAAATTTTCTTATTTTGGGGCATAAAGGCAGAAATTTCCCATATTTTGGGGCAAAAATGCAGAAATTCCCTTTATTTTGAGGTAAAAAGGCTGAAATTCCCCTTATTTGGGGGCAAAAACGCAGAAATTTTCCTTATTTTAGGGCAAAATTGCAGAAATTTCACTTATTTCAGGGTAATAAGTCAGAAATTTTCTTTATTTTGGGGCAAAAAAGACATAAATTCCTTTTGTTTTGGGGGGAAAAGACAGAAATTCCACTTATTTAGAGTCAAAAAACAGAAATTCCCCTTATTTTGGAGCAAAAATGAAGAAATTTCACTTTTTTTACGCCAAAAGGTATGCATTCTTCTTATTTTCAGGCAAAAAGGCAGAAATTCCCCATATTTTGAAGCAAAATTGCAGAAATTCCCCTAATTGTGGGGCAAAAAGGCAGAAATTCCCTATATGTTGGGGCAAAAAGACAGAAATTCTCCTTATTTTGGGGCAAAACTCAGAAATTCCACTTATTTTTGGGCAAAATTCCATAAATTTCTCTTATTTTGGGGCAAAATTGCAGAAATTTTCCTTATTTTGGCGCAAAATTGCAGAAATTTCACTAATTTTGGGGCAAAATTGCAGAAATTTCACTTATTTCAGGGAAAAAAGGCAGAAATTTTCCGTATTTTGGAGCACAATGGCAGAAATTCTTACTATTTTGTGGCAAAAATGCAGAAATTCCCCTTATTGTGAGGTAAAAAGGCTGAAATTCCCCTTATTTGGGGGCAAAAAGGCAGAAATTTCCCTTATTTTGGGGCAGAAAGACAGAAATTCTACTTATTTTGTGGCAAAAAGGCAGAAATTTCTTTTATTTTGGGGCAAAATTGCAGAAATTTCATTAATTTCAGGGCATAATTAAAAAATTCCTTTTATTTTGGGGCAAAAAGTCAGAAATTCCGTTTATTTTTGGGTTAAAAGGCAGAAATCTCACTTATTTTGAGGTAAAAAAACAGAAATTTTTCTTATTTGGGGCAAAAATGAAGAAATTTCCCTTTTCTGTGGCTAAAGTTATACATTCTTTTTATTTTCGGGCTAAAAAGCAGAAATTCCCTGTATTTTGGAGCAAAATTGCAGATATTCCCCTAATTGTGGGGCAAAAAGGAAGAAATTCCCTATATGTTGGTGCAAAAAGATAGAAATTCTCCTTATTTTTGGGCAAAACTCATAAATTCCACTTATTTTGTGGCAAAATTCCAGAAATTTCACTTATTTTGGGGCAAGATTGCCGAAATTTCTTTTATTTTAGGGCAAAATTGCAGAAATTTCACTTATTTCAGAAAAAAAGCAGAAATTTTCTTATTTAAGGGCAAAAAGTCAGAAATTTCTTTTATTTTGGTACAAAATTGCAGAAATTTTTCTTATTTTGGGGCAAAAAGGCAGAAATTTCCCTTATTTTGGGGCAAAAATGCAGAAATTCCCTTTATTTTGATGTAAAAAGGTTGAAATTCCCTTTATTTGGGGGCAAAAAGGCAAAAATTTCACTTATTTTGGAGCAAAATTGCAGAAATTTCACTTATTTCAGGGAAAAAAGTAAGTAATTTTCCTTATTTTGGGGCAAAAAGGCAGAAATTCCTAATATTTTGTGGCAAAAATGCAGAACTTTTCCTTATTTTGAGGTATAAAGGCTTAAATTCCCCTTATTTGGGGGCAAATAGGCAGAAATTTCCTTTATTTTGGGGCAAAATTGCAGAAATTTCACTTATTTCAAGATAATAAGTCAGAAATTTTCCTTATTTTGGGGCAAAAAAAGACAGAAATTCCCTTTGTTTTGGGGAAAAAAGACAGAAATTCCACTTATTTAGAGACAAAAAATAGAAATTCCCCTTATTTTTGAGAAAAAATTAAAAAATTTCTCTTTTTATGGCAAAAAGGTATGCATTCTTCTTATTTTCGGGCAAAAAGGCAGAAATTCCCCGTATTTTGGAGCAAAATTGCAGAAATTCCCCTAATTGTGGGGCAAAAAGGCAGAAATTCCCCTCATTTTGGGGCAAAAAGGCACAAATTTCCCTTATTTTCGGGCAAAATTGCCAAAATTTCATTTATTTCAGGGCAAAAATTCAGAAATTACTATTATTTTGGGACAAAAAGCAGAAATTTCTTTTATTTTGGTACAAAATTGAAGAATTTTTTCTTATTTTGGAACAAAAAGTCAGAAATTCCCCATATTTTGGGCAAAAGGAAGAAATTCCCACTATTTTGAGGTAAAAAGACTGAAATTCCCGTTATTTTGGGGCAAAAAGGCAGAATTTCCCTTTACTTTGTGGCAAAAATGGAGAAATTCCCGTTAATTCGGGCAGAAAAGGAAAAATTTTCCTTATTTGGGGGCAATAAAGCAGAAATTCCCCATATTTTGTGGCAAAAAGGCAGAAATTCCCCTTATTTAGAGGTAAAATGCTGAAATTCCCCTTATTTTGGCAAAAAAGCAGAAATTCCCCTTAATTTGGGGCAAAATTGCAGAAATTTCACTTATTTCAGGGCAAAAAGTCAGAAAATTGCCTTATTTTGGGGCAAAAGCAGAAATTCTCCTAATTTTGGGGCCAAAAACAGAAATTTTCCTTATTTTGGGGTAAAATTGTGGAAATTTCAAATATTTCAGGGCAAAAAGGCAGAAATTCCACATTATTTCGGGCAATAAGGCAGAAATTCCCTGTATTTTGGAGCGAAATTTCAGAAATTCCCCTTATATTGGTGAAAAAATGCAGAAATTCCCTTTATTTTGGTTCAATAAGGCAGAAATTCCCGGTATTTTGAAGCAAAATTGCACATATTCCCCTAATTTTGAAGGAAAATGCAGAAATTCACATTATTATGAAGCAAAAAGACAGAAATTCTTCTTATTTTGAGGCACAACTCAGAAATTCCCCTTGTTTTGGGGCAAAATACCAGAAATTTCCCTTATTTTGGGGCAAATTTGCAGAAATTTCACATATTTTGGGGCAAAATTGCAGAAATTTAACTTATTTCGGAAAAAAAAGCAGAAATTTTCTTATTTTGGGGCTAAAAGGCAGAAATTTATTTTATTTTATACAAAACTTCAGAAATTTTTCTTATTTTGGGGCAAAAAGGAAGAAATTTTCCATATTTTGGGGCAAAAATGCAGTAATTCCCCTTATTTTGGGGCAAAATTCCAGAAATTTCCCTTATTTTGGGGCAAAAAGGCAGAAATTTCACTTATTTCAGGAAAAAAAGGCAGAAATTTTTCTTATTTTGGGGCAAAAAGGCAGAAATACCTAATATTTTGTTGCAAAAATGCAGAAATTCTCCTTATTTTGAGGTAAAAAGGCTGAAATTCCTTTTATTTGGGGGCAAAAAGGCAGAAATTTCCTTTATTTGGGGCAAAATTGCAGAAATTTCACTAATTTCGGGGTAATAAGTCAGAAATTTTCCTTATTTTGGGGCAAAAAAGACAGAAATTTCCTCTGTTTTGGGGGAAAAAGAGAGAAATTCCACCTATTTAGAGGCAAAAATGCAGAAATTCCCATTATTTTTGAGCAAAAATGAAGAAATTTCCCTTTTTTATGGCAAAAAGGTATGCATTCTTCTTTTTTTTGGGCAAAAAGGCAGAAATTCCCCGTGTTTTGAAGCAAAATTGCAGAAATTCCCGTAATTGTTGGGCAAAAATATAGAAATTCCCTATATGTTCGGGCAAAAAGACAGAAATTCTCCTTTTTTTGGGGCAAAACTCAGAAATTCCACATTTTTTGGGGCCAAATTCCAGAAATTTCCCTTATATTAAGGCAAAATTGCAGAAATTTCACTTATTTTGGGGCAAAATTGCAGATATTTCAATTATTTAAGTGAAAAAAAGCAGAAATTTTTTAATTTTAGAGCAAAAAGGCAGAAATTCATAATATTTTGTGGCAAAAATGCAGAAATTCCCTTATTTTGAGGTAAAAAACTGAAATTCCCCTTATTTGGGAGCAAAAAGGCAGAAATTTCCCTTAATTTGGGGCAAAATTGCAGAAATTTCACTTATTTCAGGGTAATAAGTCAGAAATTTTCATTATTTTGGGGCAAAAAAACCAGAAATTCCCTTTGTTTTGGGGGAAAAAGACAAAAATTCCACTTATTTAGAGGCAAAAAAGCAGAAATTCCCCTTATTTTTGAGCAAAAATGAAGAAATTTCCCTTTTTTATGGCAAAAAGGTATGCATTCTTCTTATTTTCGGGCAAAAAGGCAGAAATTCCCAGTATTTTGAAGCAAAATTGCAGAAATTCCCCTAATTGTGGGGCAAAATGCAGAAATTCCCTATATGTTGGGGCAAAAAACAGAAATTCTCCTTTTTTTGGGGCAAAACTCAGAAATTCCACTTATATTGGGGCAAAGTTCCAGAAATTTCCCTTATTTTGGGGTAAAATTGCAGAAATTTCACTTATTTTGGGGCAAAATTGCAGAAATTTCACTTATTTCAGAAAAAAAAGCAGAAATTTTTTTATTTCGGGGCAAAAAGGCAGAAATTTCTTTTATTTTGGTACAAAATTGCGGAAATTTTTCTTATTTTGTGGCAAAAAGGCAGAAAATCCCATATTTTGGGGCAAAAATGCAGAAATTCATTTTATTTTGAGGTAAAAAGACAGAAATTCCCCTTATTTTGTGGCAAAAAGGCAGAAATTTCCCTTATTTTGGGCCACACTTGCAGAAATTTCACTTATTTCAGGGTAATAAGTCAGAAATTTTTCTTATTTTGGGACAAAAAAGACAGAAATTCCCTTTGTTTTGGGGGAAAAATACAGAAATTCCACTTATTTAGAGGCAAAAATGCAGAAATTCCCCTTATTTTGGAGCAAAAATGAAGAAATTTCTCTTTTTTGTGGCAAATGGTATACATTCCCCTTATTTTCGGGCTAAAAAGCAGAAATTCCCCGTATTTTGGAGCAAAATTGCAGAAATTCCCCTAATTGTGGGGCAAAAAGGCAGAAATTCCCTATATGTTAGGGCAAAAAGACAGAAATTCTCTTTATTTCGGGGCAAAATTCAGTAATGCAACTTATTTTGGGGCAAAATTCCAGAAATTTCTCTTATATTTGGGCAAAATTGCAGAAATTTCACTTATTTTGGGGCAAAATTGCAGAAATTTCACTTATTTTAGGGAAAAAAGGCAGAAACTTTCCTTATTTTGTGGCTAAAAGGCAGAAATTCCCCTTATTTTGGGGCAAAAAGGCAGAAATTCACCTTATTCTGGGGTAAAATTGCAGACATTTCACATATTTCAGGGCAAAAAGGCAGAAATTCGCCTTTTTTGGGGGCAAAAATGCAGAAATTCCCCTTATTTTGAGATAAAAGTGCAGAAAATTCCCTTGTTTGGCGGCAAAAAGGCAGAAAATCCCCTTAATTTCGGGCAAAAAGGCAGATATTCCCTGTATTTTAGAGCAAAATTGCAGAAATTCCCCTAATATTGGGGCAAAAAGGCAGAAATTCCCTTTATTTTGGGGCAAAAATACAGAAATTCTCCTTATTTCGGGGCAAAAATCAGAAATTTCCCTAATTTTGGGGCAAAATTTTAGAAATTTCTTTTATTTTGGTACAGAATTGCAGAAATTTTTCTTATTTTGTGGCAAAAAGGCAGAAATTTTCTATATTTTGGTGCAAAAAGGCTGAAATTCTTCTTTTTTTGAGGTAAAATGCTGAAATTCCCCATATTTTGGGGCAAAAAGGCAGAAATTCTTCTCATTTTGGGGCAAAAAGGCACAAATTTCGCTTATTTTCGGGCCAAATTGCAGAAATTTCATTTATTTCAGGGCAAATAGTCAGAAATTACTTTTATTTTGGGGCAAAAAGCAGAAATTTCTTTTATTTTGTTACAAATTGAAGAAATTTTCCTTATTTTGGAACAAAAAGTCAGAAATTCCCCATATTTTGGGCAAAAGGCAGAAATACCCCTTATTTTGAGGTAAAAAGGCTGAAATTCCCGTTATTTTGGGGCAAAAAGGCGTAAATTCCCTTTACTTTGTGGCAAAAAGGCAGAAATTCCCGTTAATTGGGGCAGAAAAGCAAAAATTTTCCTTATTTGGGGGCAATAAGGCAGAAATTCCCCATATTTTGTGGAAAAATGTCAGAAATTCCCCTTATTTTGGGGCAAAATTCCAAAAATTTCCTTTTTTTGGGGGCACAATTGCAGAAATCTCTCTTATTTTGGAGCAAAATTGCAGAAATTTCACTTATTTCAAGAAAAAAACGCAGAAATTTTTTTTATTTTGGGGCAAAAAGGCAGAAATTACTTTTATTTTGGTACAAAATTGCAGAAATTTTCTTGATTTTGGGGCAAAAATACAGAAATTCCCCATATTTTAGGGCAAAAAGGCAGAAATTCCCCTTATTATGAGGTAAAAAGGCTGAAATTCCCCTTTTTTGGGGCAAAAAGACAGAAATTCCCCTTATTTTGTGGCAAAAAGATAGAAATTTCCCTTATTTTGGGGCAAAATTGCAGAAATTTCACTGATTTTAGGGTAATAAGTCAGAAATTCCCCTTATTTTGGAGCAAAAATGAAGAAATTTTTCTTTTTTATGGCAAAAAGGTATACATTCCCTTTATTTTCGGGCAAAAAGGCAGAAATTACCCGTATTTTGGAGCAATATTGCAGAAATTCCCCTAATTTTGGGGCAAAAACGCAGAACTTCCCCTTATTTTGGGGTAAAGCTGCAGAAATTTCACTTATTTCGCGGCAAAAAGGCAGAAATTCCCTTTATTATCGGCGAAAAAGGCAAAAAATCCCCGTATTTTGGAGCAAAATTGCAGAAATTCACCTAATTATGGGGTAAAACATGCAGTAATTTTCTTTATTTTGGGGCAAAAAGGCAGAAATTCCCCTTATTTTGAGGCAAAAGGCAGAAATTCCCCTTATTTTAGGACAAAATTGCAGAAATTTCCCTTATTTGGGGACAAAAAACAGGAATTCCCTTTATTTTGGGGCAAAATTGCAGAAAATTCCTTTATTATGGAGAAAAATTGCAGAAATTTCTTTTATTTTAAGGCAAATTTGCAGAAATTTCACTTATTTCAGGGTAATAAGTCAGAAATTTTCCTAATTTTGGGGCAAAAAGACAGAAATTCCCTTTGTTTTGGGGGAAAAAGACAGAAATTCCACTTATTTAGAGACAAAAATGCAGAAATTCCCCTTATTTTTGAGCAAAAATGAAGAAATTTCCCTTTTTTATGGCAAAAAGGTATGCATTCTTCTTATTTTCGGGGAAAAAGGCAGAAATTCCCCATATTTTGAAGCAAAATTGCAGAAATTCCCCTAATTGTGGGGCAAAACTGCAGAAATTCCCTATATGTTTGGGCAAAAAACAGAAATTCTCCTTATTTTGGGGCAAAACTCAGAAATTCCACTTATTTTGGGGCAAAATTCCAGAAATTTCCCTTATTTTGGGGCAGAATTGCAGAAATTTCACTTATTTTGGGGCAAAATTTCAGATATTTCACTTATTTAAGGGAAAAAAAGCAGAAATTTTTTTATTTTTGTGCAAAAAGGCAGAAATTCCTAATATTTTGTGGCAAAAATGCAGAAATTCCCCTTATTTTGAGGTAAAAAAGCTGAAATTCCCCTTATTTGGGGGCAAAAAGGCAGAAATTTCCCATAATTTGGGGCAAAATTGCAGAAATTTCACATATTTCAGGGTAATAAGTCAGAAATTTTCATTATTTTGGGGCAAAAAAGACAGAAATTCCCTTTGTTTTGGGGGAAAAAGGCAGAAATTCCACTTATTTAGAGGCAAAAAGCAGAAATTCCCCTTATTTTGGAGCAAAAATGAAGAAATTTCCCTTTTTTATGGCAAAAAGGTATGCATTCTTTTTATTTTTGGGCAAAAAGGCAGAAATTCCCCGTATTTAGGAGCAAAATTGCAGAAATTCCCCTAATTGTGGAACAAAAAGGCAGAAATTCCCTATATGTTAGGGCAAAAAGACAGAAATTCTCCTTATTTTGGGGCAAAACTCAGAGATTCCACATATTTTGGGGCAAAATTTTAGAAATTTCCCTCATTTTGAGGGAAAACTCAGAAATTTCTCTTATTTTGGGGCAAAATTGAAGAAATTTCACTTATTTAAGAAAAAAGAAAAGCAGAAATTTTCTTATTTTTGCGCAAAAAGTCAGAAATTTCTTTTACTTTGGTACAAAATTGCAGAAATTTTTCTTATTTTGTGGCAAAAAGGCAGAATTTTTCCATATTTTGGGGCAAAAATGCAGAAATTCCCCTTATTTTGAGGTAAAAAGGCTGAAATTCTTCTTATTTGGGGGCAAAAAGGCAGAAATTTCCCTTATTTTGGGGCAAAATTGCAGAAATTTCACTTACTTCAGGGTAATAAGTCAGAAATTTTCCTTATTTTGGGGCAAAAATACAGAATTTCCCTTTGTTTTGGGGGAAAGAGACAGAAATTCCACTTATTTAGAGGCAAAAATGTAGAAATTCCCCTTATTTTGGAGCAAAAATGAAGAAATTTCCGTTTTTTATGGCAAAAAGGTATGCATTCTTCTTATTTTCGGGCAAAAAGGTAGAAATTCCTTATATTTTGGAGCAAAATTGCAGAAATTCCCCTAATTGTGGGGCAAAAAGGCAGAAATTCCCTATATGTTAGGACAAAAATACAGAAATTTTCCTTATTTTGAGGCAAAACTCAGAAATTTCACTTATTTTGTGGCAAAATTGCAGAAATTTCACTTATTTCAGGGAAAAAAAGCAGAAATTTTCTTATTTTGGGGCAAAAAAGCAGAAATTTATTTTATTTTGGTACAAAATTGCAGAAATTTTTCTTATTTTGGGTAAAAAAACAGAAATTTCCCATATTTTGGGGCAAAAATGCAGAAATTCCTTTTATTTTGAGGTAAAAAGGCTGAAATTCCCCTTATTTGGGGGCAAAAAGGCAGAAATTCCCCTTATTTTGGGGCAAAAAGCAGACATTTCCCTTATGTTGGGGAAAAATTTTAGAAATTTAACTTATTTCAGGGCAAAAAGTCAGAAATTTCCCTTATTTTGGGGCAAAAAGACAGAATTTCCTTTTATTTTTGGGGAAAAGTCAGAAATTGCACTTATTTTGAGCCAAAAGGCGAAAAATCACCTTATTTTGGGATAAAAATGAAGAAATTTCCTTTTTTTATGGCAAAAATATATACATTCTCTTTATTTTCGGGCAAAAAGGCAGAAATTCCACGTATTTTGGAGTAAAATTGTAGAAATTCCCCTAATTTTGGGACCAAAACGCAGAACTTCCCCTTATTTTAGGGTAAAACTGCAGAAATTTCACTTATTTCGCGGCAAAATGGAAGAAATTCCCTTTATTTTCGGCGAAAAAGGCCGAAAATCCCCGTATATTGGAGCAAAATTGCAGAAATTCACCTAATTTTGGGGTAAAACATGCAGTAATTTTCTTTATTTTGGGGCAAAAGGGCAGAAATTCTTCGTTTTTTTGGGCAAAAAGCAGAAATTCCCCTTATTTCAGGGCAAAATTGCAGAAATTTCCCTTATTTGGGGACAAAAAACAGAAATTCCCTATATTTGGGGGCAAAATTGCAGAAAATTCCTTTATTTTGGGAAAAAATTGCAGAAATTTCTTTTATTTTAAGGCAAAATTGCAGAAATTTCACTTATTTCAGAGAAAAAAGCAAAAATTTTTGTTATTTTAGGGCAAAATGCAGAAATTCCCATTATTTTGGGGCAAAAAGGCAGAAATTCACCTTATTTTGGGGTAAAATTGCAGACATTTCACATATTTCAGGGCAAAAATGTAGAAATTCCCCTTATTTGGGGGCAAAAAGGCAGAAATTCCCCTTATTTTGGGATAAAATTGCAGAAATTTCCTTGTTTGGGGGCAAAAAGGCAGAAAATCCCCTTAATTTTGGGCAAAAAGGCAGAAATTCCCCGTATTTTAGAGCAAAATTGCAGAAATTCCCCTAATGTTGGGGCAAAAATGCAGAAATTCCCTTTATTTGCGCAAATCGGCAGAAGTTCCCCTTATTTTCAGGAAAAGAGGCAGAAATTCCCTGTATTTTGAAGTAAAATTACAGAAACTCCCCTAATTTTGGGGCAAAAAGGCAGAAATTCCCTTTATTTTGGGGCAAAAATACAGAAATTCTCCTTATTTCTGGGCAAAAATTAGAAATTTCCCTATTTTTGGGACAAAATTTTAATAATTTCTTTTATTTTGGTACAGAATTGCAGAAATTTTTCTTATTTTGTGGCAAAAAGGCAGAAATTTTCTATATTTTGGTGCAAAAAGGCTGAAATTTCCCTTTTTTTGAGGTAAAATGCTGAAATTCCCCATATTTTGGGGCAAAAAGGCAGAAATTTTCTATATTTTGGTGCAAAAAGGCTGAAATTCCCCTTTTTTTGAGGTAAAATGCTGAAATTCCCCTCATTTTGGGGCAAAAAGGCACAAATTTTCCTTATTTTCGGGCCAAATTGCATGAATTTCATTTATTTCAGGGCAAAAGTCAGAAATTACTTTTATTTTGGGGCAAAAAGCAGAAATTTCTTTTATTTTGGTACAAATTGAAGAAATTTTCCTTATTTTGGAACAAAAAGTCAGAAATTCCCCATATTTTGGGCAAAAGACAGAAATTCCCCTTATTTTGAGGTAAAAAGTTTGAAATTCCCATTATTTTGGGGCAAAAAGGCAGAAATTCCCCTTAGTCTCGGTGAAAATGGCAGAAAATCTCCGTATTTTGGAGCAAAATTGCAGAAATTCACCTAATTTTAGGAAAAAAAATACAGTAATTTTCTTTATTTTGTGACAAAAAGGCAGAAATTCTCCTTATTTTGGGGCAAAAGGCAGAAATTCCCCTTATTTTAGGGCAAAATTGCAGAAATTTCCCTTATTTGGGGGAAAAAACAGAAATTCCCCTTATTTTAGGGAAAAATTGCAGAAATTTCCCTTATTATGGGGAAAAATTGCAGAAATTTCCCTTATTTTAGGGCAAAATTGCAGAAATTTCACTTATTTCAGAGAAAAAAAGCAAAAATTTTTCTTATTTTGTGGCAAAAAGCAGAAATTTCCCTTATTTTGAGGTAATAAGTCTGAAATTCCGCTTATTTTGAGGCAAAACGGCAGAAATTCCCCTTATTTTGTGGTAAAATTGCAGAAATTTCAAATATTTCAAAGCAAAATTGCATAAATTCTTCTAATTTTGGGGCAAAAAGGCAGAAATTCCCTTATTTTGGGGTAAAACTGCAGAAATTTCACTAATTTTGCGGCAAAATGGCAGAAATTCTCCTTATTCTCGGCGAAAATGGCAAAAAATCTCCGTATTTTGGAGCAAAATTGCAGAAATTCACCTAATTTTGGGGTAAAAAATACAGTAATTTTCTTTATTTTGTGACAAAAAGGCAGAAATTCCCCTTATTTTGGGGCAAAAGGCAGAAATTCCCCTTATTTTAGGGCAAAATTGCAGAAATCTCCCTTATTTGGGGGAAAAACAGAAATTCCCCTTATTTTGGGGAAAAATTACAGAAATTTCCCTTATTATGGGGAAAAATTGCAGAAATTTTCCTTATTTTAGGGCAAAATTGCAGAAATTTCACTTATTTCAGAGAAAAAAAAGCAAAAATTTTTCTTATTTTGGGGCAAAAAGGCAGAAATACCCATTATTTTAAGGCAAAAAGGCAGAAATTCACCTTATTTTGGGGTAAAATGCTGAAATTCCCCATATTTTGGGGCAAAAGGCAGAAATTCCTTTCATTTTGGGGCAAAAAGGCACAAATTTCCTTTATTTTCGGGAAAAATTGCAGAAATTTCATTTATTTTAGGGTAAAAAGTCAGAAATTCCTTATATTTTGTGGCAAAAAGCAGAAAATTCCCTTATTTTGAGGTAATAAGGCTGAAATTCCCCTTATTTTGGGGCAAAAAGGCAGAAATTCCCCTTATTTTGTGGTAAAATTGCAGAAATTTCAAATATTTCAGGGCAAAATGGCAGAAATTCCTTTTATTTTGGGGCAAAAAGATGAAATCCCTAATTCTTGGCTAAAATTGAAGAAATTTCACTTATGTTGGGACAAAAAGGCAGAAATTCCACTTAATTTCGGGCAAAAAGGCAGAAATGACCTGTATTTTGGAGCAAAATTGCAGAAATTCTTTAATATTGGTGAAAAATGAAGAAATTCTCTTTATTTTGGGGCAAAAAGGCAGAAATTCTCCATATTTTGGTGCAAAAAGGCTAAATTCCCCTTATTTTGATGTAAAATGCTAAAATTCCCCATATTTTGGGGCAAAAGGCAGAAATTCCCAAAATTTGGGGTAAAAAGGCACAAATTTCCCTTATTTTCGGGCAAAATTGCAGAAATTTCATTTATTTCAGGGCAAAAAGTCAGCAATTCCCCATATTTTGGGGCAAAAAGCAGAAATTTCTTTTATTATGGTACAAAATTGAAGAAATTTTCCTTATTTTGGAACAAAAAGGCAGAAATTCCCCATATTTTGGAGCAAAAGGGAGAAATTCTTCTTATTTTGAGGTAAAATGCAGAAATTCCCCAAATATTGGGGGAAAATGCAGAAATTCCCTTTATTTTGGGGCTAAAAGGCAGAAATTCCCCGTATTTTGAAGCAAAATTGCAGAAATTCTCATAATTTTCGGGCAAAAAGGCAAAAATTCTCCTTATTTTGGGGCAAAAAGACAGAAAATCTCCTTTTTTCGGGAGCAAAAAGTCAGAGATTCCCCTTATTTTGGGGCAAAATTGCAGAAATTTTCTTTACATTTAGGCAAAATTGCAGAAATTTCTCTTATTTTGGGGCAAAATTGCAGAAATTTCACTTATTTCAGGGAAAAAAGAAAAAAATTTTCCTTATTTTGGGGCAAAAAGGCAGAAATTCCTAATATTTTGTGGCAAAAATGCAGAAATTCTCCTTATTTTGAGGTAAAAAGGCTGAAATTCCCCTTATTTGGGGGCAAAAAGGCAGAAATTTCCCTTATTTTGGGGCAAAATTTAGAAATTTCACTTATTTCAGTGTAATAAGTCAGAAATTCCCCTTATTTTGGGGCAAAAAAGACAGAAATTCCCTTTGTTTTGGGGGAAAAAGACAGAAATTTCACTTATTTAGGGGCAAAAAGGCAGAAATTCCCCTTATTTTGGAGCAAAAATAAAGAAATTTCCCTTTTTTTATGGCAAAAAGTTATGCATTCCCCTTATTTTCGGGCAAAAATGCAAAAATTCCCCGTATTTTGAAGCAAAATTGCAGAAATTCTTCTAATTTTGGGGCAAAAGGCAGAAATTCCCTTTATTTTGGGGCAAAAATCAGAAATTCCCCTTATTTTGGGGCAAAAATCCAGAAATTTCCCTTATTTTGGGGCAAAATTGCCGGAATTTACCTTATTTTGGTGCAAAATTGCCGAAATTTCCCTTATTTGGGGCAAAATTGCAGAAATTTCACTTATTTTCAAGGAAAACAAATGAAATTTACTTTATTTTGGGGCAAAAAGGGAGAAATACCCCTTATTTTGGGGCAAAATTGCAGAAATTTTTCTTATTTTGGGGCAAAAAGGCAGAAATTCCTTATATTTTGGGGCAAAAAGGCAGAAATTCCCCTTATTTTGAGTTAATAAGGCTGAAATTCCCCTTATTTTGGGGCAAAAAGGCAGAAATTCCTCTTATTTTGAGGTAAAATTGCAGAAATTTCAAATATTTCAGGGCAAAATGGCAGAAATTCTCCTTATTTTGGGGCAAAAAGATGAAATCCCTAATTTTTGGCTAAAATTGAAGAAATTTCACTTATTTCGGGACAAAAAGGCAGAAATTCCACTTAATTTCGGGCAAAAAGGCAGAAATGACCCGTATTTTGGAGCAAAATTGCAGAAATTCCTATAATATTGGTGAAAAATGCAGAAATTCCATTTATTTTGGGGAAAAATGCAGAAATTCTCCATATTTTGGTGTAAAAAGGCTGAAATTCCCCTTATTTTGAGGTAAAATGCTGAAATTCCCCATATTTTGGGGCAAAAGGCAGAAATTCCCAAAATTTGGGGTAAAAAGGCACAAATTTCCCTTATTTTTGGGCAAAATTGCAGAAATTTCATTTATTTCAGGGTAAAAAGTCAGAAATTCCCCATATTTTGGGGCAAAAAGCAGAAATTTCCTTTATTATGGTACAAAATTGAAGAAATTTTCCTTATTTTGGAACAAAAAGGCCGAAATTCCTCATTTTGGGCCAAAAGGCAGAAATTCTTCTTATTTTGAGGTAAAATGCAGAAATTCCTCTTATTTAGAGGTAAAATGCAGAAATTCCCCAAATATTGGGGGAAAATGAAGAAATTCCCTTTATTTTGGGGCTTAAAGGCAGAAATTCCCCGTATTTTGAAGCAAAATTGCAGAAATTCTCATAATTTTCGGGCAAAAAGGCAGAAATTCTCCTTATTTTGGGGCAAAAAGACAGAAAATCTCCTTTTTTTTGGGAGCAAAGAGTCAGAAATTCCCCTTATTTTGGGTCAAAATTGCAGAAATTTCCTTTACATTTGGGCAAAATTGCAGAAATTTCCCTTATTTTGGGGCAAAATTGCAGAAATTTCACTTATTTCAGAAAAAAAGCAGAAATTTTCTTATTTTGGGGCAAAAAGGCAGAAATTTCTTTTATTTTGGTATAAAATTGCAGAAATTTTTCTTATTTTGGGGAAAAAGGCAGATATTCCCCATATTTTGGGGCAAAAATGCAGAAATTCCCGTTATTTTGAGGTAAAAAGGCTGAAATTCCCCTTATTTTCGGGCAAAAAGTCAGAAATTCCTCTTATGTTGGGGCAAAAAGACAGAAATTTGGTTTATTTTTGGGGAAAAGGCAGAAATTGCACTTATTTTGAGTCAAAAAGGCGAAAAATCCCCTTATTTTGGGGCAAAAATGAAGAAGTTTCCCTTTTTTATGGCAAAAAGGTATACGTTCCCTTTATTTTCGGGCAAAAAGGCAGAAATTCCCCGTATTTTGGAGCAAAATTGCAGAAATTCCCCTAATCTTGAAGAAAAAGGCAGAAATTCCCCTTATTTTGAGGTAAAACTGCAGAAATTTCACTAATTTCTCGGCAAAATGGCAGAAATTCCCCTTATTCTCGGCGAAAATGGCAGAAAATCTCCGTATTTTGGAGCAAAATTGCAAAAATTCACCTAATTTTGGGAAAAAAATACAGTAATTTTCTTTATTTTGTGACAAAAAGGCAGAAATGCTCCTTATTTTGGGGCAAAAGGCAGAAATTCCCCTTATTTTAGGGCAAAATTGCAGTAATTTCCCTTTATGGGGGCAAAAAACAGAAATTCTTATTATTTTGGGGAAAATTGCAGAAATTTCCCTTATTATGGGGAAAAATTGCAGAAATTTCCCTAATTTTAGGGCAAAATTGCAGAAATTTCACTTATTTCAGAGAACAAAAAGCAAAAATTTTTCTTATTTTGGGGCAAAAAAACAGAAATTCCCATTATTTTGGGGCAAAAAGGCAGAAATTCACTTTATTTTGGGGTAAAATGCTGAAATTCCCCATATTTTGGGGCAAAAGGCCGAAAATCCCCTCATTTTGGGGCAAAAAGGCACAAGTTTCCCTTATTTCGGGCAAAATTGCAGAAATTTCATTTATTTCAGGGTAAAAAGTCAGAAATTCCTTATATTTTGTGGCAAAAAGCAGAAATTTCACATATTTTGAGGTAATAAGGCTGAAATTCTCCTTATTTTGGGGCAAAAAGGCAGAAATTCCCTTTATTTTGGGGTAAAATTGCAGAAATTTCAAATATTTCAGGGCAAAATGGCAGAAATTCCCCTTATTTTGGGGCAAAAAGACGAAATCCCTAATTTTTGGCTAAAATTGAAGAAATTTCACTTATTTCGGGACAAAAAGGCAGAAATTCCACTTAATTTCGGGCAAAAAGGCAGAAATGACCAGTATTTTGGAGCAAAATTGCAGAAATTCCCCTAATATTGGTGCAAAAATGCAGAAATTCTTTTTATTTTAGGGAAAAAAGGCAGAAATTCTCCATATTTTGGTGCAAAAAGGCTGAAATTCCCCTTACTTTAAGGTAAAATGCTGAAATTCCCCATATTTTGGGGCAAAAAGCAGAATTCCCCTTATTTTGGGGCAAAAAGCCCAAATTTCTCTTATTTTCAGGCAAAATTGCAGAAATTTCATTTATTTCAGGGCAAAAGTCAGCAATTCCCCATATTTTGGGGCAAAAAGCAGAAATTTCTTTTATTATGGTACAAAATGGAAGAAATTTTCCTTATTTTGGAACAAAAAGGCAGAAATTCCCCATATTTTGTGGCAAAAGGAAGAAATTCTTCTTATTTTGAGGTAAAATGCAGAAATTCACCAAATATTGGAAGAAAATGCAGAAATTCCCTTTATTTTGGGGCTAAAAGGCAGAAATTCCTTGTATTTTGAAGCAAAATTGCAGAAATTCTCATAATTTTCGGGCAAAAAGGCAGAAATTCTCCTTATTTTGGGGCAAAAAGACAGAAAATCTCCTTTTTTTCGGGAGCAAAAAGTCAGAAATTCCCCTTATTATGGGTCAAAATTGCAGAAATTTCCTTTACATTTGGGCAAAATTGCAGAAATTTCCCTTATTTTGGGGCAAAATTGCAGAAATTTCACTTATTTCAGAAAAAAGGCAGAAATTTTCTTATTTTGGGGCAAAAAGGCAGAAATTTCTTTTATTTTGTTACAAAATTGCAGAAATTTTTCTTATTTTGGGGCAAAAAGACAGAAATTCCCCATATTTTGTGGCAAAAAGGCAGAAATTCCCCTTATTTTTAGGTAAAAAGGCTGACATTCCCCTTATTTTCGGGCAAAAAGTCAAAAATTCCCTTTATTTTGGGGCAAAATACAAAAATTATGTTTATTTTTGGGGAAAAGGCAGAAATTGCACTTATTTTGAGTCAAAAAGGCAGAAAATCCCCTTATTTTGGGGCAAAAATAAAGAAATTTCCTGTTTTAAGGCAAAAAGGTATACATTTACTTTATTTTCAGGCAAAAAGGCAGAAATTCTTCGTATTTTGGAGCAAAATTGCAGAAATTCCCCTAATTGTGGGGCAAAAAGGCATAAATTCCTTATATTTTACGGCAAAAAGACAGAAATTCTCCTTATTTTGGGGCAAAAGTCAGAAATTCCCCTTATTTTAGGGCAAAATTGCAGAAATTTCCCTTATTATGGGGAAAAATTGCAGAAATTTCCCTTATTTTAGGGCAAAATTGCAGAAATTTCACTTATTTCAGAGAAAAAAAGCAAAAATTTTTCTTATTTTGTGGCAAAAAGCAGAAATTTCCCTTATTTTGAGGTAATAAGTCTGAAATTCCGCTTATTTTGAGGCAAAACGGCAGAAATTCCCCTTATTTTGTGGTAAAATTGCAGAAATTTCAAATATTTCAAAGCAAAATTGCATAAATTCTTCTAATTTTGGGGCAAAAAGGCAGAAATTCCCTTATTTTGGGGTAAAACTGCAGAAATTTCACTAATTTTGCGGCAAAATGGCAGAAATTCTCCTTATTCTCGGCGAAAATGGCAAAAAATCTCCGTATTTTGGAGCAAAATTGCAGAAATTCACCTAATTTTGGGGTAAAAAATACAGTAATTTTCTTTATTTTGTGACAAAAAGGCAGAAATTCCCCTTATTTTGGGGCAAAAGGCAGAAATTCCCCTTATTTTAGGGCAAAATTGCAGAAATCTCCCTTATTTGGGGGAAAAACAGAAATTCCCCTTATTTTGGGGAAAAATTACAGAAATTTCCCTTATTATGGGGAAAAATTGCAGAAATTTTCCTTATTTTAGGGCAAAATTGCAGAAATTTCACTTATTTCAGAGAAAAAAAAGCAAAAATTTTTCTTATTTTGGGGCAAAAAGGCAGAAATACCCATTATTTTAAGGCAAAAAGGCAGAAATTCACCTTATTTTGGGGTAAAATGCTGAAATTCCCCATATTTTGGGGCAAAAGGCAGAAATTCCTTTCATTTTGGGGCAAAAAGGCACAAATTTCCTTTATTTTCGGGAAAAATTGCAGAAATTTCATTTATTTTAGGGTAAAAAGTCAGAAATTCCTTATATTTTGTGGCAAAAAGCAGAAAATTCCCTTATTTTGAGGTAATAAGGCTGAAATTCCCCTTATTTTGGGGCAAAAAGGCAGAAATTCCCCTTATTTTGTGGTAAAATTGCAGAAATTTCAAATATTTCAGGGCAAAATGGCAGAAATTCCTTTTATTTTGGGGCAAAAAGATGAAATCCCTAATTCTTGGCTAAAATTGAAGAAATTTCACTTATGTTGGGACAAAAAGGCAGAAATTCCACTTAATTTCGGGCAAAAAGGCAGAAATGACCTGTATTTTGGAGCAAAATTGCAGAAATTCTTTAATATTGGTGAAAAATGAAGAAATTCTCTTTATTTTGGGGCAAAAAGGCAGAAATTCTCCATATTTTGGTGCAAAAAGGCTAAATTCCCCTTATTTTGATGTAAAATGCTAAAATTCCCCATATTTTGGGGCAAAAGGCAGAAATTCCCAAAATTTGGGGTAAAAAGGCACAAATTTCCCTTATTTTCGGGCAAAATTGCAGAAATTTCATTTATTTCAGGGCAAAAAGTCAGCAATTCCCCATATTTTGGGGCAAAAAGCAGAAATTTCTTTTATTATGGTACAAAATTGAAGAAATTTTCCTTATTTTGGAACAAAAAGGCAGAAATTCCCCATATTTTGGAGCAAAAGGGAGAAATTCTTCTTATTTTGAGGTAAAATGCAGAAATTCCCCAAATATTGGGGGAAAATGCAGAAATTCCCTTTATTTTGGGGCTAAAAGGCAGAAATTCCCCGTATTTTGAAGCAAAATTGCAGAAATTCTCATAATTTTCGGGCAAAAAGGCAAAAATTCTCCTTATTTTGGGGCAAAAAGACAGAAAATCTCCTTTTTTCGGGAGCAAAAAGTCAGAGATTCCCCTTATTTTGGGGCAAAATTGCAGAAATTTTCTTTACATTTAGGCAAAATTGCAGAAATTTCTCTTATTTTGGGGCAAAATTGCAGAAATTTCACTTATTTCAGGGAAAAAAGAAAAAAATTTTCCTTATTTTGGGGCAAAAAGGCAGAAATTCCTAATATTTTGTGGCAAAAATGCAGAAATTCTCCTTATTTTGAGGTAAAAAGGCTGAAATTCCCCTTATTTGGGGGCAAAAAGGCAGAAATTTCCCTTATTTTGGGGCAAAATTTAGAAATTTCACTTATTTCAGTGTAATAAGTCAGAAATTCCCCTTATTTTGGGGCAAAAAAGACAGAAATTCCCTTTGTTTTGGGGGAAAAAGACAGAAATTTCACTTATTTAGGGGCAAAAAGGCAGAAATTCCCCTTATTTTGGAGCAAAAATAAAGAAATTTCCCTTTTTTTATGGCAAAAAGTTATGCATTCCCCTTATTTTCGGGCAAAAATGCAAAAATTCCCCGTATTTTGAAGCAAAATTGCAGAAATTCTTCTAATTTTGGGGCAAAAGGCAGAAATTCCCTTTATTTTGGGGCAAAAATCAGAAATTCCCCTTATTTTGGGGCAAAAATCCAGAAATTTCCCTTATTTTGGGGCAAAATTGCCGGAATTTACCTTATTTTGGTGCAAAATTGCCGAAATTTCCCTTATTTGGGGCAAAATTGCAGAAATTTCACTTATTTTCAAGGAAAACAAATGAAATTTACTTTATTTTGGGGCAAAAAGGGAGAAATACCCCTTATTTTGGGGCAAAATTGCAGAAATTTTTCTTATTTTGGGGCAAAAAGGCAGAAATTCCTTATATTTTGGGGCAAAAAGGCAGAAATTCCCCTTATTTTGAGTTAATAAGGCTGAAATTCCCCTTATTTTGGGGCAAAAAGGCAGAAATTCCTCTTATTTTGAGGTAAAATTGCAGAAATTTCAAATATTTCAGGGCAAAATGGCAGAAATTCTCCTTATTTTGGGGCAAAAAGATGAAATCCCTAATTTTTGGCTAAAATTGAAGAAATTTCACTTATTTCGGGACAAAAAGGCAGAAATTCCACTTAATTTCGGGCAAAAAGGCAGAAATGACCCGTATTTTGGAGCAAAATTGCAGAAATTCCTATAATATTGGTGAAAAATGCAGAAATTCCATTTATTTTGGGGAAAAATGCAGAAATTCTCCATATTTTGGTGTAAAAAGGCTGAAATTCCCCTTATTTTGAGGTAAAATGCTGAAATTCCCCATATTTTGGGGCAAAAGGCAGAAATTCCCAAAATTTGGGGTAAAAAGGCACAAATTTCCCTTATTTTTGGGCAAAATTGCAGAAATTTCATTTATTTCAGGGTAAAAAGTCAGAAATTCCCCATATTTTGGGGCAAAAAGCAGAAATTTCCTTTATTATGGTACAAAATTGAAGAAATTTTCCTTATTTTGGAACAAAAAGGCCGAAATTCCTCATATTTTGGGCCAAAAGGCAGAAATTCTTCTTATTTTGAGGTAAAATGCAGAAATTCCTCTTATTTAGAGGTAAAATGCAGAAATTCCCCAAATATTGGGGGAAAATGAAGAAATTCCCTTTATTTTGGGGCTTAAAGGCAGAAATTCCCCGTATTTTGAAGCAAAATTGCAGAAATTCTCATAATTTTCGGGCAAAAAGGCAGAAATTCTCCTTATTTTGGGGCAAAAAGACAGAAAATCTCCTTTTTTTTGGGAGCAAAGAGTCAGAAATTCCCCTTATTTTGGGTCAAAATTGCAGAAATTTCCTTTACATTTGGGCAAAATTGCAGAAATTTCCCTTATTTTGGGGCAAAATTGCAGAAATTTCACTTATTTCAGAAAAAAAGCAGAAATTTTCTTATTTTGGGGCAAAAAGGCAGAAATTTCTTTTATTTTGGTATAAAATTGCAGAAATTTTTCTTATTTTGGGGAAAAAGGCAGATATTCCCCATATTTTGGGGCAAAAATGCAGAAATTCCCGTTATTTTGAGGTAAAAAGGCTGAAATTCCCCTTATTTTCGGGCAAAAAGTCAGAAATTCCTCTTATGTTGGGGCAAAAAGACAGAAATTTGGTTTATTTTTGGGGAAAAGGCAGAAATTGCACTTATTTTGAGTCAAAAAGGCGAAAAATCCCCTTATTTTGGGGCAAAAATGAAGAAGTTTCCCTTTTTTATGGCAAAAAGGTATACGTTCCCTTTATTTTCGGGCAAAAAGGCAGAAATTCCCCGTATTTTGGAGCAAAATTGCAGAAATTCCCCTAATCTTGAAGAAAAAGGCAGAAATTCCCCTTATTTTGAGGTAAAACTGCAGAAATTTCACTAATTTCTCGGCAAAATGGCAGAAATTCCCCTTATTCTCGGCGAAAATGGCAGAAAATCTCCGTATTTTGGAGCAAAATTGCAAAAATTCACCTAATTTTGGGAAAAAAATACAGTAATTTTCTTTATTTTGTGACAAAAAGGCAGAAATGCTCCTTATTTTGGGGCAAAAGGCAGAAATTCCCCTTATTTTAGGGCAAAATTGCAGTAATTTCCCTTTATGGGGGCAAAAAACAGAAATTCTTATTATTTTGGGGAAAATTGCAGAAATTTCCCTTATTATGGGGAAAAATTGCAGAAATTTCCCTAATTTTAGGGCAAAATTGCAGAAATTTCACTTATTTCAGAGAACAAAAAGCAAAAATTTTTCTTATTTTGGGGCAAAAAAACAGAAATTCCCATTATTTTGGGGCAAAAAGGCAGAAATTCACTTTATTTTGGGGTAAAATGCTGAAATTCCCCATATTTTGGGGCAAAAGGCCGAAAATCCCCTCATTTTGGGGCAAAAAGGCACAAGTTTCCCTTATTTCGGGCAAAATTGCAGAAATTTCATTTATTTCAGGGTAAAAAGTCAGAAATTCCTTATATTTTGTGGCAAAAAGCAGAAATTTCACATATTTTGAGGTAATAAGGCTGAAATTCTCCTTATTTTGGGGCAAAAAGGCAGAAATTCCCTTTATTTTGGGGTAAAATTGCAGAAATTTCAAATATTTCAGGGCAAAATGGCAGAAATTCCCCTTATTTTGGGGCAAAAAGACGAAATCCCTAATTTTTGGCTAAAATTGAAGAAATTTCACTTATTTCGGGACAAAAAGGCAGAAATTCCACTTAATTTCGGGCAAAAAGGCAGAAATGACCAGTATTTTGGAGCAAAATTGCAGAAATTCCCCTAATATTGGTGCAAAAATGCAGAAATTCTTTTTATTTTAGGGAAAAAAGGCAGAAATTCTCCATATTTTGGTGCAAAAAGGCTGAAATTCCCCTTACTTTAAGGTAAAATGCTGAAATTCCCCATATTTTGGGGCAAAAAGCAGAATTCCCCTTATTTTGGGGCAAAAAGCCCAAATTTCTCTTATTTTCAGGCAAAATTGCAGAAATTTCATTTATTTCAGGGCAAAAGTCAGCAATTCCCCATATTTTGGGGCAAAAAGCAGAAATTTCTTTTATTATGGTACAAAATGGAAGAAATTTTCCTTATTTTGGAACAAAAAGGCAGAAATTCCCCATATTTTGTGGCAAAAGGAAGAAATTCTTCTTATTTTGAGGTAAAATGCAGAAATTCACCAAATATTGGAAGAAAATGCAGAAATTCCCTTTATTTTGGGGCTAAAAGGCAGAAATTCCTTGTATTTTGAAGCAAAATTGCAGAAATTCTCATAATTTTCGGGCAAAAAGGCAGAAATTCTCCTTATTTTGGGGCAAAAAGACAGAAAATCTCCTTTTTTTCGGGAGCAAAAAGTCAGAAATTCCCCTTATTATGGGTCAAAATTGCAGAAATTTCCTTTACATTTGGGCAAAATTGCAGAAATTTCCCTTATTTTGGGGCAAAATTGCAGAAATTTCACTTATTTCAGAAAAAAGGCAGAAATTTTCTTATTTTGGGGCAAAAAGGCAGAAATTTCTTTTATTTTGTTACAAAATTGCAGAAATTTTTCTTATTTTGGGGCAAAAAGACAGAAATTCCCCATATTTTGTGGCAAAAAGGCAGAAATTCCCCTTATTTTTAGGTAAAAAGGCTGACATTCCCCTTATTTTCGGGCAAAAAGTCAAAAATTCCCTTTATTTTGGGGCAAAATACAAAAATTATGTTTATTTTTGGGGAAAAGGCAGAAATTGCACTTATTTTGAGTCAAAAAGGCAGAAAATCCCCTTATTTTGGGGCAAAAATAAAGAAATTTCCTGTTTTAAGGCAAAAAGGTATACATTTACTTTATTTTCAGGCAAAAAGGCAGAAATTCTTCGTATTTTGGAGCAAAATTGCAGAAATTCCCCTAATTGTGGGGCAAAAAGGCATAAATTCCTTATATTTTACGGCAAAAAGACAGAAATTCTCCTTATTTTGGGGCAAAAGTCAGAAATTCCCCTTATTTTAGGGCAAAATTGCAGAAATTTCCCTTATTATGGGGAAAAATTGCAGAAATTTCCCTTATTTTAGGGCAAAATTGCAGAAATTTCACTTATTTCAGAGAAAAAAAGCAAAAATTTTTCTTATTTTGTGGCAAAAAGCAGAAATTTCCCTTATTTTGAGGTAATAAGTCTGAAATTCCGCTTATTTTGAGGCAAAACGGCAGAAATTCCCCTTATTTTGTGGTAAAATTGCAGAAATTTCAAATATTTCAAAGCAAAATTGCATAAATTCTTCTAATTTTGGGGCAAAAAGGCAGAAATTCCCTTATTTTGGGGTAAAACTGCAGAAATTTCACTAATTTTGCGGCAAAATGGCAGAAATTCTCCTTATTCTCGGCGAAAATGGCAAAAAATCTCCGTATTTTGGAGCAAAATTGCAGAAATTCACCTAATTTTGGGGTAAAAAATACAGTAATTTTCTTTATTTTGTGACAAAAAGGCAGAAATTCCCCTTATTTTGGGGCAAAAGGCAGAAATTCCCCTTATTTTAGGGCAAAATTGCAGAAATCTCCCTTATTTGGGGGAAAAACAGAAATTCCCCTTATTTTGGGGAAAAATTACAGAAATTTCCCTTATTATGGGGAAAAATTGCAGAAATTTTCCTTATTTTAGGGCAAAATTGCAGAAATTTCACTTATTTCAGAGAAAAAAAAGCAAAAATTTTTCTTATTTTGGGGCAAAAAGGCAGAAATACCCATTATTTTAAGGCAAAAAGGCAGAAATTCACCTTATTTTGGGGTAAAATGCTGAAATTCCCCATATTTTGGGGCAAAAGGCAGAAATTCCTTTCATTTTGGGGCAAAAAGGCACAAATTTCCTTTATTTTCGGGAAAAATTGCAGAAATTTCATTTATTTTAGGGTAAAAAGTCAGAAATTCCTTATATTTTGTGGCAAAAAGCAGAAAATTCCCTTATTTTGAGGTAATAAGGCTGAAATTCCCCTTATTTTGGGGCAAAAAGGCAGAAATTCCCCTTATTTTGTGGTAAAATTGCAGAAATTTCAAATATTTCAGGGCAAAATGGCAGAAATTCCTTTTATTTTGGGGCAAAAAGATGAAATCCCTAATTCTTGGCTAAAATTGAAGAAATTTCACTTATGTTGGGACAAAAAGGCAGAAATTCCACTTAATTTCGGGCAAAAAGGCAGAAATGACCTGTATTTTGGAGCAAAATTGCAGAAATTCTTTAATATTGGTGAAAAATGAAGAAATTCTCTTTATTTTGGGGCAAAAAGGCAGAAATTCTCCATATTTTGGTGCAAAAAGGCTAAATTCCCCTTATTTTGATGTAAAATGCTAAAATTCCCCATATTTTGGGGCAAAAGGCAGAAATTCCCAAAATTTGGGGTAAAAAGGCACAAATTTCCCTTATTTTCGGGCAAAATTGCAGAAATTTCATTTATTTCAGGGCAAAAAGTCAGCAATTCCCCATATTTTGGGGCAAAAAGCAGAAATTTCTTTTATTATGGTACAAAATTGAAGAAATTTTCCTTATTTTGGAACAAAAAGGCAGAAATTCCCCATATTTTGGAGCAAAAGGGAGAAATTCTTCTTATTTTGAGGTAAAATGCAGAAATTCCCCAAATATTGGGGGAAAATGCAGAAATTCCCTTTATTTTGGGGCTAAAAGGCAGAAATTCCCCGTATTTTGAAGCAAAATTGCAGAAATTCTCATAATTTTCGGGCAAAAAGGCAAAAATTCTCCTTATTTTGGGGCAAAAAGACAGAAAATCTCCTTTTTTCGGGAGCAAAAAGTCAGAGATTCCCCTTATTTTGGGGCAAAATTGCAGAAATTTTCTTTACATTTAGGCAAAATTGCAGAAATTTCTCTTATTTTGGGGCAAAATTGCAGAAATTTCACTTATTTCAGGGAAAAAAGAAAAAAATTTTCCTTATTTTGGGGCAAAAAGGCAGAAATTCCTAATATTTTGTGGCAAAAATGCAGAAATTCTCCTTATTTTGAGGTAAAAAGGCTGAAATTCCCCTTATTTGGGGGCAAAAAGGCAGAAATTTCCCTTATTTTGGGGCAAAATTTAGAAATTTCACTTATTTCAGTGTAATAAGTCAGAAATTCCCCTTATTTTGGGGCAAAAAAGACAGAAATTCCCTTTGTTTTGGGGGAAAAAGACAGAAATTTCACTTATTTAGGGGCAAAAAGGCAGAAATTCCCCTTATTTTGGAGCAAAAATAAAGAAATTTCCCTTTTTTTATGGCAAAAAGTTATGCATTCCCCTTATTTTCGGGCAAAAATGCAAAAATTCCCCGTATTTTGAAGCAAAATTGCAGAAATTCTTCTAATTTTGGGGCAAAAGGCAGAAATTCCCTTTATTTTGGGGCAAAAATCAGAAATTCCCCTTATTTTGGGGCAAAAATCCAGAAATTTCCCTTATTTTGGGGCAAAATTGCCGGAATTTACCTTATTTTGGTGCAAAATTGCCGAAATTTCCCTTATTTGGGGCAAAATTGCAGAAATTTCACTTATTTTCAAGGAAAACAAATGAAATTTACTTTATTTTGGGGCAAAAAGGGAGAAATACCCCTTATTTTGGGGCAAAATTGCAGAAATTTTTCTTATTTTGGGGCAAAAAGGCAGAAATTCCTTATATTTTGGGGCAAAAAGGCAGAAATTCCCCTTATTTTGAGTTAATAAGGCTGAAATTCCCCTTATTTTGGGGCAAAAAGGCAGAAATTCCTCTTATTTTGAGGTAAAATTGCAGAAATTTCAAATATTTCAGGGCAAAATGGCAGAAATTCTCCTTATTTTGGGGCAAAAAGATGAAATCCCTAATTTTTGGCTAAAATTGAAGAAATTTCACTTATTTCGGGACAAAAAGGCAGAAATTCCACTTAATTTCGGGCAAAAAGGCAGAAATGACCCGTATTTTGGAGCAAAATTGCAGAAATTCCTATAATATTGGTGAAAAATGCAGAAATTCCATTTATTTTGGGGAAAAATGCAGAAATTCTCCATATTTTGGTGTAAAAAGGCTGAAATTCCCCTTATTTTGAGGTAAAATGCTGAAATTCCCCATATTTTGGGGCAAAAGGCAGAAATTCCCAAAATTTGGGGTAAAAAGGCACAAATTTCCCTTATTTTTGGGCAAAATTGCAGAAATTTCATTTATTTCAGGGTAAAAAGTCAGAAATTCCCCATATTTTGGGGCAAAAAGCAGAAATTTCCTTTATTATGGTACAAAATTGAAGAAATTTTCCTTATTTTGGAACAAAAAGGCCGAAATTCCTCATATTTTGGGCCAAAAGGCAGAAATTCTTCTTATTTTGAGGTAAAATGCAGAAATTCCTCTTATTTAGAGGTAAAATGCAGAAATTCCCCAAATATTGGGGGAAAATGAAGAAATTCCCTTTATTTTGGGGCTTAAAGGCAGAAATTCCCCGTATTTTGAAGCAAAATTGCAGAAATTCTCATAATTTTCGGGCAAAAAGGCAGAAATTCTCCTTATTTTGGGGCAAAAAGACAGAAAATCTCCTTTTTTTTGGGAGCAAAGAGTCAGAAATTCCCCTTATTTTGGGTCAAAATTGCAGAAATTTCCTTTACATTTGGGCAAAATTGCAGAAATTTCCCTTATTTTGGGGCAAAATTGCAGAAATTTCACTTATTTCAGAAAAAAAGCAGAAATTTTCTTATTTTGGGGCAAAAAGGCAGAAATTTCTTTTATTTTGGTATAAAATTGCAGAAATTTTTCTTATTTTGGGGAAAAAGGCAGATATTCCCCATATTTTGGGGCAAAAATGCAGAAATTCCCGTTATTTTGAGGTAAAAAGGCTGAAATTCCCCTTATTTTCGGGCAAAAAGTCAGAAATTCCTCTTATGTTGGGGCAAAAAGACAGAAATTTGGTTTATTTTTGGGGAAAAGGCAGAAATTGCACTTATTTTGAGTCAAAAAGGCGAAAAATCCCCTTATTTTGGGGCAAAAATGAAGAAGTTTCCCTTTTTTATGGCAAAAAGGTATACGTTCCCTTTATTTTCGGGCAAAAAGGCAGAAATTCCCCGTATTTTGGAGCAAAATTGCAGAAATTCCCCTAATCTTGAAGAAAAAGGCAGAAATTCCCCTTATTTTGAGGTAAAACTGCAGAAATTTCACTAATTTCTCGGCAAAATGGCAGAAATTCCCCTTATTCTCGGCGAAAATGGCAGAAAATCTCCGTATTTTGGAGCAAAATTGCAAAAATTCACCTAATTTTGGGAAAAAAATACAGTAATTTTCTTTATTTTGTGACAAAAAGGCAGAAATGCTCCTTATTTTGGGGCAAAAGGCAGAAATTCCCCTTATTTTAGGGCAAAATTGCAGTAATTTCCCTTTATGGGGGCAAAAAACAGAAATTCTTATTATTTTGGGGAAAATTGCAGAAATTTCCCTTATTATGGGGAAAAATTGCAGAAATTTCCCTAATTTTAGGGCAAAATTGCAGAAATTTCACTTATTTCAGAGAACAAAAAGCAAAAATTTTTCTTATTTTGGGGCAAAAAAACAGAAATTCCCATTATTTTGGGGCAAAAAGGCAGAAATTCACTTTATTTTGGGGTAAAATGCTGAAATTCCCCATATTTTGGGGCAAAAGGCCGAAAATCCCCTCATTTTGGGGCAAAAAGGCACAAGTTTCCCTTATTTCGGGCAAAATTGCAGAAATTTCATTTATTTCAGGGTAAAAAGTCAGAAATTCCTTATATTTTGTGGCAAAAAGCAGAAATTTCACATATTTTGAGGTAATAAGGCTGAAATTCTCCTTATTTTGGGGCAAAAAGGCAGAAATTCCCTTTATTTTGGGGTAAAATTGCAGAAATTTCAAATATTTCAGGGCAAAATGGCAGAAATTCCCCTTATTTTGGGGCAAAAAGACGAAATCCCTAATTTTTGGCTAAAATTGAAGAAATTTCACTTATTTCGGGACAAAAAGGCAGAAATTCCACTTAATTTCGGGCAAAAAGGCAGAAATGACCAGTATTTTGGAGCAAAATTGCAGAAATTCCCCTAATATTGGTGCAAAAATGCAGAAATTCTTTTTATTTTAGGGAAAAAAGGCAGAAATTCTCCATATTTTGGTGCAAAAAGGCTGAAATTCCCCTTACTTTAAGGTAAAATGCTGAAATTCCCCATATTTTGGGGCAAAAAGCAGAATTCCCCTTATTTTGGGGCAAAAAGCCCAAATTTCTCTTATTTTCAGGCAAAATTGCAGAAATTTCATTTATTTCAGGGCAAAAGTCAGCAATTCCCCATATTTTGGGGCAAAAAGCAGAAATTTCTTTTATTATGGTACAAAATGGAAGAAATTTTCCTTATTTTGGAACAAAAAGGCAGAAATTCCCCATATTTTGTGGCAAAAGGAAGAAATTCTTCTTATTTTGAGGTAAAATGCAGAAATTCACCAAATATTGGAAGAAAATGCAGAAATTCCCTTTATTTTGGGGCTAAAAGGCAGAAATTCCTTGTATTTTGAAGCAAAATTGCAGAAATTCTCATAATTTTCGGGCAAAAAGGCAGAAATTCTCCTTATTTTGGGGCAAAAAGACAGAAAATCTCCTTTTTTTCGGGAGCAAAAAGTCAGAAATTCCCCTTATTATGGGTCAAAATTGCAGAAATTTCCTTTACATTTGGGCAAAATTGCAGAAATTTCCCTTATTTTGGGGCAAAATTGCAGAAATTTCACTTATTTCAGAAAAAAGGCAGAAATTTTCTTATTTTGGGGCAAAAAGGCAGAAATTTCTTTTATTTTGTTACAAAATTGCAGAAATTTTTCTTATTTTGGGGCAAAAAGACAGAAATTCCCCATATTTTGTGGCAAAAAGGCAGAAATTCCCCTTATTTTTAGGTAAAAAGGCTGAAATTCCCCTTATTTTTGGGCAAAAAGTCAAAAATTCCCTTTATTTTGGGGCAAAATACAAAAATTATGTTTATTTTTGGGGAAAAGGCAGAAATTGCACTTATTTTGAGTCAAAAAGGCAGAAAATCCCCTTATTTTGGGGCAAAAATAAAGAAATTTCCTGTTTTAAGGCAAAAAGGTATACATTTTCTTTATTTTCAGGCAAAAAGGCAGAAATTCTTCGTATTTTGGAGCAAAATTGCAGAAATTCCCCTAATTGTGGGGCAAAAAGGCATAAATTCCTTATATTTTACGGCAAAAAGACAGAAATTCTCCTTATTTTGGGGAAAAAGTCAGAAATTCCCCTTATTTTAGGGCAAAATTGCAGAAATTTCCCTTATTATGGGGAAAAATTGCAGAAATTTCCCTTATTTTAGGGCAAAATTGCAGAAATTTCACTTATTTCAGAGAAAAAAAGCAAAAATTTTTTTTATTTTGGGGCAAAAAGAAAGAAATTCACCTTAATTTGGGCTTAAATTGCAGAAATTTCACATATTTCAGGGCAAAAAAGCAGAAATTTCCCTTATTTTAAGGCAAAATTGCAGAAATTTCATATATTTCAGGGTAAAAAGTCAGAAATTTTCTTTATTTTGGGGCAAAAAAGAAAGAAATTCCCTTTGTTTTGGGTTAAAATCAGAAATTCCACTTATTTAGAGGCAAAAATGCAGAAATTCCTTTTATTTTGGAGCAAAAATGAAGAAATTTCCCCTTTTTATGGCAAAAAGGTATGCATTCCCCTTATTTTTGGACAAAAAGGAAGAAATTCCCCGTATTTTGGAGCAAAATTGCAGAAATTCCCCTAATTGTGGGGCAAAAAGGCAGATATTCTCTATATGTTGGGGCAAAAAGACAGAAATTCTCCTTATTTTAGGGCAAAACTCAGAAATTCCACTTATTTTGGGGCAAAATTCCAGAAATTTCCCTTCTTTTGGGGCAAAATTGCAGAAATTTCACTTATTTCAGTGAAAAAAGGAAGAAATTTTCCTTATCTTGGGGAAAAAAGGCAGAAATTCTACTTATTTTGGGGCAAAAAGACAGAAAACCTCCTATTTTCGGGAGCAAACAGTCAGAAATTCCCCTTATTTTGGGTCAAAATTGCAGAAATTTCCTATACATTGGGACAAAATTGCTGAAATTTCCCTTATTTTGGGGCAAAATTGCAGAAATTTTACTTATTTCAGGGAAAACAGGCAAAAATTTTCTTATTTTGGGGCAAAAAGGCAGAAATTTCTTTTATTTTGGTACAAAATTGCAGAAATTTTTCTTATTTTGAAGCAACAAGTCAGAAATTCCTTATATTTTGGGGCAAAAAGGCAGAAATTCCCCTTATTTTGAGGTTAAAAAGGCTGAAATTCCCCTTATTTTGGGGCAAAAAGTCAGAAATTCCCCTTATTTTGGGGCAAAAAGACAGAAATTTCGTTTATTTTTGGGGAAAAGGCAGAAATTGCACTTATTTTGAGTCAAAAAGGCGGAAAATCTCCTTGTTTTGGGTCAAAAATGAAGAAATATCCCTTTTTAAGGCAAAAGGTATACATTCCTTTAATGTTCGGGCAAATAGACAGAAATTCCCCTAATTTTTGGGCAAAATTGCAGAAATTCCTTTAATTTTGGGGCAAAAAGGCAGACATTCCCCTTATTTTGGAGTAAAACTGCAGAAATTTCACTTATTACGCGGCAAAATGGCAGAAATTCCCCTTATTTTCGGCGAAAAAGGCAGAAAATCTCCGTATTTTGGAGCAAAATTGCAGAAATTCACCAAATTTTGGGGTAAAAATACAATAATTTTCTTTATTTTGGGGCAAAAAAGCAGAAATTCCCCATATTTTGGGGCAAAAAGGCAGAAATTCCCCTTATTTTGAGGGAAAAAGGCTGAAATTCTCTTAATTTTGGGGCAAAAAGGCAGAAATTCCCCTTATTTTGGGGCAAAAAGCAGACATTTCCCTTATTTTGGGAAAAAATTTTAGAAATTTCACTTATTTCAGGTCAAAAAGTCAGAAATTTCTCTTATTTTGGAGCAAAAAGACAGAAATTCCATTTATTTTTGGGGAAAAGGCAGAAATTGCACTTTTTTGGATTCAAAAAGGCGGAAAATCCCCTTTTTTTGGGGCAAAAGTGAAGAAATTTCCTTTTTTTATGGCAAAAAGGTATACATTCTCTTTATTTTCGGGCAAAAAGGCAGAAATTCCCTGTATTTTGGAGCAAAATTGCAGAAATTCCCCTAATTTAGGGGCAAAAAGGGAGAAATTCTTCTTATTTTCGGGTAAAACTGCAGAAATTTCACTTATTTCGCGGCAAAATGGCAGAAATTCCCTTTATTTTCTGCGAAAAAGGCAGAAAATCCCCGTATTTTGGAGCAAAATTGCAGTAATTCACCTAATTTTTGGGGTATAAAATGCAGTAATTTTCTTTATTTTTGGTCAAAATGGCAGAAATTTCTCTTAATTCGAAGCAAAAGGCAGAAATTCCCCTTATTTTAGAGCAAAAGTGCAGAAATTTCCCTTATTTGGAAGCAAAAAACAGAAATTCCCCTTATTTTCGGGCAAAATTGCAGAAATTTCCCTTATTATGAAGAAAAATTGCAGAAATTTCCCTTATTTTAGGGCAAAATTGCAGAAATTTCACTTATTTTAGAGAAAAAAAAGCAAAAATTTTTCTTATTTTGGGGCAAAAAGGAAGAAATTCCCATTATTTTGGGGCAAAGAGGTAGAAATTCACCTTATTTTGGGGTAAAATTGCAGAAATTTCACATATTTCAGGGCAAAAAGGCAGAAATTCCCCTTATTTTAAGGCAAAAAGGCAGAAATTCCTCTTATTTTGGGATAAAATTGCAGAAATTTCTTTTGTTTGGGGGCAAAAGGGCAGAAAATTCCCTTAATTTCAGGCAAAAAGGCAGAAATTCCCCGTATTTTGGAGCAAAATTGCAGAAATTCCCCTAATATTGGGGCAAAAATGCACAAAAAGGCAGAAGTTCCCCTTATTTTCGGGAAAAGAGGCCGAAATTCCCTGTATTTTGAAGCAAAATTGCAGAAACTCCCCTAATCTTGGGGCAAAAAAGCTGAAATTCCCTATATGTTGGGGCAAAAAGACAGAAATTCTCCTTATTTTGGGGCAAAACTCAGAAATTCCCCTTATTTTGGGGTAAAATTCCAGAAAATCCTCTTATTTTGGTGCAAAACTACAGAAATTTCACTTATTTTGGGGCAAAATTTCAGAAATTTCACTTATTTCAGAAAAAAGGCAGAAATTTTCTTATTTGGGGCAAAAAGGCAGAAATTTCTTTTATTTTGGTACAAAATTGCAGAAATTTTTTGTATTTTGGGGCAAAAAGGCAGAAATTCCCCATATTTTGAGGCAAAAATGCAGAAATTTACCTTATTTTGAGGTAAAAAGGCTGAAATTCCCCTTATTTTCGGGCAAAGAGTCAGAAATTCCCCTTATTTTGAGACAAAAAGACAGAAATTTCATTTATTTTTGGGGAAAAGGCAGAAATTGCACTTATTTTGAGTCAAAAAGGCGGAAAATCCCCTTATTTTGAGGCAAAAGTGAAAAAATTTCCCTTTTTTTATGGCAAAAAGATATACATTCCCTTTATTTTCGAACAAAAAGGTAGAAAATCCCCATATTTTGGAGCAAAATTGCAGTAATTCACCTAATTTTCGGGTAAAAAATACAGTAATTTTCTTTATTTTGGGGCAAAAAGGCAGAAGTTCTACTTATTTTGGGGCAAAAGGCAGAAATTCCCTTTATTTTATGGCAAAATTGCAGAAATTTCCCTTATTTGGGGGCAAAACACAGAAATTTTCCTTATTTTGGGGCAAAATTGAAGAAATTTCCTTTATTATGGGGAAAAATTGCAGAAATTTCCTTTATTTTAGGGCAAAATTGCAGAAATTTCACTAATTTCAGAGAAAAAAGCATAAATTTTTCTTATTTTTGGGCAAATGCAGAAATTCGATTATTTTGGCGCAAAAAGGCAGAAATTCACCTTATTTTGGGCTAAAATTGCAGAAATTTTACATATTTCAAGGCAAAAAGGCAGAAATTTCCCTTATTTTGGGGCAAAATTGCAGAAATTTCGCTTATTTCAGGGTAATAAGTCAGAAATTTTTTTTTATTTTGGGGCAAAAAAGACAGAAATTCTTTTTGTTTTGGAGCAAAAATGAAGAAATTTCCCTTTTTTTATGGCAAAAAGGTATGCATTCCCCTTATTTTCGGGCAAAAAGGCAGAAATTCCCCGTATTTTGGAGCAAAATTGCAGAAATTTCCCTAATTGTGTGGCAAAAAGGCAGAAATTCTCTATATGTTGGGGCAAAAAGACAGAAATTCTCCTTATTTTAGGGCAAAACTCAGAAATTCCACTTATTATGGGGCAAAATTCCAGAAATTTTACTTATTTTGGGGCAAAATTGCAGAAATTTCACTTATTTTGGGGCAAAATTGCAGAAATTTCACTTATTTCAGGGAAAAAAGGCAGAAATTTTCCTTATTTTGGCGCAAAAAGGCAGAAATTCCTAATATTTTGTGGCAAAAATGCAGAAATTCCCCTTATTTTGAGGTAAAAAAGCTGAAATTCCCTTTATTTGGGGGTAAAAAGGCAGAAATTTTTTTTATTTTGGGGCAAAATTGCAGAAATTTACCTTATTTTGGGGCAAAATTGCAGAAATTTCCTTTATTTGGGGCAAAATTGCAGAAATTTCACTTATTTTCAGGTAAAAATCTGAAATTTCTTTTATTTTGGGGCAAACAGAGACAAATTCCCCTTATTTTGGGGCAAAATTGCAGAAATTTTTTTTATTTTGGGGCAAAAAGGCAGAAATTCTTAATATTTTGTGTCAAAAAGGCAGATATTTCCCTTATTTTGTGGTAATAAGGCTGAAATTCCCCTTATTTTGGGGCAAAAAAGCAGAAATTCCTTTTATTTTGGGGTAAAATTGCAGAAATTTCAAATATTTCAGGACAAAACGGCAAAAATTCCCCTTATTTTGGGGCAAAAAGATGAAATCCCTAATTTTTGGCTAAAATTGAAGAAATTTCACTTATTTCGAAACAAAACGGAAGAAATTCCACTTAATTTCGGGCAAAAAGGCAGAAATGACCCGTATTTTTTTGAGCAAAATTGCAGAAATTCCCCTAATATTGGTGCAAAAATGCAGAAATTCCCTTTATTTTGGGGCAAAAAGGCAGAAATTCTCCATATTTTGGTGCAAAAAGGGTGAAATTCCCCTTATTTTGAGGTAAAATGCTGAAATTACCCATATTTTGGGGCAAAAGGCAGAAATTCCCCTCATTTTGGGGCAAAAAGGCACAAATTTCTCTTATTTTTGGGCAAAATTGCAGAAATTTCATTTATTTCAGGGCAAAAAGTCAGAAATTCCCCTTATTTTGGGGCAAAAGCAGAAATTTCTTTTATTATGGTACAAAATTGAAGAAATTTTCCTTATTTTGGAACAAAAAGGCAGAAATTCCCCATATTTTGGAGCAATAGGCAGAAATTCTTTTTATTTTGAGGTAAAATGCAGAAATTCCCCTTATTTAGAGGTAAAATGCGGAAATTCCCCAAATATTGGGGGAAAATGCAGAAATTCCCTTTATTTTGGAGCTAAAAGGCAGAAATTCCCCATATTTTGAAGCAAAATTGCAGAAATTCTCTTAATTTTCGGGCAAAAAGGCAGAAATTCTCCTTATTTTAGAACAAAAAGACAGAAAATCTCCTTTTTTCGGGAGCAAAAAGTCAGAAATTCCCGTTATTTTGGGGCAAAATTGCAGAAAGTTCCTTTACATTTGGGCAAAATTGCAGAAATTTCCCTTATTTTGGGGCAAAATTGCAGAAATTTCACTTATTTCAGAAAAAAGGCAGAAATTTTCTTATTTTAGGGCAAAAAGGCAGAAATTTCTTTTATTTTTGTACAAAATTGCAGAAATTTTTCTTATTTTGGGGCAAAAAGGTAGAAATTCCCCATATTTTTGGGCAAAAAGGCAGAAATTCCCCTTATTTTGAAGTAAAAAGGCTGAAATTCCCCTTATTTTAGGGCAAAAAGTCAAAAATTCCCTTTGTTTTGAAGCAAAAAGACAGAAATTTCGTTTATTATTGGGGAAAAGGCAGAAATTGCACTTATTTTGAGTCAAAAGGGCGGATAATCCCCTTATTTTGGTGCAAAAATGAAGAAATTTCCCTTTTTTATGGCAAAAATGTATACATTCCCTATATTTTCGGGCAAAAAGGCAGAAATTCCTCGTACTTTGGAGCAAAATTGCAGAAATTCCCCTAATTTGGGGGCAAAAAGGCAGAAATTCCCCTTATTGTGTGGTAAAACTGCAGAAATTTCACTTATTTCGCGGTAAAATGGCAGAAATCCCCCTTATTATCGGCGAAAAAGGCAGAAAATCCCGTATTTTGAAGCAAAATTGAAGAAATTCACCTAATTTTGGGGTAAAAAATACAGTAATTTTTTTTATTTTGGGGCAAAAACGCAGAAACTCTCTTTTTTGTGGCAAAAGGCAGGAATTCCCCTCATTTAAGGGCAAAATTGCAGAAATTTCTCTTATTTGGGGGCAAAAAACAGAAATGCCCCATATTTTGGGGCAAAATTGCAGAAATTTCCCTTATTATAGGGAAAAATTGCAGAAATATCCCTTATTTTAGGGCAAAATTGCAGAAATTTCACTTATTTCAGAGAAAAAAAGCAAAAATTTTTCTTATTTTGGGGCAAAAAGGCAGAAATTCCCATTATTTTTGGGCAAAAAGGCAGAAATTCACCTTATTTTGGGGTAAAATGGCAGAAATTTCACATATTTCAGGGAAACAGGCAGAAATTTCCCTTATTTTGGGGCAAAATTGCAGAAATTTTACTTATTTTTGGGTAACATTGCAGAAATTTCACTTATTTCAGGGAAAAAAGGCAGAAATTTTTTTTATTTTGTGGCAAAAAGGCAGAAATTCCTAATATTTTGTGGCAAAAATGCAGAAATTCCCCTTATTTTGAGGTAAAAAGGCTTAAATTCCCCTTATTTGGGGGCAAAAAGGCAGAAATTTCCCTTATTTTGGGGCAAAATTGCAGAAATTTCACTTATTTCTGGGTAATAACTCAGAAATTCCCCTTATTTTGGTGCAAAAAAGACAGAAATTACTTTTGTTTTTGGGGAAAAAGACAGAAATTCCACTTATTTAGAGGCAAAAAGGCAGAAATTCCCCTTAATTTGAAGCAAAAATGAAGAAATTTCCCTTTTTTTATGGCAAAAAGGTATGCATTCCCCTTGTTTTCGGGCAAAAAGGCAGAAATTCCCCTTATTTTGGAGCAAAATTGCAGAAATTCCCCTAATTTTGGGCCAAAAGTCAGAAATTCCCTTTATTTTGGGGCAAAAATCAGAAATTCTCCTTACTTTGCGGCAAAATTCCAGAAATTTCCTTTATTTTGGGGCAAAATTGCAGGAATTTACCTTATTTTGGGGCAAAATTGCAGAAATTTCCTTTATATGGGCAAAATTGCAGAAATTTCACTTATTTTCAGGTAAAAAGGGTGAAATTTTCTATATTTTGGGGCTAAAAGGGAGAAATACCCCTTATTTTGGGGCACAATTGCAGAAATTTTCCTTATTTTGGGGCAAAGAAGACAGAACTTCCCTTTGTTTTGGGGGAAAGAGACAGAAATTCCCCTTATTTTGGAGCAAAAAGAGAGAAATTCGGGTTATTTTTGGAGAAAAGGCATAAATTGCACTTATTTGGAGTCAAAAAAGCGGAAAATCCCCTTATTTTGGGGCAAAAGTGAAGAAATTTCCTTTTTTTATGGCAAAAAGTTATACATTCTGTTTATTTTCGGGCAAAAAAGCAGAAATTCCCTGTATTTTGGAGCAAAATTGCAGAAATTCCACTAATTTAGGGGCAAAAAGGCAGAAATTCTTCTTATTTTCGGGTAAAACTGCAGAAATTTTACTTATTTCGCGGCAAAATGGCAGATATTCCCCTTATTTTCAGCGAAAAAGGCAGAAAATCCCCATATGTTGGAGCAAAATTGCAGTAATTCACCTAATTTTTGGGGTATAAAATGCAGTAATTTTCTTTATTTTTGGGCAAAATGGCAGAAATTTCCCTTAATTCGGGGCAAAAGGCAGAAATTCCCCTTATTTTAGAGCAAAATTGCTGAAATTTCCCTTATTTGGAAGCAAAAAACAGAAATTCTTCTTATTTTCGGGCAAAATTGCAGAAATTTTCCTTATTATGGGGAAAAATTGCAGAAATTTCCCTTATTTTAGGACAAAATTGCAGAAATTTCACTTATTTCAGAGAAAAAAAAAACAAAAATTTTTCTTATTTTGGGGCAAAAATGCAAAAATTCCCATTATTTTGGGGCAAAGAGGCAGAAATTTACCTTATTTTTGAGTAAAATTGCAGAAATTTCACATATTTCAGGGCAAAAAGGCAGAAATTCCCCTTATTTTAAGGCAAAAAGGCAGAAATTTCCCTTATTTTGGGATAAAATTGCAGAAATTTTCTTTGTTTGGGGGCAAAAAGGCAGAAAATCCCATTAATTTCAGGCAAAAAGGCAGAAATTCCTTGTTTTTTGAAGCAAAATTGCAGAAATTCCCCTAATATTGGGGCAAAAATGCACAAAAATGCAGAAGTTCCCTTTATTTTCGGGAAAAGAAGGAGAAATTCCCTGTATTTTGAAGCAAAATTGCAGAAACTCCCCTAATCTTGGGGCAAAAAGGCAGAAATTCCCTATATGTTGGGGCAAAAAGACAGAAATTCTCCTTATTTTGGGGCAAAACTCAGAAATTCCACTTATTTTGGGGCAAAATTCCAGAATATTCTCTTATTTGGGGCAAAATTGCAAAAATTTCACTTATTTTGGGGCAAAATTTCAGAAATTTTAATTATTTCAGGAAAAAAAGGCAGAAATTTTCCTTATTTTGGGGCAAAAAGGCAGAAATTCCTAATATTTTGTGGCAAAAATGCAGAAATTCCCCTTATTTTGAGGTAAAAAGGCTGAAATTTCCCTTTATTGGGGGCAAAAAGGCAGAAATTTCCCTTATTTTGGGGCAAAATTGGAGAAATTTCACTTATTTCAGGGTAATGTCAGAAATTCCCTTTATTTTGGGGCAAAAAAGACAGAAATTCCCTTTGTTTTGGGGGAAAAAGACAGAAATTCCACTTATTTAGAGGCAAAAAGGCAGAAATTCTCCTTATTTGGGAGCAAAAATAAAGAAATTTCCCTTTTTATGGCAAAAAGGTATGCATTCCCCTTATTTTCGGGCAAAAAGGCAGAAATTTCCCGTATTTTGGAGCAAAATTGCAGAAATTCCCCTAATTTTGGGGCAAAAGGCAGAAACTCTTTTTACTTTGGGGCAAAAATCAGAAATTCTTTTAATTTTGGGCCAAAATTCCAGAAATTTCCTTTATTTTGTGGCAAAATTGCAGAAATTTCCCTTATTTGGGGCAAAATTGCAGATATTTCACTCATTTTCAGGTTAAAAGTCAGAAATTTCCTTTATTTTGGGGCAAAAATGAGAAATTTCCCTTATTTTGGGGCAAAAAGGCAGAAATTCCCCTTATTTTGAGGTAATAAGGCTGAAATTCCCCATATTTTGGGGCAAAGAGGCAGAAATTCTCCTTATTTTGGGGTAAAATTGCAGAAATTTCAAATATTTCAGGGAAAAAGGCAGAAATTCCCATTATTTTGGGGCAAAAAGGCAGAAATTTTCCGTATTTTGGAGCAAAATTTCAGAAATTCCCTTAATATTGGGGCAAAAATGCTCAAAAGGGCAGAAGTTTCCCTTATTTTCGGGAAAAGAGGCACAAATTCCCTGTATTTTGAAGCAAAATTGCAGAAACTCAGCTAATATTGGGGCAAAAAGGTAGAAATTCCCTATATGTTGGGGCAAAAAGACAGAAATTCTCCTTATTTTGGGGCAAAACTCAGACATTCCACTTATTTTGGGGCAAAATTCCAGAAATTTCTCTTATTTTGGGGCAAAATTGGAAAAATTTCACTTATTTTGGGGCAAAATTGCAGAAATTTCACTTATTTTGGGGCAAAATTGCAGAAATTTCACTTATTTTAGGGAAAAAAGGCAGAAATTTTCCTTATTTTGGGGCAAAAAGGCAGAAATTCCTAATATTTTGTGGCAAAAATGCAGAAATTCCCCTTATTTTGAGGTAAAAAGGCTGAAATTCCCCTTATTTGGGGGCAAAAAGTCAGAAATTCCACTTATTTTGGGGCAAAACGACAGAAATTTTGTTTATTTTTGGGGAAAAGGCAGAAATTGCACTTATTTTGAGTCAAAAAGGCGTAAAATCCCCTTATTTTGGTTCAAAAATGAAGAAATTTTCCTTTTTTTATTGTAAAAGTTATATATTCCCTTTATTTTCGGGCAAAAAGGCAGAAATTCCCCGTATTTTGGAGCAAAATTGCAGAAATCCACCTAATTTTTGGGTAAAAATACAGTAATTTTCTTTCTTTTGGGGCAAAAAGGCAGAAATTCTTCTTAATTTTGGGCATAAGGCAGAAATTCCCCTTATTTTAGGGCAAAATTGCAGAAATTTCCCTTATTTGGGGGCAAAAAACAGAAATTCCTCTTATTTTGGGGCAAAATTGCAGAAAATTTCCTTATTATAGGGAAAAAGTGCAGAAATTTCGCTTATTTTAGGGCAATATTGCAGAAATTTCACTTATTTCAGAAAAAAAAGCAAAAATTTTTCTTATTTTGGGGCAAAAAGGCAGAAATTCACCTTAGTTTGCAGTAAAATTGCAGAAATTTCACATATTTGAGGGCAAAAAGGCAGAAATTCCCCTTATTTTCGGTCAAAAAGGCAGTAATTTCTTTTATTTTGGTACAAAATTAAAGAAATTTTCCTTATTTTTGGCAAAAAAGTAGAAATTCCTCATATTTTGGGACAAAAAGGAAGAAATTCCCCTTATTTTGAGGTAAAAATGCTGAAATTCCCTTTATTTTGGGGCAAAAGGCAGAAATTTCCTTCATTTTGGGGCAAAAAGCAGACATTTCCATTATTTTGGGGACAAATTTTAGAAATTTCACTTATTTCAGGGCAAAAAGTCACAAATTCCCATTATTTTGGGGCAAAAATACAGAAATTCCATTTATTTTTGGGGAAAAGGCAGAAATTGCACTTATTTGGAGTCAAAAAGGCAAAAAATCCCCTTATTTTGGGGCAAAAGTGAAGAAATTTCCCTTTTTTATGGCAAAAAGGTATACATTCCCATTATTTTCGGGCTAAAAGGCAGAATTTCCCCGTATTTTGGAGCAAAATTGCAGAAATTCCCCTAATTTTGGGGCAAAAAGGTAGAAATTCTTCTTATTTTTGGGTAAAACTGCAGAAATTTCACTTATTTCGAGGCAAAATAGCAGAAATTCCCCTTCTTTTCGGCGAAAAAGGCAAAAAATCCCCGTATTTTGGAGCAAAATTGCATAATTCACCTAATTTTTGGGGTATAAAATGCAGTAATTTTCTTTATTTTTGGGCAAAATGGCAGAAATTGCCCTTAATTTGGGGCAAAAGGCAGAAATTCATCTTATTTTAGAGCAAAATTGCAGAAATTTCCATTATTTAAAAGCAAAAAACAGAAATTCCCCTTATTTTCGGGCAAAATTGCAGAAATTTCACTTATTTCAGAGAAAAAAAGGCAAGAATTTTTCTTATTTTGGGGCAAAAAGGCAGAAATTCCCATTATTTGGGGGCAAAGAGGCAGAAATTCACCTTATTTTGGGGTAAAATTGCAGAAATTTCACATATTTTAGGGCAAAAAGGCAGAAATTCCCCTTATTTTAAGGCAAAAAGGCAGAAATTCCCCTTATTTTGGGATAAAATTGCAGAAATTTCCTTTGTTTGGGGGAAAAAGGCAGAAAATCCCCTAAATTTCACGGAAAAAATAAGAAATTCCCCTATTTTGAAGCAAAATTGCAGAAATTCCCCTAATATTGGGGCAAAAATGTAGAAATTTTCTTCATTTGGGGCAAAAAGGCTGAAGTTTCACTTATTTTCGGGAAAAGAGGCAGAAATTTCCTGTATTTTGAAGCAAAATTGCAGAAACTTTCCTAATCTTGGTGCAAAAAGGCAGAAATTCCCTATATGTTGGGGCAAAAAGACAGAAATTCTCCTTATTTTGGGACAAAACTCAGAAATTCCACTTATTTTGGGGCAAAATTGCAGAAATTTCACTTATTTTGGGGCAAAATTGAAGAAATTTCACTTATTTCAGGGAAAAAAGGCAGAAATTTTCCTTATTTTGGGGCAAAACTCAGACATTCCACTTATTTTGGGGCAAAATTCCAGAAATTTCTCTTATTTTGGGGCAAAATTGGAAAAATTTCACTTATTTTGGGGCAAAATTGCAGAAATTTCACTTATTTTGGGGCAAAATTGCAGAAATTTCACTTATTTTAGGGAAAAAAGGCAGAAATTTTCCTTATTTTGGGGCAAAAAGGCAGAAATTCCTAATATTTTGTGGCAAAAATGCAGAAATTCCCCTTATTTTGAGGTAAAAAGGCTGAAATTCCCCTTATTTGGGGGCAAAAAGTCAGAAATTCCACTTATTTTGGGGCAAAACGACAGAAATTTTGTTTATTTTTGGGGAAAAGGCAGAAATTGCACTTATTTTGAGTCAAAAAGGCGTAAAATCCCCTTATTTTGGTTCAAAAATGAAGAAATTTTCCTTTTTTTATTGCAAAAGTTATATATTCCCTTTATTTTCGGGCAAAAAGGCAGAAATTCCCCGTATTTTGGAGCAAAATTGCAGAAATCCACCTAATTTTTGGGTAAAAATACAGTAATTTTCTTTCTTTTGGGGCAAAAAGGCAGAAATTCTTCTTAATTTGGGGCATAAGGCAGAAATTCCCCTTATTTTAGGGCAAAATTGCAGAAATTTCCCTTATTTGGGGGCAAAAAACAGAAATTCCTCTTATTTTGGGGCAAAATTGCAGAAAATTTCCTTATTATAGGGAAAAAGTGCAGAAATTTCGCTTATTTTAGGGCAATATTGCAGAAATTTCACTTATTTCAGAAAAAAAAAGCAAAAATTTTTCTTATTTTGGGGCAAAAAGGCAGAAATTCACCTTAGTTTGCAGTAAAATTGCAGAAATTTCACATATTTGAGGGCAAAAAGGCAGAAATTCCCCTTATTTTCGGTCAAAAAGGCAGTAATTTCTTTTATTTTGGTACAAAATTAAAGAAATTTTCCTTATTTTTGGCAAAAAAGTAGAAATTCCTCATATTTTGGGACAAAAAGGAAGAAATTCCCCTTATTTTGAGGTAAAAATGCTGAAATTCCCTTTATTTTGGGGCAAAAGGCAGAAATTTCCTTCATTTTGGGGCAAAAAGCAGACATTTCCATTATTTTGGGGACAAATTTTAGAAATTTCACTTATTTCAGGGCAAAAAGTCACAAATTCCCATTATTTTGGGGCAAAAATACAGAAATTCCATTTATTTTTGGGGAAAAGGCAGAAATTGCACTTATTTGGAGTCAAAAAGGCAAAAAATCCCCTTATTTTGGGGCAAAAGTGAAGAAATTTCCCTTTTTTATGGCAAAAAGGTATACATTCCCATTATTTTCGGGCTAAAAGGCAGAATTTCCCCGTATTTTGGAGCAAAATTGCAGAAATTCCCCTAATTTTGGGGCAAAAAGGTAGAAATTCTTCTTATTTTTGGGTAAAACTGCAGAAATTTCACTTATTTCGAGGCAAAATAGCAGAAATTCCCCTTCTTTTCGGCGAAAAAGGCAAAAAATCCCCGTATTTTGGAGCAAAATTGCATAATTCACCTAATTTTTGGGGTATAAAATGCAGTAATTTTCTTTATTTTTGGGCAAAATGGCAGAAATTGCCCTTAATTTGGGGCAAAAGGCAGAAATTCATCTTATTTTAGAGCAAAATTGCAGAAATTTCCATTATTTAAAAGCAAAAAACAGAAATTCCCCTTATTTTCGGGCAAAATTGCAGAAATTTCACTTATTTCAGAGAAAAAAAGGCAAGAATTTTTCTTATTTTGGGGCAAAAAGGCAGAAATTCCCATTATTTGGGGGCAAAGAGGCAGAAATTCACCTTATTTTGGGGTAAAATTGCAGAAATTTCACATATTTTAGGGCAAAAAGGCAGAAATTCCCCTTATTTTAAGGCAAAAAGGCAGAAATTCCCCTTATTTTGGGATAAAATTGCAGAAATTTCCTTTGTTTGGGGGAAAAAGGCAGAAAATCCCCTAAATTTCACGGAAAAAATAAGAAATTCCCCTATTTTGAAGCAAAATTGCAGAAATTCCCCTAATATTGGGGCAAAAATGTAGAAATTTTCTTCATTTGGGGCAAAAAGGCTGAAGTTTCACTTATTTTCGGGAAAAGAGGCAGAAATTTCCTGTATTTTGAAGCAAAATTGCAGAAACTTTCCTAATCTTGGTGCAAAAAGGCAGAAATTCCCTATATGTTGGGGCAAAAAGACAGAAATTCTCCTTATTTTGGGACAAAACTCAGAAATTCCACTTATTTTGGGGCAAAATTGCAGAAATTTCACTTATTTTGGGGCAAAATTGAAGAAATTTCACTTATTTCAGGGAAAAAAGGCAGAAATTTTCCTTATTTTGGGGCAAAACTCAGACATTCCACTTATTTTGGGGCAAAATTCCAGAAATTTCTCTTATTTTGGGGCAAAATTGGAAAAATTTCACTTATTTTGGGGCAAAATTGCAGAAATTTCACTTATTTTGGGGCAAAATTGCAGAAATTTCACTTATTTTAGGGAAAAAAGGCAGAAATTTTCCTTATTTTGGGGCAAAAAGGCAGAAATTCCTAATATTTTGTGGCAAAAATGCAGAAATTCCCCTTATTTTGAGGTAAAAAGGCTGAAATTTCCCTTTATTGGGGGCAAAAAGGCAGAAATTTCCCTTATTTTGGGGCAAAATTGGAGAAATTTCACTTATTTCAGGGTAATGTCAGAAATTCCCTTTATTTTGGGGCAAAAAAGACAGAAATTCCCTTTGTTTTGGGGGAAAAAGACAGAAATTCCACTTATTTAGAGGCAAAAAGGCAGAAATTCTCCTTATTTGGGAGCAAAAATAAAGAAATTTCCCTTTTTATGGCAAAAAGGTATGCATTCCCCTTATTTTCGGGCAAAAAGGCAGAAATTTCCCGTATTTTGGAGCAAAATTGCAGAAATTCCCCTAATTTTGGGGCAAAAGGCAGAAACTCTTTTTACTTTGGGGCAAAAATCAGAAATTCTTTTAATTTTGGGCCAAAATTCCAGAAATTTCCTTTATTTTGTGGCAAAATTGCAGAAATTTCCCTTATTTGGGGCAAAATTGCAGATATTTCACTCATTTTCAGGTTAAAAGTCAGAAATTTCCTTTATTTTGGGGCAAAAATGAGAAATTTCCCTTATTTTGGGGCAAAAAGGCAGAAATTCCCCTTATTTTGAGGTAATAAGGCTGAAATTCCCCATATTTTGGGGCAAAGAGGCAGAAATTCTCCTTATTTTGGGGTAAAATTGCAGAAATTTCAAATATTTCAGGGAAAAAGGCAGAAATTCCCATTATTTTGGGGCAAAAAGGCAGAAATTTTCCGTATTTTGGAGCAAAATTTCAGAAATTCCCTTAATATTGGGGCAAAAATGCTCAAAAGGGCAGAAGTTTCCCTTATTTTCGGGAAAAGAGGCACAAATTCCCTGTATTTTGAAGCAAAATTGCAGAAACTCAGCTAATATTGGGGCAAAAAGGTAGAAATTCCCTATATGTTGGGGCAAAAAGACAGAAATTCTCCTTATTTTGGGGCAAAACTCAGACATTCCACTTATTTTGGGGCAAAATTCCAGAAATTTCTCTTATTTTGGGGCAAAATTGGAAAAATTTCACTTATTTTGGGGCAAAATTGCAGAAATTTCACTTATTTTGGGGCAAAATTGCAGAAATTTCACTTATTTTAGGGAAAAAAGGCAGAAATTTTCCTTATTTTGGGGCAAAAAGGCAGAAATTCCTAATATTTTGTGGCAAAAATGCAGAAATTCCCCTTATTTTGAGGTAAAAAGGCTGAAATTCCCCTTATTTGGGGGCAAAAAGTCAGAAATTCCACTTATTTTGGGGCAAAACGACAGAAATTTTGTTTATTTTTGGGGAAAAGGCAGAAATTGCACTTATTTTGAGTCAAAAAGGCGTAAAATCCCCTTATTTTGGTTCAAAAATGAAGAAATTTTCCTTTTTTTATTGTAAAAGTTATATATTCCCTTTATTTTCGGGCAAAAAGGCAGAAATTCCCCGTATTTTGGAGCAAAATTGCAGAAATCCACCTAATTTTTGGGTAAAAATACAGTAATTTTCTTTCTTTTGGGGCAAAAAGGCAGAAATTCTTCTTAATTTTGGGCATAAGGCAGAAATTCCCCTTATTTTAGGGCAAAATTGCAGAAATTTCCCTTATTTGGGGGCAAAAAAACAGAAATTCCTCTTATTTTGGGGCAAAATTGCAGAAAATTTCCTTATTATAGGGAAAAAGTGCAGAAATTTCGCTTATTTTAGGGCAATATTGCAGAAATTTCACTTATTTCAGAAAAAAAAGCAAAAATTTTTCTTATTTTGGGGCAAAAAGGCAGAAATTCACCTTAGTTTGCAGTAAAATTGCAGAAATTTCACATATTTGAGGGCAAAAAGGCAGAAATTCCCCTTATTTTCGGTCAAAAAGGCAGTAATTTCTTTTATTTTGGTACAAAATTAAAGAAATTTTCCTTATTTTTGGCAAAAAAGTAGAAATTCCTCATATTTTGGGACAAAAAGGAAGAAATTCCCCTTATTTTGAGGTAAAAATGCTGAAATTCCCTTTATTTTGGGGCAAAAGGCAGAAATTTCCTTCATTTTGGGGCAAAAAGCAGACATTTCCATTATTTTGGGGACAAATTTTAGAAATTTCACTTATTTCAGGGCAAAAAGTCACAAATTCCCATTATTTTGGGGCAAAAATACAGAAATTCCATTTATTTTTGGGGAAAAGGCAGAAATTGCACTTATTTGGAGTCAAAAAGGCAAAAAATCCCCTTATTTTGGGGCAAAAGTGAAGAAATTTCCCTTTTTTATGGCAAAAAGGTATACATTCCCATTATTTTCGGGCTAAAAGGCAGAATTTCCCCGTATTTTGGAGCAAAATTGCAGAAATTCCCCTAATTTTGGGGCAAAAAGGTAGAAATTCTTCTTATTTTTGGGTAAAACTGCAGAAATTTCACTTATTTCGAGGCAAAATAGCAGAAATTCCCCTTCTTTTCGGCGAAAAAGGCAAAAAATCCCCGTATTTTGGAGCAAAATTGCATAATTCACCTAATTTTTGGGGTATAAAATGCAGTAATTTTCTTTATTTTTGGGCAAAATGGCAGAAATTGCCCTTAATTTGGGGCAAAAGGCAGAAATTCATCTTATTTTAGAGCAAAATTGCAGAAATTTCCATTATTTAAAAGCAAAAAACAGAAATTCCCCTTATTTTCGGGCAAAATTGCAGAAATTTCACTTATTTCAGAGAAAAAAAGGCAAGAATTTTTCTTATTTTGGGGCAAAAAGGCAGAAATTCCCATTATTTGGGGGCAAAGAGGCAGAAATTCACCTTATTTTGGGGTAAAATTGCAGAAATTTCACATATTTTAGGGCAAAAAGGCAGAAATTCCCCTTATTTTAAGGCAAAAAGGCAGAAATTCCCCTTATTTTGGGATAAAATTGCAGAAATTTCCTTTGTTTGGGGGAAAAAGGCAGAAAATCCCCTAAATTTCACGGAAAAAATAAGAAATTCCCCTATTTTGAAGCAAAATTGCAGAAATTCCCCTAATATTGGGGCAAAAATGTAGAAATTTTCTTCATTTGGGGCAAAAAGGCTGAAGTTTCACTTATTTTCGGGAAAAGAGGCAGAAATTTCCTGTATTTTGAAGCAAAATTGCAGAAACTTTCCTAATCTTGGTGCAAAAAGGCAGAAATTCCCTATATGTTGGGGCAAAAAGACAGAAATTCTCCTTATTTTGGGACAAAACTCAGAAATTCCACTTATTTTGGGGCAAAATTGCAGAAATTTCACTTATTTTGGGGCAAAATTGAAGAAATTTCACTTATTTCAGGGAAAAAAGGCAGAAATTTTCCTTATTTTGGGGCAAAAAGGCAGAAATTCCTAATAATTTGTGGAAAAAATGCAGAAATTCCCCTTATTTTGAGGTAAAAAGGCTGAAATTTCCCTTTTTTGGGGGCAAAATTCCAGAAATTTCCCTTATTTTGGGGCAAAATTGTAGAAATTTTACTTATTTTGGGGCAAAATTGCAGAAATTTCACTTATTTTAGGGAAAAAAGGCAGAAATTTTTTCATTTTGGGGCAAAAAGGCAGAAATTCCTAATATTTTGTGCCAAAATTCAGAAATTCCCTTTATTTTGAGGTAAAAAGGCTGAAATTTCCCTTATTTGGGGGCAAAAAGAAAGAAATTTCCCTTATATTGGGGCAAAATTGCAGAAATTTCACTTATTTCAGGGTAATAAGTCAGAAATTTTCCTTATTTTGGGGCAAAAATGACAGAAATTCCCTTTGTTTTGGGGGAAAAAGACAGTAATTCCACATATTTAGAGGCAAAATGCAGAAATTCTCCTTATTTTAGGGCAAAATTGCAGAAATTTCCCTTATTTACGGGCAAAAAAACAGAAATTTCCCTAATTTTGGGACAAAATTGCAGAAATTTCACTTATTTCAGGGAAAAAAGGCAGAAATTTTTTTTGGGGTGCAAAATGGCAGAAATTTTTTTATTTTGGTACAAAATTGCAGAAATTTTTATTTTGGCGCAAAAAGTCAGAAATTCCCCATATTTTGGGGGAAAAGGGCAGAAATTCCTCTTATTTTGAGGTAAAAAGGCTGAAATTCCCCTTATTTTGGGGCAAAAAGAGAGAAATTTCGTTTATTTTGGGGAAAAGGCAGAAATTGCACTTATTTTGATTCAAAAAGATGGAAAATCCCCTTATTCTGGGGCAAAAATGAAGAAATTTGCATTTTTTATGGCAAAAAGGTATATATTCCCTTTATTTTCGGGCAAAAGGCAGAAATTCCCCATATTTTGGAGCAAAATTGCAGAAATTCCCCTAATTTTTGGGCAAAAAGGCAGAAATTCCCCTTATTTTGGGGTAAAACTGCAGAAATTTCACTTATTTTGCGGCAAAATGTCAGAAATTCCCCTTATTTTCGGCAAAAAAGGCAGAAAATCCCCTTATTTTATGGCAATATTGCAGAAATTTCCCTTATTTGGGGGCAAAAACAGAAATTCCCCTTATTTTGGGGCAAAATTGCAGAAATTTCCCTTATTATGGGGAAAATTGCAGAAATTTCCCTTATTTTAGGGCAAAATTACAGAAATTTCACTTATTTCAGAGAAAGAAAGCAAAAATTTTTCTTATTTTGGGGCAAAAAGGCAGAAATTCCCATTATTTTGAAGCAAAAAGGCAGAAATTCTCCTTATTTTGGGGTAAAATTGCAGAAATTTCACATATTTCAGGGCAAAACGGCAGAAATTCCCCTTATTTTGGGGCAAAAAGGCAGAAATTCCCCTTATTTTGGCATAAAATTGCAGAAATTTCCCTTATTTGGGGGCAAAAAGGTAGAAAATCCACTTAATTTCGGGTAGAAAGGCAGAAATTCCTCGTATTTTGGAGCAAAATTGCAGAAACTCCCCTAATTTTGGGGCAAAAAGGCAGAAATTCACTTTATTTTGGGGCAAAAATAGAGAAATTCTCCTTATTTTGGGGCAAAAATCAGAAATTTCCCTTATTTTGGGGCAAAATTTTAGAAATTTCTTTTATATTGTTACAGACTTGCAGAAATTTTTCTTATTTTGTGGCAAAAAGGCAGAAATTCCCCATTTTTTGGTGCAAAAAGGCTGAAATTCCCCTTATTTTGAGGTAAAATCCTGAAATTCCCCATATTTTGGGGCAAAAAGGCAGAAATTCCCCTCATTTGGGGGCAAAAAGGCACAAATTTCCCTTATTTTCGAGCATAATTGCAGGACTTTCATTTATTTCAGGGCAAAAACTCAGAAATTCCTTTTATTTTGGGGCAAAAAGCAGAAATTTCTTTTATTTTGATACAAAATTGTAGAAATTTTCCTTATTTTGAAACAAAAAAACAAAAATTACCCATATTTTGGGGGAAATGTCAGAAATTCCCCTTATTTTGAGGTAAAAAGCCTGAAATTCCCATTATTTTGGGGCAAAAAGGCAGAAATTCCCTTTACTTTGTGGCAAAAAGGCAAAAATTCCCGTTAATTGGAGCAGAAAAGCAGAAATTTTCCTTATTTAAGGGCAATAGGGCAGAAATTCGCCATATTTTGTGGCAAAAAGGCAGAAATTCCCCTTATTTGGAGGTAAAATGCTGAAATTCCCCTTATTTTCGGCAAAAAGGCAGAAATTCCTATTATTTTGGGGCAAAATTGCAGAAATTTCAATTATTTCAGGGCAAAAAGTCAGAAATTTGCCTTATTTGGGGCAAAAAGCAGAAATTCCCCTAATTTTGGGGCCAAAAACAGAAATTCCATTTATTTTGGGGTAAAATTGCAGAAATTTCAAATATTTCAGGGCAAAAAGGCAGAAATTCCACTTTATTTCGGACAATAATGCAGAAATTCCCCCATATTTTAAAGCTAAATTTCAAAAATTCCCCTTATATTGGTGGAAAAATGCAGAAATTCCCTTTATTTTTGTGCAATAAGGCAGATTTCCCCGTATTTTGAAGCAAAATTGCACATATTCCCCTAATTTTGAGGGAAAATGCAGAAATTCACATTATTTTGGAACAAAAAGACAGAAATTCTCCTTATTTCAGGGCAAAATTCCAGAAATTCCCCTTATTTTGGGGCAAAATTGCAGAAATTTCCTTTATTTTGGGGCAAAATTGCAGAAATTTTCTTTATTTTGGGGCAAAATTTCAGAAATTTCACTTATTTCAAGAAAAAAGTGCAGAAATTTCTCTTATTTTGGGGCAAAAAGGCAGAAATTTCTTTTATTTTGGTAAAAAATTGCAGAAATTTTCTTTATTTTGGGGCAAATATGAAGAAATTCCCCATATTTTGGGGCAAAAAGGCAGAGATTCCCCTTATTATGAGGTAAAATGCTGAAATTCCCCTTATTTTGGGGCAAAAAGATAGAAATTCCCTTTATTTTGTGGCAAAAAGGCAGAATTTTCCCTTATTTTGGGGCAAAATTGCAGAAATTTCACTTATTTCAGAGCAAAATTCAAAAATTCCTTTTATTTTTGGGCAAAAAGACAGAAATTTTGTTTATTTTTGGGTAAATAGGCAGAAATTTCACTTATTGTGAGGTAAGAAGGCAGAAATTCCTCTTATTTTGGGGCAAAAATGAAAAAATTTCCCTTTTTTGTGCAAAAGGTATATATTCCCCTTATTTTCGGGCAAAAAAGCGGAAATTCCTTGTTTTTTGGAGCACAATTGCAGAAAATCCCCTAATTGTGGGGCAAAAAGGCAGAAATTCCCTATATGTTGGGGCAAAAAGACTGAAATTCTCCTTATTTTGGGGCAAAACTCAGAAATTCCACTTATTTTGGGGCAAAATTCCAGAAATTTTCCGTATTTTGGGGCAAAATTGCAGAAATTTCACTTATTTTGGGGCAAAATTGCAGAAATTTCACTTATTTCAGGTAAAAAAGGCAGAAATTTTTCTTATTTTGGGGCAAAAAGGCAGAAATTCCTAATATTTTGTGGAAAAAGTGAAGAAATTCCCCTTATTTTGAGGTAAAAAGGCTGAAATTCTCCTTATTTGGGGGCAAAAGGGCAGAAATTTCCCTTATTTTGGGGCAAAATTGCAGAAATTTCACTTATTTCAGGGTAATAAGTCAGAAATTTTCCTTATTTTGGGGCAAAAAAGACAGAAATTCCCTTTGTTTTGGGGGGAAAAGACAGAAATTCCAATTATTTAGAGGCAAAATGGCAGAAATTCCCCTTATTTTGAAGCAAAAATGAAGAAATTTCCCTTTTTTATGGCAAAAAGATATGCATTCCCCTTATTTTCAGGCAAAAAGGCAGAAATTCCCCGTATTTTGGAGCAAAATTGCAGAAATTCCCCTAATTGTGGGGCAAAAAGGCAGAAATTCCCTATATGTTGGAGCAAAAAGACAGAAATTCTCCTTATTTTGGGGCAAAACTCAGAAATTCCACTTATTTTGGGGCCAAATTGCAGGAATTTACCTTATTTTGGGGCAAAATTGCAGAAATTTTCTTTATTTGGGGCAAAATTGCAGAAATTTCACTTATTTTCAGGTAAAAAGGCTGAAATATTTTTTATTTTGGGGCAAAAAGGAAGAAATTCCCCTTATTTTGGGGCAAAATTGCAGAAATTTTCCTTATTTTGGGGCAAAAAGGCAGAAATTCTTTATATTTTGGGGCAAAAAGGCAGAAATTCCTTTTATTTTGTGGTAATAAGGCTGAAATTCCCCTTATTTTGGGCCAAAAAGGCAGAAATTCCCCTTATTTTGGGGTAAAATGGCAGAAATTTTAAATATTTCAGGGCAAAATGGCAGAAATTTCCCTTATTTTGGGGCAAAAAGATGAAATCCCTAATTTTTGGCTAAAATTGCAGAAACGTCACTTATTTCTGGATGAAAAGGCAGAAATTCCACTTATTTTCGGGCAAAAAGGCAGAAATGACCCATATTTTGGAGCAAAATTGCAGAAATTCTCCTAATATTGGTGCAAAAATGCAGAAATTCCCTTTATTTTGGGGCAAAAAAGGCAGAAATTCTCCATATTTTGGTGCAAAAAGGCTGAAATTCTTCTTATTTTAAGGTAAAATGCTGAAATTCCCCATATTTTGGGGCAAAAGGCAAAAATTCTTCTTATTTTGTGGCAAAAAGTCACAAATTTCCCTTATTTTCGGGCAAAATTGCAGAAATTTCATTTATTTCAGGGCAAAAAGTCAGAAATTCCTTTTAATTTGGGGCAAAGAGCAGAAATTTCTTTTATTATGGTACAAAATTGAAGAAATTTTTCTTATTTTGAAACATAAAGGCAGAAAATTCCCCTTATTTTGAGGCAAAAGGCAGAAATTATTCTTATTTTGAGGTAAAATGCAGTAATTCCCTTTATTTTGGGGCTAAAAGGCAGAAATTCCCCATATTTTGAAGCAAAATTGCAGAAATTCTCATAATTTTTGGGCAAAAAGGCAGGAATTCTCATTATTTTGGAGCAAAAACAGAGAAAATCTCCTTTTTCGGGAGCAAACAGTCAAAAATTCCCCTTATTTTGGGGCTAAATTGCAGAAATTTCCTTTACATTGGGGCAAAATTGCATAAATTTGCCTTATTTTAGGGCAAAATTGCAGAAATTTCACTTATTTCAGGGAAAAAAGGCGGAAATTTCTGAGTTTTTTTCTCTGAAATAAGTGAAATTTCTGCAATTTTGCCCCAGAATAAGGGAAATTTCTGCAATTTTTTTCCATAGTAAGGGAAATTTCTGCAATTTTGCCCCAAAATGAGGAGAATTTCTGCCTTTTTGCCCCAAAATTAGGGGAGTTTCTGCAATTTTGCTTCAAAATACAGGGAATTTCTTCCTCTTTTCCCGAAAATAAGGGGAACTTCTGCCTTTTTGCCCCAAATAAAGGGAATTTCTGCATTTTTGCCCCAATATTAGGGGAATTTCTGCAATTTTGCTCCAAAATACGGGGAAATTCTGCCTTTTTACCCAAAATTAAGAGGATTTTCTGCCTTTTTGCTCCCAAATTAGGGAAATTTCTGCAATTTTATCCCAAAATAAAGGGAATTTCTGCCTTTTTGCCCCAAAATAAGGGGAATTTCTGCCTTTTTGCCCTGAAATATGTGAAATTTCTGCAATTTTACCCCAAAATAAGGTAAATTTCTGCCTTTTTGCCCATAAATAATAGAAATTTCTGCCTTTTTGCCCCAAAATAAGGGGAAATTCTGCCTTTTTGCCCCAAATAAAGGGAATTTCTGCATTTTTGCCCCAATATTAGGGAAATTTCTGCAATTCTATCCCAAAATAAGGGGAATTTCTGCCTTTTTGCCCCAAAATAAGGGGAATTTCTGCATTTTTGCCCGAAATTAAGTGGAATTTTTGCCTTTTCGTCCCGAAATAAGTGAAATTTCTTTAATTTTAGCCAAAAATTAGGGATTTCATCTTTTTGCCCCCAAAAAAGGGGAATTTCTGCAATTTTGCCCCAAAATAAATGAAATTTCTGCAATTTTGCCCCAAAATAAGGGAAATTTCTGGAATTTTGCTCCAAAATAAGTGGAATTTCTGGCTTGTGCCCCAAAATAAGGAGAATTTCTGTCTTTTTGCCCCAACATATAGGGAATTTCTGCCTTTTTGCCCCACAATTAGGGGAATTTCTGCAATTTTGCTCCAAAATACGGGGAATTTCTGCATTTTTGCCAGAAAATAAGGGGAATGCATACCTTTATTGCCATAAAAAGGGAAATTTCTTTATTTTTGCCCCAAATTAAGGGAAATTTCTGCCTTTTTGCCCTGAAATATGTGAAATTTCTGCAATTTTAGCCCAAAATAAGGTGAATTTTTTCTTTTTGCCCCAAAATAATGGGAATTTCTGTTTTATTGCCCCAAAATAAGAAAAGTTTTTGCTTTTTTTCTCTGAAATAAGTGAAATTTCTGCAATTTTGCCCTAAAATAAGGGAAATTTCTGCAATTTTCCCCATAATAAAGAAAATTTCTGCAATTTTGCCCCAAAATAAGGAGAATTTCTGGTTTTTTGCCCCCAAATACGGGAAATTTCTGCAATTTTGCCCTAAAATAAGTGGAATTTCTGCCTTTTGCCCCAAAATAAGGAGAATTTCTGCCTTTTTGCCCCAAAATAAAGAATATTACTGTATTTTTTACCCCCAAATTAGGTGAATTTCTGCAATTTTGCTCCAAAATACGGGGATTTTCTGCCTTTTTCGTCGAAAATAAGGGGAATTTCTGCCATTTTGCTGTGAAATAAGTGAAATTTCTGGAGTTTTACCCCAATATAAGGGGAATTTCTGCCTTTTTGCCCCAAAATTAGGGGAATTTCTGCAATTTTGCTCCAAAATATGGGGAATTTCTGCCTTTTTGCCCGAAAATTAAGGGAATGTTTACCTTTTTGCCATAAAAAAGGGAAATTTCTTAATTTTTGCCCCAAAATAAGGGGATTTTCCACCTTTTTGACTCAAAATAAGTGCAATTTCTGCCTTTTCCCCAAAAATAAATGAAATTTCTGCTTTTTGCCCCAAAATAAGGGGAATTTCTTACTTTTTGCCCTGAAATAAATGAAATTTCTGCAATTTTGCCCGAAAATAAGGGAAATTTGTGCCTTTTTGCCCCAAAATAAGGAGAATTTCTGCCTTTTGCCCCAAAATATGGGGAATTTCAGCATTTTACCTCAAAATAAGGGGAATTTCAGCCTTTTTGCACCAAAATAAGAAGAATGCATACCTTTTTGCCATTAAAAAAGGGAAAATTCTTCATTTTTGCTCCAAAATAAGCGGAGTTTCTGCCTTTTGCCCCAAAATGTGGGGAATTTCTGCCTCTTTGCCCGAAAATAAGAAGAATGCATAACTTTTTGCCATAAAAAGGGGAAATTTCTTCATTTTTGCTCCAAAATAAGGGGAATTTCTGCCTTTTTGCCTCTAAATAAGTGGAATTTCTGTCTTTTTCCCCCAAAACAAAGGGAATTTCTGTCATTTTTTCCCCAAAATAAGGAAAATTTTTGACTTATTTCCCTAAAATAAGTGAAATTTCTGCAATTTTGCCCCAAAATAAGGGAAATTTCTGCCTTTTTGCCCCCAAATAAGGGGAATTTCTGACTTTTTGCACCCGAAAAAAGATTTTCTGTTTTTTTTGCCCCAAAATAAGGAGAATTTCAGCATTTTTGCCCGAAAATTATGAGAATTTCTGCAATTTTTTTTCAAAATACGGAAAATTTCTGCCTTTTAGCTCCAAAATAAAGGGAATTTCTGCATTTTCTCCACATATTAGGGGAATTTCTGCATTTTACCTGTAAATAATGGGAATTTCTCCATTTTACCTCAAAATAAGTAGAATTTCTGCTTTTTACCTCAAATTATGGGGAATTTCTGCCTTTTTGTTCCAAAATAAAGAAAATTTCTTCAATTTTGTACCATAATAAAAGAAATTTCTACTTTTTGCCCCGAAATAAGGGGAATTTCTGACTTTTTACCCTGAAATAAATGAAATTTGTGCAATTTTGCCCGAAAATAAGGGAAATTTGTGCCTTTTTGCCCCAAAATAATGGGAATTTCTGCCTTTAGCCCCAAAAAATAGAAAATTTCAGCATTTTACCTCAAAATAAGGGGAATTTCTGCCTTTTTGCCCTGAAATATATGAAGTTTCTGCAATTTTACCCCAAAATAAGGTGAATTTCTGACTTTTTGCCCCAAAATAATGGGAATTTCTGCCTTTTTGCCTCAAAATAAGAAAAATTTTTGCTTTTTTTTTCGGAAATAAGTGAAATTTCTGCAATTTTGCCCTAAAATAAGGGAAATTTATGCAATTTTTCCCCATAATAAAAAAAATTTCTGCAATTTTGCCGCAAAATAAGAGGAATTTATGTTTTTTGCCCCCAAATAAAGCAAATTTCTGCAATTTGGCCCCAAAATAAAGGGATTTTCTGTTTTTTGCCCCCAAATAAGGGAAATTTCTGCAATTTTGCCCTAAAATAAGGGAAATTTCTGCAATTTTGTCCTAAAATAAGGGGAATTTCTGCCATTTGCCCCAAAATAAGGGGAATTTCTGCCTTTTGCCCCAAAATATAGGGAATTTCTGCCTTTTTGTCCGAAAATAAGAAGAATGCACTCCTTTTTGCCATAAAAAAGGGAAATTTTTTCATTTTTGCTCCAAAAGAAGGGGAACTTTAGCCTTTTTGCCTCTAAATAAGTGGAATTTCTGTCTTTTTCCCCCAAAACAAAGGGAATTTCTGTCATTTTTGCCCCAAAATAAGGAAAATTTTTGACTTATTACCCTAAAATAAGTGAAATTTCTGCAATTTTGCCCCAAAATAAGGGAAATTTCTGCCTTTTTGCCCCCAAATAAGGGGAATTTCTGACTTTTTGCACCCGAAGAAAGATTTTCTGTCTTTTTGCCCCAAAATAAGGAGAATTTCAGCATTTTTGCCCGAAAATTATGAGAATTTCTGCAATTTTTTTTCAAAATACGGAAAATTTCTGCCTTTTAGGTCCAAAATAAAGGGAATTTCTGCATTTTCTCCACATGTTAGGGGAATTTCTGCATTTGACCTGTAAATAATGGGAATTTCTGCATTTTACCTCAAAATAAGTAGAATTTCTGCTTTTTACCTCAAATTATGGGGAATTTATGCCGTTTTGTTCCAAAATAAAGAAAATTTCTTCAATTTTGTACCATAATAAAAGAAATTTCTACTTTTTGCCCCGAAAAAAAAGGAATTTCTGACTTTTTACCCTGAAATAAATGAAATTTGTGCAATTTTGCCCGAAAATAAGGGAAATTTGTGCCTTTTTGCCCCAAAATAATGGGAATTTCTGCCTTTAGCCCCCAAAAATGGGAAATTTCAGCATTTTACCTCAAAATAAGGGGAATTTCTGCCTTTTGGCCCTGAAATATATGAAGTTTCTGCAATTTTACCCCAAAATAAGGTGAATTTCTGACTTTTTGCCCCAAAATAATGGGAATTTCTGCCTTTTTGCCTCAAAATAAGAAAAATTTTTGCTTTTTTTTTCGGAAATAAGTGAAATTTCTGCAATTTTGCCCTAAAATAAGGGAAATTTCTGCAATTTTTCCCCATAATAAAAAAAATTTCTGCAATTTTGCCGCAAAATAAGAGGAATTTCTGTTTTTTGCCCCCAAATAAAGCAAATTTCTGCAATTTTGCCCCCAAATAAAGGGAATTTCTGTTTTTTGCCCCCAAATAAGGGAAATTTCTGCAATTTTGCCCTAAAATAAGGGAAATTTCTGCAATTTTGCCCTAAAATAAGGGGAATTTCTGCCATTTGCCCCAAAATAAGGGGAATTTCTGCCTTTTGCCCCAAAATATAGGGAATTTCTGCCTTTTTGTCCGAAAATAAGAAGAATGCACTCCTTTTTGCCATAAAAAAGGGAAATTTTTTCATTTTTGCTCCAAAAGAAGGGGAACTTTAGCCTTTTTGCCTCTAAATAAGTGGAATTTCTGTCTTTTTCCCCCAAAACAAAGGGAATTTCTGTCTTTTTTGCCCCAAAATAAGGAAAATTTCTGACTTATTACTTTGAAAAAAGTAAAATTTCTGCAAATTTGCCCCAAAAATAGGGAAATTTCTGCCTTTTGCCCCAAAATAAGGGAAATTTCAGCATTTTACCTCAAAATAAGGTAAATTTCTGATTATTGCACCAAAATATGGAGAATTTCTACCTTTTGCCCCAAAATAAGGAAAATTTCTGCCTTTTTTCACTGAAATAAGAGAAATTTCTGCAATTTTGCCCAAAAATAAGTGAAATTTCTGCAATTTTGCCCCCAAAAAAGGTAAATTTCTGGAATTTTGCCCCAAAATAAGTGGAATTTCTGAGTTTTGCCCCAAAATAAGGAGAATTTCTGCCTTTTTGCCCCACAATTAGGGGAATTTCTGCAATTTTGCTCCAAAATACGGGGAATTTTTGCCTTTTTGCCTGAAAATAAGAAGAATGCATACGTTTTTGCCATAAAAAAGGAAATTTCTTCATTTTTGCCCCAAATTAATGGAAATTTCTGCCTTTTTACCCTGAAATATGTGAAATTTCTGCAATTTTAGCCCAAAATAAGGTGAATTTCTGCCTTTTGCCAAAAATAATGGGAATTTCTGCCTTTTTGCCCCAAAATGAGAAAAACTTTTGCTTTTTCTCTGAAATAAGTGAAATTTCTGGAATTTTGCCCTAAAATAAAAGAAATTTCTGCAATTTTTCTCCATAGTAAAAGAAATTTCTGGAATTTTGCCCCAAAATAAGGGGAATTTCTGTTTTTTTGCCCCCAAATAAGGGAAATTTCTGCAATTTTGCCCTAAAATAAGGGGAATTTCTGCTTTTTTGCCTCTAAATAAGTGGAATTTCTGTCTTTTTCCCCCAAAACAAAGAGAATTTCTGTCATTTTTGCGCCAAAATTAGGAAAATTTCTGAATTATTACCCTGAAATAAGTGAATTTTCTGCAATTTTGCCCCAATATAAGGGAAATTTCTGCCTTTTTGCCCCCAAATAAAGGGAATTTCAGCCTTTTTACCTCAAAATAAAAGGAATTTCTGAATTTTGGCCCAAAATATTAGGAATTTCTGCCTTTTTTCCCCAAAATAAGAAAAATTTCTGCCTTTTTTTCCTGAAATAAGTGAAATTTCTGCAATTTTGCCCCAAAATAAAGAAAATTTCTGAAATTTTGCCCCCAAATAAGTGGAATTTCTGAGTTTTGCCCAAAAATAAGGAGAATTTCTTCCTTTTGCCTCTAAATAAGTGGAATTTCTGTCTTTTTCCACAAAACAAAGGAAATTTCTGTCTTTTTTGTTCTAAAATAAGAGGAATTTCTTCCTTCTTACCTCAAAATAGGTGAAATTTTTGCCTTTTTACCCAAAAATAAACGGAATTTCTGTCTTTTTGCCCCAAAATATAAAGAATTTTTGAATTTTGCCCTGAAATATGTGAAATTTCTGCAATTTTGCCCCAAAATAAAGGAAATTTCTACCTTTTTGCCACAAAATAAAGGGAATTTCTGTCTTTTTGCCCCAAAATAAGGGGAATTTCAGCATTTTACCTTATAATAAGGGGAATCTCTGCATTTTTGCCCCAAAATATAGGGAATTTCTGCATTTTTGCTCCAAAATAAAGAAAATTTCTACAATTTTGTACCAAAATAAAAGAATTTTCTGCCTTTTTGCCCCAAAATAAGAGAAATTTCTGAGTTTTTTTCTCTGAAATAAGTGAAATTTCTGCAATTTTGCATAAAAATAAAGGAAATTTCTGCAATTTTTTTCCATAATAAGGGAAATTTCTGCAATTTTGCCCCAAAATAAGGGGAATTTCTGTTTTTTGCCCCCAAATAAGGGAAATTTCTGCAATTTTATCCCAAAATAAGGGGAATTTCTGTTTTTTTGCCACAAAATAAGGAAATTTTCTGCAAGTCTGTAACAAAATAGAAGAAATTTCTAAAATTTTGCCCCAAAATAAGGGAAATTTCTGATTTTTGCCCCAAAATAAGGAGAATTTCTGTATTTTTGCCCAAAAATAAAGGGAATTTCTGCCTTTTTGCCCCCAAATTAGGGGAGTTTCTGCAATTTTGCTTCAAAATACAGGGAATTTCTTCCTCTTTTCCCGAAAATAAGGGGAACTTCTGTATTTTTGCCCCAAATAAAGGGAATTTCTGCATTTTTGCCCCAATATTAGGGGAATTTCTGCAATTTTGCTCCAAAATACGGGGAAATTCTGCCTTTTTACCGAAAATTAAAAGGATTTTCTGCCTTTTTGCTCCCAAATAAGGGAAATTTCTGCAATTTTATCCCAAAATAAAGGGAATTTCTGCCTTTTTGCCCCAAAATAAAGGGAATTTCTGCCTCTTTGCCCTGAAATATGTGAAATTTCTGCAATTTTACCCCAAAATAAGGTGAATTTCTGCCTTTTTGCTTATAAAATAATAGAAATTTCTGCCTTTTTGCCCCAAAATAAGAAAAATTATTGCTTTTTTCTCTGAAATAAGTGAAATTTCTGAAATTTTGCCCTAAAATAAGGGAAATTTCTGCAATTTTTTTCCATAATAAGGGAAATTCCTGCAATTTTGCCCCAAAATAAGGGGAATTTCTATTTTTTGCCTTCAAATAAAGGAAATTTCTTCAATTTTGCCCTAAAATAAGGGGAATTTCTGCCTTTTGCCCCAAAATAAGGAGAATTTCTGCCTTTTTGCCCCAAAATAAAAAAATTACTGTATTTTTTATTCCAATATTAGGTGAATTTCTGCAATTTTGCTACAAAATACGGGGATTTTCTTTTTTTTCGCCGAAAATAAAGGGAATTTCTGCCATTTTGCCGCGAAATAAGTGAAATTTCTGCAGTTTTACCCCAAAATAAGGGGAATTTCTTCATTTTTGCCCAAAAATTAGGGGAATTTTTGCAAGTTTGCTCCAAAATACAGGGAATTTCTGCCTTTTGGCCCGAAAATAAAGGGAATGTATACCTTTTTGCCATAAAAAAAGGAAATTTCTTCATTTTTACCCCAAAATAAGGGGATTTTTTACCTTTTTGACTCAAAATAAGTGCAATTTCTGCCTTTTTCCCAAAAATAAACGAAATTTCTGTCTTTTTGCCCAAAAATAAAGGAAATTTCTGCCTTTTTGCCCCACAATTAGGGGAATTTCTGCAATTTTGCTCCAAAATACGGAAAATTTCTGCCTTTTTGCCTGAAAATAAGGGGAATGCATACGTTTTTGCCATAAAAGAAGGAAATTTCTTCATTTTTGCCCCAAATTAAGGGAAATTTCTGCCTTTTTGTCCTGAAATATGTGAAATTTCTGCAATTTTAGCCCAAAATAAGGTAAATTTCTGCCTTTTGCCCCAAAATAATGGGAATTTCTGCCTTTTTGCCCCAAAATAAGAAAAACTTTTGCTTTTTTTCTTTGAAATAAGTGAAATTTCTGGAATTTTGCCCTAAAATAAAAGAAATTTCTGCAATTTTTCTCCATAGTAAAGGAAATTTCTGGAATTTTGCCCCAAAATAAGGGGAATTTCTGTTTTTTTGCCCCCAAATAAGGGAAATTTCTGCAATTTTGCCCTAAAATAAGGAAAATTTCTGCTTTTTTGCCTCTAAATAAGTGGAATTTCTGTCTTTTTCCCCAAAAACAAAGGGAATTTCTGTCATTTTTGCGCCAAAATAAGGAAAATTTCTGAATTATTACCCTGAAATAAGTGAATTTTCTGCAATTTTGCCCCAATGTAAGGGAAATTTCTGCCTTTTTGCCGCCAAATAAGGGGAATTTCAGCCTTTTTACCTCAAAATAAGAAGAATTTCTTAATTTTGGCCTAAAATATTAGGAATTTCTGCCTTTTTTCCACAAAATAAGAAAAATTTCTGCCTTTTTTCCCTGAAATAAGTGAAATTTCTGCAATTTTGCCCCAAAATAAATTAAATTTCTGAAATTTTGCCCCAAAATAAGTGGAATTTCTGAGTTTTGCCCCAAAATAAGGAGAATTTCTTCCTTTTTGCCTCTAAATAAGTGGAATTTCTGTCTTTTTTTTACAAAACAAAGGAAATTTCTGTCTTTTTTGTTCTAAAATAAGAGGAATTTCTTCTTTCTTACCTCAAAATAGGTGAAATTTCTGCCATTTTACCCAAAAATAAACGGAATTTTTGTCTTTTTGCCCCAAAATAAAAGAATTTTTGAATTTTGCCCTGAAATATGTGAAATTTCTGCAATTTTGCCCCAAAATAAGGGAAATTTCTGATTTTTTGCCACAAAATAAAGGGAATTTCTGTCTTTTTGCCCCAAAATAAGGGGAATTTCAGTATTTTACCTCATAATAAGAGGAATCTCTGCATTTTTGCCCCAAAATATGGTGTATTTCTGCATTTTTGCTCCAAAATAAAGAAAATTTCTACAATTTTGTACCAAAATAAGAGAAAATTCTGCATTTTTGCCCCAAAATAAGAGAAATTTCTGAGTTTTTTTCTCTGAAATAAGTGAAATTTCTGCAATTTTGCCCCAAAATAAGGGAAATTTCTGCAATTTTTTTCCATAATAAGAAAAATTTCTGCAATTTTGCCCCAAAATAAGGGGAATTTCTGTTTTTTGGCCCCAAATAAGGGAAATTTCTTCAATTTTGCCCTAAAATAAGGGGAATTTCTGCCTTTTGCCCCAAAATAAGGAGAATTTCTGCCTCTTTGCCCCAAAATAAGAAAATTACTGTATTTTTTATCCCAAAATTAGGGTAATTTCTGCAATTTTGCTCCAAAATACGAGGATTTTCTTCTTTTTTCGCCGAAAATAAAGGGAATTTCTGCCATTTTGCCGCGAAATAAGTGAAATTTCTGCAGTTTTACCCCAAAATAAGGGGAATTTCTGCCTTTTTGCCCAAAAATTAGGGGAATTTTTACAAGTTTGCTCCAAAATACAGGGAATTTCTCCCTTTTGGCCTGAAAATAAAGGGAATGTATACCTTTTTGCCATAAAAAAAGGAAATTTCTTCATTTTTACCCCAAAATAAGGGGATTTTTTCACCTTTTTGACTCAAAATAAGTGAAATTTCTGCTTTTTTCCCCCCCAAAAAAACGAAATTTTTGTCTTTTACCCCAAAAATAAAGGGAATTTCTGACTTTTTGCCACAAAATAAGGGGAATTTCAGCCTTTTTACCTAAAAATAATAGGAATTTCTGCCTTTTTGCCCCCAAAATAAAGGGAATTTCTACATTTTTGCACCAATATTAGGGGAATTTCTGCAATTTTCCTTCAAAATATGGGTCATTTCTGCCATTTTGCCCAAAATTAAGTGGAATTTCTGCCTTTTTGTCCGAAATAAGTGAAATTTCTGCAATTTTAGCCAAAAATTAGGGATTTCATCTTTTTGCCCTAAAATAAGAAAAATTTCTGCCATTTTGCCCTGAAATATTTGAAATTTCTACAATTTTACCCCAAAATAAGGGGAATTTCTGCCTTTTTGCCCCAAATAAGGGGAATTTCAGCCTTATTACCTCAAAATAAGGGGAATTTCTGCCTTTTTGCCCCAAAATATAAGGAATTTCTGCCTTTTTGCCCCAAAAAAGGAAAATTCTGAAATATTGCCTTGAAAAGGAGAATTTCTCCCTTTTTGCCCCAAAATAAAGGAAATTTCAGCCTTTTTACCTGAAAATAAGTGAAATTTCTGCAATTTTGCCCCAAATAAAAGAAATTTCTGATTTTTGCCCAAAAATAAGGAGAATATCTGTATTTTTGCCCCAAAATAAAGGAAATTTCTGCCTTTTTGCCCCAAAATTAGGGGAGTTTCTGCAATTTTGCTTCAAAATACAGGGAATTGCTTCCTCTTTTCCCGAAAATAAGGGGAACTTCTGCCTTTTGCCCCAAATAAAGAGAATATCTGCATTTTTGCCCCAATATTAGGGGAATTTCTGCAATTTTGCTCCAAAATATGGGGAATTTCTGCCTTTTTAACCGAAATTAAGGTGATTTTCTGCGTTTTTGCTTTCAAATAAGGGAAATTTCTGCAATTTTATTCCAAAATAAGGGGAATTTCTGCCTTTTTGCCCCCAAAAAGGGGAATTTCTGCCTTTTTGCCCGAAATTAAGTGGAATTTTGGCCTTTTTGTCCCGAAATAATTGAAATTTCTTTAATTTTAGCCAAAAATTAGGGATTTCATTTTTTTGCCCCAAAATAAGGGGAATTTCTGCAATTTTGCTCCCAAATAAATGAAATTTCTGCAATTTTGCCCCAAAATAAAGGAAATTTCTGGAATTTTGCTCCAAAATAAGTGGAATTTCTGAGTTTTGCCCCAAAATAAAAAGATTTTCTGTATTTTTGCCCCAACATATAGGGAATTTCTGCCTTTTTGCCCCACAATTAGGGAAATTTCTGCAATTTTGCTCCAAAATACGGGGAATTTCTGCATTTTTGCCCGAAAATGAGGGAAATGCATACCTTTATTGCCGTAAAAAGGGAAATTTCTTCATTTTTGCCCCAAATTAAGGGAAATTTCTGCCTTTTTGCCCTGAAATATGTGAAATTTCTGCAATTTTAGCCCAAAATAAGGTGAATTTCTGCCTTTTTGCCCCAAAATAATGGGAATTTCTGCCTTTTTGCCCCAAAATAAGAAAAATTTTTGCTTTTTTTTTCTGAAATAAGTGAATTTTCTGCAATATTGCCCTAAAATAAGGGAAATTTCTGCAATTTTGCCCCAAAATAAGAGGAATTTCTGGTTTTTTGCCCCCAAATAAGGGAAATTTCTGCAATTTTGCCCTAAAATAATGGGGAATTTCTGCCTTTTGCCCCAAAATAAGGAGAATTTCTGCCTTTTTGCCCCAAAATAAAGAATATTACTGTATTTTTTACCCCAAAATTAGGTGAATTTCTGCAATTTTTCTCCAAAATACGGGGATTTTCTGCCTTTTTCGCCGAAAATAAGGGGAATTTCTGCCATTTTGCTGCGAAATAAGTGAAATTTCTGGAGTTTTACCCCAAAATAAGGGGAATTTCTGCCTCTTAGCCCCAAAATTAGGGGAATTTCTGCAATTTTGCTCCAAAATATGGGGAATTTCTGCCTTTTTGCCCAAAAATAAATGGAATGTTTACCTTTTTGTTATAAAAAATAGAAATTTCTTCATTTTTGCCCAAAAATAAGGGGATTTTCCGCCTTTTTGACTCAAAATAAGTGCAATTTCTGCCTTTTCCCCAAAAATAAACGAAATTTCTTTCTTTTTGCCACAAAATAAGAAGAATTACTGACTTTATGCTTTCGAAAAAAAAAGATTTTCTGTCTTTTTGCCCCAAAATAAAAAGAATTTTTTCCTTTTTGCCCGAAAATTATGAGAATTTCTGCAATTTTGCTTCAAAATAAGGTTAATTTCTGCCTTTTAGCTACAAAATAAAGGGAATTTCTGCATTTTCACCCAATATTTGGGGAATTTCTGCATTTTACCTCTAAATAAGGGGAATTTCTGCATTTTACCTCAAAATAAGAAGAATTTCTGCCTTTTGCCCCAGAATATGGGGAATTTCTGCCTTTTTGTTCCAAAATAAGGAAAATTTCTTCAATTTTGTACCATAATAAAAGAAATTTCTGCTTTTTGCCCCAAAATAAGAGGAATTTTTTACTTTTTGCCCTGAAATAAATGAAATTTCTGCAATTTTGCCCGAAAATAAGGGAAATTTGTGCCTTTTTGCCCCAAAATAAGGGGAATTTCTGCCTTTTGCCCCAAAATATGGAAAATTTCAGCATTTTTCCTCAAAATAAGGGGAATTTCAGCCTTTTTGCCCCAAAATAAGATGAATGCATACCTTTTTGCCATAAAAAAGGGAAATTTCTTCATTTTTGCTACAAAATAAGGGGAATTTCTGCCTTTTGCCCCAAAATATGGGGAATTTCTGCATTTTTGCCCGAAAATAAGAAGAATGCATAACTTTTTGCCTTAAAAAAGGGAAATATCTTGATTTTTTACTCCAAAATAAGGGGAATTTCTGCCTTTTGCCTCTAAATAAGTGGAATTTCTGTCTTTTTCCCCAAAAACAAAGGCAATTTCTGTCATTTTTGCCCCAAAATAAGGAAAATTTCTGACTTATTACCCTGAAATATGTGAAATTTCTGCAATTTTGCCCCAAAAAGAGGGAAATTTCTGCTTTTTTGCCCCCAAATAAGGGGAATTTCTGACTTTTTGCACCCGAAAAAAGGAGATTTTCTGTCTTTTTCCCCAAAATAAGGAGAATTTCAGCCTTTTTGCCCGAAAATTATGAGAATTTCTTCAATTTTTGTTCAAATACGAAAAATTTCTGCCTTTTAGCCCAAAAATAAAGAAAATTTCTGCATTTTCCCCAAATATTAGAGGAATTTCTGCATTTTACCTCTAAATAATGGGAATTTCTGCATTTTACCTCAAAATAATAAAAATTTCTGCCTTTTACCTCAAATCATGGGGAATTTCTGCCTTTTTGTTCCAAAATAAAGAAAATTTCTTCAATTTTGTACCATAATAAAAGAAATTTCTACTTTTTGCTCCGAAATAAGGTGAATTTCTGACTTTTTACCCTGAAATAAATGAAATTTGTGCAATTTTGCCCGAAAATATGGGAAATTTGTGCCTTTTTGCCCCAAAATAATGGGAATTTCTGCCTTTAGCCCCAAAAAAATGGGAAATTTAAGCATTTTACCTCAAAATAAGGGAAATTTCTGCCTTTTTGCCGTGAAATATATGAAATTTCTGCAATTTTACCCCAAAATAAGGTGAATTTCTGCCTTTTTGCCCCAAAATAATGGAAATTTCTGCCTTTTTGCCTCAAAATAAAAAAAAATTTTTGCTTTTTTTTCTGAAATAAGTGAAATTTCTGCAATTTTGCCCTGAAATGAGGGAAATTTCTGCAATTTTTTCCAATAATAAAAAAAATTTCTGCAATTTTGCCGCAAAATAAAAGGAATTTCTGTTTCTTGCCCCCAAATAAAGCAAATTTCTGCAATTTTGCCCTAAAATAAGGGGAATTTCTGTTTTTTGCCCCCAAATAAGGGAAATTTCTGCAATTTTGCCCTAAAATAAGGGGAATTTCTGCCATTTGCCCCAAAATAAGGGGAATTTCTGCCTTTTTGCCACAAAATAAAGAAAATTACGACATGCTTTACGCCAAAATTAGGTGAATTTCTGCAATTTTGCTCCAAAATACGAGGATTTTCTGCCTTTTTCGCTTAAAATAAAGGGAATTTCTGCCATCTTGCCGCGAAATAAGTGAAATTTCTGTAGTTTTACATCAAAATAAGAGGAATTTCTGCCTTTTTGCCCCAAAATTAGGGGAATTTCTGCAATTTTGCTCCAAAATACGGGGAATTTCTGCCTTTTTGCCCGAAAATAAAGGGAATGTATACATTTTTGCCATGAAAAAGGTAAATTTCTTCACTTTTGCCCCAAAATAAGGGCATTTTCCGCCTTTTTGACTCAAAATAAGTGAAATTTCTGCCTTTTCCCCAAAAATAAACGGAATTTCTGTCTTTTTGCCCCAAAATAAGGAGAATTTCTGAGTTTTTGCCCTGAAATAAATGAAATTTCTAAAATTTTTCCCCAAAATAATGGAAATGTCTGCTTTTTGCCCCAAAATAAGGGGAATTTCTGCCTTTTTGCCTCCAAATAAGGGGAATTTCAGCCTTTTTTTCTCAAAATAAGGAGAATTTCTGCCTTTTGTCCCAAAATATGGAGAATTTCTCCCTTTTTGCCCCAAAATAAGAAAAATTTCTGCAATTTTGTACCAAAATAAAAGAAATTTCTGCCTTTTTTGCTCCAAAATAAGAGAAATTTCTGCCTTTTTTCCCTGAAATAAGTGAAATTTTTGCAATTTTTCCCCAAATTAAGAGAAATTTCTGCAATTTTTCCCCAAATTAAAGGAAATTTCTGCAATTTTGCCCCAAATAAGGGGAATTTCTGACTTTTTGCACCCAAAAAAAGAGAGATTTTCTGTCTATTTGCCCCAAAATAAGGAGAATTTCAGGCTTTTTGCCCGAAAATTATGAGAATTTCTGCAATTTTTCTTCAAAATACGGAAAATTTTTGCCTTTTAGCCCCAAAATAAAGGGAATTTCTGCATTTTCCCCAAATATTAGGGAAATTTCTGCATTTTACCTCTAAATAATGGAAATTTCTGCATTTTACCTCAAAATAAAAAGAATTTCTGCCTTTTACCTCAAATTATGGGGAATTTCTGCCTTTTTGTTCCAAAATAAAGAAAATTTCTTCAATTTTGTACCATAATAAAAGAAATTTTTACTTTTTGTCCCGAAATAAGGGGAATTTCTGACTTTTTACCCTGAAATAAATAAAATTTGTGCAATTTTGCCCGAAAATAATAGAAATTTGTGCCTTTTTGCCCCAAAATAATGGGAATTTCTGCCTTTAGCCCTAAAAAATGGGAAATTCAGCATTTTACCTCAAAATAAGAAGAATTTCTGCCTTTTTGCCCTGAAATATATGAAATTTCTGCAATTTTACCCCAAAATAAGGTGAATTTCTGCCTTTTTGCCCCAAAATAATGGAAATTTCTGCCTTTTTGCCTCAAAATAAGAAAAATTTTTGCTTTTTTTCTGAAATAAGTGAAATTTCTGCAATTTTGCCCTAAAATAAGGGAAATTTCTGCAATTTTTCCCCATAATAAAGAAAATTTCTGCAATTTTGCCCCAAAATAAGGGGAATTTCTGTTTTTTGCCCCCAAATAAGGGAAATTTCTGCAATTTTGCCCTAAAATAAGGGGAATTTCTGCCATTTGCCCCAAAATAAGGGGAATTTCTGCCTTTTTGCCACAAAATAAAGAAAATTACTGCATGTTTTACGCCAAAATTAGGTGAATTTCTGCAATTTTGCTCCAAAATACGAGGATTTTCTGCCTTTTTCGCCGAAAATAAGGAGAATTTCTGCCATTTTGCCGTGAAATAAGTGAAATTTTTGCAGTTTTACCCCAAAATAAGGGAAATTTCTGCCTTTTAGCCCCAAAATTAGGGGAATTTCTGCACTTTTGCTCCAGAATACGGGGAATTTCTGCCTTTTTGCCCAAAAATAAAGGGAATGTATACCTTTTTGCCATAAATAGGGAAATTTCTTCACTTTTGCCCCAAAATAAGGGGATTTTCCGCCTTTTTGACTCAAAATGAGTGCAATTTCTGCCTTTTCTCCAGAAATAAATGGAATTTCTGTCTTTTTGCCCCCAAATAAGGGGAATTTCTGAGTTTTTGCCCTGAAATAAGTGAAATTTCGAAAATTTTTCCCCAAAATAAGGGAAATGTCTGCTTTTTGCCCCAAAATAAGGGGAATTTCTGCCTTTTTGCCCCAAAATAAGGGGAATTTCAGCATTTATTCCTCAAAATAAGGGGAATTTCTGCCTTTTGCTCCAAAATATGGGAAATTTCTGCTATTTTGCCTCAAAATAAGGGAAATTTCTGAAATTTTGTACCAAAATAAAAGAAATTTCTGCCTTTTTCCCCCCAAAAAAGAGAAATTTCTGCCTTTTTTCCCTCAAATAAGTAAAATTTCTGCAATTTTGCCCCAAAATAAGGGAAATTTCTGCAATTTTGCCCCAAAATAAAGGAAATTTCTGCAATTTTGCTCCAAATAAGGGGAATTTCTGCCTTTTTGCCCCAAAATTAGGAAAATTTCTGCAATTTTGATCCAAAATTCTTGGAATTTCTGCCTTTTTGCCCAAAATAAAAGGAATGTATACCTTTTTGCCATAAAAAAAAGAAATTTCTTCACTTTTGCCCCAAAATAAGGGCATTTTCCGCCTTTTTGACTCAAAATAAGTGTGATTTCTGCCTTTTCCCCCAAAATAAACGGAATTTCTGTCTTTTTGCTCCAAAATAAAGGGAATTTCTGACTTTTTGCCCTGAAATAAGTGAAATTTCTAAAATTTTTCCCCAAAATAAGAGAAATGTCTGCTTTTTGCCCCAAAATAAGGGGAATTTCAGCCTTTTTGCCCCAAAATAGGGGGAATTTCAGCCTTTTTTTCGTCAAAATAAGGGGAATTTCTGCCTTTTGCCCCAAAATATGGGGAATTTCTGTCTTTTTGCCCCAAAATAAGAAAAATTTCTGCAATTTTGTACCAAAATAAAAAAAAATTCTGCCTTTTTGCCCCAAAATAAGAGAAATTGCTGCCTTTTTTCCCTGGAATAAGTGAAATTTCTGCAATTTTGCCCCAAAATAAGGGAAATTTCTGCAATTTTGCCCCAAAATAAGTGAAATTTCTGCAATTTTGCCCCAAAGTAAAGGAAATTTCTGCAATTTTACCCCAAAATAAGGGGTATTTCAGCTTTTTTCCTTAAAATAAGGGGAATTTCTGCCTTTTGACCCAAAATATGGGGAATTTCTGCCTTTTTTCACCCGAAAAAAGGAGATTTTCTGTCTTTTTGCCCCAAAATAAGGAGAACTTCAGCCATTTGCCCGAAAATTATGAGAATTTCTGCAATTTTTCCTCAAAATACAGAAAATTTCTTCCTTTTAGCCCCAAAATACAGGAAATTTCTGCATTTTCCCACAATATTACGGGAATTTCTGTATTTTACCTCTAAATAAAAGAAATTTCTGCATTTTACTTCAAAATAAGAAGAATTTCTGACTTTTACCCCGAAATATGGGGAATTTCTGCCTTTTTGTTCCAAAATAAAGAAAATTTCTTCAATTTTGTACCATAATAAAAGAAATTTCTCCTTTTTGCCCCAAAATAAGGGGAATTTCTGACTTTTTACCCTGAAATAAATGAAATTTTTGCAATTTTGCTTGAAAATAAGGGAAATTTGTGCCTTTATGCCCCAAAATAAGGGGAATTTCTGCCTCTTGCCCCAAAATATGGGGAATTTCAGCATTTTACCTCAAAATAAGGGGAAGTTCTGCCTTTTTGCCCTGAAATATGTGAAATTTCTGCAATTTTACCCCAAAATAAAGTGAATTTCTGCCTTTTTGCCCCAAAATAATAGAAATTTCTGCCTTTTTGCCTCAAAATAAGAAAAATTTTTGCTTTTTTTTCTGAAATAAGTGAAATTTCTGCAATTTTGCCCTAAAATAAGGGAAATTTCTGCAATTTTTTCCCATAATAAAAAAAATTTCTTCAATTTTGCCGCAAAATAAGGGGAATTTCTGGTTTTTGCCCCCAAATAATGCAAATATCTGCAATTTTGCCCCAAAATAAGGGGAATTTCTGTTTTTTGCCCCCAAATAAGGAAAATTTCTGCAATTTTGCCCGAAAATAAAGGGAATTTCTGCCATTTGCCCCAAAATAAGGGGAATTTCTGCCTTTTTGCCACAAAATGAAGAAAATTACTGCATGTTTTATGCCAAAATTAGGTGAATTTCTGCAATTTTGCTCCAAAATACGAGGATTTTCTGCCTTTTTCGCCGAAAATAAGGGGAATTTCTGCCATTTTGCCGTGAAATAAGTGAAATTTCTGCAGTTTTACCCCCAAATAAGGGAAATTTCTGCCTTTTAGCCCCAAAATTAGGGAAATTTCTGCAATTTTGCTCCAAAATATGGGGAATTTCTGCCTTTTTGCCCGAAATTAAGTGGAATTTCGGCCTTTTTGTCTGGAAATAAGTGAAATTTTTGCAATTTAATCCAAAAATTAGGGATTCCATTTTTGCCCCAAAATAAGGGGAATTTCTGCCTTTTTGACCCAAAATATAAGGAATTTCTGCCTTTTTGCCCCAAAATAAGGAAAATTTCTGCAATTTTGCCCCAAAATAAGGGGAATTTCTTCGTTTTTACCATAAAATAAAGGGAATTTCAGCCTTTTTACCTGAAAATAAGTGAATTTCCAGCAATTTTGCCCCAAATAAGAGAAATTTCTGCAATTTTGCCCAAAATAAGGTAAATTCCTGCAATTTTGCCCCAATATAAGTGGAATTTCTGAGTTTTGCCCCAAAATAAAGAGAATTTTTGCCTTTTTGCACCACAATTATGGGAATTTCTGCAATTTTGCTCCAAAATACGGGGAATTTCTGCCTTTTTACCCCAAAATAAGGGGAATGCATACCTTTTTGCCATAAAAAAAGAAATTTCTTCATTTTTGCTCCAAAATGAGGAGAATTTCTGCCTTTATGCCTCTAAATAAGTGGAATTTCTGTCTTTTTCCCCCAAAACAAAGGGAATTTCTGTCTTTTTCCCCAAAATAAGGGGAATTTCTGACTTATTACTCTGAAATAAGTGAAATTTCTGCAATTTTGCCCCAACATAAGGGAAATTTCTGCCTTTTTGCCTCCAAATAAAGGGAATTTCAGCCTTTTTACCTCATAATAAGGGGTATTTCTGCATTTTGCCACAAAATATTAGGAATTTCTGCCTTTTTGCCCTAAAATAAGGAAAGTTTCTGCCTTTTTTTCCCTGAAATAAGTGAAATTTCTTCAATTTTGCCCCAAAATAAGTGAAATTTCTGAGTTTTGCCCCAAAATAAAAAGAATTAATGTGTTTTTGCCTGAACATATAGGGATTTTCTGCCTTTTTGCCCCACAATTAGGGGATTTTCTGCAATTGTGCTCCAAAATACGAGGAATTTCTGCTTTTTTGCCCGAAAATAAGGGGAATGTATACCTTTTGCCAAAAAAAAGAGAAATTTCTTCATTTTTGCCCCAAAATAAGAGGAATTTCTTTTTTCTTACCTCAAAATAAGTGAAATTTCTGCCTTTTTACCCAAAAATAAACGGAATTTCTGTCTTTTTGCCCCAAAATAAAAGGAATTTTTGAATTTTGCCCTGAAATAAGTGAAATTTCTGCAATTTTGCCCCAAAATAAGGGAAATTTCTGTCTTTTGCCACAAAATAAAGGGAATTTCTGTCTTTTTGCCCCAAAATAAGGGGAATTTCAGCATTTTACCACATAATAAGGGGAATCTCTGCATTTTTGCCCCAAAATATGGGGAATTTCTTCATTTTGCCCCAAAATAAAGAAAATTTCTACAATTTTGTACCAAAATAAAAGAAATTTCTGCCTTTTTGCCCCAAAATAAAAGAAATTTCTGAGTTTTTTTCTCTGAAATAAGTGAAATTTCTGCAATTTTGCCCCAAAATAAGGGAAATTTCTGCAATTTTTTTCCATAATAAAGGAAATTTTTGCAATTTTGCCCCAAAATAAGGGGAATTTCTGTTTTTTGCCCCAAAATAAGGGAAATTTTTGCAATTTTATCCCCAAATAAGGGGAATTTCTGCCTTTTTGCCATAAAATAAGAAATATTTTTGCAAGTCTGTAACAAGATAGAAGAAATTTCTAAAATTTTGCCCCAAAATAAGGGAAATTTCTGATTTTTGTCCCAAAATAAGGAGAATTTCTATATTTTTGCCCCAAAATAAAGGGAATTTCTGCCTTTTTGCCCCAAAATTAGGGGTGTTTCTGCAATTTTGCTTCAAAATACAGCGAATTTCTTCCTCTTTTCCCAAAAATAAGGGGAACTTCTGCCTTTTTGCCCCAAATAAAGGGAATATCTGCATTTTTGACCAAATATTAGGGGAATTTCTGCAATTTTGCTCCAAAATACGAAGAAATTCTGCCTTTTTACTCTAAATTAAAAGGATTTTCTGCCTTTTTGCTCCCAAATAAGGGAAATTTCTGCAATTTTATCCCAAAATAAAGGGAATTTCTGCCTTTTTGCCCCAAAATAAAGGGAATTTCTGCCATTTTGCCGCGAAATAAGTGAAATTTCTGCAGTTTTACCCCAAAATAAGGGGAATTTCTGCCTTTTTGCCCAAAAATTAGGGGAATTTTTCAATTTTGTTCCAAAATACAGGGAATTTCTGCCTTTTGGCCCGAAAATAAAGAAAATGTATACCTTTTTGCCATAAAAAAAGGAAATTTCTTCATTTTTACCCCAAAATAAGGGGATTTTTCACCTTTTTGACTCAAAATAAGTGCAATTTCTGCCTTTTCCCCAAAAATAAATGAAATTTCTGTCTTTTTGCCCAAAAATAAGGGGAATTTCTGAATTTTTGCCCCAAAATAAGGGGAATTTCAGCCTTTTTACCTAAAAATAAGGAGAATTTCTGCCTTTTTGCCCACAAAATAAAGGGAATTTCTGCATTTTTGCACCAATATTAGGGGATTTTCTGCAATTTTTCTCCAAAATACGGGTCATTTCTGCCTTTTTGCCCGAAATTAAGTGGAATTTCTTTTTTTTTTTGTCCCAAAATAAGTGAAATTTCTTCAATTTTAGCCAAAAATTAGGGATTTCATCTTTTTGCCCCAAAATAAGGGGAATTTCTGCAATTTTGCCCTGAAATATTTGAAATTTCTGCAATTTTACCCCAAAATAAGGGGAATTTTTGCCTTTTTGCCCCAAAATAAGGGGAATTTCAGCCTTATTACCTCAAAATAGGGGAAATTTCTGCCTTTTTGCCACAATATATAAGGAATTTCTGCCTTTTTGCCCCAAAATAAGGAAAATTTCTGCAATTTTGCCCCAAAATAAGGGGACTTTCTACCTTTTTGCCCCAAAATAAAGGAAATTTCAGCCTTTTTACCTGAAAATAAGTGAAATTTCTGCAATTTTGCCCCAAATAAGGGAAATTTCTGATTTTTGCCCCCAAATAAGGAGAATATCTGTATTTTTGCTCCAAAATAAAAGGAATTTCTGCCTTTTTGCCCCAAAATTAGGGGAGTTTCTGCAATTTTGCTTAACAATACAGGGAATTTCTTCTTCTTTTCCCGAAAATAATGGGAACTTCTGCCTTTTTGCCCCAAATAAAGGGAATTTTTGCATTTTTGCCCCTATATTAGGGGAATTTCTGCAATTTTGCTCTAAAATATGGGGAATTTCTGCCTTTTTACCCGAAATTAAGGGGATTTTATGCCTTTTTGCTCCCAAATAAGGGAAATTTCTGCAATTTTATCCCAAAATAAGGGGAATTTCTGCCTTTTTGCCCCAAAATAAGGGGAATTTCTGCCTTTTTACCTGAAATTAAGTGGAATTTCTGCCTTTTTGTCCCGAAATAAGTGAAATTTCTTAAATTTTAGCCAAAAATTAGGGATTTCATCTTTTTGCCCCAAAATAAGGGGAATTTCTGCAATTTTGCCCCAAAATAAATGAAATTTCTGCAATTTTGCCCCAAAATAAGGGAAATTTCTGGAATTTTGCTCCAAAAAAAGTGGAATTTTTGAGTTTTGCCCCAAAATAAGAAGAATTTCTGTATTTTTGCCCCAACATATAGGGAATTTGTGAATTTTTGCCCCACAATTAGAGGAATTTCTGCAATTTTGCTCCAAAATACGGGGAATTTCTGCATTTTTGCCCAAAAATAAGGGGAATGCATACCTTTTTCCATAAAAAAAGAATAATTTCTTCATTTTTGCTCCGAAATAAGAGGAATTTCTGCCTTTTTACCTCTAAATAAGTGGAATTTCTGTCTTTACCCCCAAAACAAAGGGAATTTCTGTCTTTTGTGCTCCAAAATAAGGAAAATTTCTGACTTATTACCATGAAATAAGTGAAATTTCTTCAATTTTGCCCGAAAATAAGTGAAATTTCTGATATTTTGCCCCAAAATAAGAAAAATTTCTGGAATTTTGCCCCAAAATAGGTGGAATTTTTGAGTTTTGCCCCAAAATAAGGAGAATTTCTGCCTTTTTGCCCTACAATTAGGGAAATTTCTGCAATTTTGCTCCAAAATACAAGGAATTTCTGCCTTTTTGCCCGAAAATAAGGGGAATGCATAACTTTTTGCCATAAAAAAGGGAAATTTCTTCATTTTTCACCAAATTAAAAGAAATTTCTGCCTTTTTGCCCTGAAATATGTGAAATTTCTGCAATTTTAGCCCAAAAAAAGGTGAATTTCTGCCTTTTTGCCCCAAAATAATGGGAATTTCTGCCTTTTTGCCCCAAAATAAGAAAATTTTTTGATTTTTTTCTCTGAAATAAGTGAAATTTCTGCAATTTTGCCCTAATATAAAGGAAATTTATGCAATTTTTCCCCATAATAATGGAAATTTCTGCAATTTTGCCCCAAAATAAGGGGAATTTCTGTTTTTTTGCCTTCAAATAAAGGAAATTTCTGCAATTTTGCCCTAAAATAATGGGAATTTCTGCCTTTTGCCCCAAAATAAAAAGAATTTCTGCCTTTTTGCCCCAAAATAAGAAAAATTTTTGCTTTTTTTTCTCTGAAATAAGTGAAATTTCTGCAATTTTGTCCTAAAATAAGGGGAATTTCTGCCTTTTTGCCCCAAAATAAAAAATATTACTGTATTTTTTACCCCTAAATTAGGTGAATTTCTGCAATTTTGCTCCAAAATACAGGGATTTTCTGCCTTTTTCGCCGAAAATAAGGTGAATTTCTGCTATTTTGCTGCGAAATAAGTGAAATTTCTGCAGTGTTATTCCAAAATAATTTGAATTTCTGCATTTTTGCCCACAAATAATAAGAATTTCTGCATTTTTGCCCCAAAATATGGAAAATTTATGCCTTTTTTCTCTTAAATAAGTGAAATTTCTGCAATTTTCCCCAAAATAAAGGAAATTTCTGCATTTTTGCCCTGAAATTTGTGAAATTTCTGCAATTTTACCCCAAAATAATTTGAATTTCTGCATTTTTGCCCCAAATTAATGGGAATTTCTGCATTTTTGCCCCAAAATAAAAAAATTTTTTGCTTTTTTTCTTTTAAATAAGTGAAATTTCTGCAATTTTGCCCTAAAATAAGGGAAATTTCTGCAATTTTTTCCTATAATAAGGGAAATTTCTGCAATTTTGCCCCAAAATAAGGGGAATTTCTGTTTTTTGCCCCCAAATAAGGGAAATTTCTGCAATTTTGCCCTATAATAAAGAGAATTTCTGCCTTTTGCCCCTAAATAAGGAGAATTTTTGCCTTTTTGCCCCAAAATAAAGTAAATTACTGTATTTTTACCCCAAAATTAGGTGAATTTTTGCAATTTTGCTCCAAAATAAGGGGATTTTCTGCCTTTTTCGCCGAAAATAAGAGGAATTTCTGCAATTTTGCCACGCAATAAGTGAAATTTTTGCAGTTTTACCCCAAAATAAGGGGAATTTCTGCCTTTTTGTCCCAAAATAAGGGGAATTTCTGACTTTTTGCCCGAAAATAAGGGGAATTTCAGCCTTTTTACCTCAAAATAAGGGGAATTTCTGACTTTTTGCCCCAAAATATGGGGAATTTCTGCCTTTTTGCCCCAAAATAAGAAAAATTTCTGCAATTTTGTACCAAAATAAAAGAAATTTCTGCCTTTTTGCCCCAAAATAAGAAAATTTCTGCCTTTTTTCTGAAATAAGTGAAATTTCTGCAATTTTGCCCCAAAATAAGGGAAATTTCTGCAATTTTGCCCCAATGTAAAGGAAATTTCTGCAATTTTGCCCCAAAATAAGGGGAATTTCTGACATTTTGCTCCCGAAAAAAGGAGATTTTCTGTATTTTGCCCCAAAATTATGAGAATTTCTGCAATTTTGCTTCAAAATACGGTTAATTTCTGCCTTTTAGCCCCAAAATAAAGGGAATTTCTGCATTTTCCCCCAATACTTGGGGAATTTCTGCATTTTACCTCTAAATAAGGGGAATTTCTGCATTTTACTGCAAATAAGAATTTCTGACTTTTGCCCCAAAATATGGGGAATTTCTGCATTTTTGTTCCAAAATAAGAAAAATTTCTTCAATTTTGTACCATAATAAAAGAAATTTCTGCCTTTTGCCCCAAAATAAGGGGATTTTTCTGCCTTTTTGACTCAAAATAAGTGCAATTTCTGCCTTTTCCCCAAAAATAAACGAAATTTCTGTCTTTTGCCCCAAAATAAGGGGAATTACTGACATTATGCTCCCGAAAAAAGGAGATTTTCTGTCTTTTTGCCCCAAAATAAGGAGAATTTCTTCCTTTTTGCCCGAAAATTATGAGAATTTCTGCAATTTTGCTTCAAAATACGGTTAATTTCTGCCTTTTAGCTAGAAAATAAAAGGAATTTCTGCATTTTTCCCCAATATTTGGGGAATTTCTGCATTTTACCTCTAAATAAGGGGAATTTCTGCATTTTACCTAAAAATAAGAAGAATTTCTGACTTTTGCCCCAAAATATGGGGAAATTCTGCCTTTTTATTCAAAAATAAGGAAAAATTTTCAATTTTGTACCATAATAAAAGAAATTTCTGCTTTTTGCCCCAAAATAAAAGGAATTTCTTACTTTTTGCCCTGAAATAAACGAAATTTCTGCAATTTTGCCCGATAATAAGGGAAATTTGTGTTTTTTTGCCCCAAAATAAGGGGAATTTCTGCCTTTTGCCCCAAAATATGAGGAATTTCAGCATTTTACCTCAAAATAAGGGGAATTACAGCCTTTCTGCAATAAATAAGAAGAATGCATACCTTTTGCCATAAAAAAGGGAAATTTCTTCATTTTTGCTCCAAAATAAGGGGAATTTTTGCCTTTTGCACCAAAATATGGGGAATTTCTGCCTTTTTGCCCGAAAATAAAAAGAATGCATAACTTTTTGCCATAAGAAAAGGAAATTTCTTCATTTTTGCTCCGAAATAAGGGGAATTTCTGCTTTTTTGCCTCTAAATAAGTGGAATTTCTGTCTTTTTCCCCCAAAACAAAGGGAATTTCTGTCATTTTTGCCCCAAAATAAAGAAAATTTCTGACTTATTACCCAGAAATAAGTGAAATTTCTGCAATTTTGCCCCAATATAAGGGAAATTTCTGCCTTTTTGCCCCCAAATAAATGGAATTTCAGCCTTTTGACCTCAAAATAAGGGGAATTTCTTAATTTTGGCACAAAATATTAGGAATATCTGCCTTTTTGCCCCACAATTAGTGAAATTTCTGCAATTTTGCCCTAAAATAAGGGAAATTTCTGCAATTTTTTCCCATAATGAAGGAAATTTCTGCAATTTTGCTTCAAAATAAGGGGAATTTCTGTTTTTTGCCCCACAATTAGGGAAATTTCTGCAATTTTGCCTCAAAATAAGGGGAATTTCTGCCTTTTGCCCCAAAATATGGGGAATTTCTGCTTTTTTGTCCGAAAATAAGAAGAATGCATACCTTTTTGCCATAATAAAGCAGAATTTCTTCATTTTTGCTCCAAAATAAGGGGAACTTTTGCCTTTTTGCCTCTAAATAAGTGGAATTTCTGTCTTTGTCCCCCAAAACAAAAAGAATTTCTGTCTTTTTTGCCACAAAATAAGGAAAATTTTTGACTTATTACCCTGAAATAAGTGAAATTTCTGCAAATTTGCCCCAAAAATAGAGAAATTTCTGCCTTTTGCCCCAAAATAAGGGGAATTTCAGCATTTTACCTCAAAATAAAGAAAAGTTCTGATTTTTGCACCAAAATATGGAGAATTTCTGCCTTTTTGCCCCAAAATAAGGAAAATTTCTGCCTTTTTTCCCTGAAATAAGTGAAATTTCTGCAATTTTGCCCGAAAATAAGTGAAATTTCTGGAGTTTTCCCCAAAATAAGGGAAATTTCTGAAATTTTGCCCCAAAATAAGTGGAATTTCTGAGTTTTCTCCCAAAATAATGAGAATTTCTGCCTTTTTGCCCCACAATTAGGGGAATTTCTGCAATTTTGCTCCAAGATACGGGGAATTTCTGCCTTTTTGCCCGAAAATAAGGGAAATGCATACCTTTTTGCCATAAAAAAGGGAAATTTCCTCATTTTTGCCCCAAATTAAGGGAAATTCTGCCTTTTTGCCCTGAAATATGTGAAATTACTGCAATTTTAGCCCAAAATGAGGTGAATTTCTGCCTTTTTAGCCCAAAATTAGGGGAATTTCTGCCTTTTGCCCCAAAATATGGGGAATTTCTGCCTTTTTGTCCGAAAATAAGAAGAATGCAAACCTTTTTGCCATAAAAAAGGGAAATTTCTTCATTTTTGCTCCAAAATAAGGGGACCTTTTGATTTTGCCTCTAAATAAGTGGAATTTCTGTCTTTTTCCCCCAAAACAAAGGGAATTTCTGTCTTTTTTGACCCAAAATAAGGAAAATTTCTGACTTATTACCCTGAAATAAGTGAAATTTCTGCAAATTTGCCACAAAATAAGGAAAATTTCTGCCTTTTTGCCCCCAAATAAGGGGAATTTCAGCCTTTTTACCTCAAAATAAAGGGAAATTTCTTAATTTTTGCAACAAAATATTAGGAATTTCTGCATTTTTGCCACAAAATATTAAAAATTTCTGCTTTTTTGCCCCCAAATAAGGAAAATTTCTGCATTTTTTTCTCTGAAATAAGTGAAATTTCTGCAATTTTGCCCCAAAATAAGTGGAATTTCTGAGTTTTGCCCCAAAATAAGGAGAATTTCTGCCTTTTTGCGCCACAATAATGAGAATTTCTGCCTTTTTGCCCCAAAATAAGAAAAATTTTTGACTTTTTTCTCTGAAATTAGTGAAATTTCTCCAATTTTGCCCTAAAATAAAGGAAATTTCTGCAATTTTTCCCCATAATAAGGGAAATTTCTGGAACTTTACCCCAAAATAAGGGGAATTTCTATTTTTTTGCCCCCAAATAAGGGAAATCTCTGCAATTTTGCCCTAAAATAAGGGGAATTTCTGCATTTTTGCATCTAAATAAGTGGAATTTCTGTCTTTTTCCCCCAAAACAAAGGAAATTTCTGTCATTTTTGCCCCAAAATAAAGAAAATTTCTGACTTATTACTCTGAAATAAGTGAAATTTCTGCAATTTTGCCCCAATATAAGGGAAATTTCTGCCTTTTTGCCCCCAAATAAGAGGAATTCCAGCCTTTTGACCTCAAAATAAGGGGAATTTCTGAATTTTGGCACAAAATATTAGGAATTTCTGCCTTTTTGCCCCAAAGTAATGAAAATTTCTGCTTTTTTCCCTGAAATAAGTGAAATTTCTGCAATTTTGCCCCAAAATAAGGAAAATTTCTGGAATTTTGCCTCAAATTAAGTGGAATTTCTGAGTTTTGCCCCAAAATAGGAGAATTTCTGCCTTTTTGCGCCACAATTAGTGAAATTTCTGTAATTTTGCCCCAAAATAAGTTAAATTTCTGCCTTTTGCCACAAAATAAGGGAAATTTCGGGTATTTTGCCCCAAAATAGGTGGAATTTCTGAGTTTTGCCTCAAAATAAGGAGAATTTCTGCCTTTTTGCCCAACAATTAGGGGAATTTCTGCAATTTTGCTCCAAAATACGAAGAATTTCTGCTTTTTTGCCCGAAAATAAGGGGAATGCATACCTTTTTGTCATAAAAAAGGGAAATTTCTTCATTTATGCCCCAAATTAAGGGAAATTTCGGCGTTTTTGCCCTGAAATATGTGAAATTTCTGCAATTTTGCGCTAAAATAAGGGAAATTTCTGCAATTTTTCCCTATAATAAGGGAAATTTCGGGAATTTTGCGCCAAAATAAGGGGAATTTCTGTTTTTTTGCCCCCAAATAAGGGAAATTTCTGCAATTTTGCCCTAAAATAAGGGGAATTTCTGCGTTTTTTCGTCTAAATAAGAGGAATTTCTGTCTTTTTCCCTCAAAACAAAGGGAATTTCTGTCACTTTTGCCCCAAAATAATGGGAATTTATGCCTTTTTGCCCCAAAATAAAAAATATTTTTGCCTTTTTTCTCTGAAATAAGTGAAATTTCTGCAATTTTGCCCTAAAATGAGGGAAATTTCTGCAATTTTTCCCCATAATAAGGGAAATTTCTGCAATTTTGCCCTAAAATAAGGGGAATTTCTGCTTTTTTGCCTCTAAATAAGTGGAATTTCTGTCTTTTTCCCCAAGACAAAGGGAATTTCTGTCATTTTTGCCCCAAAATAAGGAAAATTTCTGACTTATTACCTTGAAATAAGTGAAATTTCTGCAATTTTGCCACAATATAAGGGAAATTTTTGCCTTTTTATCCCCCAAATAAGGGGAATTTCAGCTTTTTTACCTCAAAATAAGGGGAATTTCTGAATTTTGGCACAAAATATTAGGAATTTTTGCCTTTTTGCCCCAAAATAAGGAAAATTTCTGGAATTTTGCCCCAAAATTAGTGGAATTTCTGAGTTTTGCCCCAAAATAAGGAGAATTTCTGCCTTTTTACCCCACAATTAGTGAAATTTCTGCAATTTTGCCCTAAAATAAGGGAAATTTCTGCAATTTTTCCCGATAATAAGGGAAATTTCTGCAATTTTGCTTCAAAATAAGGGGAATTTCTGTTTTTTGCCCCACAATTAGGGAAATTTCTGCAATTTTGCCTCAAAATAAGGGGAATTTTTGCCTTTTGCCCTAAAATATGGGGAATTTCTGATTTTTTGTCCGAAAATAAGAAGAATGCATACCTTTTTACCATAAAAAGGGGGAATTTCTAAATTTTTGCTCCAAAATTAGGGGAACTTTTGCCTTTTTGCCTCTAAATAAGTGGAATTTCTGTCTTTGTCCCCCAAAACAAAGGGAATTTCTGTCTTTTTTGCCCCAAAATAAGGAAAATTTCTGACTTATTACCCTGAAATAAGTGAAATTTCTGCAAATTTGCCCCAAAAATAGGGAAATTTCTGCCTTTTGCCCCAAAATAAGGGGAATTTCAGCATTTTATCTCAAAATAAAGAAAAGTTCTGATTTTTGCACCAAAATATGGAGAATTTCTGCCTTTTTGCCCCAAAATAAGGAAAATTTCTGCCTTTTTTTCCTGAAATAAGTATAATTTCTGCAATTTTGCCCGAAAATAAGTGAAATTTCTGGAATTTTGCCCCAAAATAAGAGAAATTTCTTTAATTTTGCCCCAAAATAAGTGGAATTTCTGAGTTTTGCCCCAAAATAAGGAGAATTTCTTCCTTTTTGCCCCACAATTAGGGGAATTTCTGCAAATTTGCTCCAAAATACAGGGAATTTCTGCCTTTTTGCCCGAAAATAAGGGAAATGCATACCTTTTTGCCATAAAAAAGGGAAATTTCCTCATTTGTGCCCCAAATTAAGGGAAAAGTTTTTTTTTGCCCTGAAATATATAAAATTTCTGCAATTTTAGCCCAAAATAAGGTGAATTTCTGCCTTTTTGCCCCAAAATAAGGGAAATTTCGGCCTTTTGCCCAAAATTATGGGGAATTTCTGCCTTTTTGTCCGAAAATAAGAAGAATGCATACCTTTTTGCCATAAAAAAGGGAAATTTCTTCATTTTTGCTCCAAAATAAGGGGACCTTTTGCCTTTTGCCTCTAAATAAGTGGAATTTCTCTCTTTTTCCCCCAAAACAAAGGGAATTTCTGTCTTTTTCCCCAAAATAAGGGGAATTTCTGACTTATTACCCTGAAATAAGTGAAATTTCTGCAAATTTGCCCCAAAATAAGGGAAATTTCTGCCTTTTTGCCCCCAAATAATGGGAATTTCAGCCTTTTACCTCAAAATAAGAGAAATTTCTGCATTTTTGCAACAAAATATTAAAAATTTCTGCATTTTTGCCACAAAATATTAGGAATTTCTGCCTTTTTGCCCCAAAATATGGAAAATTTATGATTTTTTTCCCTGAAATAAGTGAAATTTCTGCAAATTTGCCCCAAAAATAGGGAAATTTCTGCCTTTTGCCCCAAAATAAGGGGAATTTCAGCATTTTATCTCAAAATAAAGAAAAGTTCTGATTTTTGCACCAAAATATGGAGAATTTCTGCCTTTTTGCCCCAAAATAAGGTAAATTTCTGCCTTTTTTCCCTGAAATAAGTATAATTTCTGCAATTTTGCCCGAAAATTAGTGAAATTTCTGGAATTTTGCCCCAAAATAAGAGAAATTTCTTTAATTTTGCCCCAAAATAAGTGGAATTTCTGAGTTTTGCCCCAAAATAAGGAGAATTTCTTCCTTTTTGCCCCACAATTAGGGGAATTTCTGCAAATTTGCTCCAAAATACAGGGAATTTCTGCCTTTTTGTCCGAAAATAAGGGAAATGCATACCTTTTTGCCATAAAAAAGGGAAATTTCCTCATTTGTGCCCCAAATTAAGGGAAAAGTTTTTTTTTTTGCCCTGAAATATATAAAATTTCTGCAATTTTAGCCGAAAATAAGGTGAATTTCTGCCTTTTTGCCCCAAAATAAGGGAAATTTCTGCCTTTTGCCCCAAATTATGGGGAATTTCTGCCTTTTTGTCCGAAAATATGAAGAATGCATACCTTTTTGCCATAAAAAAGGGAAATTTCTTCATTTTTGCTCCAAAATAAGGAGACCTTTCGCCTTTTGCCTCTAAATAAGTGGAATTTCTCTCTTTTTCCCTTAAAACAAACGGAATTTCTGTCTTTTTTGCCCCAAAATAAAGAAAATTTCTGACTTATTACCCTGAAATAAGTGAAATTTCTGCAATTTTGCCCCAAAATAAGGGAAATTTCTGCCTTTTTGACCCCAAATCAGGGGAATTTCAGCCTTTTTACCTCAAAATAAGGGGAATTTCTGCATTTTTGCCCCAAAATATGGGAAATTTCTGCCTTTTTGCCCCCAAATAATGGGAATTTCAGCCTTTTACCTCAAAATAAGGGAAATTTCTGCATTTTTGCCAGAAAATATTACGAATTTCTGCCTTTTTGCCCCAAAATATGGAAAATTTATGCCTTTTTTTCCCTGAAATAAGTGAAATTTCTGCAATTTTACCCCAAAATAAGTGAAATTTCTGCAATTTTGCCCCAAAATAAGTGGAATTTCTGAGTTTTGCCCTAAAATAAGGTGAATTTCTGCCTTTTTGCTCCAAAATAATGGGAATTTCTGCCTTTTTGCCCCAAAATAAGAAAAATTTTTGCTTTTTTTCTCTGAAATAAGTGAAATTTCTGCAATTTTGCCCTAAATTAAAGGAAATTTCTGCAATTTTTTCCCATAATAAGGGAAATTTCTGGAATTTTGCCCCAAAATAAGGGGAATTTCTGTTTTTTGCCCCCAAATAAGGGAAATATCTGCAATTTTGCCCTAAAATAAGGGGAATTTCTGCTTTTTTGCCTCTAAATAAGTGGAATTTCTGTTTTTTCCCCAAAACAAAGGGAATTTCTGTCATTTTTGCCCCAAAATAAGGAAAATTTCTGACTTATTACCCTGAAATAAGTGAAATTTCTGCAATTTTGCCCCAATATAAGGGAAATTTCTGCCTTTTTGCTTCCAAATAAGGGGAATTTCAGCCTTTTTACCTCAAAATAAGGGGAATTTCTGAATTTTGGCACAAAATATTAGGAATTTCTGCCTTTTTGCCCCAAAATAAGGAAAATTTCTGTTTTTTCCTTGAAATAAGTGAAATTTCTGAAAATTTGCCCCCCAAAAAAAAGAAATTTCTGCATTTTGCCCCAAAATAAGGGGAATTTCAGCTTTTTACCTCAAAATAAGGGAAATTTCTGGTTTTTGCACCAAAATATGGAGTATTTCTGCCTTTTTGCCACAAAATAAGGAAAATTTCTGCCTTTTTCCTGAAATAAGTGAAATTTCTGCAATTTTGCCTCAAAATAAGTGAAATTTCTGCAATTTTGCCACAAAATAAGGAAAATTTCTGGAATTTTGCCCCAAAATAAGTGGAATTTTTGAGTTTTGCCCCAAAATAAGGAGAATTTCTGCCTTTTTGCCCCACAATTAGGGGAATTTCTGCAATTTTGCTCCAAAATATGGGGAATTTCTGCCTTTTTGCCCCAAAATAAAAAAATTTTTTGCTTTTTTTCTCTGAAATAAGTGAAATTTCTGCAATTTTGCCCTAAAAAAGGGAAATTTCTGCAATTTTTCCATATAATAAGGGAAATTTCTGCAATTTTGCCCTAAAATAAAGGGAATTTCTGCTTTTTTGCCTCTAAATAAGTAGAATTTCTGTCTTTTTCCCCCAAAAAAGGGAAATTCTGTCAGTTTTGCCCCAAAATAAGGAAAATTTTTGACTTATTATCCTGAAATAAGTGAAATTTCTGCAATTTTTCCCAAAATAAGGGAAATTTCTGTGTATTTGCCCCCAAATAAAAGGAATTTCAGCCTTTTTACCTCAAAATAAGAGGAATTTCCGAATTTTGGCACAAAATATTAGGAATTTCTGCCTTTTTGCCCCAAAATAAGAAAAATTTCTGCTTTTTTCCCTGAAACAAATGAAACTTCTTCAATTTTGCCCCAAAATAAGTAAAATTTCTGCAATTTTGCCCAAAATAAGGGAAATTTCTGGAATTTTGCCCCAAAATAAGTGGAATTTCTGAGTTTTGCCCCAAAATAAAGAGAATTTCTGCCTTTTAGCGCCACAATTAGTGAAATTTCTGCAATTTTGCTGTAAAATAAGGGAAATTTCTGCAATTTTTCCTCATAATAAGGGAAATTTCAGCAATTTTGCCCCAGAATAAGGGGAATTTCTGTTTTTTGCCCCACAATTAGGGAAATTTCTGCAATTTTGCCCCAAAATAAGGGGAATTTCTGCCTTTTGCCACAAAATATGGGGAATTTCTGCCTTTTTGTCCGAAAATAAGAAAAATGCATACCTTTTTGCCATAAAAAGGGAAATTTCTTCATTTTTGCTCCAAAATAAGGGGAACTTTTGCCTTTTTGCCTCTAAATAAGTGGAATTTCTGTCTTTGTCCCCCAAAACAAAAAGAATTTCTGTCTTTTTTGCCCCAAAATAAGGAAAATTTCTGACTTATTACCCTGAAATAAGTGAAATTTCTGCAAATTTGCCCCAAAAATAGGGAAATTTCTGCCTTTTGCCCCAAAATAAGGGGAATTTCAGCATTTTATCTCAAAATAAAGAAAAGTTCTGATTTTTGCACCAAAATATGGAGAATTTCTGCCTTTTTGCCCCAAAATAAGGTAAATTTCTGCCTTTTTTCCCTGAAATAAGTATAATTTCTGCAATTTTGCCCGAAAATTAGTGAAATTTCTGGAATTTTGCCCCAAAATAAGAGAAATTTCTTTAATTTTGCCCCAAAATAAGTGGAATTTCTGAGTTTTGCCCCAAAATAAGGAGAATTTCTTCCTTTTTGCCCCACAATTAGGGGAATTTCTGCAAATTTGCTCCAAAATACAGGGAATTTCTGCCTTTTTGCCCGAAAATAAGGGAAATGCATACCTTTTTGCCATAAAAAAGGGAAATTTCCTCATTTTTGCCCCAAATTAAGGGAAAAGTTTTCCTTTTTGCCTTAAAATATATAAAATTTCTGCAATTTTAGCCCAAAATAAGGTGAATTTCTGCCTTTTTGCCCCAAAATAAGGGAAATTTCTGCCTTTTGCCCCAAATTATGGGGAATTTTTGCCTTTTTGTCCGAAAATAAGAAAAATGCATACCTTTTTGCCATAAAAAGGGAAATTTCTTCAATTTTGCTCCAAAATAAGAGGAACTTTTGCCTTTTTGCCTCTAAATAAGTGGAATTTCTGTTTTTTTCCCCCAAAACCAAAAGAATTTCTGTCTTTTTTGCCCCAAAATAAGGAAAATTTCTGACTTATTACCATGAAATAAGTGAAATTTCTGAAAATTTGCCCCAAAAATAAGGAAATTTCTTCCTTTGCCCCAAAATAAGGGGAATTTCAGCATTTTACCTAAAAATGAAAGGAATTTCTGCATTTTTCCCACAAAATATTAGGAATTTCTGCCTTTTTGCCCCAAAATAAAAAAAAATTCTGCCTTTTTTCCCTGAAATAAGTGAAATTTCTGCAATTTTGCCCCAAAATAAGTGAAATTTCTGCAATTTTGCCCCAAAATAAGGGAAATTTCTGCAATTTTGCCCCAAAATAAGGGAAATTTCTGCAATTTTGCCCCAAAATAAGAGAAATTTCTGCAATGTTGCCCCAAAATAAGTGAAATTTCTGAAATTTTGCCCCAAAATAACGAAAATTTCTGGAATTTTGCCCCACAATTAGGGGAATTTCTGCAATTTTGCTCCAAAATACAGGGAATTTCTGCCTTTTTGCCCGAAACAAGAAGAATGCATACCTTTTTGCCATAAAAAAGGGAAATTTCTTTATTTTTTCCCCAAATTAAGTGAAATTTCTGACTTTTTGCCCTGAAATATGTGAAATTTCTGCAATTTTGCCGTAAGATAAGGGAAATTTCTGCAATTTTTCCCCATAATAAGGGAAATTTCTGCAATTTTGCTTCAAAATAGGGGAATTTCTGTTTTTTGCCCCACAATTAGGGAAATTTCTGCAATTTTGCCTCAAAATAAGGGGAATTTTTGCCTTTTGCCCCAAAATATGGGGAATTTCTGATTTTTTGTCCGAAAATAAGAAGAATGCATACCTTTTTACCATAAAAAGGGGGAATTTCTTCATTTCTGCTCCAAAATTAGGGGAACTTTTGCCTTTTTGCCTCTAAATAAGTGGAATTTCTGTTTTTGTCCCCCAAAACAAAGGGAATTTCTGTCTTTTTTGCCCCAAAATAAGGAAAATTTCTGACTTATTACCCTGAAATAAGTGAAATTTCTGCAAATTTGCCCCAAAAATAGGGAAATTTCTGCCTTTTGCCCCAAAATAAGGGGAATTTCAGCATTTTATCTCAAAATAAAGAAAAGTTCTGATTTTTGCACCAAAATATGGAGAATTTCTGCCTTTTTGCCCCAAAATAAGGTAAATTTCTGCCTTTTTTCCCTGAAATAAGTATAATTTCTGCAATTTTGCCCGAAAATTAGTGAAATTTCTGGAATTTTGCCCCAAAATAAGAGAAATTTCTTTAATTTTGCCCCAAAATAAGTGGAATTTCTGAGTTTTGCCCCAAAATAAGGAGAATTTCTTCCTTTTTGCCCCACAATTAGGGGAATTTCTGCAAATTTGCTCCAAAATACAGGGAATTTCTGCCTTTTTGTCCGAACATAAGGGAAATGCATACCTTTTTGCCATAAAAAAGGGAAATTTCCTCATTTGTGCCCCAAATTAAGGGAAAAGTTTTTTTTTTTGCCCTGAAATATATAAAATTTCTGCAATTTTAGCCCAAAATAAGGTGAATTTCTGCCTTTTTGCCCCAAAATAAGGGAAATTTCTGCCTTTTGCCCCAAATTATGGGGAATTTCTGCCTTTTTGTCCGAAAATAAGAAGAATGCATACCTTTTTGCCATAAAAAAGGGAAATTTCTTCATTTTTGCTCCAAAATAAGGGGACCTTTCGCCTTTTGCCTCTAAATAAGTGGAATTTCTCTCTTTTTCCCTTAAAACAAAGGGAATTTCTGTCTTTTTTGCCCCAAAATAAAGAAAATTTCTGACTTATTACCCTGAAATAAGTGAAATTTCTGCAATTTTGCCCCAAAATAAGGGAAATTTCTGCCTTTTTGACCACAAATAAGGGGAATTTCAGCCTTTTTACCTCAAAATAAGGGGAATTTCTGCATTTTTGCCCCAAAATATGGGAAATTTCTGCCTTTTTGCCCCCAAATAATGGGAATTTCAGCCTTTTACCTCAAAATAAGGGAAATTTCTGCATTTTTGCAACAAAATATTAAAAATTTCTGCAATTTTGCCAGAAAATATTACGAATGTCTGCCTTTTTGCCCCAAAATATGGAAAATTTATGCCTTTTTTTCCCTGAAATAAGTTAAATTTCTGCAATTTTGCCCCAAAATAAGTGAAATTTCTGCAATTTTGCCCCAAAATAAGTGGTATTTCTGAGTTTTGCCCTAAAATAAGGTGAATTTCTGCCTTTTTGCTCCAAAATAATGGGAATTTCTGCCTTTTTGCCCCAAAATAAGAAAAATTTTTGCTTTTTTTCTCTGAAATAAGTGAAATTTCTGCAATTTTGCCGTAAAATAAAGGAAATTTCCGCAATTTTTTCCCATAATAAGGGAAATTTCTGGAATTTTGCCCCAAAATAAGGGGAATTTCTGTTTTTTGCCCCCAAATAAGGGAAATATCTGCAATTTTGCCCTAAAATAAGGGGAATTTCTGCTTTTTTGCCTCTAAATAAGTGGAATTTCTGTTTTTTCCCCAAAACAAAGGGAATTTCTGTCATTTTTGCCCCAAAATAAAAAAAATTTCTGACTTATTACCCTGAAATAAGTGAAATTTCTGCAATTTTGCCCCAATATAAAGGAAATTTCTGCCTTTTTGCTTCCAAATAAGGGGAATTTCAGCCTTTTTACCTCAAAATAAGGGGAATTTCTGAATTTTGGCACAAAATATTAGGAATTTCTGCCTTTTTGCCCCAAAATAAAAAAAATTTCTGTTTTTTCCTTGAAATAAGTGAAATTTCTGAAAATTTGCCCCAAAAAAAAGAAATTTCTGCATTTTGCCCCAAAATAAGGGGAATTTCAGCTTTTTACCTCAAAATAAGGGAAATTTCTGGTTTTTGCACCAAAATATAGAGTATTTCTGCCTTTTTGCCACAAAATAAGGAAAATTTCTGCCTTTTTCCTGAAATAAGTGAAATTTCTGCAATTTTGCCTCAAAATAAGTGAAATTTCTGCAATTTTGCCACAAAATAAGGAAAATTTCTGGAATTTTGCCCCAAAATAAGTGGAATTTTTGAGTTTTGCCCCAAAATAAGGAGAATTTCTGCCTTTTTGCCCCACAATTAGGGGAATTTCTGCAATTTTCCTCCAAAATATGGGGAATTTCTGCCTTTTTGCCCCAAAATAAAAAAAATTTTTGCTTTTTTTCTCTGAAATAAGTGAAATTTCTGCAATTTTGCCCTAAAAAAAGAAATTTCTGCAATTTTTCCCTATAATAAGGGAAATTTCTGCAATTTTGCCCTAAAATAAAGGGAATTTCTGCTTTTTTGCCTCTAAATAAGTAGAATTTCTGTCTTTTTCCCCCAAAAAAGGGAAATTCTGTCAGTTTTGCCCCAAAATAAGGAAAATTTTTGACTTATTATCCTGAAATAAGTGAAATTTCTGCAATTTTTTCCCAAAATAAGGGAAATTTCTGTGTATTTGCCCCCAAATAAAAGGAATTTCAGCCTTTTTACCTCAAAATAAGAGGAATTTCCGAATTTTGGCACAAAATATTAGGAATTTCTGCCTTTTTGCCCCAAAATAAGAAAAATTTCTGCTTTTTTCCCTGAAACAAATGAAATTTCCTCAATCTTGCCCCAAAATAAGTAAAATTTCTGCAATTTTGCCCAAAATAAGGGAAATTTCTGGAATTTTGCCCCAAAATAAGTGGAATTTCTGAGTTTTGCCCCAAAATAAAGAGAATTTCTGCCTTTTTGCGCCACAATTAGTGAAATTTCTGCAATTTTGCTGTAAAATAAGGGAAATTTCTGCAATTTTTCCTCATAATAAGGGAAATTTCAGCAATTTTGCCCCAAAATAAGGGGAATTTCTGTTTTTTGCCCCACAATTAGGGAAATTTCTGCAATTTTGCCCCAAAATAAGGGGAATTTCTGCCTTTTGCCACAAAATATGGGGAATTTCTGCCTTTTTGTCCGAAAATAAGAAAAATGCATACCTTTTTGCCATAAAAAGGGAAATTTCTTCATTTTTGCTCCAAAATAAGGGGAACTTTTGCCTTTTTGCCTCTAAATAAGTGGAATTTCTGTTTTTTCCCCCAAAACAAAAAGAATTTCTGTCTTTTTTGCCCCAAAATAAGGAAAATTTCTGACTTATTACCATGAAATAAGTGAAATTTCAGAAAATTTGCCCCCAAAAAAAGAAAATTTCTGCCTTTTGCCCCAAAATAAGGGGAATTTCAGCATTTTACCTAAAAATAAGAGGAATTTCTGCATTTTTGCCACAAAATATTAGGAATTTCTGCCCTTTTGCCCCAAAATAAAAAAATTTCTGCCTTTTTTCCTTGAAATAAGTGAAATTTCTGCAATTTTGCCCCAAAATAAGGAAATTTCTGCAATTTTGCCCCAAAATAAGGGAAATTTCTGCAATTTTGCCCCAAAATAAGTGAAATTTCTGCAATTTTGCCCCAAAATAAGAGAAATTTCTGCAATGTTGCCACAAAATAAGTGAAATTTCTGCAATTTTGCCCCAAAATAACGAAAATTTCTGGAATTTTGCCCCACAATTAGGGGAATTTCTGCAATTTTGCTCTAAAATATGGGGAATTTCTGCCTTTTTGCCCGAAATAAGGGGAATGCATACCTTTTTGCCATAAAAAAGGGAAATTTCTTCATTTTTTCCCCAAATTAAGGTAAATTTCTGACTTTTTGCCCTGAAATATGTGAAATTTCTGCAATTTTGCCTTAAATAAGGGAAATTTCTGCAATTTTTCTCCATAAATAGGGAAATATCTGCAATTTTGCTTCAAAATAAGGGGAATTTCTGTTTTTTGCCCCACAATTAGGGAAATTTCTGCAATTTTGCCTCAAAATAAGGGGAATTTCTTCCTTTTGCCCCAAAATATGGGGAATTTCTGACTTTTTGTCCGAAAATAAGAAGAATGCATACCTTTTTACCATAAAAAGGGGGAATTTCTTCATTTTTGCTCCAAAATTAGGGGAACTTTTGCCTTTTTGCCTCTAAATAAGTGGAATTTTTGTCTTTGTCACCCAAAACAAAGGGAATTTCTGTCTTTTTTGCCCCAAAATAAGGAAAATTTCTGACTTATTACCCTGAAATAAGTGAAATTTCTGCAAATTTGCCCCAAAAATAAGGAAATTTCTGCCTTTTGCCCCAAAATAAGGGGAATTTGAGCATTTTATCTCAAAATAAAGAAAAGTTCTGATTTTTGCACCAAAATATGGAGAATTTCTGCCTTTTTGCCCCAAAATAAGGAAAATTTCTGCCTTTTTTCCCTGAAATAAGTATAATTTCTGCAATTTTACCCGAAAATAAGTGAAATTTCTGGAATTTTGCCCCAAAATAAGAGAAATTTCTTTAATTTTGCCCCAAAATAAGTGGAATTTCTGAGTTTTGCCCCAAAATATGGAGAATTTCTTCCTTTTTGCCCCACAATTAGGGGAATTTCTGCAAATTTGCTCCAAAATACAGGGAATTTCTGCCTTTTTGTCCGAAAATAAAGGAAATGCATACCTTTTTGCCATAAAAAAGGGAAATTTCCTCATTTGTGCCCCAAATTAAGGGAAAAGTTTTTTTTTTTGCCCTGAAATATATAAAATTTCTGCAATTTTAGCCGAAAATAAGGTGAATTTCTGCCTTTTTGCCCCAAAATAAGGGAAATTTCTGCCTTTTGCCCCAAATTATGGGGAATTTCTGCCTTTTTGTCCGAAAATAAGAAGAATGCATACCTTTTTGCCATAAAAAAGGGAAATTTCTTCATTTTTGCTCCAAAATAAGGGGACCTTTTGCCTTTTGCCTCTAAATAAGTGGAATTTCTCTCTTTTACCCCCAAAACAAAGGGAATTTCTGTCTTTTTTGCCCCAAAATAAGGAAAATTTCTGACTTATTACCCAGAAAGAAGTGAAATTTCTGCAAATTTGCCCCAAAATAAGGGAAATTTCTGCCTTTTGGCCCCCAAATAATGGGAATTTCAGCTTTTTACCTCAAAATAAGGGAAATTTCTGCATTTTTGCAACAAAATATTAAAAATTTCTGCATTTTTGCCACAAAATATTAGAAATTTCTGCCTTTTTGCCCCAAAATATGGAAAATTTATGCCTTTTTTTCCCTGAAATAAGTGAAATTTCTGCAATTTTGCCCCAAAATAAGTAAAATTTCTGCAATTTTGCCCCAAAATAAGTGGAATTTCTGAGTTTTGCCCTAAAATAAGGTGAATTTCTGCCTTTTTGCTCCAAAATAATGGGAATTTCTGCCTTTATGCCCCAAAATAAGAAAAAAATTTTTGCTTTTTTTCTCTGAAATAAGTGAAATTTCTGCAATTTTGCCCTAAAATAAAGGAAATTTCTGCAATTTTTTCCCATAATAAGAGAAATTTCTGGAATTTTGCCCCAAAATAAGGGGAATTTCTGTCATTTTTGCCCCAAAATAAAAAAAATTTCTGACTTATTACCCTGAAATAAGTGAAATTTCTGCAATTTTGCCCCAATATAAGGGAAATTTCTGCCTTTTTGCTCCAAATAAGGGGAATTTCAGCCTTTTTACCTCAAAATAAGGGGAATTTCTGAATTTTGGCACAAAATATTAGGAATTTCTGCCTTTTTGCCCCAAAATAAGGAAAATTTCTGTTTTTTCCTTGAAATAAGTGAAATTTCTGAAAATTTCCCCCAAAATAGGGAAATTTCTGCATTTTGCCCCAAAATAAGGGGAATTTCAGCTTTTTACCTCAAAATAAGGGAAGTTTCTGGTTTTTGCACCAAAATATGGAGTATTTCTGCCTTTTTGCCACAAAATAACGAAAATTTCTGCCTTTTTTCCCTGAAATAAGTGAAATTTCTGCAATTTTGCTCCAAAATAAGTGAAATTTCTGCAATTTTGCCACAAAATAAAGAAAATTTCTGGAATTTTGCCCCAAAATAAGTGGAATTTTTGAGTTTTTCCCAAAATAAGGAGAATTTCTGCCTTTTTGCCCCACAATTAGGGGAATTCCTGCAATTTTGCTCCAAAATACGGGGAATTTCTGCCTTTTTGCCCCAAAATAAAAAAAAATTTTGCTTTTTTTTCTCTGAAATAAGTGAAATTTCTGCAATTTTGCTCTAAAAAAGGGAAATTTGTGCAATTTTTCCCTATAATAAGGGAAATTTCTGCAATTTTGCCCTAAAATAAGGGGAATTTCTGCTTTTTTGCCTCTAAATAAGTAGAATTTCTGTCTTTTTCCCAAAAAAAAGGGAATTTCTGTCATTTTTGCCCCAAAATAAGGAAAATTTTTGACTTATTACTCTGAAATAAGTGAAATTTCTGCAATTTTTTCCCAATATAAGGGAAATTTCTGCGTATTTGCCCCCAAATAAGGGGAATTTCAGCCTTTTTACCTCAAAATAAGAGGAATTTCCGAATTTTGGCACAAAATATTAGGAATTTCTGCCTTTTTGCCCCAAAATAAGGAAAATTTCTGCAATTTTGCCCAAAATAAGGGAAATTTCTGTAATTTTGCCCCAAAATAAGTGGAATTTCTGAGTTTTGCCCCAAAATAAGGAGAAATTCTGCTTTTTGCGCAACAATTAGTGAAATTTCTGCAATTTTGCCGTAAAATAAGGGAAATTTCTGCAATTTTTCCTCATAATAAGGGAAATTTCTGCAATTTTGCCCCAAAATAAGGGGAATTTCTGTTTTTTGCCACACTCTTAGAGAAATTTCTGCAATTTTGCCCCAAAATAAGGGGAATTTCTGACTTTTGCCCCAAAATATGAGGAATTTCTGCCTTTTTGTCTGAAAATAAGAAAAATGCATATCTTTTTGCCATAAAAAGGGAAATTTCTTCATTTTTGCTCCAAAATAAGGGGAACTTTTGCCTTTTTGCCTCTAAATAAGTGGAATTTCTGTTTTTTTCCCCCAAAACAAAAAGAATTTCTGTCTTTTTTGCCCCAAAATAAGGAAAATTTCTGACTTATTACCATGAAATAAGTGAAATTTCTGAAAATTTGCCCCAAAAATAAGGAAATTTCTGCCTTTTGCCCCAAAATAAGGGGAATTTCAGCATTTTACCTAAAAATAAGGGGAATTTCTGCATTTTTGCCACAAAATATTAGGAATTTCTGCCTTTTTGCCCCAAAATAAAAAAAATTTCTGCCTTTTTTCCCTGAAATAAGTGAAATTTCTGCAATTTTTGCCCCAAAATAAGTGAAATTTCTGCAATTTTGCCCCAAAATAAGGGAAATTTCTGCAATTTGCCCCAAAATAAGTGAAATTTCTGCAATTTTGCCCCAAAATAACGAAAATTTCTGGAATTTTGCCCCACAATTAGGGGAATTTCTGCAATTTTGCTCCAAAATACGGGGAATTTCTGCCTTTTTGCCCGAAATAAGGGGAATGCATACCTTTTTGCCATAAAAAAGGGAAATTTCTTCATTTTTTCCCCAAATTAAGGGAAATTTCTGACTTTTTGCCCTGAAATATGGGAAATTTCTGCAATTTTAGCCCAAAATAAGGTGAATTTCTGCCTTTTTGCCCCAAAATAATGGGAATTTCTGCCTTTTTGCCCCAAAATAAGAAAAATTTTTGCCTTTTTACTCTGAAATAAGTGAAATTTCTGCAATTTTGCCCTAAAATAAGAGAAATTTCTGCAATTTTTCCTCATAATAAGGGAAATTTCTGGAATTTTGACACAAAATAAGGGGAATTTCTGTTATTTTGCCCCCAAATAAGGGAAATTTCTGCAATTTTGCCCTAAAATAAGGGGAATTACTGCTTTTTTGCCTTTAAATAAGTGGAATTTCTATCTTTTTCCCCCAAAACAAAAAGAATTTCTGTCATTTTCGCACCAAAATAAGAAAAATTTCTGACTTATTACCCTGAAATAGGTGAAATTTCTGCAATTTTGCCCCAATATAAGGGAAATTTCTGCCTTTTTGCTTCCAAATAAGGGGAATTTCAGCCTTTTTACCTCAAAATAAGGGGAATTTCTGAATTTTGGCAGAAAATATTAGGAATTTCTGCCTTTTTGCCCCAAAATAAGGAAAATTTCTGTTTTTTCCTTGAAATAAGTGAAATTTCTGAAAATTTGCCCCAAAAAAGGGAAATTTCTGCATTTTGCCCCAAAATAAGGGGAATTTCAGCTTTTTACCTCAAAATAAGGGAAATTTCTGGTTTTTGCACCAAAATATGGAGTATTTCTGCCTTTTTGCCACAAAATAAGGAAAATTTCTGCCTTTTTTCCCTGAAATAAGTGAAATTTCTGCAATTTTGCCCCAAAATAAGTGAAATTTCTGCAATTTTGCCACAAAATAAGGAAAATTTCTGGAATTTTGCCCCAAAATAAGTGGAATTTTTGAGTTTTGCCCCAAAATAAGGAGAATTTCTGCCTTTTTGCCCCACAATTAGGGGAATTTCTGCAATTTTGCTTCAAAATATGGGGAATTTCTGCCTTTTTGCCCCAAAATAAAAAAAATTTTTGCTTTTTTTCTCTGAAATAAGTGAAATTTCTGCAATTTTGCCCTAAAAAAGGGAAATTTCTGCAATTTTTCCCTATAATAAGGGAAATTTCTGCAATTTTGCCCTAAAATAAAGGGAATTTCTGCTTTTTTGCTTCTAAATAAGTAGAATTTCTGTCTTTTTCCCCCAAAAAAGAGAAATTCTGTCAGTTTTGCCCCAAAATAAGGAAAATTTTTGACTTATTATCCTGAAATAAGTGAAATTTCTGCAATTTTTTCCCAAAATAAGGGAAATTTCTGTGTATTTGCCCCCAAATAAAAGGAATTTCACTTTTTACCTCAAAATAAGAGGAATTTCCGAATTTTGGCACAAAATATTAGGAATTTCTGCCTTTTTGCCCCAAAATAAGAAAAATTTCTGCTTTTTTCCCTGAAACAAATGAAATTTCCTCAATTTTGCCCCAAAATAAGTAAAATTTCTGAAATTTGCCCAAAATTAGGGAAATTTCTGGAATTTTGCCCCAAAATAAGTGGAATTTCTGAGTTTTGCCCCAAAATAAGGAGAATTTCTGCCTTTTTTGCGCCATAATTAGTGAAATTTCTGCAATTTTGCCGTAAAATAAGGGAAATTTCTGCAATTTTTCCTCATAATAAGGGAAATTTCAGCAATTTTGCCCCAAAATAACGGGAATTTCTGGAATTTTGCCCCACAATTAGGGGAATTTCTGCAATTTTGCTCTAAAATACGGGGAATTTCTGCCTTTTTGCCCGAAATAAGGGGAATGCATACCTTTTTGCCATAAAAAAGGGAAATTTCTTCATTTTTTCCCCAAATTAAGGTAAATTTCTGACTTTTTGCCCTGAAATATGTGAAATTTCTACAATTTTGCCTTAAATAAGGGAAATTTCTGCAATTTTTCTCCATAAATAGGGAAATATCTGCAATTTTGCTTCAAAATAAGGGGAATTTCTGTTTTTTGCCCCACAATTAGGGTAATTTCTGCAATTTTGCCTCAAAATAAGGGGAATTTCTTCCTTTTGCCCCAAAATATGGGGAATTTCTGACTTTTTGTCTGAAAATAAGAAGAATGCATACCTTTTTACCATAAAAAGGGGGAATTTCTTCATTTTTGCTCCAAAATTAGGGGAACCTTTGCCTTTTTGCCTCTAAATAAGTGGAAGTTTTGTCTTTGTCCCCCAAAACAAAGGGAATTTCTGTCTTTTTTGCCCCAAAATAAGGTAAATTTCTGACTTATTACCCTGAAATAAGTGAAATTTCTGCAAATTTGCCCCAAAAATAAGGAAATTTCTGCCTTTTGCCCCAAAATAAGGGGAATTTGAGCATTTTATCTCAAAATAAAGAAAAGTTCTGATTTTTGCACCAAAATATGGAGAATTTCTGCCTTTTTGCCCCAAAATAAGGAAAATTTCTGACTTTTTTCCCTGAAATAAGTATAATTTCTGCAATTTTGCCCGAAAATAAGTGAAATTTCTGGAATTTTGCCCCAAAATAAGAGAAATTTCTTTAATTTTGCCCCAAAATAAGTGGAATTTCTGAGTTTTGCCCCAAAATAAGGAGAATTTCTTCCTTTTTGCCCCACAATTAGGGGAATTTCTGCAAATTTGCTCCAAAATACAGGGAATTTCTGCCTCTTTGCCCGAAAATAAGGAAAATGCATACCTTTTTGCCATAAAAAAGGGAAATTTTCTCATTTGTGCCCCAAATTAAGGGAAAAGTTTTCCTTTTTGCCCTGAAATACATGAAATTTCTGCAATTTTAGCCCAAAATAAGGTGAATTTCTGCCTTTTTGCCCCAAAATAAGGGAAATTTCTGCCTTTTGCCCCAAATTATGGGGAATTTCTGCCTTTTTGTCCGAAAATAAGAAGAATGCATACCTTTTTGCCATAAAAAAGGGAAATTTCTTCATTTTTGCTCCAAAATAAGGGGACCTTTTGCCTTTTGCCTCTAAATAAGTGGAATTTCTCTCTTTTTCCCCCAAAACAAAGGGAATTTCTGTCTTTTTTGCCCCAAAATAAGGAAAATTTCTGACTTATTACCCAGAAAGAAGTGAAATTTCTGCAAATTTGCCCCAAAATAAGGGAAATTTCTGCCTTTTGGCCCCCAAATAATGGGAATTTCAGCTTTTTACCTCAAAATAAGGGAAATTTCTGCATTTTTGCAACAAAATATTAAAAATTTCTGCATTTTTGCCACAAAATATTAGGAATTTCTGCCTTTTTGCCCCAAAATATGGAAAATTTATGCCTTTTTTTCCCTGAAATAAGTGAAATTTCTGCAATTTTGCCCCAAAATAAGTAAAATTTCTGCAATTTTGCCCCAAAATAAGTGGAATTTCTGAGTTTTGCCCTAAAATAAGATGAATTTCTGCCTTTTTGCTCCAAAATAATGGGAATTTCTGCCTTTTTGCCCCAAAATAAGAAAAAATTTTTGCTTTTTTTCTCTGAAATAAGTGAAATTTCTGCAATTTTGCCCTAAAATAAAGGAAATTTCTGCAATTTTTTCCCATAATAAGAGAAATTTCTGGAATTTTGCCCCAAAATAAGGGGAATTTCTGTTTTTTGCCCCCAAATAAGGGAAATATCTGCAATTTTGCCCTAAAATAAGGGGAATTTCTGTTTTTTGCCTCTAAATAAGTGGAATTTCTGTTTTTTCCCGCAAAACAAAGGGAATTTCTGTCATTTTTGCCCCAAAATAAAAAAAATTTCTGACTTATTACCCTGAAATAAGTGAAATTTCTGCAATTTTGCCCTAATATAAGGGAAATTTCTGTTTTTTTGCTCCAAATAAGGGGAATTTCAGCCTTTTTACCTCAAAATAAGGGGAATTTCTGAATTTTGGCACAAAATATTAGGAATTTCTGCCTTTTTGCCCCAAAATAAGGAAAATTTCTGTTTTTTCCTTGAAATAAGTGAAATTTCTGAAAATTTGCCCCAAAAAAAGGGAAATTTCTGCATTTTGCCCCACAATAAGGGGAATTTCAGCTTTTTACCTCAAAATAAGGAAAATTTCTGGTTTTTGCACCAAAATATGGAGTATTTCTGCCTTTTTGCCACAAAATAACGAAAATTTCTGCCTTTTTTCCCTGAAATAAGTGAAATTTCTGCAATTTTGCTCCAAAATAAGTGAAATTTCTGCAATTTTGCCACAAAATAAAGAAAATTTCTGGAATTTTGCCCCAAAATAAGTGGAATTTTTGAGTTTTGCCCCAAAATAAGGAGAATTTCTGCCTTTTTGCCCCACAATTAGGGGAATTTCTGCAATTTTGCTCCAAAATACGGGGAATTTCTGCCTTTTTGCCCCAAAATAAAAAAAAATTTTGCTTTTTTTCTCTGAAATAAGTGAAATTTCTGCAATTTTGCCCTAAAAAAGGGAAATTTCTGCAATTTTTCCCTATAATAAGGGAAATTTCTGCAATTTTGCCCTAAAATAAGGGGAATTTCTGCTTTTTTGCCTCTAAATAAGTAGAATTTCTGTCTTTTTCCCAAAAAAAAGGGAATTTCTGTCATTTTTGCCCCAAAATAAGGAAAATTTTTGACTTATTACTCTGAAATAAGTGAAATTTCTGCAATTTTTTCCCAATATAAGGGAAATTTCTGCGTATTTGCCCCCAAATAAGGGGAATTTCAGCCTTTTTACCTCAAAATAAGAGGAATTTCCAAATTTTGGCACAAAATATTAGGAATTTCTGCCTTTTTGCCCCAAAATAAGGAAAATTTCTGCAATTTTGCCCAAAATAAGGGAAATTTCTGTAATTTTGCCCCAAAATAAGTGGAATTTCTGAGTTTTGCCCCAAAATAAGGAGAATTTCTGCCTTTTTGCGCAACAATTAGTGAAATATCTGCAATTTTGCCGTAAAATAAGGGAAATTTCTTCAATTTTTCCTCATAATAAGGGAAATTTCTGCAATTTTGCCCCAAAATAAGGGGAATTTCTGTTTTTTGCCCCACTCTTACGGAAATTTCTGCAATTTTGCCCCAAAATAAGGGGAATTTCTGACTTTTGCCCCAAAATATGAGGAATTTCTGCCTTTTTGTCCGAAAATAAGAAAAATGCATATCTTTTTTCCATAAAAAGGGAAATTTCTTCATTTTTGCTCCAAAATAAGGGGAACTTTTGCCTTTTTGCCTCTAAATAAGTGGAATTTCTGTTTTTTTCCCCCAAAACAAAAAGAATTTCTGTCTTTTTTGCCCCAAAATAAGGAAAATTTCTGACTTATTACCATGAAATAAGTGAAATTTCTGAAAATTTGCCCCAAAAATAAGGAAATTTCTGCCTTTTGCCCCAAAATAAGGGGAATTTCAGCATTTTACCTAAAAATAAGGGGTATTTCTGCATTTTTGCCACAAAATATTAGGAATTTCTGCCTTTTTGCCCCAAAATAAAAAAAATTTCTGCCTTTTTTCCCTGAAATAAGTGAAATTTCTGCAATTTTTGCCCCAAAATAAGTGAAATTTCTGCAATTTTGCCTCAAAATAAGGGAAATTTCTGCAATTTGCCCCAAAATAAGTGAAATTTCTGCAATTTTGCCCAAAAATAACGAAAATTTCTGGAATTTTGCTCCACAATTAGGGGAATTTCTGCAATTTTGCTCCAAAATACGGGGAATTTCTGCCTTTTTGCCCGAAATAAGGGGAATGCATAACTTTTTGCCATAAAAAAGGGAAATTTCTTCATTTTTTCCCCAAATTAAGGGAAATTTCAGACTTTTTGCCCTGAAATATGGGAAATTTCTGCAATTTTAGCCCAAAATAAGGTGAATTTCTGCCTTTTTGCCCCAAAATAATGGGAATTTCTGCATTTTTGCCCCAAAATAAGAAAAATTTTTGCCTTTTTTCTCTGAAATAAGTGAAATTTCTGCAATTTTGCCCTAAAATAAGAGAAATTTCTGCAATTTTTCCCCATAATAAGGGAAATTTCTGGAATTTTGACACAAAATAAGGGGAATTTCTGTTATTTTGCCCCCAAATAAGGGAAATTTCTGCAATTTTGCCCTAAAATAAGGGGAATTTCTGCTTTTTTGCCTCTAAATAAGTGGAATTTCTATCTTTTTCCCCCAAAACAAAAAGAATTTCTGTCATTTTTGCACCAAAATAAGAAAAATTTCTGACTTATTACCCTGAAATAGGTGAAATTTCTGCAATTTTGCCCCAATATAAGGGAAATTTCTGCCTTTTTGCTTCCAAATAAGGGGAATTTCAGCCTTTTTACCTCAAAATAAGGGGAATTTCTGAATTTTGGCAGAAAATATTAGGAATTTCTGCCTTTTTGCCCCAAAATAAGGAAAATTTCTGTTTTTTCCTTGAAATAAGTGAAATTTCTGAAAATTTGCCCCAAAAAAGGGAAATTTCTGCATTTTGCCCCAAAATAAGGGGAATTTCAGCTTTTTACCTCAAAATAAGGGAAATTTCTGGTTTTTGCACCAAAATATGGAGTATTTCTGCCTTTTTGCCACAAAATAAGAAAATTTCTGCCTTTTTTTTCTGAAATAAGTGAAATTTCTGCAATTTTGCCCCAAAATAAGTGAAATTTCTGCAATTTTGCCACAAAATAAGGAAAATTTCTGGAATTTTGCCCCAAAATAAGTGGAATTTTTGAGTTTTGCCCCAAAATAAAGAGAATTTCTGCCTTTTTGCCCCACAATTAGGGGAATTTCTGCAATTTTGCTCCAAAATATGGGGAATTTCTGCCTTTTTGCCCCAAAATAAAAAAATTTTTGCTTTTTTTCTCTGAAATAACTGAAATTTCTGCAATTTTGCCCTAAAAAAAGGGAAATTTCTGCAATTTTTCCCTATAATAAGGGAAATTTCTGCAATTTTGCCCTAAAATAAAGGGAATTTCTGCTTTTTTGCCTCTAAATAAGTAGAATTTCTGTCTTTTTCCCCAAAAAAGGGAAATTCTGTCAGTTTTGCCCCAAAATAAGGAAAATTTCTGACTTATTACCCTCAAATAAGTGAAATTTCTGCAATTTTTTCCCAATATAAGGGAAATTTCTGTGTATTTGCCCCCAAATAAAAGGAATTTCAGCCTTTTTACCTCAAAATAAGAGCAATTTCCGAATTTTGGCACAAAATATTAGGAATTTCAGCCTTTTTGCCCCAAAATAAGGAAAATTTCTGCTTTTTTCCCTGAAACAAATGAAATTTCCTCAATTTTGCCCCAAAATAAGTAAAATTTCTGCAATTTTGCCCAAAATAATGGAAATTTCTGGAATTTTGCCCCAAAATAAGTGGAATTTCTGAGTTTTGCCCCAAAATAAAGAGAATTTCTGCTTTTTTGCGCCATAATTAGTGAAATTTCTGCAATTTTGCCGTAAAATAAGGGAAATTTCTGCAATTTTTCCTCATAATAAGGGAAATTTCAGCAATTTTGCCCCAAAATAAGGGGAATTTCTGTTTTTTGCCCCACAATTAGGGAAATTTCTGCAATTTTGCCCCAAAATAAGGGGAATTTCTGCCTTTTGCCACAAAATATGGGGAATTTCTGCCTTTTTGTCCGAAAATAAGAAAAATGCATACCTTTTTGCCATAAAAAGGGAAATTTCTTCATTTTTGCTCCAAAATAAGGGGAACTTTTGCCTTTTTGCCTCTAAATAAGTGGAATTTCTGTTTTTGTCGCCAAAAACAAAAAGAATTTCTGTCTTTTTTGCCCCAAAATAAGGAAATTTTCTGACTTATTACCATGAAATAAGTCAAATTTCTGAAAATTTGCCCCAAAAAAAAGAAAATTTCTGCCTTTTGCCCCAAAATAAGGGGAATTTCAGCATTTTACCTAAAAATAAGAGGAATTTCTGCATTTTTGCCACAAAATATTAGAAATTTCTGCCCTTTTGCCCCAAAATAAAAAAATTTCTGCCTTTTTTCCTTGAAATAAGTGAAATTTCTGCAATTTTGCCCCAAAATAAGTGAAATTTCTGCAATTTTGCCCCAAAATAAGGGAAATTTCTGCAATTTTGCCCCAAAATAAGTGAAATTTCTGCAATTTTGCCCCAAAATAAGTGAAATTTCTATAATGATGCCCCAAAATAAGTGAAATTTCTGCAATTTTGCCCCAAAATAACGAAAATTTCTGGAATTTTGCCCCACAATTAGGGGAATTTCTGCAATTTTGCTCTAAAATACGGGGAATTTCTGCCTTTTTGCCCGAAATAAGGGGAATGCATACCTTTTTGCCATAAAAAAGGGAAATTTCCTCATTTTTTCCCCAAATTAAGGTAAATTTCTGACTTTTTGCCCTGAAATATGTGAAATTGCTGGAATTTTGCCGTAAAATAAGGGAAATTTCTGCAATTTTTCCACATAAATAGGGAAATTTCTGCAATTTTGCTTCAAAATAAGGGGAATTTCTGTTTTTTGCCCCACAATTAGGTTAATTTCTGCAATTTTGCCTCAAAATAAGGGGAATTTCTGCCTTTTGCCCCAAAATATGGGGAATTTCTGACTTTTTGTCCGAAAATAAGAAGAATGCATACCTTTTTACCATAAAAAGGGGGAATTTCTTCATTTTTGCTCCAAAATTAGGGGAACTTTTGCCTTTTTGCCTCTAAATAAGTGGAATTTTTGTCTTTGTCCCCCAAAACAAAGGGAATTTCTGTCTTTTTTGCCCCAAAATAAGGAAAATTTCTGACTTATTACCCTGAAATAAGTGAAATTTCTGCAAATTTGCCCCAAAAATAAGGAAATTTCTGCCTTTTGCCCCAAAATAAGGGGAATTTCAGCATTTTATCTCAAAATAAAGAAAAGTTCTGATTTTTGCACCAAAATATGGAGAATTTCTGCCTTTTTGCCCCAAAATAAGGAAAATTTCTGCCTTTTTTCCCTGAAATAAGTATAATTTCTGCAATTTTGCCCGAAAATAAGTGAAATTTCTGGAATTTTGCCCCAAAATAAGAGAAATTTCTTTAATTTTGCCCCAAAATAAGTGGAATTTCTGAGTTTTGCCCATAAATAAGGAGAATTTCTTCCTTTTTGCCCCACAATTAGGGGAATTTCTGCAAATTTGCTCCAAAATACAGGGAATTTCTGCCTCTTTGCCCGAAAATAAGGGAAATGCATACATTTTTGCCATAAAAAAGGGAAATTTCCTCATTTTTGCCCCAAATTAAGAAAAAAGTTTTCCTTTTTGCCCTGAAATATATGAAATTTCTGCAATTTTAGCCCAAAATAAGGTGAATTTCTGCCTTTTTGCCCCAAAATAAGGGAAATTTCTGCCTTTTGCCCCAAATTATGGGGAATTTCTGCCTTTTTGTCCGAAAATAAGAAGAATGCATACCTTTTTGCCATAAGAAAGGGAAATTTCTTCATTTTTGCTCCAAAATAAGGGGAACTTTTGCCTTTTTGCCTCTAAATAAGTGGAATTTCTCTCTTTTTCCCCCCAAACAAAGGGAATTTCTGTCTTTTTTGCCCCAAAATAAGGAAAATTTCTGACTTATTACCCTGAAATAAGTGAAATTTCTGCAAATTTGTCCCAAAATAAGGGAAATTTCTGCCTTTTACCCCCAGATAATGGGAATTTCAGCTTTTTACCTCAAAATAAGGGAAATTTCTGCATTTTTGCAACAAAATATTAAAAATTTCTGCATTTTTGCAACAAAATATTAAAAATTTCTGCATTTTTGCCACAAAATATTAGGAATTTCTGCCTTTTTGCCCCAAAATATGGAAAATTTATGCCTTTTTTCCCTGAAATAAGTGAAATTTCTGCAATTTTGACCCAAAATACGTGAAATTTCTGCAATTTTGCCCCAAAATATGTGGAATTTCTGAGTTTTGCCCTAAAATAAGGTGAATTTCTGCCTTTTTGCTCCAAAATAATGGGAATTTCTGCCTTTTTGCCCCAAAATAAGAAAAATTTTTGCTTTTTTTTCTCTGAAATAAGTGAAATTTCTGGAATTTTGCCCCAAAATAAAGGGAATTTCTGTTTTTTGCCCTCAAATAAGGGAAATATTTGCAATTTTGCCCTAAAATAAAAGGAATTTCTGCTTTTTTGCCTCTAAATAAGTGGAATTTCTGTTTTTCCCCCAAAACAAAGGGAATTTCTGTCATTTTTGCCCCAAAATAAAAAAAATTTCTGACTTATTACCCTGAAATAAGTGAAATTTCTGCAATTTTGCCCCAATATAAGGGAAATTTCTGCCTTTTTGCTACAAATAAAGGGAATTTCAGGTTTTTTACCTCAAAATAAGGGGAATTTCTGAATTTTGGCACAAAATATTAGGAATTTCTGCCTTTTTGCCCCAAAATAAGGAAAATTTCTGTTTTTTCCTTAAAATAAGTGAAATTTCTGAAAATTTGCCCCCAAAAAAGGGAAATTTCTGCATTTTGCCCCAAAATAAGGGGAATTTCAGCTTTTTACCTCAAAATAAGGGAAATTTCTCGTTTTTGCACCAAAATATGGAGTATTTCTGCCTTTTTGCCACAAAATAAGGAAAATTTCTGCCTTTTTTCACTGAAATAAGTGAAATTTCTGCAATTTTGCCCCAAAATAAGTGGAATTTCTGAGTTTTGCCCCAAAATAAGGAGAATTTCTTCCTTTTTGCCCCACAATTAGGGGAATTTCTGCAAATTTGCTCCAAAATACAGGGAATTTCTGCCTCTTTGCCCGAAAATAAGGGAAATGCATACATTTTTGCCATAAAAAGGGAAATTTCCTCATTTTTGCCCCAAATTAAGGGAAAAGTTTTCCTTTTTGCCCTGAAATATATGAAATTTCTGCAATTTTAGCCCAAAATAAGGTGAATTTCTGCCTTTTTGCCCCAAAATAAGGGAAATTTCTGCCTTTTGCCCCAAATTATGGGGAATTTCTGCCTTTTTGTCCAAAAATAAGAAGAATGCATACCTTTTTGCCATAAGAAAGGGTAATTTCTTCATTTTTGCTCCAAAATAAGGGGAACTTTTGCCTTTTTGCCTCTAAATAAGTGGAATTTCTCTCTTTTTCCCCCCAAACAAAGGGAATTTCTGTCTTTTTTGCCCCAAAATAAGGAAAATTTCTGACTTATTACCCTGAAATAAGTGAAATTTCTGCAAATTTGTCCCAAAATAAGGGAAATTTCTGCCTTTTACCCCCAGATAATGGGAATTTCAGCTTTTTACCTCAAAATAAGGGAAATTTCTGCATTTTTGCAACAAAATATTAAAAATTTCTGCATTTTTGCAACAAAATATTAAAAATTTCTGCATTTTTGCCACAAAATATTAGGAATTTCTGCCTTTTTGCCCCAAAATATGGAAAATTTATGCCTTTTTTCCCTGAAATAAGTGAAATTTCTGCAATTTTGACCCAAAATACGTGAAATTTCTGCAATTTTGCCCCAAAATATGTGGAATTTCTGAGTTTTGCCCTAAAATAAGGTGAATTTCTGCCTTTTTGCTCCAAAATAATGGGAATTTCTGCCTTTTTGCCCCAAAATAAGAAAAATTTTTGCTTTTTTTTCTCTGAAATAAGTGAAATTTCTGGAATTTTGCCCCAAAATAAAGGGAATTTCTGTTTTTTGCCCTCAAATAAGGGAAATATTTGCAATTTTGCCCTAAAATAAAAGGAATTTCTGCTTTTTTGCCTCTAAATAAGTGGAATTTCTGTTTTTTCCCCCAAAACAAAGGGAATTTCTGTCATTTTTGCCCCAAAATAAAAAAAATTTCTGACTTATTACCCTGAAATAAGTGAAATTTCTGCAATTTTGCCCCAATATAAGGGAAATTTCTGCCTTTTTGCTACAAATAAAGGGAATTTCAGGTTTTTTACCTCAAAATAAGGGGAATTTCTGAATTTTGGCACAAAATATTAGGAATTTCTGCCTTTTTGCCCCAAAATAAGGAAAATTTCTGTTTTTTCCTTAAAATAAGTGAAATTTCTGAAAATTTGCCCCCAAAAAAGGGAAATTTCTGCATTTTGCCCCAAAATAAGGGGAATTTCAGCTTTTTACCTCAAAATAAGGGAAATTTCTCGTTTTTGCACCAAAATATGGAGTATTTCTGCCTTTTTGCCACAAAATAAGGAAAATTTCTGCCTTTTTTCACTGAAATAAGTGAAATTTCTGCAATTTTGCCCCAAAATAAGTGGAATTTCTGAGTTTTGCCCCAAAATAAGGAGAATTTCTTCCTTTTTGCCCCACAATTAGGGGAATTTCTGCAAATTTGCTCCAAAATACAGGGAATTTCTGCCTCTTTGCCCGAAAATAAGGGAAATGCATACATTTTTGCCATAAAAAGGGAAATTTCCTCATTTTTGCCCCAAATTAAGGGAAAAGTTTTCCTTTTTGCCCTGAAATATATGAAATTTCTGCAATTTTAGCCCAAAATAAGGTGAATTTCTGCCTTTTTGCCCCAAAATAAGGGAAATTTCTGCCTTTTGCCCCAAATTATGGGGAATTTCTGCCTTTTTGTCCGAAAATAAGAAGAATGCATACCTTTTTGCCATAAGAAAGGGTAATTTCTTCATTTTTGCTCCAAAATAAGGGGAACTTTTGCCTTTTTGCCTCTAAATAAGTGGAATTTCTCTCTTTTTCCCCCCAAACAAAGGGAATTTCTGTCTTTTTTGCCCCAAAATAAGGAAAATTTCTGACTTATTACCCTGAAATAAGTGAAATTTCTGCAAATTTGTCCCAAAATAAGGGAAATTTCTGCCTTTTACCCCCAGATAATGGGAATTTCAGCTTTTTACCTCAAAATAAGGGAAATTTCTGCATTTTTGCAACAAAATATTAAAAATTTCTGCATTTTTGCAACAAAATATTAAAAATTTCTGCATTTTTGCCACAAAATATTAGGAATTTCTGCCTTTTTGCCCCAAAATATGGAAAATTTATGCCTTTTTTCCCTGAAATAAGTGAAATTTCTGCAATTTTGACCCAAAATAAGTGAAATTTCTGCAATTTTGCCCCAAAATATGTGGAATTTCTGAGTTTTGCCCTAAAATAAGGTGAATTTCTGCCTTTTTGCTCCAAAATAATGGGAATTTCTGCCTTTTTGCCCCAAAATAAGAAAAATTTTTGCTTTTTTTCTCTGAAATAAGTGAAATTTCTGGAATTTTGCCCCAAAATAAAGGGAATTTCTGTTTTTTGCCCTCAAATAAGGGAAATATTTGCAATTTTGCCCTAAAATAAAAGGAATTTCTGCTTTTTTGCCTCTAAATAAGTGGAATTTCTGTTTTTTCCCCCAAAACAAAGGGAATTTCTGTCATTTTTGCTCCAAAATAAAAAAAATTTCTGACTTATTACCCTGAAATAAGTGAAATTTCTGCAATTTTGCCCCGATATAAGGGAAATTTCTGCCTTTTTGCTACAAATAAAGGGAATTTCAGGTTTTTTACCTCAAAATAAGGGGAATTTCTGAATTTTGGCACAACATATTAGGAATTTCTGCCTTTTTGCCCCAAAATAAGGAAAATTTCTGTTTTTTCCTTGAAATAAGTGAAATTTCTGAAAATTTGCCCCCAAAAAAGGGAAATTTCTGCATTTTGCCCCAAAATAAGGGGAATTTCAGCTTATTACCTCAAAATAAGGGAAATTTCTCGTTTTTGCACCAAAATATGGAGTATTTCTGCCTTTTTGCCACAAAATAGGGAAAATTTCTGCCTTTTTTCCCTGAAATAAGTGAAATTTCTGCAATTTTGCCCCAAAATAAGTGAAATTTCTGCAATTTTGCCACAAAATAAAGAAAATTTCTGGAATTTTGCCCCAAAATAAGTGGAATTTTTGAGTTTTGCCCCAAAATAAGTAGAATTTCTGCCTTTTTGCCCCACAATTAGGGGAATTTCTGCAATTTTGCTCCAAAATACGGGGAATTTCTGCCTTTTTGCCCCAAAATAAAAAAAAATTTTGCTTTTTTTCTCTGAAATAAGTGAAATTTCTGCAATTTTGCCCTAAAAAAAAGAAATTTCTGCAATTTTTCCCTATAATAAGGGAAATTTCTGCAATTTTGCCCTAAAATAAGGGGAATTTCTGCTTTTTTGCCTCTAAATAAGTAGAATTTCTGTCTTTTTCCCCCAAAAAAGGGAATTTCTGTCATTTTTGCCCCAAAATAAGGAAAAATTTTGACTTATTACTCTGAAATAAGTGAAATTTCTGCAATTTTTTCCCAATATAAGGGAAATTTCTGCGTATTTGCCCCCAAATAAGGGGAATTTCAGCCTTTTTACCTCAAAATAAGAGGAATTTCCGAATTTTGGCACAAAATATTAGGAATTTCTGCCTTTTTGCCCCAAAATAAGAAAAATTTCTGCAATTTTGCCCAAAATAAGGAAAATTTCTGGAATTTTGCCCCAAAATAAGTGGAATTTCTGAGTTTTGCGCCAAAATAAGGAGAATTTCTGCCTTTTTGCGCCACAATTAGTGAAATTTCTGCAATTTTGCCGTAAAATATGGGAAATTTCTGCAATTTTTCCTCATAATAAGGGAAATTTCTGCAATTTTGCCCCAAAATAAGGGGAATTTCTGTTTTTTGCCCCACAATTAGGGAAATTTCTGCAATTTTGCCCCAAAATAAGGGGACTTTCTGACTTTTGCCCCAAAATATGAGGAATTTCTGCCTTTTTGTCCGAAAATAAGAAAAATGCATACCTTTTTGCCATAAAAAGGGAAATTTCTTCATTTTTGCTCCAAAATAAGGGGAACTTTTGCCTTTTTGCCTCTAAATAAGTGGAATTTCTGTTTTTTTCCCCCAATACAAAAAGAATTTCTGTCTTTTTTGCCCCAAAATAAGGAAAATTTCTCACTTATTACAATGAAATAAGTGAAATTTCTTAAAATTTGCCCCAAAAATAAGGAAATTTCTGCCTTTTGCCTCAAAATAAGGGGAATTTCAGCATTTTACCTAAAAATAAGGGGAATTTCTGCATTTTTGCCACAAAATATTAGGAATTTCTGCCTTTTTGCCCCAAAATAAAAAAAATTTCTGCCTTTTTTCCCTGAGATAAGTTAAATTTCTGCAATTTTGCCCCAAAATAAGTGAAATTTCTGCAATTTTGCCCCAAAATAAGGGAAATTTCTGCAATTTGCACCAAAATAAGTGAAATTTCTGCAATTTTGCCCCAAAATAAGAGAAATTTCTGGAATTTTGTTCCAAAATAAGTGGAATTTCTGAGTTTTGCCCCAAAATAAGGAAAATTTCTGACTTTTTGCGCCACAATTAGTGAAATTTCTGCAATTTTGCCGTAAAATAAGGGAAATTACTGCAATTTTTTCTCATAATAAGGGAAATTTCTGCAATTTTGCCCCAAAATAAGGAGAATTTCTGTTTTTTTGCCCCACAATTAGGGAAATTTCTGCAATTTTGCCCAAAAATAAGGGAAATTTCTGCCTTTTGCCCCAAAATATGGGGAATTTCTGCCTTTTTGTCTTAAAATAAGAAAAATGCATACCTTTTTGCCATAAAAAGAGAAATTTCTTCATTTTTGCTCTAAAATAAGGGAACTTTTGCCTTCTTGCCTCTAAATAAGTGGAATTTCTGTCTTTTTCCCCCAAAACAAAGGGAATTTCTGTCTTTTTTGCCCCAAAATAAGGAAAATTTCTGACTTATAATCCTGAAATAAGTGAAATTTCTGCAAATTTGCCCCAAAATAAGAAAAATTTCTGCATTTTTGCCCCCAAATAAGGGGAATTTCAACCTTTTTATCTCAAAATAAGGGAAATTTCTGCATTTTTGCAACAAAATATTAGGAATTTCTGCATTTTTGCCACAAAATATTAGGAATTTCTGCCTTTTTGCCACAAAATAAAGAAAATTTCTGCCTTTTTTCCCGGAAATAAGTGAAATTTCTGCAAATTTGCCCCAAAAAAAGGGAAATTTCTGCCTTTTGCCCCAAAATAAGGGGAATTTCAGCATTTTACCTCAAAATAAGAAAAATTTCTGATTTTCACCTAAATATGGAGAATTTCTGCCTTTTTGCCACAAAATAAGGAAAATTTCTGCTTTTTTCCCTGAAAAAAGTGAAATTTCTGCAATTTTGCCCCAAAATAAGTGGAATTTCTTAGTTTTTCCCCAAAATAAAGAGAATTTCTGCCTTTTTGCCCCACAATTAGGGGAATTTCTGCAATTTTGCTCCAAAATACGGGGAATTTCTGCCTTTTTGCCCGAAATAAGGGGAATGCATACCTTTTTGCCATAAAAAAGGGAAATTTCTTCATTTTTGCCCCAAATTAAGGGAAATTTCTGACTTTTTGCCCTGAAATATGTGAAATTTCTGCAATTTTAGCCCAAAATAAGGTGAATTTCTGCCTTTTTGCCCCAAAATAATGGGAATTTCTGCCTTTTTGCCCCAAAATAAGAAAAATTTTTGCCTTTTTTCTCTGAAATAAGTGAAATTTCTGCAATTTTGCCCTAAAATAAGGGAAATTTCTGCAATTTTTCCCCATAATAAGGGAAATTTCTGGAATTTTGCCACAAAATAAGGGGAATTTCTGTTTTTTTGCCCCCAAATAAGGGAAATTTCTGCAATTTTGCCCTAAAATAAGGGGAATTTCTGCTTTTTTGCCTCTAAATAAGTGGAATTTCTGTCTTTTTCCCCCAAAACAAAGGGAATTTCTGTCATTTTTGCCCCAAAATAAGGAAAATTTCTGACTTATTACCCTGAAATAAGTGAAATTTCTGCACTTTTTCCCCAATATAAGGGAAATTTCTGTCTTTTTGCCCCCAAATAAGGGGAATTTCAGCCTTTTTACCTCAAAATAAGGGGAATTTCTGAATTTTGGCACAAAATATTAGGAATTTCTGCCTTTTTGCCCCAAAATAAGGAAAATTTCTGATTTTTTTCCTGAAATAAGTGAAATTTCTGCAATTTTGCCCCAAAATAAGTAAAATTCCTCAATTTTGCCCCAAAATAAGGGAAATTTCTGAAATTTTGCTCCAAAATAAGTGGAATTTCTGAGTTTTGCCCCAAAATAAGGAGAATTTCTGCCTTTTTGCGCCACAATTAGTGAAATTTCTGCAATTTTGCCGTAAAATAAGGGAAATTTCTGCAATTTTTCCTCGTAATAATGTAAATTTCTGCAATTTTGCCCCAAAATAAGGGGAATTTCTGTTTTTTGCCCCACAATTAGGGAAATTTCTGCAATTTTGCCCAAAAATAAGGGAAATTTCTGCCGTGTGCCACAAAATATGGGGAATTTCTGCCTTTTTGTCTGAAAATAAAAAGAATGCATACCTTTTTGCCATAAAAAAGGGAAATTTCTTCATTTTTGCTCCAAAATAAGGGGAACTTTTGCCATTTTGCCTCTAAATAAGAGGAATTTCTGTCTTTTTCCCCCAAAACAAAGGGAATTTCTGTCTTTTTTGCCCCAAAATAAGGAAAATTTCTGACTTATAACCCTGAAATAAGTGAAATTTCTGCAAATTTGCCCCAAAATAAGAAAAATTTCTGCCTTTTTGCCCCTAAATAAGTGGAATTTCAGCCTTTTTATCTCAAAATAAGAGAAATTTCTGCATTTTTGCAACAAAATATTAAGAATTTCTGCATTTTTGCCACAAAATATTAGGAATTTCTGCCTTTTCGCCACAAAAGAAGAAAAATTTCTGCCTTTTTTCCCGGAAATAAGTGAAATTTCTGCAAATTTGCCCCAAAAAAAGGGAAATTTCTGCCTTTTGCCCCAAAATAAGGGGAATTTCAGCATTTTACCTCAAAATAAGGGAAATTTCTGATTTTTGCACCAAAATATAGAGAATTTCTGCCTTTTTGCCCCAAAATAAGTAAAATTTCTGCATTTTTACCCTTAAATAAGTGAAATTTCTGCAATTTTGCCCCAAAATAAGTGAAATTTCTGCAATTTTGCCCCAAAATAAAGAAAATTTCTGGAATTTTGCCCCTCAATTAGGGGAATTTCTGCAATTTTGCTCCAAAATACGGGGAATTTCTGCCTTTTATCCCGAAATAAAAGGAATGCATATCTTTTTGCCATAAAAAAGGGAAATTTCTTCATTTTTGCCCCAAATTAAGGGAAATTTCTGACTTTTTGCCCTGAAATATGTGAAGTTTCTGCAATTTTAGCCCAAAATAAGGTGAATTTCTGCTTTTTTGCCCCAAAATAATGGGAATTTCTGCAAATTTGCCCCAAAATAAGAAAAATTTTTGCCTTTTTTCTCCGAAATAAGTGAAATTTCTGCAATTTTGCCCTAAAATAAGGGAAATTTCTGCAATTTTTCCCCATAATAAGGGAAATTTCTGGAATTTTGCCACAAACTAAAGGGAATTTCTGTTTTTTTGCCCCCAAATAAGGGAAATTTCTGCAATTTTGCCCTAAAATAAGGGGAATTTCTGCTTTTTTGCCTCTAAATAAGTGGAATTTCTGTCTTTTTCCCCAAAAACAAAGGGAATTTCTGTCATTTTTGCCCCAAAATAAAAAAAATTTCTGACTTATTACTCTGAAATAAGTGAAATTTCTGCACTTTTTCCCCAATATAAGGAAAATTTCTGCCTTTTTGCAGCCAAATAAGGGGAATTTCAGCCTTTTTTCCTCAAAATAAGGGGAATTTCTGAATTTTGGCACAAAATATTAGGAATTTCTGCCTTTTTGCCCCAAAATAAGGAAAATTTCTGCTTTTTTCCCTGAAATAAGTGAAATTTCTGCAATTTTGCCCCGAAATAAGTAAAATTTCTGCAATTTTGCCCCAAAATAAGGGCAATTTCTGGAATTTTTCCTTAAATTAAGTGGAATTTCTGAGTTTTGCCCCAAAATAAGGAGAATTTCTGCCTTTTTGCGCCACAATTAGTGAAATTTCTGCAAGTTTGCCGTAAAATAAGGGAAATTTCTGCAATTTTTCCTCATAATAAGGGAGATTTCTGCCTTTTGCCCCAAAATATGGGGAATTTCTGCCTTTTTGTCTAAAAATAAGAAGAATGCATACCTTTTTGCCATAAAAAAGGGAAATTTCTTCATTTTTGCTCCAAAATAAGGGGAACTTTTGCCTTTTTGCCTCTAAATAAGTGGAATTTCTGTCTTTTTCCCCCAAAACAAAGGGAATTTCAGTCTTTTTTGCCCCAAAAATAAGGAAAATTTCTGACTTATAACCCTGAAATAAGTGAAATTTCTGCAAATTTGCCGCAAAATAAAAAAATTTCTGCATTTTTGCCCCCAAATAAGGGCAATTTCAGCCTTTTTATTTCAAAATAAGGGAAATTTCTGCATTTTTGCAACAAAATATTAGGAATTTCTGCATTTTTGCCACAAAATATTAGGAATTTCTGCCTTTTTGCCCCAAAATAAGGAAAATTTCTGCCTTTTTTTTCGGAAATAAGTGAAATTTCTGCAAATTTGCCCCAAAAAAGGGAAATTTCTGCCTTTTGCCCCAAAATAAAAGGAATTTCAGCATTTTACCTCAAAATAAGGGAAATTTTTAATTTTTGCAACAAAATATGGAGAATTTCTGCCTTTTTGCCCCAAAATAAGGAAAATTTCTGCCTATTTTCCCTGAAATAAGTGAAATTTCTGCAATTTTGCCCCAAAATAAGTGAAATTTCTGCAATTTTGCCCCAAAATAAGGAAAATTTCTGGAATTTTGCCACACAATTAGGGGAATTTCTGCAATTTTGCTCCAAAATACGGGGAATTTCTGCCTTTTTGCCCAAAATAAGGGGAATGCATACCTTTTTGCCATAAAAAAGGAAAATTTCTTCATTTTTGCCCCAAATTAGGGGAAATTTCTGAATTTTTGCCCTGAAATATGTAAAATTTCTGCAATTTAAGCCCAAAATAAGGTGAATTTCTGCCTTTTTGACAAAAAAAAAATGGGAATTTCTGCCTTTTTTGCCCCAAAATAAGAAAAATTTTTGCCTTTTTTCTCTGAAATAAGTGAAATTTCTGCAATTTTGCCCTAAAATATAGGAAATTTCTGCCTTTTGCCCCAAAATATGGGGAATTTCTGCTTTTTTGTCTGAAAATAAGAAGAATGCATACCTTTTTGCCATAAAAAAGGGAAATTTCTTCATTTTTGCTCCAAAATAAGGGGAACTTTTGCCTTTTTGCCTCTAAATAAGTGGAATTTCTGTCTTTTTCCCCCAAAACAAAGGAATTTCTGTCTTTTTTGCTCCAAAATAAGGAAAATTTCTGACTTATAACCCTGAAATAAGTGAAATTTCTGCAAATTAGCCCCAAAATAAAAAAAATTTCTGCCTTTTTGCCCCCAAATAAGTGGAATTTCAGCCTTTTTATCTCAAAATAAGGGAAATTTCTGCATTTTTGCAACAAAATATTAAGAATTTCTGCATTTTTGCCACAAAATACTAGGAATTTCTTTATTTTTGCCCCAAAATTAGAAAAATTTCTGCCTTTTTTCTCGGAAATAAGTGAAATTTCTGCAAATTTGCCCCAAAAAAAGGGAAATTTCTGCCTTTTGCCCCATAATAAGGGGAATTTCAGCATTTTACCTCAAAATATGGGAAATTTCTGATTTTTGCACCAAAATATGGAGAATTTCTGCCTTTTGCCCCAAAATAAGGAAAATTTCTGCCTATTTTCCCTGAAATAAGTGAAATTTCTGCAATTTTGCCCCAAAATAAGTGAAATTTCTGCAATTTTGCCCCAAAATATGGAAAATTTCTGGAATTTTGCCCCACAATTAGGGGAATTTCTGCAATTTTGCTCCAAAATACGGGGAATTTCTGCCTTTTTGCCCAAAATAAATGGGAATGCATACCTTTTTGCCATAAAAAAAAGAAATTTCTTCATTTTTTCCCCAAATTAAGGGAAATTTCTGACTTTTTGCCCTGAAATATGTGAAATTTCTGCAATTTTAGCCCAAAATAAGGTGAATTTCTGCCTTTTTGCCCCAAAATAATGGGAATTTCTGCCTTTTTGCCCCAAAATAAGAAAAATTTTTGCCTCTGTTCTCAGCAATAAGTGAAATTTCTGCAATTTTGCCCTAAAATAAGGGAAATTTCTGCAATTTTTCCCCATAATAAGGGAAATTTCTGGAATTTTGCCACAAAATAAGGGGAATTTCTGTTTTTTTGCCCCCTAATAAGGGAAATTTCTGCAATTTTGCCCTAAAATAAGGGGAATTTTTGCTTTTTGCCTCTAAATAAGTGGAATTTCTGTCTTTTTCCCCCAAAACAAAGAGAATTTCTGTCATTTTTGCCCCAAAATAAGGAAAATTTCTGACTTATTACCCTGAAATAAGTGAAATTTCTGCACTTTTTCCCCAATATAAGGGAAATTTCTGTCTTTTTGCCCCCAAATAAGGGGAATTTCAGCCTTTTTACCTCAAAATAAGGGGAATTTCTGAATTTTGGCACAAAATATTAGGAATTTCTGCCTTTTTGCCCCAAAAAAAGGAAAATTTCTGCTTTTTTCCCTGAAATAAGTGAAATTTCTGCAATTTTGCCCCAAAATAAGTAAAATTTCTGCAATTTTGCCCCAAAATAAGGGAAATTTCTGGAATTTTGCCCCAAAATAAGTGGAATTTCTGAGTTTTGCCCCAAAATAAGGAGAATTTCTGCCTTTTTGCGCCACAATTAGTGAAATTTCTGCAATTTTGCCGTAAAATAAGGGAAATTTCTGCAATTTTTCTTCATAATAAGGGAAATTTCTGCAATTTTGCCCCAAAATAAGGGGAATTTCTGTTTTTTGCCCCACAATTAGGGAAATTTCTGCAATTTTGCCCAAAAATAAGGGAAATTTCTGCCGTGTGCCCCAAAATATGGGGAATTTCTGCCTTTTTGTCTGAAAATAAGAAGAATGCATACCTTTTTGCCATAAAATGGAAATTTCTTCATTTTTGCTCCAAAATAAGGGGAACTTTTGCCTTTTTGCCTCTAAATAAGTGGAATTTCTGTTCTTTTCCCCCAAAACAAAGGCAATTTCTGTCTTTTTTGCCCTAAAATAAGGAACATTTCTGACTTTTAACCCTGAAATAAGTGAAATTTCTGCAAATTTGCCCCAAAATAAGAAATATTTCTGCCTTTTTGCCCCTAAATAAAGGGAATTTCAGCCTTTTTATCTCAAAATAAGGGAAATTTCTGCATTTTTGCAACAAAATATTAGGAATTTCTGCATTTTTGCCACAAAATATTTGGAATTCCTGCCTTTTTGCCCCAAAATAAGAAAAATTTCTGCCTTTTTTCCCGGAAATAAGTGAAATTTCTGCAATTTTGCCCCAATATAAATGAAATTTCTGCAATTTTGTCCCAAAATAAGGAAAATTACTGGAATTTTGCCCCACAATTAGGGGAATTTCTGCAATTTTGCTCCAAAATACGGGGAATTTCTGACTTTTTGCCCAAAATAAGGGGAATGCATACCTTTGTGCCATAAAAAAAGGGAAATTTCTTCATTTTTGCCCCAAATTAAGGGAAATTTTTAATTTTTTCCCCTGAAATATGTGAAATTTCTGCAATTTTAGCCCAAAATAAGGTGAATTTCTGCCTTTTTGCCCCAAAATAATGGGAATTTCTGCCTTTTTGCCCCAAAATAAGAAAAATTTTTGCCTTTTTTTCTCTGAAATAAGTGAAATTTCTGCAATTTTGCCGTAAAATAAGGGAAATTTCTGCAATTTTTCCTCGTAATAAGGGAAATTTCTGCAATTTTGCCCCAAAATAAGAAGAATTTCTGTTTTTTGCCCCACAATTAGGGAAATTTCTGCAATTTTGCCCAAAAATAAGGGAAATTTCTGCCGTTTGCCACAAAATATGGGGAATTTCTGCCTTTTTGTCTGAAAATAAAAAGAATGCATACCTTTTTGCCATAAAAAAGGGAAATTTCTTCATTTTTGCTCCAAAATAAGGGGAACTTTTGCCATTTTGCCTCTAAATAAGAGGAATTTCTGTCTTTTTCCCCCAAAACAAAGGGAATTTCTGTCTTTTTTGCCCCAAAATAAGGAAAATTTCTGACTTATAACCCTGAAATAAGTGAAATTTCTGCAAATTTGCCCTAAAATAAGAAAAATTTCTGCCTTTTTGCCCCTAAATAAGTGGAATTTCAGCCTTTTTATCTCAAAATAAGAGAAATTTCTGCATTTTTGCAACAAAATATTAGGAATTTCTGCATTTTTGCCACAAAATATTAGGAATTTCTGCCTTTTCGCCACAAAAGAAGGAAAATTTCTGCCTTTTTTCCCGGAAATAAGTGAAATTTCTGCAAATTTGCCCCAAAAAAAGGGAAATTTCTGCCTTTTGCCCCAAAATAAGGGGAATTTCAGCATTTTACCTCAAAATAAGGGAAATTTCTGATTTTTGCACCAAAATATAGAGAATTTCTTCCTTTTTGCCCCAAAATAAGAAAAATTTCTGCATTTTTTCCCTGAAATAAGTGAAATTTCTGCAATTTTGCCCCAAAATAAGTGAAATTTCTGCAATTTTGCCCCAAAAATTTTCTGGAATTTTGCCCCACAATTAGGGGAATTTCTGCAATTTTGCTCCAAAATACGGGGAATTTCTGCCTTTTATCCCGAAATAAAGGGAATGCATACCTTTTTGCCATAAAAAAGGGAAATTTCTTCATTTTTGCCCCAAATTAAGGGAAATTTCTGACTTTTTGCCCTGAAATATGTGAAGTTTCTGCAATTTTAGCCCAAAATAAGGTGAATTTCTGCTTTTTTGCCCCAAAATAATGGGAATTTCTGCAAATTTGCTCCAAAATAAGAAAAATTTTTGCCTTTTTTCTCCGAAATAAGTGAAATTTCTGCAATTTTGCCATAAAAAAGGGAAATTTCTGCAATTTTTCCCCATAATAATGGAAATTTCTGGAATTTTGCCACAAACTAAGGGGAATTTCTGTTTTTTTGCCCCCAAATAAGGGAAATTTCTGCAATTTTGCCCTAAAATAAGGGGAATTTCTGCTTTTTTGCCTCTAAATAAGTGGAATTTCTGTCTTTTTCCCCCAAAACAAAGGGAATTTCTGTCATTTTTGCCCCAAACTAAAAAAAATTTCTGACTTATTACTCTGAAATAAGTGAAATTTCTGCAATTTTGCCCCAATATAAGGAAAATTTCTGCCTTTTTGCAGCCAAATAAGGGGAATTTCAGTCTTTTTTCCTCAAAATAAGGGGAATTTCTGAATTTTGGCACAAAATATTAGGAATTTCTGCCTTTTTGCCCCAAAATAAGGAAAATTTCTGCTTTTTTCCCTGAAATAAGTGAAATTTCTGCAATTTTGCCCCGAAATAAGTAAAATTTCTGCAATTTTGCCCCAAAATAAGGGCAATTTCTGGAATTTTTCCCCAAATTAAGTGGAATTTCTGAGTTTTGCCCCAAAATAAGGAGAATTTCTGCCTTTTTGCGCCACAATTAGTGAAATTTCTGCAATTTTGCCGTAAAATAAGGGAAATTTCTGCAATTTTTCCTCATAATAAGGGAAATTTCTGCCTTTTGCCCCAAAATATGGGGAATTTCTGCCTTTTTGTCTAAAAATAAGAAGAATGCATACCTTTTTGCCATAAAAAAGGGAAATTTTTTCATTTTTGCTCCAAAATAAGGGGAACTTTTGCCTTTTTGCCTCTAAATAAGTGGAATTTCTGTTCTTTTCCCCCAAAACAAAGGCAATTTCTGTCTTTTTTGCCCTAAAATAAGGAACATTTCTGACTTATAACCCTGAAATAAGTGAAATTTCTGCAAATTTGCCCCAAAATAAGAAATATTTCTGCCTTTTTGCCCCTAAATAAAGGGAATTTCAGCCTTTTTATCTCAAAATAAGGGAAATTTCTGCATTTTTGCAACAAAATATTAGGAATTTCTGCATTTTTGCCACAAAATATTTGGAATTCCTGCCTTTTTGCCCCAAAATAAGAAAAATTTCTGCCTTTTTTCCCGGAAATAAGTGAAATTTCTGCAATTTTGCCCCAATATAAATGAAATTTCTGCAATTTTGTCCCAAAATAAGGAAAATTTCTGGAATTTTGCCCCACAATTAGGGGAATTTCTGCAATTTTGCTCCAAAATACGGGGAATTTCTGCCTTTTTGCCCAAAATAAGGGGAATGCATACCTTTGTGCCATAAAAAAAGGGAAATTTCTTCATTTTTGCCCCAAATTAAGGGAAATTTTTAATTTTTTCCCCTGAAATATGTGAAATTTCTGCAATTTTAGCCCAAAATAAGGTGAATTTCTGCCTTTTTGCCCCAAAATAATGGGAATTTCTGCCTTTTTGCCCCAAAATAAGAAAAATTTTTGCCTTTTTTCTCTGAAATAAGTGAAATTTCTGCAATTTTGCCGTAAAATAAGGGAAATTTCTGCAATTTTTCCTCGTAATAAGGGAAATTTCTGCAATTTTGCCCCAAGATAAGAAGAATTTCTGTTTTTTGCCCCACAATTAGGGAAATTTCTGCAATTTTGCCCAAAAATAAGGGAAATTTCTGCCGTTTGCCACAAAATATGGGGAATTTCTGCCTTTTTGTCTGAAAATAAAAAGAATGCATACCTTTTTGCCATAAAAAAGGGAAATTTCTTCATTTTTGCTCCAAAATAAGGGGAACTTTTGCCATTTTGCCTCTAAATAAGAGGAATTTCTGTCTTTTTCCCCCAAAACAAAGGGAATTTCTGTCTTTTTTGCCCCAAAATAAGGAAAATTTCTGACTTATAACCCTGAAATAAGTGAAATTTCTGCAAATTTGCCCTAAAATAAGAAAAATTTCTGCCTTTTTGCCCCTAAATAAGTGGAATTTCAGCCTTTTTATCTCAAAATAAGAGAAATTTCTGCATTTTTGCAACAAAATATTAGGAATTTCTGCATTTTTGCCACAAAATATTAGGAATTTCTGCCTTTTCGCCACAAAAGAAGGAAAATTTCTGCCTTTTTTCCCGGAAATAAGTGAAATTTCTGCAAATTTGCCCCAAAAAAAGGGAAATTTCTGCCTTTTGCCCCAAAATAAGGGGAATTTCAGCATTTTACCTCAAAATAAGGGAAATTTCTGATTTTTGCACCAAAATATAGAGAATTTCTGCCTTTTTGCCCCAAAATAAGAAAAATTTCTGCATTTTTTCCCTGAAATAAGTGAAATTTCTGCAATTTTGCCCCAAAATAAGTGAAATTTCTGCAATTTTGCCCCAAAATAAAGAAATTTTCTGGAATTTTGCCCCACAATTAGGGGAATTTCTGCAATTTTGCTCCAAAATACGGGGAATTTCTGCCTTTTATCCCGAAATAAAGGGAATGCATACCTTTTTGCCATAAAAAAGGGAAATTTCTTCATTTTTGCCCCAAATTAAGGGAAATTTCTGACTTTTTGCCCTGAAATATGTGAAGTTTCTGCAATTTTAGCCCAAAATAAGGTGAATTTCTGCTTTTTTGCCCCAAAATAATGGGAATTTCTGCAAATTTGCTCCAAAATAAGAAAAATTTTTGCCTTTTTTCTCCGAAATAAGTGAAATTTCTGCAATTTTGCCATAAAATAAGGGAAATTTCTGCAATTTTTCCCCATAATAAGGGAAATTTCTGGAATTTTGCCACAAACTAAGGGGAATTTCTGTTTTTTTGCCCCCAAATAAGGGAAATTTCTGCAATTTTGCCCTAAAATAAGGGGAATTTCTGCTTTTTTGCCTCTAAATAAGTGGAATTTCTGTCTTTTTCCCCCAAAACAAAGGGAATTTCTGTCATTTTTGCCCCAAAATAAAAAAAATTTCTGACTTATTACTCTGAAATAAGTGAAATTTCTGCAATTTTGCCCCAATATAAGGAAAATTTCTGCCTTTTTGCAGCCAAATAAGGGGAATTTCAGTCTTTTTTCCTCAAAATAAGGGGAATTTCTGAATTTTGGCACAAAATATTAGGAATTTCTGCCTTTTTGCCCCAAAATAAGGAAAATTTCTTTTTTCCCTGAAATAAGTGAAATTTCTGCAATTTTGCCCCGAAATAAGTAAAATTTCTGCAATTTTGCCCCAAAATAAGGGCAATTTCTGGAATTTTTCCCCAAATTAAGTGGAATTTCTGAGTTTTGCCCCAAAATAAGGAGAATTTCTGCCTTTTTGCGCCACAATTAGTGAAATTTCTGCAATTTTGCCGTAAAATAAGGGAAATTTCTGCAACTTTTCCTCATAATAAGGGAAATTTCTGCAATTTTGCCCCAAAATATGGGGAATTTCTGCCTTTTTGTCTAAAAATAAGAAGAATGCATACCTTTTTGCCATAAAAAAGGGAAATTTCTTCATTTTTGCTCCAAAATAAGGGGAACTTTTGCCTTTTTGCCTTGAAATAAGTGGAATTTCTGTCTTTTTCCCCCAAAACAAAGGGAATTTCAGTCTTTTTTGCCCCAAAATAAGGAAAATTTCTGACTTATAACCCTGAAATAAGTGAAATTTCTGCAAATTTGCCACAAAATAAAAAAAATTTCTGCATTTTTGCCCCCAAATAAGGGCAATTTCAGCCTTTTTATTTCAAAATAAGGGAAATTTCTGCATTTTTGCAACAAAATATTAGGAATTTCTGCATTTTTGCCACAAAATATTAGGAATTTCTGCCTTTTTGCCCCAAAATAAGGAAAATTTCTGCCTTTTTTTTCGGAAATAAGTGAAATTTCTGCAAATTTGCCCCAGAAAAGGGAAATTTCTGCCTTTTGCCCCAAAATAAAAGGAATTTCAGCATTTTACCTCAAAATAAGGGAAATTTTTAATTTTTGCAACAAAATATGGAGAATTTCTGCATTTTTGCCCCAAAATAAGGAAAATTTCTGCCTATTTTCCCTGAAATAAGTGAAATTTCTGCAATTTTGCCCCAAAATAAGTGAAATTTCTGCAATTTTGCCCCAAAATAAGGAAAATTTCTGGAATTTTGCCACACAATAAGGGGAATTTCTGCAATTTTGCTCCAAAATACGGGGAATTTCTGCCTTTTTGCCCAAAATAAGGGGAATGCATACCTTTTTGCCATAAAAAAGGAAAATTTCTTCATTTTTGCCCCAAATTAGGGGAAATTTCTGACTTTTTGCCCTGAAATATGTGAAATTTCTGCAATTTAAGCCCAAAATAAGGTGAATTTCTGCCTTTTTGTCCCAAAATAATGGGAATTTCTGCCTTTTTGCCCCAAAATAAGAAAAATTTTTGCCTTTTTTCTCTGAAATAAGTGAAATTTCTGCAATTTTGCCCTAAAATAAGGGAAATTTCTGCCTTTTGCCCCAAAATATGGGGAATTTCTGCTTTTTTGTCTGAAAATAAGAAGAATGCATACCTTTTTGCCATAAAAAAGGGAAATTTCTTCATTTTTGCTCCAAAATAAGGGGAACTTTTGCCTTTTTGCCTCTAAATAAGTGGAATTTCTGTCTTTTTCCCCCAAAACAAAGGGAATTTCTGTCTTTTTTGCTCCAAAATAAGGAAAATTTCTGACTTATAACCCTGAAATAAGTGAAATTTCTGCAAATTAGCCCCAAAATAAGAAAAATTTCTGCCTTTTTGCCCCCAAATAAGTGGAATTTCAGCCTTTTTATCTCAAAATAAGGGAAATTTCTGCATTTTTGCAACAAAATATTAGGAATTTCTGCATTTTTGCCACAAAATATTAGGAATTTCTGCCTTTTTGCCCCAAAATAAGGAAAATTTCTGCCTTTTTTTTCGGAAATAAGTGAAATTTCTGCAATTTTGCCCCAAAATAAGTGAAATTTCTGCAATTTTGCCCCAAAATAAGGAAAATTTCTGGAATTTTGCCCCACAATTAGGGGAATTTCTGCAATTTTGCTCCAAAATACGGGGAATTTCTGCCTTTTTGCCCAAAATAAATGGGAATGCATACCTTTTTGCCATAAAAAAAAGAAATTTCTTCATTTTTTCCCCAAATTAAGGGAAATTTCTGACTTTTTGCCCTGAAATATGTGAAATTTCTGCAATTTTAGCCCAAAATAAGGTGAATTTCTGCCTTTTTGCCCCAAAATAATGGGAATTTCTGCCTTTTTGCCCCAAAATAAGAAAAATTTTTGCCTCTGTTCTCAGCAATAAGTGAAATTTCTGCAATTTTGCCCTAAAATAAGGGAAATTTCTGCAATTTTTCCCCATAATAAGGGAAATTTCTGGAATTTTGCCACAAAATAAGGGGAATTTCTGTTTTTTTGCCCCCTAATAAGGGAAATTTCTGCAATTTTGCCCTAAAATAAGGGGAATTTTTGCTTTTTGCCTCTAAATAAGTGGAATTTCTGTCTTTTTCCCACAAAACAAAGAGAATTTCTGTCATTTTTGCCCCAAAATAAGGAAAATTTCTGACTTATTACCCTGAAATAAGTGAAATTTCTGCACTTTTTCCCCAATATAAGGGAAATTTCTGTCTTTTTGCCCCCAAATAAGGGGAATTTCAGCCTTTTTACCTCAAAATAAGGGGAATTTCTGAATTTTGGCACAAAATATTAGGAATTTCTGCCTTTTTACCCCCAAAAAAGGAAAATTTCTGCTTTTTTCCCTGAAATAAGTGAAATTTCTGCAATTTTGCCCCAAAATAAGTAAAATTTCTGCAATTTTGCCCCAAAATAAGGGAAATTTCTGGAATTTTGCCCCAAAATAAGTGGAATTTCTGAGTTTTGCCCCAAAATAAGGAGAATTTCTGCCTTTTTGCGCCACAATTAGTGAAATTTCTGCAATTTTGCCGTAAAATAAGGGAAATTTCTGCAATTTTTCTTCATAATAAGGGAAATTTCTGCAATTTTGCCCCAAAATAAGGGGAATTTCTGTTTTTTGCCCCACAATTAGGGAAATTTCTGCAATTTTGCCCAAAAATAAGGGAAATTTCTGCCGTGTGCCCCAAAATATGGGGAATTTCTGCCTTTTTGTCTGAAAATAAGAAGAATGCATACCTTTTTGCCATAAAATGGAAATTTCTTCATTTTTGCTCCAAAATAAGGGGAACTTTTGCCTTTTTGCCTCTAAATAAGTGGAATTTCTGTTCTTTTCCCCCAAAACAAAGGCAATTTCTGTCTTTTTTGCCCTAAAATAAGGAACATTTCTGACTTATAACCCTGAAATAAGTGAAATTTCTGCAAATTTGCCCCAAAATAAGAAATATTTCTGCCTTTTTGCCCCTAAATAAAGGGAATTTCAGCCTTTTTATCTCAAAATAAGGGAAATTTCTGCATTTTTGCAACAAAATATTAGGAATTTCTGCATTTTTGCCACAAAATATTTGGAATTCCTGCCTTTTTGCCCCAAAATAAGAAAAATTTCTGCCTTTTTTCCCGGAAATAAGTGAAATTTCTGCAATTTTGCCCCAATATAAATGAAATTTCTGCAATTTTGTCCCAAAATAAGGAAAATTTCTGGAATTTTGCCCCACAATTAGGGGAATTTCTGCAATTTTGCTCCAAAATACGGGGAATTTCTGCCTTTTTGCCCAAAATAAGGGGAATGCATACCTTTGTGCCATAAAAAAAGGGAAATTTCTTCATTTTTGCCCCAAATTAAGGGAAATTTTTAATTTTTTCCCCTGAAATATGTGAAATTTCTGCAATTTTAGCCCAAAATAAGGTGAATTTCTGCCTTTTTGCCCCAAAATAATGGGAATTTCTGCCTTTTTGCCCCAAAATAAGAAAAATTTTTGCCTTTTTTCTCTGAAATAAGTGAAATTTCTGCAATTTTGCCGTAAAATAAGGGAAATTTCTGCAATTTTTCCTCGTAATAAGGGAAATTTCTGCAATTTTGCCCCAAAATAAGAAGAATTTCTGTTTTTTGCCCCACAATTAGGGAAATTTCTGCAATTTTGCCCAAAAATAAGGGAAATTTCTGCCGTTTGCCACAAAATATGGGGAATTTCTGCCTTTTTGTCTGAAAATAAAAAGAATGCATACCTTTTTGCCATAAAAAAGGGAAATTTCTTCATTTTTGCTCCAAAATAAGGGGAACTTTTGCCATTTTGCCTCTAAATAAGAGGAATTTCTGTCTTTTTCCCCCAAAACAAAGGGAATTTCTGTCTTTTTTGCCCCAAAATAAGGAAAATTTCTGACTTATAACCCTGAAATAAGTGAAATTTCTGCAAATTTGCCCTAAAATAAGAAAAATTTCTGCCTTTTTGCCCCTAAATAAGTGGAATTTCAGCCTTTTAATCTCAAAATAAGAGAAATTTCTGCATTTTTGCAACAAAATATTAGGAATTTCTGCATTTTTGCCACAAAATATTAGGAATTTCTGCCTTTTCGCCACAAAAGAAGGAAAATTTCTGCCTTTTTTCCCGGAAATAAGTGAAATTTCTGCAAATTTGCCCCAAAAAAAGGGAAATTTCTGCCTTTTGCCCCAAAATAAGGGGAATTTCAGCATTTTACCTCAAAATAAGGGAAATTTCTGATTTTTGCACCAAAATATAGAGAATTTCTGCCTTTTTGCCCCAAAATAAGAAAAATTTCTGCATTTTTTCCCTGAAATAAGTGAAATTTCTGCAATTTTGCCCCAAAATAAGTGAAATTTCTGCAATTTTGCCCCAAAATAAAGAAAATTTCTGGAATTTTGCCCCACAATTAGGGGAATTTCTGCAATTTTGCTCCAAAATACGAGGAATTTCTGCCTTTTATCCCGAAATAAAGGGAATGCATACCTTTTTGCCATAAAAAAGGGAAATTTCTTCATTTTTGCCCCAAATTAAGGGAAATTTCTGACTTTTTGCCCTGAAATATGTGAAGTTTCTGCAATTTTAGCCCAAAATAAGGTGAATTTCTGCTTTTTTGCCCCAAAATAATGGGAATTTCTGCAAATTTGCTCCAAAATAAGAAAAATTTTTGCCTTTTTTCTCCGAAATAAGTGAAATTTCTGCAATTTTGCCATAAAATAAGGGAAATTTCTGCAATTTTTCCCCATAATAAGGGAAATTTCTGGAATTTTGCCACAAACTAAGGGGAATTTCTGTTTTTTTGCCCCCAAATAAGGGAAATTTCTGCAATTTTGCCCTAAAATAAGGGGAATTTCTGCTTTTTTGCCTCTAAATAAGTGGAATTTCTGTCTTTTTCCCCCAAAACAAAGGGAATTTCTGTCATTTTTGCCCCAAAATAAAAAAAATTTCTGACTTATTACTCTGAAATAAGTGAAATTTCTGCAATTTTGCCCCAATATAAGGAAAATTTCTGCCTTTTTGCAGCCAAATAAGGGGAATTTCAGTCTTTTTTCCTCAAAATAAGGGGAATTTCTGAATTTTGGCACAAAATATTAGGAATTTCTGCCTTTTTGCCCCAAAATAAGGAAAATTTCTGCCTTTTTTTTCGGAAATAAGTGAAATTTCTGCAAATTTGCCCCCAAAAAGGGAAATTTCTGCCTTTTGCCCCAAAATAAAAGGAATTTCAGCATTTTACCTCAAAATAAGGGAAATTTTTAATTTTTGCAACAAAATATGGAGAATTTCTGCCTTTTTGCCCCAAAATAAGGAAAATTTCTGCCTATTTTCCCTGAAATAAGTGAAATTTCTGCAATTTTGCCCCAAAATAAGTGAAATTTCTGCAATTTTGCCCCAAAATAAGGAAAATTTCTGGAATTTTGCCACACAATAAGGGGAATTTCTACAATTTTGCTCCAAAATACGGGGAATTTCTGCCTTTTTGCCCAAAATAAGGGGAATGCATACCTTTTTGCCATAAAAAAGGAAAATTTCTTCATTTTTGCCCCAAATTAGGGGAAATTTCTGACTTTTTGCCCTGAAATATGTGAAATTTCTGCAATTTAAGCCCAAAATAAGGTGAATTTCTGCCTTTTTGTCCCAAAATAATGGGAATTTCTGCCTTTTTGCCCCAAAATAAGAAAAATTTTTGCCTTTTTTCTCTGAAATAAGTGAAATTTCTGCAATTTTGCCCTAAAATAAGGGAAATTTCTGCCTTTTGCCCCAAAATATGGGGAATTTCTGCTTTTTTGTCTGAAAATAAGAAGAATGCATACCTTTTTGCCATAAAAAAGGGAAATTTCTTCATTTTTGCTCCAAAATAAGGGGATCTTTTGCCTTTTTGCCTCTAAATAAGTGGAATTTCTGTCTTTTTCCCCCAAAACAAAGGGAATTTCTGTTTTTTTTGCTCCAAAATAAGGAAAATTTCTGACTTATAACCCTGAAATAAGTGAAATTTCTGCAAATTAGCCCCAAAATAAGAAAAATTTCTGCCTTTTTGCCCCCAAATAAGTGGAATTTCAGCCTTTTTATCTCAAAATAAGGGAAATTTCTGCATTTTTGCAACAAAATATTAGGAATTTCTGCATTTTTGCCACAAAATACTAGGAATTTCTTTATTTTTGCCCCAAAATTAGAAAAATTTCTGCCTTTTTTCCCGGAAATAAGTGAGATTTCTGCAAATTTGCCCCAAAAAAAGGGAAATTTCTGCCTTTTGCCCCATAATAAGGGGAATTTCAGCATTTTACCTCAAAATAAGGGAAATTTCTGATTTTTGCACCAAAATATGGAGAATTTCTGCCTTTTGCCCCAAAATAAGGAAAATTTCTGCATATTTTCCCTGAAATAAGTGAAATTTCTGCAATTTTGCCCCAAAATAAGTGAAATTTCTGCAATTTTGCCCCAAAATAAGGAAAATTTCTGGAATTTTGCCCCACAATTAGGGGAATTTCTGCAATTTTGCTCCAAATTACGGGGAATTTCTGCCTTTTTGCCCAAAATAAGGGGAATGCATACCTTTTTGCCATAAAAAAAAGAAATTTCTTCATTTTTTCCCCAAATTAAGGGAAATTTCTGACTTTTTGCCCTGAAATATGTGAAATTTCTGCAATTTTAGCCCAAAATAAGGTGAATTTCTGCCTTTTTGCCCCAAAATAATGGGAATTTCTGCCTTTTTGCCCCAAAATAAGAAAAATTTTTGCCTCTGTTCTCAGCAATAAGTGAAATTTCTGCAATTTTCCCCTAAAATAAGGGAAATTTCTGCAATTTTTCCCCATAATAAGGGAAATTTCTGGAATTTTGCCACAAAATAAGGGGAATTTCTGTTTTTTTGCCCCCTAATAAGGGAAATTTCTGCAATTTTGCCCTAAAATAAGGGGAATTTTTGCTTTTTGCCTCTAAATAAGTGGAATTTCTGTCTTTTTCCCCCAAAACAAAGAGAATTTCTGTCATTTTTGCCCCAAAATAAGGAAAATTTCTGAGTTATTACCCTGAAATAAGTGAAATTTCTGCACTTTTTCCCCAATATAAGGGAAATTTCTGTCTTTTTGCCCCCAAATAAGGGGAATTTCAGCCTTTTTACCTCAAAATAAGGGGAATTTCTGAATTTTGGCACAAAATATTTGGAATTTCTGCCTTTTTGCCCCCAAAAAAAGAAAATTTCTGCTTTTTTCCCTGAAATAAGTGAAATTTCTGCAATTTTGCCCCAAAATAAGTAAAATTTCTGCAATTTTGCCCCAAAATAAGGGAAATTTCTGGAATTTTGCCCCAAAATAAGTGGAATTTCTGAGTTTTGCCCCAAAATAAGGAGAATTTCTGCCTTTTTGCGCCACAATTAGTGAAATTTCTGCAATTTTGCCGTAAAATAAGGGAAATTTCTGCAATTTTTCTTCATAATAAGGGAAATTTCTGCAATTTTGCCCCAAAATAAGGGGAATTTCTGTTTTTTGCCCCACAATTAGGGAAATTTCTGCAATTTTGCCCAAAAATAAGGGAAATTTCTGCCGTGTGCCCCAAAATATGGGGAATTTCTGCCTTTTTGTCTGAAAATAAGAAGAATGCATACCTTTTTGCCATAAAATGGAAATTTCTTCATTTTTGCTCCAAAATAAGGGGAACTTTTGCCTTTTTGCCTCTAAATAAGTGGAATTTCTGTTCTTTTCCCCCAAAACAAAGGCAATTTCTGTCTTTTTTGCCCAAAAATAAGGAACATTTCTGACTTATAACCCTGAAATAAGTGAAATTTCTGCAAATTTGCCCCAAAATAAGAAATATTTCTGCCTTTTTGCCCCTAAATAAAGGGAATTTCAGCCTTTTTATCTCAAAATAAGGGAAATTTCTGCATTTTTGCAACAAAATATTAGGAATTTCTGCATTTTTGCCACAAAATATTTGGAATTCCTGCATTTTTGCCACAAAATATTTGGAATTCCTGCCTTTTTGCCCCAAAATAAGAAAAATTTCTGCCTTTTTTCCTGGAAATAAGTGAAATTTCTGCAATTTTGCCCCAATATAAATGAAATTTCTGCAATTTTGTCCCAAAATAAGGAAAATTTCTGGAATTTTGCCCCACAATTAGGGGAATTTCTGCAATTTTGCTCCAAAATACGGGGAATTTCTGCCTTTTTGCCCAAAATAAGGGGAATGCATACCTTTTTGCCATAAAAAAGGGAAATTTCTTCATTTTTACCCCAAATTAAGGGAAATTTCTGACTTTTTGCCCTGAAATATGTGATATTTCTGCAATTTTAGCCCAAAATAAGGTGAAATTCTGCCCTTTGCCCCAAAATATGGGGAATTTCTGCCTTTTTGTCTGAAAATAAGAAGAATGCATACCTTTTTGCCATAAAAAAGAGAAATTTCTTCATTTTTGCTCCAAAATAAAAGGAACTTTTGCCTTTTTGCCTCTAAATAAGTGGAATTTCTGTCTTTTTCCCCCAAAACAAAGGGAATATCTGTCTTTTTGCCCCAAAATAAGGAAAATTTCTGACTTATAACCTTGAAATAAGTGAAATTTCTGCAAATTTGCCCCAAAATAAGAAAAATTTCTGCCTTTTTGCCCCCAAATAAGGGGAATTTCAGCTTTTTATCTCAAAAAAAGGGAATTTTCTGCATTTTTGCAACAAAATATTAGGAATTTCTGCATTTTTGCCACAAAATATTAGAAATTTCTGCCTTTTTGCCCCAAAATAAGGAAAATTTCTGCCTTTTTTCCTGGAAATAAGTGAAATTTCTGCAAATTTGCCCCAAAAAAAGGGAAATTTCTGCCTTTTGCCCCAAAATAAGGGGAATTTCAGCATTTTACCTCAAAATAAGGGAAATTTCTGATTTTTGCACCAAAATATGGAGAATTTTTGCCTTTTTCCCCAAAATAAGGAAAATTTCTGCCTTTTTTCCCTGAAATAAGTGAAATTTCTGCAATTTTGCCACAAAATAAGTGAAATTTCTTCAATGTTGCCCCAAAATAAGGAAAATTTCTGGAATTTTGCCCCACAATTAGGGGAATTTCTGCAATTTTGCTCCAAAATACGAGGAATTTCTGCCTTTTTGCCCAAAATAGAGGGAATGCATACCTTTTTGCCATATAAAAGGGAAATTTCTTCATTTTTGCCCCAAATTAAGGGAAATTTCTGAATTTTTGCACTGAAATATGTTAAATTTCTGCAATTTTAGCCCAAAATAAGGTGAATTTCTGCCTTTTTGCCCCAAAATAATGGGAATTTCTGCCTTTTTGCCCCAAAATAAGAAAAATTTTTGCCTTTTTTCTCTGAAATAACTGAAATTTCTGCAATTTTGCCCTAAAATAAGGGAAATTTCTGCAATTTTTTTCCATAATAAGAGAAAATCTAAAATTTTGCCATAAAATAAAGGGAATTTCTGTTTTTTTGCTCCCAAATAAGGGAAATTTCTGCAATTTTGCCCTAAAATAAGGGGAATTTCTGCTTTTTTGCCTCTAAATAAGTGGAATTTCTGTCTTTTTCCCCCAAAACAAAGGGAATTTCTGTCATTTTCGCCCCAAAATAAGGAAAATTTCTGACTTATTACCCTGAAATAGGTGAAATTTCTGCAATTTTACCCCAAAATAAGAAAAATTTCTGCCTTTTTGCCCCTAAATAAGAGGAATTTCACCCTGTTTATTTCAAAATAAGGGAAATATCTGCATTTTTGCAACAAAATATTAGGAATTTCTGCATTTTTGCCACAAATTATTAGGAATTTCTGCTTTTGCCCCAAAATAAGGAAAAATTTATGCCTTTTTTTCCTGAAATAAGTGAAATTTCTGCAATTTTGCCCCAAAATAAGTGAAATTTCTGCAATTTTGCCACAAAATAAGGGGAATTTCTGTTTTTTGCCCCACAATTAGGGAAATTTCTGCAATTTTGCCTCAAAATAAGGAGAATTTCTGCCTTTTGCCCCAAAATATGGGGAATTTCTGCCTTTTTGTCTGAAAATGAGAAAAATGCATACATTTTGCCATAAAAAAGGGAAATTTCTTCATTTTTGCTCCAAAATAAGGGGAACATTTGCCTTTTTGCCTCTAAATTAGAGGAATTTCTGTTTTTTTTCCCCAAATCAAAGAGAATTTCTGTCTTTTGTGCCCCAAAATAAAAAAAATTTCTGACTTATTACCATGAAATAAGTGAAATTTCTGCAAATTTGTCCCAAAAATAGAAAAATTTCTGCCTTTTGCCCCAAAATAAGTAAAATTTCAGCATTTTACCTCAAAATAAGGGGAATATCTGCCTTTTTGCCCCAAAATAAGGAAAATTTCTGCCTTTTTTCTCTGAAATAAGTGAAATTTCTGCAATTTTGCCTTAAAATAAGTGAAATTTCGGCAATTTTGCCCCAAAATAAGGGAAATTTCTGCAATTTTGCCCCAAAATAAGTGGAATTTATGAGTTTTTTTCAAAATTAAGGAGAATTTCTGCATTTTTGCCCCACAATTAGGGGAATTTCTGCAATTTTGCTCCAAAATACTGGGAATTTCTGCCCTTTTGCCCGAAAATAAAGGGAATGAATACCTTTTTGCCATAAAAAAGGGAAATTTCTTCATTTTTGCCACAAATTAAGGGAAATTTCTGCCTTTTTGCCCTTAAATATGTGAAATTTCTGCAATTTTAGCCCAAAATAAAGTGAATTTCTGCCTTTTTGCCCCAAAATAATGGGAATTTCTGCATTTTTGCCCCAAAATAAGAAAAATATTTGCCTTTTTTCTCTGAAATAAGTGAAATTTCTGCAATTTTGCCCTATTTAAAGGAAATTTCTGCAATTTTTCCCCATAATAAGGGAAATTTCTGGAATTTTGCCCCAAAATAAGAGGAATTTCTGTTTTTTTGCCCCCAAATAAGGGAAATTTCTGCAATTTTGTCCTAAAATAAGAGGAATTTCTGCTTTTTTGCCTCTAAATAAGTGGAATTTCTGTCTTTTTCCCCCAAAACAAAGGGAATTTCTATCATTTTTGCCCCAAAATAATAAAAATTTCTGAATTATTACCCTGAAATAAGTTAAATTTCTGCAATTTTGCCCCAATATAAGGAAAATTTCTGCCTTTTTGCCCCCAAATAAGGCGAATTTCAGCCTTTTTACCTCAAAATAAGGGGAATTTCTGAATTTTGTCACAAAATATTAGGAATTTCTGCTTTTTTGCCCCAAAATAAGGAAAATTTCTGCTTTTTTCCCTGAAATAAGTGAAATTTCTGCAATTTTGCCCCAAAATAAGTAAAATTTCTGCAATTTTGCCCCAAAATAAGGGAAATTTCTGGAATTTTTCCCCAAAATAAGTGGAATTTCTGAGTTTTGCCCCAAAATAAGGAGAATTTCTGCATTTTTGCGCCACAATTAGTGAAATTTCTGCAATTTTGCCGTAAAATAAGAGAAATTTCTGCAATTTTTCCTCATAATAAGGGATATTTCTGCAATGTTGCCCCAAAATATGGGGAATTTCTGCCTTTTTGTCTAAAAATAAGAAGAATGCATACCTTTTTGCCATAAAAAAGGGAAATTTCTTCATTTTTGCTCCAAAATAAGGGGAACTTTTGCCTTTTTGCCTCTAAATAAGTGGAATTTCTGTCTTTTTCCCCCAAAACAAAGGGAATTTCAGTCTTTTTTGCCCCAAAATAAGGAAAATTTCTGACTTATAACCCTGAAATTAGTGAAATTTCTGCAAATTTGCCGCAAAATAAAAAAAATTTCTGCATTTTTGCCCCCAAATAAGGGCAATTTCAGCCTTTTTATTTCAAAATAAGGGAAATTTGTGCATTTTTGCAACAAAATATTAGGAATTTCTGCATTTTTTCCACAAAATATTAGGAATTTCTGCCTTTTTGCCCCAAAATAAGGAAAATTTCTGCCTTTTTTTTCGGAAATAAGTGAAATTTCTGCAAATTTGCCCCAAAAAAGGGAAATTTCTGCCTTTTGCCCCAAAATAAAAGGAATTTCAGCATTTTACCTCAAAATAAGGGAAATTTTTAATTTTTGCAACAAAATATGGAGAATTTCTGCCTTTTTGCCCCAAAATAAGGAAAATTTCTGCCTATTTTCCCTGAAATAAGTGAAATTTCTGCAATTTTGCCCCAAAATAAGTGAAATTTCTGCAATTTTGCCCCAAAATAATGAAAATTTCTGGAATTTTGCCACACAATTAGGGGAATTCCTGCAATTTTGCTCCAAAATACGGGGAATTTCTGCCTTTTTGCCCAAAATAAGGGGAATGCATACCTTTTTGCCATAAAAAAGAAAAATTTCTTCATTTTTGCCCCAAATTAGGGGAAATTTCTGACTTTTTGCCCTGAAATATGTGAAATTTCTGCAATTTAAGCCCAAAATAAGGTGAATTTCTGCCTTTTTGTCCCAAAATAATGGGAATTTCTGCCTTTTTGCCCCAAAATAAGAAAAATTTTTGCCTTTTTTCTCTGAAATAAGTGAAATTTCTGCAATTTTGCCCTAAAATAAGGGAAATTTCTGCCTTTTGCCCCAAAATATGGGGAATTTCTGCTTTTTTGTCTGAAAATAAGAAGAATGCATACCTTTTTGCCATAAAAAAGGGAAATTTCTTCATTTTTGCTCCAAAATAAGGGGAACTTTTGCCTTTTTGCCTCTAAATAAGTGGAATTTCTGTCTTTTTCCCCCAAAACAAAGGGAATTTCTGTCTTTTTTGCTCCAAAATAAGGAAAATTTCTGACTTATAACCCTGAAATAAGTGAAATTTCTGCAAATTAGCCCCAAAATAAGAAAAATTTCTGCCTTTTTGCCCCCAAATAAGTGGAATTTCAGCCTTTTTATCTCAAAATAAGGGAAATTTCTGCATTTTTGCAACAAAATATTAGGAATTTCTGCATTTTTGCCACAAAATACTAGGAATTTCTTGATTTTTGCCCCAAAATTAGAAAAATTTCTGCCTTTTTTCCCGGAAATAAGTGAAATTTCTGCAAATTTGCCCCAAAAAAAGGGAAATTTCTGCCTTTTGCCCCATAATAAGGGGAATTTCAGCATTTTACCTCAAAATATGGGAAATTTCTGATTTTTGCACCAAAATATGGAGAATTTCTGCCTTTTGCCCCAAAATAAGGAAAATTTCTGCCTATTTTCCCTGAAATAAGTGAAATTTCTGCAATTTTGCCCCAAAATAAGTGAAATTTCAGCAATTTTGCCCCAAAATAAGGAAAATTTCTGGAATTTTGCCCCACAATTAGGGGAATTTCTGCAATTTTGCTCCAAATTACGGGGATATTCTGCCTTTTTGCCCAAAATAAATGGAAATGCATACCTTTTTGCCATAAAAAAAAGAAATTTCTTCATTTTTTCCCCAAATTAAGGGAAATTTCTGACTTTTTGCCCTGAAATATGTGAAATTTCTGCAATTTTAGCCCAAAATAAGGTGAATTTCTGCCTTTTTGCCCCAAAATAATGGGAATTTCTGCCTTTTTGCCCCAAAATAAGAAAAATTTTTGCCTTTTTTCTCTGAAATAAGTGAAATTTCTGCAATTTTGCCCTAAAATAAGGGAAATTTCTGCAATTTTTCCCCATAATAAGGGAAATTTCTGTAATTTTGCCACAAAATAAGGGGAATTTCTGTTTTTTTGCCCCCTAATAAGGGAAATTTCTGCAATTTTGCCCTAAAATAAGGGGAATTTTTGCTTTTTGCCTCTAAATAAGTGGAATTTCTGTCTTTTTCCCCCAAAACAAAGGGAATTTCTGTCATTTTTGCCCAAAAATAAGGAAAATTTCTGACTTATTACCCTGAAATAAGTGAAATTTCTGCACTTTTCCCCCAATATAAGGGAAATTTCTGTCTTTTTGCCCCCAAATAAGGGGAATTTCAGCCTTTTTACCTCAAAATAAGGGGAATTTCTGATTTTTGGCACAAAATATTAGGAATTTCTGTCTTTTTGCCCAAAAAAAGGAAAATTTCTGCTTTTTTCCCTGAAATAAGTGAAATTTCTGCAATTTTGCCCCAAAATAAGTAAAATTTCTGCAATTTTGCCCCAAAATAAGGGAAATTTCTGGAATTTTGCCCCAAAATAAGTGGAATTTCTGAGTTTTGCCCCAAAATAAGGAGAATTTCTGCCTTTTTGCGCCAAAATTAGTGAAATTTCTGCAATTTTGCCGTAAAATAAGGGAAATTTCTGCAATTTTTCTTCATAATAAGGGAAATTTCTGCAATTTTGCCCCAAAATAAGGGGAATTTCTGTTTTTTGCCCCACAATTAGGGAAATTTCTGCAATTTTGCCCAATAATAAGGGAAATTTCTGCCGTGTGCCCCAAAATATGGGGAATTTCTGCCTTTTTGTCTGAAAATAAGAAGAATGCATACCTTTTTGCCATAAAATGGAAATTTCTTCATTTTTGCTCCAAAATAAGGGGAACTTTTGCCTTTTTGCCTCTAAATAAGTGGAATTTCTGTTCTTTTCCCCCAAAACAAAGGCAATTTCTGTCTTTTTTGCCCTAAAATAAGGAACATTTCTGACTTATAACCCTGAAATAAGTGAAATTTCTGCAAATTTGCCCCAAAATAAGAAATATTTCTGCCTTTTTGCCCCTAAATAAAGGGAATTTCAGCCTTTTTATCTCAAAATAAGGGAAATTTCTGCATTTTTGCAACAAAATATTAGGAATTTCTGCATTTTTGCCACAAAATATTTGGAATTCCTGCCTTTTTGCCCCAAAATAAGAAAAATTTCTGCCTTTTTTCCCGGAAATAAGTGAAATTTCTGCAATTTTGCCCCAATATAAATGAAATTTCTGCAATTTTGTCCCAAAATAAGGAAAATTTCTGGAATTTTGCCCCACAATTAGGGGAATTTCTGCAATTTTGCTCCAAAATACGGGGAATTTCTGCCTTTTTGCCCAAAATAAGGGGAATGCATACCTTTTTGCCATAAAAAGGGAAATTTCTTCATTTTTACCCCAAATTAAGGGAAATTTCTGACTTTTTGCCCTGAAATATGTGATATTTCTGCAATTTTAGCCCAAAATAAGGTGAAATTCTGCCCTTTGCCCCAAAATATGGGGAATTTCTGCCTTTTTGTCTGAAAATAAGAAGAATGCATACCTTTTTGCCATAAAAAAGAGAAATTTCTTCATTTTTGCTCCAAAATAAAAGGAACTTTTGCCTTTTTGCCTCTAAATAAGTGGAATTTCTGTCTTTTTCCCCCAAAACAAAGGGAATATCTGTCTTTTTGCCCCAAAATAAGGAAAATTTTTGACTTATAACCCTGAAATAAGTGAAATTTCTGCAAATTTGCCCCAAAATAAGAAAAATTTCTGCCTTTTTGCCCCCAAATAAGGGGAATTTCAGCCTTTTTATCTCAAAAAAAGGGAATTTTCTGCATTTTTGCAACAAAATATTAGGAATTTCTGCATTTTTGCCACAAAATATTAGAAATTTCTGCCTTTTTGCCCCAAAATAAGGAAAATTTCTGCCTTTTTTCCTGGAAATAAGTGAAATTTCTGCAAATTTGCCCCCAAAAAAGGGAAATTTCTGCCTTTTGCCCCAAAATAAGGGGAATTTCAGCATTTTACCTCAAAATAAGGGAAATTTCTGATTTTTGCACCAAAATATGGAGAATTTTTGCCTTTTTCCCTAAAATAAGGAAAATTTCTGCCTTTTTTCCCTGAAATAAGTGAAATTTCTGCAATTTTGCCACAAAATAAGTGAAATTTCTTCAATTTTGCCCCAAAATAAGGAAAATTTCTGGAATTTTGCCCCACAATTAGGGGAATTTCTGCAATTTTGCTCCAAAATATGAGGAATTTCTTCCTTTTTGCCCAAAATAGAGGGAATGCATACCTTTTTGCCATATAAAAGGGAAATTTCTTCATTTTTGCCCCAAATTAAGGGAAATTTCTGAATTTTTGCACTGAAATATGTTAAATTTCTGCAATTTTAGCCCAAAATAAGGTGAATTTCTGCCTTTTTGCCCCAAAATAATGGGAATTTCTGCCTTTTTGCCCCAAAATAAGAAAAATTTTTGCCTTTTTTCTCTGAAATAACTGAAATTTCTGCAATTTTGCCCTAAAATAAGGGAAATTTCTGCAATTTTTCCCCATAATAAGGGAAATTTCTGCAATTTTGCTTCAAAATAAGGGGAATTTCTGTTTTTTGCCCCAAAATCAGGGAAATTTCTGCAATTTTGCCCCAAAATAAGGGGAATTTCTGCCTTTTGCCCCAAAATATGGGGAATTTCTGCCTTTTTGACCGAAAATAAGAATGCATATCTTTTTGCCATAAAAAAGGGAAATTTCTTCATTTTTGCTCCAAAATAAGGGGAACTTTTGCCTTTTTGCTTCTAAATAAGTGGAATTTCTGTTTTTTTCCCCCAAAACAAAGAGAATTTCTGTCTGTTTTGCCACAAAATAAGGAAAATTTCTGACTTATTACCCTGAAATAAGTGAAATTTCTGCAAATTTGCCCCAAAAATAGGGAAATTTCTGCCTTTTGCCCAAAAATAAAAGGAATTTCAGCATTTTACCTCAAAATAAGGGAAATTTCTGAATTTTGCACCAAAATATGGAGAATTTCTGCCTTTTTGCACCAAAATTAAAAAAATTTCTGCTGTTTTTCCCTGAAGTAAGTGAAGTTTCTGCAATTTTGCCCCAAAATATGGAAAATTTCTGCCTTTTTGCCCCACAATTAGGGGAATTTCTGCAATTTTGCTCCAAAATACAGGGAATTTCTGCCTTTTTGCCTGAAAATAAGGGGAATGCATAACTTTTTGCCATAAAAAAGGGAAATTTCTTCATTTTTGCCCCAAATTAAGAGAAATTTCTGGCTTTTTGCCCTGAAATATGTGAAATTTCTGCAATTTTAGCCCAAAATAAGGTGAATTTCTGCCTTTTTGCCCCAAAATAATGGGAATTTCTGCCTTTTTGCTCCAAAATAAGAAAAATTTTTGCTTTTTTTCTCTGAAATAATTGAAATTTCTGCAATTTTGCCCTTAAATAAAAGAAATTTCTGCAATTTTTCCTTATAATATAGGAAATTTCTGGAATTTTGCCTTAAAATAAGGGGAATTTCTGGTTTTTTGCCCCTAAATAAGGGAAATTTCTGCAATTTTGCCCTAAATTAAGGGGAATTTCTGCTTTTTTGCCTCTAAATAAGTGGAATTTCTGTCTTTTTCCCCCAAAACAAAGGGAATTTCTATCATTTTTGCCCCAAAATAAGGAAAATTTCTGACTTATTACCCTGAAATAAGTGAAATTTCTGCAATTTTGCCCCAATATAAGGGAAATTTTTGCATTTTTGCCCCCAAATAAGGTGAATTTCAGCCTTTTTACCTCAAAATAAGGGGAATTTCTGAATTTTGGCACAAAATATTAGGAATTTCTGCATTTTTGCCCCAAAATAAGAAAAATTTCTGCCTTTTTTCCCTGAAATAAGTGAAATTTCTGCAATTTTGCCCCAAAATAAGTAAAATTTCTGAAATTTTGCCCCAAAATAAGGAAAATTACTAAAATTTTGCCCCAAAATAAGTGGAATTTCTGAGTTTTGCCCCAAAATAAGGAGAATTTCTGCCTTTTTGCCCACAATTAGTGAAATTTCTTCAATTTTGCCCTAAAATAAGAGAAATTTCTGCAATTTTTCCCCATAATAAGGGAAATTTCTGCAATTATGCTTCAAAATAAGGGGAATTTCTGTTTTTGGCCCCACAATTAGGGAAATTTCTGCAATTTTGCTCCGAAATAAAAGGAATTTCTGCCTTTTGTCCTAAGTTATGGGGAATTTCTGCCTTTTTGTCCGAAAATAAGAAGAATGCATACCTTTTTGCCATAAAAAAGGGAAATTTCTTCATTTATTCTCCAAAATAAAAGGAACTTTTGCCTTTTTGCCTCTAAATAAATGGAATTTCTGTCTTTTTCCCCCAAAACAAAGGGAATTTCTGTCTTTTTTGCACCAAAATAAGAAAAATTTCTGACTTTTTACCCTGAAATAAGTGAAATTTCTGAAAATTTGCCCCAAAATAAGGGAAAATTCTGCTTTTTGGTTCCAAATATGGGGAATTTCAGCCTTTTTACCTCAAAATAAGGTTAATTTCTGCATTTTTGCAACAAAATATTAGGAATTTCTGCATTTTTGCCACAAAATATTAGAAATTTCTGCCTTTTTGCCCCAAAATAAGGAAAATTTCTGCTTTTATTACCTGAAATAAGTAAAATTTCTGAAATTTTGCCCCAAAATAAGTGAAATTTCTGCAATTTTGCCCCAAAATAAGGGAAATTTCTGGAATTTTGCTTCAAAATAAGTGGAATTTCTGAGTTTTGCCCCAAAATAAAAAGAATTTCTGCCTTTTTGCCCCACAATTAGGGGAATTTCTGCAATTTTGCTCCAAAATACTGGGAATTTCTGCTTTTTGCCTGAAAATAATGGGAATGCATACCTTTTTGCCATAAAAATGGGAAATTTCTTCATTTTTGCCCCAAATTAAGGGAAATTTCTGCCCTTTTGCCCTGAAATATGTGAAATTTCTGCAATTTTAGCCCAAAATAAAGTGAATTTCTGCCTTTTTGCCCCATAATAAGAAAAATTTTTGCTTTTTTTCTCTGAAATAAATGAAATTTCTGCAATTTTGCCCTAAAATAAAAGAAATTTCTGCAATTTTTCCCCATAATAAAGGAAATTTCTGAAATTTTGCCCCAAAATAAGAAGAATTTCGGTTTTTTTGCCCCCAAATAAGGGAAATGTCTGCAATGTTGCCCTAAAATAAGGGGACTTTCTGCTTTTTTGCCTCTAAATAAGTGGAATTTCTGTCTTTTTCCCCCAAAACAAAGGGAATTTCTGTCATTTTTGCCCAAAAATAAAGAAAATTTCTGACTTATTACCCTGAAATACGTGAATTTTCTGCAAATTTGCCCCAAAATAGGGAAAATTCTGCCTTTTTGCCCCCAAATATGGGGAATTTCAGCCTTTTTACCTCAAAATAAGGGAAATTTCTTCATTTTTGCCACAAAATATTAGGAATTTCTTCATTTTTGCCACAAAATATTAGAAATTTCTGCCTATTTGCCCCAAAATAAGGAAAATTTCTGCTTTTTTTCCCTGAAATAAGTGAAATTTCTGCAATTTTGCTTCAATATAAGAGAAATTTCTGCCTTTTTGCCCCCAAATAAGGTGAATTTCAGCCTTTTTACCTCAAAATAAGGAGTATTTCTGAATTTTGGCACAAAATATAAGGAATTTCTGCTTTTTTGCCCCAAAATAAAGAAAATTTCTGCCTTTTTTCCCTGAAATAAGTGAAATTTCTGCAATTTTGCCCCAAAATAAGTAAAATTTCTGAAATTTTGCCCCAAAATAAGGAAAATTTCTGGAATTTTGCCCCAAAATAAGTGGAATTTCTGAGTTTTGCCCCAAAATAAGGAGAATTTCTGCCTTTTGGCCCACAATTATTGAAATTTCTGCAATTTTGCCCTAAAATAAGAGAAATTTCTGCAATTTTTCCCCATAATAAGGGAAATTTCTGCAATTTTGCTTCAAAATAAGGGGAATTTCTGTTTTTTGCCCCACAATTAGGGAAATTTCTGCAATTTTGCTCCAAAATAAAAGGAATTTCTGCCTTTTGTCCTAAAATATGGGGAATTTCTGCCTTTTTGTCCAAAAATAGGAAAAATGCATACCTTTTTGCCATAAAAAAGGGAAATTTCTTCATTTTTGCTTTAAAATAAGGGGAACTTTGCCTTTTTGCCTCTAAATAAGTGGAATTTCTGTTATTTTTTTCCAAAACAAAGAGAATTTCTGTCTTTTTTGCCCCAAAATAAAGAAAATTTGTGACTTATTACCCTGAAATAAGTGAAATTTCTGCAAATTTGTCTCAAAAATAAGAAAATTTCTGCCTTTTTCCCAAAAATAAGGGGAATTTCAGCATTTTACCTCAAAATAAGGGAAATATCTGATTTTTGCACCAAAATATGGAGAATTTCTGCTTTTTTGCACCAAAATAAGGAAAATTTCTGCCTTTTTTCCTTGAAATAAGTGAAATTTCTGGAATGTTGCCCCAAAATAAGGAGAATTTCTGCCTTTTTGCCCCACAATTAGGGGAATTTTTGCAATTTTGCTACAAAATACAAGGAATTTCTGCCTTTTTGCCCGAAAATAAGGAGAATGCATAACTTTTTGCCATAAAAAAGGGAAATTTCATCATTTTTGCCCCAAATTAAGGGAAATTTCTGCCTTTTTCCTTGAAATATGTGAAATTTCTGCAATTTTAGCCCAAAATAAGGTGAATTTCTGCCTTTTTGCCCCAAAATAATGGGAATTTCTGCATTTTTGCCCCAAAATAAGAAAAATTTTTGCTTTTTTTCTCTGAAATAAGTGAAATTTCTGCAATTTTGCCTTAAAATAAAAGAAATTTCTTCAATTTTTTCCCATAATAAAGAAAATTTCTGGAATTTTGCCTTAAAATAAAAGGAATTTCTTTTTTTTACCCCCAAATAAGGGAAATTTCTGCAATTTTGCCCTAAATTAAAAGGAATGTCTGCTTTTTTGCCTCTAAATTAGTGGAATTTTTGTCTTTTTCTTTCAAAACAAATGGAATTTCTGTCTTTTTTGCACCAAAATAAGGAAAATTTCTGACTTATTACCCTGAAATAAGTGAAATTTCTGAAAATTTGCCCCAAAATAAGGAAAATTTCTGCCTTTTTGCCTCCAAATATGGGGAATTTCAGCCTTTTTACCTCAAAATAAGGGAAATTTCTGCATTTTTGCAACAAAATATTAAAAATTTCTGCATTTTTCCCACAAAATATTAGGAATTTCTGCATTTTTGCCCCAAAATAAGGAAAATTTCTGCCTTTTTTTCCCTGAAATAAGTGAAATTTCTGCAATTTTGCCCCAAAATATGTGAAATTTCTGCAATTTTGCCCCAAAATAAGGGAAATTTCTGGAATTTTGCCCCAAAATAAGTGGAATTTCTGAGTTTTGCCCCAAAATAAGGAAAATTTCTGCCTTTTTGCCCCACAATTAGGGGAATTTCTGCAATTTTGCTCCAAAATACGAGGAATTTCTGCCTTTTTGCCCGAAAATAAGGGGAATGCATACCTTTTTGCCATAAATAAGGGAAATTTCTTCATTTTTGCCCCAAATTAAGGGAAATTTCTGACTTTTTGCCTTGAAATATGAGAAATTTCTGCAATTTTAGCCCAAAATAAGGTGAATTTCTGCCTTTTTGCCCCAAAATAATGGGAATTTCTGCCTTTTTGCCCCAAAATAAGAAAAATTTTTGCTTTTTTTCTCTGAAATAAGTGAAATTTCTGCAATTTTGCCCTAAAATAAAAGAAATTAATGCAATTTTTCCCCATAATAAAGGAAATTTCTGGAAGTTTGCCCCAAAATAAAAAGAATTTCTGTTTTTTTGCCCCCAAATAAGAGAAATTTCTGCAATTTTGCCCTAAATTAAGGGGAATTTCTGCTTTTTTGCCTCTAAATAAGTGGAATTTCTGTCTTTTTCCCCCAAAACAAAGAGAATTTCTGTCATTTTGCCCCAAAATAAGGAAATTTTCTGACTTATTACACTGAAATAAGTGAAATTTCTGCAATTTTGCCCCAATATAAGGGAAATTTCTGCCTTTTTGCCCCCAAATAAGGGTAATTTCAGCATTTTTACCTCAAAATAAGGGGAATTTCTGAATTTTGGCACAAAATATTTGGAATTTCTGCCTTTTTGCTTCAAAATAAGGACAATTTCTGCCTTTTTTCCCTGAAATAAGTGAAATTTCTGCAATTTTGCCCCAAAATAAGTAAAATTTCTGCAATTTTGCCCCAAAATAAGTGAAATTTCTGCAATTTTGCCCTATAATAAGTAAAATTTCTGCAATTTTGCCCCAAAATAAGGGAAATTTCTAGAATTTTGACCCAAAATAAGCGGAATTTCTGAGTTTTTTTCCAAAAAAAGAATTTCTGCCTTTTTGCCCCACAATTAGTGAAATTTCTGCAATTTTGCCCTAAAATAAGGGAAATTTCTTCAATTTTTCCCCATAATAAGGGAAATTTCTGCAATTTTGCTTCAAAATAAGGGGAATTTCTGTTTTTGCCCCAAAATCAGGGAAATTTCTGCAATTTTGCCCCAAAATAAGGGGAATTTCTGCCTTTTGCCCCAAAATATGGGGAATTTCTGCCTTTTTGACCGAAAATAAGAATGCATATCTTTTTGCCATAAAAAAGGGAAATTTCTTCATTTTTGCTCCAAAATAAGGGGAACTTTTGCCTTTTTGCTTCTAAATAAGTGGAATTTCTGTTTTTTTTCCCCAAAACAAAGAGAATTTCTGTCTGATTTGCCCCAAAATAAGGAAAATTTCTGACTTATTACCCTGAAATAAGTGAAATTTCTGCAAATTTGCCCCAAAAATAGGGAAATTTCTGCCTTTTGCCCAAAAATAAAAGGAATTTCAGCATTTTACCTCAAAATAAGGGAAATTTCTGAATTTTGCACCAAAATATGGAGAATTTCTGCCTTTTTGCACCAAAATAAGAAAAATTTCTGCTGTTTTTCCATGAAATAAGTGAAGTTTCTGCAATTTTGCCCCAAAATATGGAAAATTTCTGCCTTTTTGCTCCACAATTAGGGGAATTTCTGCAATTTTGCTCCAAAATACAGGGAATTTCTGCCTTTTTGCCTGAAAATAAGGGGAATACATACCTTTTTGCCATAAAAAAAGGAAATTTGTTCATTTTTGCCCCTAATTAAGAGAAATTTCTGCCTTTTTGCCCTGAAATATGTGAAATTTCTGCAATTTTAGCCCAAAATAAGGTGAATTTCTGTTTTTTTGCCCCAAAATATTGGGAATTTCTGCCTTTTTGCTCCAAAATAAGAAAAATTTTTGCTTTTTTTCTCTGAAATAAGTGAAATTTCTGCAATTTTGCCCTTAAATAAAAGAAATTTCTGCAATTTTTCCTTATAATATAGGAAATTTCTGGAATTTTGCCTTAAAATAAGGGGAATTTCTGGTTTTTTGCCCCTAAATAAGGGAAATTTCTGCAATTTTGCCCTAAATTAAGGGGAATTTCTGCTTTTTTGCCTCTAAATAAGTGGAATTTCTGTCTTTTTCCCCCAAAACAAAGGGAATTTCTATCATTTTTGCCCCAAAATAAGGAAAATTTCTGACTTATTACCCTGAAATAAGTGAAATTTCTGCAATTTTGCCCCAATATAAGGGAAATTTCTGCTTTTTTGCCCCCAAATAAGGTGAATTTCAGCCTTTTTACCTCAAAATAAGGGGAATTTCTGAATTTTGGCACAAAATATTAGGAATTTCTGCATTTTTGCCCCAAAATAAAGACAATTTCTGCCTTTTTTCCCTGAAAGAAGTGAAATTTCTGCAATTTTGCCCCAAAATAATTAAAATTTCTGAAATTTTGCCCCAAAATAAGGAAAATTACTAAAATTTTGCTCCAAAATAAGTGGAATTTCTGAATTTTGCCCCAAAATAAGGAGAATTTCTGCCTTTTTGCCCACAATTAGTGAAATTTCTTTAATTTTGCCCTAAAATAAGAGAAATTTCTGCAATTTTTCCCCATAATAAGGGAAATTTCTGCAATTATGCGTCAAAATAAGGGGAATTTCTGTTTTTTGCCCCACAATTAGGGAAATTTCTGCAATTTTGCTCTGAAATAAAAGGAATTTCTGCCTTTTGTCCTAAGATATGGGGAATTTCTGCCTTTTTGTCCGAAAATAAGAAGAATGCATACCTTTTTGCCATAAAAAAGGGAAATTTCTTCATGTTTTCTCCAAAATAAGGGGAACTTTTGCCTTTTTGCCTCTAAATAAGTGGAATTTCTGTCTTTTTCCCCCAAAACAAATGGAATTTCTGTCTTTTTTGCACCAAAATAAGGAAAATTTCTGACTTTTTACCCTGAAATAAGTGAAATTTCTGCAAATTTGCCCCAAAATAAGGGAAATTTCTGCCTTTTTTTTTCCAAATATGGGGAATTTCAGCCTTTTTACCTCAAAATAAAGGAAATTTCTGCATTTTTGCAACAAAATATTAGGAATTTCTGCATTTTTGCCACAAAATATTAGAAATTTCTGCCTTTTTGCCCCAAAATAAGGAAAATTTCTGCTTTTTTTACCTGAAATAAGTAAAATTTCTGAAATTTTGCCCCAAAATAAGTGAAATTTCTGCAATTTTGCCCCAAAATAAGGGAAATTTCTGGAATTTTGCTTCAAAATAAGTGGAATTTCTGAATTTTGCCCCAAAATAAGGAGAATTTCTGCCTTTTTGCCCCACAATTAGGGGAATTTCTGCAATTTTGCTCCAAAATACGAGGAATTTCTGCCTTTTTGCCCGAAAATAAGGGGAATGCATAACTTTTTGCCATAAAAACGGGAAATTTCTTCATTTTTGCCCCAAATTAAGGGAAATTTCTGCCTTTTTGCCCTGAAATATGAGAAATTTCTGCAATTTTAGCCCAAAATAAGGTGAATTTCTGCCTTTTTGCCCCAAAATAATGGGACTTTCTGACTTTTTGCCCCAAAATAAGAAAAATTTTTGCTTTTTTTCTCTGAAATAAGTGAAATTTCTGCAATTTTGCCATAAAATAAAAGAAATTAATGCAATTTTTGCCCATAATAAAGGAAATTTCTGGAAGTTTGCCCCAAAATAAGAAGAATTTCTGTTGTTTTGCCCCCAAATAAGAGAAATTTCTGCTATTTTGCCCTAAATTAAGGGGAATTTCTGCTTTTTTGCCTCTAAATAAGTGGAATTTCTGTCATTTTCCCCCAAAACAAAGGGAATTTCTGTCATTTTTGCCCCAGAATAAGGAAAATTTCTGACTTATTACACTGAAATGAGTGAAATTTCTGCAATTTTGCCCCAATATAAGGGAAATTTTTGCCTTTTTGCCCCCAAATAAGGGTAATTTCAGCCTTTTTACCTCAAAATAAGGGGAATTTTTGAATTTTGGCACAAAATATTAGGAATTTCTGCCTTTTTGCCCCAAAATAAGGACAATTTCTGCATTTTTTCCCTGAAATAAGTGAAATTTCTGCAATTTTGCCCCAAAATAAGTAAAATTTCTGCAATTTTGCCCCAAAATAAGAAAAATTTCTGTAATTTTGTCCCACAATAAGTGGAATTTCTGAGTTTTGCCCCAAAATAAGGAGAATTTCTGCCTTTTTGCCCACAATTAGTGAAATTTCTGCAATTTTGCCCTAAAATAAGAGAAATTGCTGCAATTTTTCCCAATAATAAAAGAAATTTCTGCAATTTTGCTTCAAAATAAAAGGAATTTCTGCCTTTTGTCCTAAAATATGGGGAATTTCTGCCTTTTTGTCCGAAAATAAAAAGAATGCATACCTTTTTGCCATAAAAAAGGGAAATTTCTTTATTTTTGCTCCAAAATAAGGGGAACTTTTGCTTTTTGCCTCTAAATAAGTGGAATTTCTGTCTTTTTCCCCCAAAACAAAGGGAATTTCTGTCTTTTTTGCACCAAAATAAGGAAAATTTCTGACTTTTTACACTGAAATAAGTGAAATTTCTGCAAATTTGCCCCAAAATAAGGGAAATTTCTGCCTTTTTGCCTCCAAATATGGGGAATTTCAGGCTTTTTACCTCAAAATGAAAAAAATTTTTGCATTTTTGCAACAAAATATTAGGAATTATTGCATTTTTGCCACAAAATATTAGGAATTTTTGCCTTTTTGCCCCAAAATAAGGAAAATTTCTGCCTTTTTTTCCCAGAAATATGTGAAATTTCTGCAATTTTGCCCCAAAATATGTGAAATTTCTGCAATTTTGCCCCAAAATAAGGGAAATTTCTGGAATTTTGCCCCAAAATAAGTGGAATTTCTGAGTTTTGCCCCAAAATAAGGGGAATTTCTGCCTTTTTGCCCCACAATTAGGGGAATTTCTGCAATTTTGCTCCAAAATACGGGGAATTTCTGCCTTTTTGCCCGAAAATAAAGAAAATGCATATCTTTTTGCCATAAAAAAGGGAAATTTCTTCAGTTTTGCCCCAAATTAAGGGAAATTTCTGCATTTTTGCCCTGAAATATGTGAAATTTCTGCAATTTTAGCCCAAAATAAGGTGAATTTCTGCCTTTTTGCCCCAAAATAATGGGAATTTCTGCCTTTTTGCTCCAAAATAAGAAAAATTTTTGCTTTTTTTCTCTGAAATAAGTGAAATTTCTGCAATTTTGCCCCAAAATATGTGAAATTTCTGCAATTTTGCCCCAAAATAAAGGAAATTTCTGGAATTTTGCCCCAAAATAAGTGGAATTTCTGAGTTTTGCCCCAAAATAAGGAGAATTTCTGCCTTTTTGCCCCACAATTAGGGGAATTTCTGCAATTTTGCTCCAAAATTCGAGGAATTTCTGCCTTTTTGCCCGAAAATAAGGGGAATGCATACCTTTTTGCCATAAAAAAGGGAAATTTCTTCATTTTTGCCCCAAATTAAGGGAAATTTCGGCCTTTTTGCCCTGAAATATGAGAAATTTCTGCAATTTTAGCCCAAAATAAGGTGAATTTCTGCCTTTTTGCCCCAAAATAATGGGAATTTCTGCCTTTTTGCCCCAACATAAGAAAAATTTTTGCTTTTTTTCTCTGAAATAAGTGAAATTTCTGCAATTTTGCCCTAAAATAAAAGAAATTAATGCAATTTTTCCCCATAATAAAGGAAATTTCTGGAAGTTTGCCCCAAAATAAAAAGAATTTCTGTTTTTTTGCCCCCAAATAAGAGAAATTTCTGCAATTTTGCACTAAATTAAGGGGAATTTCTGCTTTTTTGCCTCTAAATAAGTGGAATTTCTGTCTTTTTCCCCCAAAAAAAAGGGAATTTCTGTCATTTTTGCCCCAAAATAAGGAAAATTTCTGACTTATTACACTGAAATAAGTGAAATTTCTGCAATTTTGCCCCAATATAAGGAAAATTTCTGCGTTTTTGCCCCCAAATGAGGGGAATATCAGCATTTTTACCTCAAAATAAGGGGAATTTTTGAATTTCGGCACAAAATATTAGGAATTTCTGCCTTTTTGCCCCAAAATGAAAAAAATTTTCTGCCTTTTTTCCCTGAAATAAGTGAAATTTCTGCAATTTTGCCCTATAATAAGTAAAATTTCTGCAATTTTGCCCCAAAATAAGAAAAATTCCTAGAATTTTGACCCAAAATAAGTGGAATTTCTGAGTTTTTTTCCAAAAAAAGAAGAATTTCTGCCTTTTTGCCCCACAATTAGTGAAATTTCTGCAATTTTGCCCTAAAATAAGGGACATTTCTGCAATTTTTCCCCATAATAAGGGAAATTTCTGCAATTTTGCTTCAAAATAAGGGGAATTTCTGTTTTTTGCCTCAAAATCAGGGAAATTTCTGCAATTTTGCCCCAAATAAGGGGAATTTCTGCCTTTTGCCCCAAAATATGGGGAATTTCTGCCTTTTTGACCGAAAATAAGAATGCATATATTTTTGCCATAAAAAAGGGAAATTTCTTCATTTTTGCTCCAAAATAAGGGGAACTTTTGCCTTTTTGCTTCTAAATAAGTGGAATTTCTGTTTTTTTCCCCCAAAACAAAGAGAATTTCTGTCTGTTTTGCCCCAAAATAAGAAAATTTCTGACTTATTACCCTGAAATAAGTGAAATTTCTGCAATTTTGCCCCAAAAATAGGGAAATTTCTGCCTTTTGCCCAAAAATAAAAGGAATTTCAGCATTTTACCTCAAAATAAGGGAAATTTCTGAATTTTGCACCAAAATATGGAGAATTTCTGCATTTTTGCACCAAAATAAGAAAAATTTCTGCTGTTTTTCCCTGAAATAAGTGAAGTTTCTGCAATTTTGCCCCAAAATATGGAAAATTTCTGCCTTTTTGCCCCACAATTAGGGGAATTTCTGAAATTTTGCTCCAAAATACAGGGAATTTCTGCCTTTTTGCCTGAAAATAAGGGGAATGCATACCTTTTTGCCATAAAAAAGGGAAATTTCTTCATTTTTGCCCAAATTAAGGTAAATTTCTGCCTTTTTGCCTGAAATATGTGAAATTTCTGCAATTTTAGCCCAAAATAAGGTGAATTTCTGCCTTTTTGCCCCAAAATAATGGGAATTTCTGCCTTTTGCTCCAAAATAAGAAAAATTTTTGCTTTTTTTCTCTGAAATAAGTGAAATTTCTGCAATTTTGCCCTTAAATAAAAGAAATTTCTGCAATTTTTCCTTATAATATAGGAAATTTCTGGAATTTTGCCTTAAAATAAGGGGAATTTCTGGTTTTTTGCCCCTAAATAAGGGAAATTTCTGCAATTTTGCCCTAAATTAAGGGGAATTTCTGCTTCTTTGCCTCTAAATAAGTGGAATTTCTGTCTTTTTCCCCCAAAACAAAGGGAATTTCTATCATTTTTGCCCCAAAATAAGGAAAATTTCTGACTTATTACCCTGAAATAAGTGAAATTTCTGCAATTTTGCCCCAATATAAGGGAAATTTCTGCTTTTTTGCCCCCAAATAAGGTGAATTTCAGCCTTTTTACCTCAAAATAAGGGGAATTTCTGAATTTTGGCACAAAATATTAGGAATTTCTGCATTTTTGCCCCAAAATAAGGACAATTTCTGCCTTTTATCCCTGAAATAAGTGAAATTTCTGCAATTTTGCCCCAAAATAAGTAAAATTTCTGAAATTTTGCCCCAAAATAAGGAAAATTACTAAAATTTTGCCCCAAAATAAGTGGAATTTCTGAGTTTTGCCCCAAAATAAGGAGAATTTCTGCCTTTTTGCCCACAATTAGTGAAATTTCTTTAATTTTGCCCTAAAATAAGAGAAATTTCTGCAATTTTTCCCCATAATAAGGGAAATTTCTGCAATTATGCGTCAAAATAAGGGGAATTTCTGTTTTTTGCCCCACAATTAGGGAAATTTCTGCAATTTTGCTCTGAAATAAAAGGAATTTCTGCCTTTTGTCCTAAGATATGGGGAATTTCTGCCTTTTTGTCCGAAAATAAGAAGAATGCATACCTTTTTGCCATAAAAAAGGGAAATTTCTGCAATTTTGCCCTAAAATAAAGGAAATTTCTGCAATTTTTTCCCATAATAAGAGAAATTTCTGGAATTTTGCCCCAAAATAAGGGGAATTTCTGTCATTTTTGCCCCAAAATAAAAAAAATTTCTGACTTATTACCCTGAAATAAGTGAAATTTCTGCAATTTTGCCCCAATATAAGGGAAATTTCTGCCTTTTTGCTCCAAATAAGGGGAATTTCAGCCTTTTTACCTCAAAATAAGGGGAATTTCTGAATTTTGGCACAAAATATTAGGAATTTCTGCCTTTTTGCCCCAAAATAAGGAAAATTTCTGTTTTTTCCTTGAAATAAGTGAAATTTCTGAAAATTTCCCCCAAAAAAGGGATATTTCTGCATTTTGCCCCAAAATAAGGGGAATTTCAGCTTTTTACCTCAAAATAAGGGAAATTTCTGGTTTTTGCACCAAAATATGGAGTATTTCTGCCTTTTTGCCACAAAATAACGAAAATTTCTGCCTTTTTTCCCTGAAATAAGTGAAATTTCTGCAATTTTGCTCCAAAATAAGTGAAATTTCTGCAATTTTGCCACAAAATAAAGAAAATTTCTGGAATTTTGCCCCAAAATAAGTGGAATTTTTGAGTTTTTCCCAAAATAAGGAGAATTTCTGCCTTTTTGCCCCACAATTAGGGGAATTCCTGCAATTTTGCTCCAAAATACGGGGAATTTCTGCCTTTTTGCCCCAAAATAAAAAAAAATTTTGCTTTTTTTTCTCTGAAATAAGTGAAATTTCTGCAATTTTGCTCTAAAAAAGGGAAATTTGTGCAATTTTTCCCTATAATAAGGGAAATTTCTGCAATTTTGCCCTAAAATAAGGGGAATTTCTGCTTTTTTGCCTCTAAATAAGTAGAATTTCTGTCTTTTTCCCAAAAAAAAGGGAATTTCTGTCATTTTTGCCCCAAAATAAGGAAAATTTTTGACTTATTACTCTGAAATAAGTGAAATTTCTGCAATTTTTTCCCAATATAAGGGAAATTTCTGCGTATTTGCCCCCAAATAAGGGGAATTTCAGCCTTTTTACCTCAAAATAAGAGGAATTTCCGAATTTTGGCACAAAATATTAGGAATTTCTGCCTTTTTGCCCCAAAATAAGGAAAATTTCTGCAATTTTGCCCAAAATAAGGGAAATTTCTGTAATTTTGCCCCAAAATAAGTGGAATTTCTGAGTTTTGCCCCAAAATAAGGAGAATTTCTGCTTTTTGCGCAACAATTAGTGAAATTTCTGCAATTTTGCCGTAAAATAAGGGAAATTTCTGCAATTTTTCCTCATAATAAGGGAAATTTCTGCAATTTTGCCCCAAAATAAGGGGAATTTCTGTTTTTTGCCACACTCTTAGAGAAATTTCTGCAATTTTGCCCCAAAATAAGGGGAATTTCTGACTTTTGCCCCAAAATATGAGGAATTTCTGCCTTTTTGTCTGAAAATAAGAAAAATGCATATCTTTTTGCCATAAAAAGGGAAATTTCTTCATTTTTGCTCCAAAATAAGGGGAACTTTTGCCTTTTTGCCTCTAAATAAGTGGAATTTCTGTTTTTTTCCCCCAAAACAAAAAGAATTTCTGTCTTTTTTGCCCCAAAATAAGGAAAATTTCTGACTTATTACCATGAAATAAGTGAAATTTCTGAAAATTTGCCCCAAAAATAAGGAAATTTCTGCCTTTTGCCCCAAAATAAGGGGAATTTCAGCATTTTACCTAAAAATAAGGGGAATTTCTGCATTTTTGCCACAAAATATTAGGAATTTCTGCCTTTTTGCCCCAAAATAAAAAAAATTTCTGCCTTTTTTCCCTGAAATAAGTGAAATTTCTGCAATTTTTGCCCCAAAATAAGTGAAATTTCTGCAATTTTGCCCCAAAATAAGGGAAATTTCTGCAATTTGCCCCAAAATAAGTGAAATTTCTGCAATTTTGCCCCAAAATAACGAAAATTTCTGGAATTTTGCCCCACAATTAGGGGAATTTCTGCAATTTTGCTCCAAAATACGGGGAATTTCTGCCTTTTTGCCCGAAATAAGGGGAATGCATACCTTTTTGCCATAAAAAAGGGAAATTTCTTCATTTTTTCCCCAAATTAAGGGAAATTTCTGACTTTTTGCCCTGAAATATGGGAAATTTCTGCAATTTTAGCCCAAAATAAGGTGAATTTCTGCCTTTTTGCCCCAAAATAATGGGAATTTCTGCCTTTTTGCCCCAAAATAAGAAAAATTTTTGCCTTTTTACTCTGAAATAAGTGAAATTTCTGCAATTTTGCCCTAAAATAAGAGAAATTTCTGCAATTTTTCCTCATAATAAGGGAAATTTCTGGAATTTTGACACAAAATAAGGGGAATTTCTGTTATTTTGCCCCCAAATAAGGGAAATTTCTGCAATTTTGCCCTAAAATAAGGGGAATTACTGCTTTTTTGCCTTTAAATAAGTGGAATTTCTATCTTTTTCCCCCAAAACAAAAAGAATTTCTGTCATTTTCGCACCAAAATAAGAAAAATTTCTGACTTATTACCCTGAAATAGGTGAAATTTCTGCAATTTTGCCCCAATATAAGGGAAATTTCTGCCTTTTTGCTTCCAAATAAGGGGAATTTCAGCCTTTTTACCTCAAAATAAGGGGAATTTCTGAATTTTGGCAGAAAATATTAGGAATTTCTGCCTTTTTGCCCCAAAATAAGGAAAATTTCTGTTTTTTCCTTGAAATAAGTGAAATTTCTGAAAATTTGCCCCAAAAAAGGGAAATTTCTGCATTTTGCCCCAAAATAAGGGGAATTTCAGCTTTTTACCTCAAAATAAGGGAAATTTCTGGTTTTTGCACCAAAATATGGAGTATTTCTGCCTTTTTGCCACAAAATAAGGAAAATTTCTGCCTTTTTTCCCTGAAATAAGTGAAATTTCTGCAATTTTGCCCCAAAATAAGTGAAATTTCTGCAATTTTGCCACAAAATAAGGAAAATTTCTGGAATTTTGCCCCAAAATAAGTGGAATTTTTGAGTTTTGCCCCAAAATAAGGAGAATTTCTGCCTTTTTGCCCCACAATTAGGGGAATTTCTGCAATTTTGCTTCAAAATATGGGGAATTTCTGCCTTTTTGCCCCAAAATAAAAAAAATTTTTGCTTTTTTTCTCTGAAATAAGTGAAATTTCTGCAATTTTGCCCTAAAAAAGGGAAATTTCTGCAATTTTTCCCTATAATAAGGGAAATTTCTGCAATTTTGCCCTAAAATAAAGGGAATTTCTGCTTTTTTGCTTCTAAATAAGTAGAATTTCTGTCTTTTTCCCCCAAAAAAGAGAAATTCTGTCAGTTTTGCCCCAAAATAAGGAAAATTTTTGACTTATTATCCTGAAATAAGTGAAATTTCTGCAATTTTTTCCCAAAATAAGGGAAATTTCTGTGTATTTGCCCCCAAATAAAAGGAATTTCAGACTTTTTACCTCAAAATAAGAGGAATTTCCGAATTTTGGCACAAAATATTAGGAATTTCTGCCTTTTTGCCCCAAAATAAGAAAAATTTCTGCTTTTTTCCCTGAAACAAATGAAATTTCCTCAATTTTGCCCCAAAATAAGTAAAATTTCTGAAATTTGCCCAAAATTAGGGAAATTTCTGGAATTTTGCCCCAAAATAAGTGGAATTTCTGAGTTTTGCCCCAAAATAAGGAGAATTTCTGCCTTTTTTGCGCCATAATTAGTGAAATTTCTGCAATTTTGCCGTAAAATAAGGGAAATTTCTGCAATTTTTCCTCATAATAAGGGAAATTTCAGCAATTTTGCCCCAAAATAACGGGAATTTCTGGAATTTTGCCCCACAATTAGGGGAATTTCTGCAATTTTGCTCTAAAATACGGGGAATTTCTGCCTTTTTGCCCGAAATAAGGGGAATGCATACCTTTTTGCCATAAAAAAGGGAAATTTCTTCATTTTTTCCCCAAATTAAGGTAAATTTCTGACTTTTTGCCCTGAAATATGTGAAATTTCTACAATTTTGCCTTAAATAAGGGAAATTTCTGCAATTTTTCTCCATAAATAGGGAAATATCTGCAATTTTGCTTCAAAATAAGGGGAATTTCTGTTTTTTGCCCCACAATTAGGGTAATTTCTGCAATTTTGCCTCAAAATAAGGGGAATTTCTTCCTTTTGCCCCAAAATATGGGGAATTTCTGACTTTTTGTCTGAAAATAAGAAGAATGCATACCTTTTTACCATAAAAAGGGGGAATTTCTTCATTTTTGCTCCAAAATTAGGGGAACCTTTGCCTTTTTGCCTCTAAATAAGTGGAAGTTTTGTCTTTGTCCCCCAAAACAAAGGGAATTTCTGTTTTTTTTGCCCCAAAATAAGGTAAATTTCTGACTTATTACCCTGAAATAAGTGAAATTTCTGCAAATTTGCCCCAAAAATAAGGAAATTTCTGCCTTTTGCCCCAAAATAAGGGGAATTTGAGCATTTTATCTCAAAATAAAGAAAAGTTCTGATTTTTGCACCAAAATATGGAGAATTTCTGCCTTTTTGCCCCAAAATAAGGAAAATTTCTGACTTTTTTCCCTGAAATAAGTATAATTTCTGCAATTTTGCCCGAAAATAAGTGAAATTTCTGGAATTTTGCCCCAAAATAAGAGAAATTTCTTTAATTTTGCCCCAAAATAAGTGGAATTTCTGAGTTTTGCCCCAAAATAAGGAGAATTTCTTCCTTTTTGCCCCACAATTAGGGGAATTTCTGCAAATTTGCTCCAAAATACAGGGAATTTCTGCCTCTTTGCCCGAAAATAAGGAAAATGCATACCTTTTTGCCATAAAAAAGGGAAATTTTCTCATTTGTGCCCCAAATTAAGGGAAAAGTTTTCCTTTTTGCCCTGAAATATATGAAATTTCTGCAATTTTAGCCCAAAATAAGGTGAATTTCTGCCTTTTTGCCCCAAAATAAGGGAAATTTCTGCCTTTTGCCCCAAATTATGGGGAATTTCTGCCTTTTTGTCCGAAAATAAGAAGAATGCATACCTTTTTGCCATAAAAAAGGGAAATTTCTTCATTTTTGCTCCAAAATAAGGGGACCTTTTGCCTTTTGCCTCTAAATAAGTGGAATTTCTCTCTTTTTCCCCCAAAACAAAGGGAATTTCTGTCTTTTTTGCCCCAAAATAAGGAAAATTTCTGACTTATTACCCAGAAATAAGTGAAATTTCTGCAAATTTGCCCCAAAATAAGGGAAATTTCTGCCTTTTGGCCCCCAAATAATGGGAATTTCAGCTTTTTACCTCAAAATAAGGGAAATTTCTGCATTTTTGCAACAAAATATTAAAAATTTCTGCATTTTTGCCACAAAATATTAGGAATTTCTGCCTTTTTGCCCCAAAATATGGAAAATTTATGCCTTTTTTTCCCTGAAATAAGTGAAATTTCTGCAATTTTGCCCCAAAATAAGTAAAATTTCTGCAATTTTGCCCCAAAATAAGTGGAATTTCTGAGTTTTGCCCTAAAATAAGATGAATTTCTGCCTTTTTGCTCCAAAATAATGGGAATTTCTGCCTTTTTGCCCCAAAATAAGAAAAAATTTTTGCTTTTTTTCTCTGAAATAAGTGAAATTTCTGCAATTTTGCCCTAAAATAAAGGAAATTTCTGCAATTTTTTCCCATAATAAGAGAAATTTCTGGAATTTTGCCCCAAAATAAGGGGAATTTCTGTTTTTTGCCCCCAAATAAGGGAAATATCTGCAATTTTGCCCTAAAATAAGGGGAATTTCTTTTTTTTGCCTCTAAATAAGTGGAATTTCTGTTTTTTCCCGCAAAACAAAGGGAATTTCTGTCATTTTTGCCCCAAAATAAAAAAAATTTCTGACTTATTACCCTGAAATAAGTGAAATTTCTGCAATTTTGCCCTAATATAAGGGAAATTTCTGTTTTTTTGCTCCAAATAAGGGGAATTTCAGCCTTTTTACCTCAAAATAAGGGGAATTTCTGAATTTTGGCACAAAATATTAGGAATTTCTGCCTTTTTGCCCCAAAATAAGGAAAATTTCTGTTTTTTCCTTGAAATAAGTGAAATTTCTGAAAATTTGCCCCAAAAAAAGGGAAATTTCTGCATTTTGCCCCAAAATAAGGGGAATTTCAGCTTTTTACCTCAAAATAAGGAAAATTTCTGGTTTTTGCACCAAAATATGGAGTATTTCTGCCTTTTTGCCACAAAATAACGAAAATTTCTGCCTTTTTTCCCTGAAATAAGTGAAATTTCTGCAATTTTGCTCCAAAATAAGTGAAATTTCTGCAATTTTGCCACAAAATAAAGAAAATTTCTGGAATTTTGCCCCAAAATAAGTGGAATTTTTGAGTTTTGCCCCAAAATAAGGAGAATTTCTGCCTTTTTGCCCCACAATTAGGGGAATTTCTGCAATTTTGCTCCAAAATACGGGGAATTTCTGCCTTTTTGCCCCAAAATAAAAAAAAATTTTGCTTTTTTTCTCTGAAATAAGTGAAATTTCTGCAATTTTGCCCTAAAAAAGGGAAATTTCTGCAATTTTTCCCTATAATAAGGGAAATTTCTGCAATTTTGCCCTAAAATAAGGGGAATTTCTGCTTTTTTGCCTCTAAATAAGTAGAATTTCTGTCTTTTTCCCAAAAAAAGGGAATTTCTGTCATTTTTGCCCCAAAATAAGGAAAATTTTTGACTTATTACTCTGAAATAAGTGAAATTTCTGCAATTTTTTCCCAATATAAGGGAAATTTCTGCGTATTTGCCCCCAAATAAGGGGAATTTCAGCCTTTTTACCTCAAAATAAGAGGAATTTCCAAATTTTGGCACAAAATATTAGGAATTTCTGCCTTTTTGCCCCAAAATAAGGAAAATTTCTGCAATTTTGCCCAAAATAAGGGAAATTTCTGTAATTTTGCCCCAAAATAAGTGGAATTTCTGAGTTTTGCCCCAAAATAAGGAGAATTTCTGCCTTTTTGCGCAACAATTAGTGAAATATCTGCAATTTTGCCGTAAAATAAGGGAAATTTCTGCAATTTTTCCTCATAATAAGGGAAATTTCTGCAATTTTGCCCCAAAATAAGGGGAATTTCTGTTTTTTGCCCCACTCTTACGGAAATTTCTGCAATTTTGCCCCAAAATAAGGGGAATTTCTGACTTTTGCCCCAAAATATGAGGAATTTCTGCCTTTTTGTCCGAAAATAAGAAAAATGCATATCTTTTTTCCATAAAAAGGGAAATTTCTTCATTTTTGCTCCAAAATAAGGGGAACTTTTGCCTTTTTGCCTCTAAATAAGTGGAATTTCTGTTTTTTTCCCCCAAAACAAAAAGAATTTCTGTCTTTTTTGCCCCAAAATAAGGAAAATTTCTGACTTATTACCATGAAATAAGTGAAATTTCTGAAAATTTGCCCCAAAAATAAGGAAATTTCTGCCTTTTGCCCCAAAATAAGGGGAATTTCAGCATTTTACCTAAAAATAAGGGGTATTTCTGCATTTTTGCCACAAAATATTAGGAATTTCTGCCTTTTTGCCCCAAAATAAAAAAAATTTCTGCCTTTTTTCCCTGAAATAAGTGAAATTTCTGCAATTTTTGCCCCAAAATAAGTGAAATTTCTGCAATTTTGCCTCAAAATAAGGGAAATTTCTGCAATTTGCCCCAAAATAAGTGAAATTTCTGCAATTTTGCCCAAAAATAACGAAAATTTCTGGAATTTTGCTCCACAATTAGGGGAATTTCTGCAATTTTGCTCCAAAATACGGGGAATTTCTGCCTTTTTGCCCGAAATAAGGGGAATGCATAACTTTTTGCCATAAAAAAGGGAAATTTCTTCATTTTTTCCCCAAATTAAGGGAAATTTCAGACTTTTTGCCCTGAAATATGGGAAATTTCTGCAATTTTAGCCCAAAATAAGGTGAATTTCTGCCTTTTTGCCCCAAAATAATGGGAATTTCTGCATTTTTGCCCCAAAATAAGAAAAATTTTTGCCTTTTTTCTCTGAAATAAGTGAAATTTCTGCAATTTTGCCCTAAAATAAGAGAAATTTCTGCAATTTTTCCCCATAATAAGGGAAATTTCTGGAATTTTGACACAAAATAAGGGGAATTTCTGTTATTTTGCCCCCAAATAAGGGAAATTTCTGCAATTTTGCCCTAAAATAAGGGGAATTTCTGCTTTTTTGCCTCTAAATAAGTGGAATTTCTATCTTTTTCCCCCAAAACAAAAAGAATTTCTGTCATTTTTGCACCAAAATAAGAAAAATTTCTGACTTATTACCCTGAAATAGGTGAAATTTCTGCAATTTTGCCCCAATATAAGGGAAATTTCTGCCTTTTTGCTTCCAAATAAGGGGAATTTCAGCCTTTTTACCTCAAAATAAGGGGAATTTCTGAATTTTGGCAGAAAATATTAGGAATTTCTGCCTTTTTGCCCCAAAATAAGGAAAATTTCTGTTTTTTCCTTGAAATAAGTGAAATTTCTGAAAATTTGCCCCAAAAAAGGGAAATTTCTGCATTTTGCCCCAAAATAAGGGGAATTTCAGCTTTTTACCTCAAAATAAGGGAAATTTCTGGTTTTTGCACCAAAATATGGAGTATTTCTGCCTTTTTGCCACAAAATAAGAAAATTTCTGCCTTTTTTTTCTGAAATAAGTGAAATTTCTGCAATTTTGCCCCAAAATAAGTGAAATTTCTGCAATTTTGCCACAAAATAAGGAAAATTTCTGGAATTTTGCCCCAAAATAAGTGGAATTTTTGAGTTTTGCCCCAAAATAAAGAGAATTTCTGCCTTTTTGCCCCACAATTAGGGGAATTTCTGCAATTTTGCTCCAAAATATGGGGAATTTCTGCCTTTTTGCCCCAAAATAAAAAAGTTTTTGCTTTTTTTCTCTGAAATAACTGAAATTTCTGCAATTTTGCCCTAAAAAAAGGGAAATTTCTGCAATTTTTCCCTATAATAAGGGAAATTTCTGCAATTTTGCCCTAAAATAAAGGGAATTTCTGCTTTTTTGCCTCTAAATAAGTAGAATTTCTGTCTTTTTCCCCAAAAAAGGGAAATTCTGTCAGTTTTGCCCCAAAATAAGGAAAATTTCTGACTTATTACCCTCAAATAAGTGAAATTTCTGCAATTTTTTCCCAATATAAGGGAAATTTCTGTGTATTTGCCCCCAAATAAAAGGAATTTCAGCCTTTTTACCTCAAAATAAGAGCAATTTCCGAATTTTGGCACAAAATATTAGGAATTTCAGCCTTTTTGCCCCAAAATAAGGAAAATTTCTGCTTTTTTCCCTGAAACAAATGAAATTTCCTCAATTTTGCCCCAAAATAAGTAAAATTTCTGCAATTTTGCCCAAAATAATGGAAATTTCTGGAATTTTGCCCCAAAATAAGTGGAATTTCTGAGTTTTGCCCCAAAATAAAGAGAATTTCTGCTTTTTTGCGCCATAATTAGTGAAATTTCTGCAATTTTGCCGTAAAATAAGGGAAATTTCTGCAATTTTTCCTCATAATAAGGGAAATTTCAGCAATTTTGCCCCAAAATAAGGGGAATTTCTGTTTTTTGCCCCACAATTAGGGAAATTTCTGCAATTTTGCCCCAAAATAAGAGGAATTTCTGCCTTTTGCCACAAAATATGGGGAATTTCTGCCTTTTTGTCCGAAAATAAGAAAAATGCATACCTTTTTGCCATAAAAAGGGAAATTTCTTCATTTTTGCTCCAAAATAAGGGGAACTTTTGCCTTTTTGCCTCTAAATAAGTGGAATTTCTGTTTTTTTCGCCAAAAACAAAAAGAATTTCTGTCTTTTTTGCCCCAAAATAAGGAAAATTTCTGACTTATTACCATGAAATAAGTCAAATTTCTGAAAATTTGCCCCCAAAAAAAGAAAATTTCTGCCTTTTGCCCCAAAATAAGGGGAATTTCAGCATTTTACCTAAAAATAAGAGGAATTTCTGCATTTTTGCCACAAAATATTAGGAATTTCTGCCCTTTTGCCCCAAAATAAAAAAATTTCTGCCTTTTTTCCTTGAAATAAGTGAAATTTCTGCAATTTTGCCCCAAAATAAGTGAAATTTCTGCAATTTTGCCCCAAAATAAGGGAAATTTCTGCAATTTTGCCCCAAAATAAGTGAAATTTCTGCAATTTTGCCCCAAAATAAGTGAAATTTCTATAATGATGCCCCAAAATAAGTGAAATTTCTGCAATTTTGCCCCAAAATAACGAAAATTTCTGGAATTTTGCCCCACAATTAGGGGAATTTCTGCAATTTTGCTCTAAAATACGGGGAATTTCTGCCTTTTTGCCCGAAATAAGGGGAATGCATACCTTTTTGCCATAAAAAAGGGAAATTTCCTCATTTTTTCCCCAAATTAAGGTAAATTTCTGACTTTTTGCCCTGAAATATGTGAAATTGCTGGAATTTTGCCGTAAAATAAGGGAAATTTCTGCAATTTTTCCACATAAATAGGGAAATTTCTGCAATTTTGCTTCAAAATAAGGGGAATTTCTGTTTTTTGCCCCACAATTAGGTTAATTTCTGCAATTTTGCCTCAAAATAAGGGGAATTTCTGCCTTTTGCCCCAAAATATGGGGAATTTCTGACTTTTTGTCCGAAAATAAGAAGAATGCATACCTTTTTACCATAAAAAGGGGGAATTTCTTCATTTTTGCTCCAAAATTAGGGGAACTTTTGCCTTTTTGCCTCTAAATAAGTGGAATTTTTGTCTTTGTCCCCCAAAACAAAGGGAATTTCTGTCTTTTTTGCCCCAAAATAAGGAAAATTTCTGACTTATTACCCTGAAATAAGTGAAATTTCTGCAAATTTGCCCCAAAAATAAGGAAATTTCTGCCTTTTGCCCCAAAATAAGGGGAATTTCAGCATTTTATCTCAAAATAAAGAAAAGTTCTGATTTTTGCACCAAAATATGGAGAATTTCTGCCTTTTTGCCCCAAAATAAGGAAAATTTCTGCCTTTTTTCCCTGAAATAAGTATAATTTCTGCAATTTTGCCCGAAAATAAGTGAAATTTCTGGAATTTTGCCCCAAAATAAGAGAAATTTCTTTAATTTTGCCCCAAAATAAGTGGAATTTCTGAGTTTTGCCCATAAATAAGGAGAATTTCTTCCTTTTTGCCCCACAATTAGGGGAATTTCTGCAAATTTGCTCCAAAATACAGGGAATTTCTGCCTCTTTGCCCGAAAATAAGGGAAATGCATACATTTTTGCCATAAAAAAGGGAAATTTCCTCATTTTTGCCCCAAATTAAGAAAAAAGTTTTCCTTTTTGCCCTGAAATATATGAAATTTCTGCAATTTTAGCCGAAAATAAGGTGAATTTCTGCCTTTTTGCCCCAAAATAAGGGAAATTTCTGCCTTTTGCCCCAAATTATGGGGAATTTCTGCCTTTTTGTCCGAAAATAAGAAGAATGCATACCTTTTTGCCATAAGAAAGGGAAATTTCTTCATTTTTGCTCCAAAATAAGGGGAACTTTTGCCTTTTTGCCTCTAAATAAGTGGAATTTCTCTCTTTTTCCCCCCAAACAAAGGGAATTTCTGTCTTTTTTGCCCCAAAATAAGGAAAATTTCTGACTTATTACCCTGAAATAAGTGAAATTTCTGCAAATTTGTCCCAAAATAAGGGAAATTTCTGCCTTTTACCCCCAGATAATGGGAATTTCAGCTTTTTACCTCAAAATAAGGGAAATTTCTGCATTTTTGCAACAAAATATTAAAAATTTCTGCATTTTTGCAACAAAATATTAAAAATTTCTGCATTTTTGCCACAAAATATTAGGAATTTCTGCCTTTTTGCCCCAAAATATGGAAAATTTATGCCTTTTTTCCCTGAAATAAGTGAAATTTCTGCAATTTTGACCCAAAATACGTGAAATTTCTGCAATTTTGCCCCAAAATATGTGGAATTTCTGAGTTTTGCCCTAAAATAAGGTGAATTTCTGCCTTTTTGCTCCAAAATAATGGGAATTTCTGCCTTTTTGCCCCAAAATAAGAAAAATTTTTGCTTTTTTTTCTCTGAAATAAGTGAAATTTCTGGAATTTTGCCCCAAAATAAAGGGAATTTCTGTTTTTTGCCCTCAAATAAGGGAAATATTTGCAATTTTGCCCTAAAATAAAAGGAATTTCTGCTTTTTTGCCTCTAAATAAGTGGAATTTCTGTTTTTTCCCCCAAAACAAAGGGAATTTCTGTCATTTTTGCCCCAAAATAAAAAAAATTTCTGACTTATTACCCTGAAATAAGTGAAATTTCTGCAATTTTGCCCCAATATAAGGGAAATTTCTGCCTTTTTGCTACAAATAAAGGGAATTTCAGGTTTTTTACCTCAAAATAAGGGGAATTTCTGAATTTTGGCACAAAATATTAGGAATTTCTGCCTTTTTGCCCCAAAATAAGGAAAATTTCTGTTTTTTCCTTAAAATAAGTGAAATTTCTGAAAATTTGCCCCCAAAAAAGGGAAATTTCTGCATTTTGCCCCAAAATAAGGGGAATTTCAGCTTTTTACCTCAAAATAAGGGAAATTTCTCGTTTTTGCACCAAAATATGGAGTATTTCTGCCTTTTTGCCACAAAATAAGGAAAATTTCTGCCTTTTTTCACTGAAATAAGTGAAATTTCTGCAATTTTGCCCCAAAATAAGTGGAATTTCTGAGTTTTGCCCCAAAATAAGGAGAATTTCTTCCTTTTTGCCCCACAATTAGGGGAATTTCTGCAAATTTGCTCCAAAATACAGGGAATTTCTGCCTCTTTGCCCGAAAATAAGGGAAATGCATACATTTTTGCCATAAAAAGGGAAATTTCCTCATTTTTGCCCCAAATTAAGGGAAAAGTTTTCCTTTTTGCCCTGAAATATATGAAATTTCTGCAATTTTAGCCGAAAATAAGGTGAATTTCTGCCTTTTTGCCCCAAAATAAGGGAAATTTCTGCCTTTTGCCCCAAATTATGGGGAATTTCTGCCTTTTTGTCCGAAAATAAGAAGAATGCATACCTTTTTGCCATAAGAAAGGGAAATTTCTTCATTTTTGCTCCAAAATAAGGGGAACTTTTGCCTTTTTGCCTCTAAATAAGTGGAATTTCTCTCTTTTTCCCCCCAAACAAAGGGAATTTCTGTCTTTTTTGCCCCAAAATAAGGAAAATTTCTGACTTATTACCCTGAAATAAGTGAAATTTCTGCAAATTTGTCCCAAAATAAGGGAAATTTCTGCCTTTTACCCCCAGATAATGGGAATTTCAGCTTTTTACCTCAAAATAAGGGAAATTTCTGCATTTTTGCAACAAAATATTAAAAATTTCTGCATTTTTGCAACAAAATATTAAAAATTTCTGCATTTTTGCCACAAAATATTAGGAATTTCTGCCTTTTTGCCCCAAAATATGGAAAATTTATGCCTTTTTTCCCTGAAATAAGTGAAATTTCTGCAATTTTGACCCAAAATAAGTGAAATTTCTGCAATTTTGCCCCAAAATATGTGGAATTTCTGAGTTTTGCCCTAAAATAAGGTGAATTTCTGCCTTTTTGCTCCAAAATAATGGGAATTTCTGCCTTTTTGCCCCAAAATAAGAAAAATTTTTGCTTTTTTTCTCTGAAATAAGTGAAATTTCTGGAATTTTGCCCCAAAATAAAGGGAATTTCTGTTTTTTGCCCTCAAATAAGGGAAATATTTGCAATTTTGCCCTAAAATAAAAGGAATTTCTGCTTTTTTGCCTCTAAATAAGTGGAATTTCTGTTTTTTCCCCCAAAACAAAGGGAATTTCTGTCATTTTTGCTCCAAAATAAAAAAAATTTCTGACTTATTACCCTGAAATAAGTGAAATTTCTGCAATTTTGCCCCGATATAAGGGAAATTTCTGCCTTTTTGCTACAAATAAAGGGAATTTCAGGTTTTTTACCTCAAAATAAGGGGAATTTCTGAATTTTGGCACAAAATATTAGGAATTTCTGCCTTTTTGCCCCAAAATAAGGAAAATTTCTGTTTTTTCCTTGAAATAAGTGAAATTTCTGAAAATTTGCCCCCAAAAAAGGGAAATTTCTGCATTTTGCCCCAAAATAAGGGGAATTTCAGCTTATTACCTCAAAATAAGGGAAATTTCTCGTTTTTGCACCAAAATATGGAGTATTTCTGCCTTTTTGCCACAAAATAGGGAAAATTTCTGCCTTTTTTCCCTGAAATAAGTGAAATTTCTGCAATTTTGCCCCAAAATAAGTGAAATTTCTGCAATTTTGCCACAAAATAAAGAAAATTTCTGGAATTTTGCCCCAAAATAAGTGGAATTTTTGAGTTTTGCCCCAAAATAAGTAGAATTTCTGCCTTTTTGCCCCACAATTAGGGGAATTTCTGCAATTTTGCTCCAAAATACGGGGAATTTCTGCCTTTTTGCCCCAAAATAAAAAAAATTTTGCTTTTTTTCTCTGAAATAAGTGAAATTTCTGCAATTTTGCCCTAAAAAAAAGAAATTTCTGCAATTTTTCCCTATAATAAGGGAAATTTCTGCAATTTTGCCCTAAAATAAGGGGAATTTCTGCTTTTTTGCCTCTAAATAAGTAGAATTTCTTTTTCCCCCAAAAAAGGGAATTTCTGTCATTTTTGCCCCAAAATAAGGAAAAATTTTGACTTATTACTCTGAAATAAGTGAAATTTCTGCAATTTTTTCCCAATATAAGGGAAATTTCTGCGTATTTGCCCCCAAATAAGGGGAATTTCAGCCTTTTTACCTCAAAATAAGAGGAATTTCCGAATTTTGGCACAAAATATTAGGAATTTCTGCCTTTTTGCCCCAAAATAAGAAAAATTTCTGCAATTTTGCCCAAAATAAGGAAAATTTCTGGAATTTTGCCCCAAAATAAGTGGAATTTCTGAGTTTTGCGCCAAAATAAGGAGAATTTCTGCCTTTTTGCGCCACAATTAGTGAAATTTCTGCAATTTTGCCGTAAAATATGGGAAATTTCTGCAATTTTTCCTCATAATAAGGGAAATTTCTGCAATTTTGCCCCAAAATAAGGGGAATTTCTGTTTTTTGCCCCACAATTAGGGAAATTTCTGCAATTTTGCCCCAAAATAAGGGGACTTTCTGACTTTTGCCCCAAAATATGAGGAATTTCTGCCTTTTTGTCCGAAAATAAGAAAAATGCATACCTTTTTGCCATAAAAAGGGAAATTTCTTCATTTTTGCTCCAAAATAAGGGGAACTTTTGCCTTTTTGCCTCTAAATAAGTGGAATTTCTGTTTTTTTCCCCCAATACAAAAAGAATTTCTGTCTTTTTTGCCCCAAAATAAGGAAAATTTCTCACTTATTACAATGAAATAAGTGAAATTTCTTAAAATTTGCCCCAAAAATAAGGAAATTTCTGCCTTTTGCCTCAAAATAAGGGGAATTTCAGCATTTTACCTAAAAATAAGGGGAATTTCTGCATTTTTGCCACAAAATATTAGGAATTTCTGCCTTTTTGCCCCAAAATAAAAAAAATTTCTGCCTTTTTTCCCTGAGATAAGTTAAATTTCTGCAATTTTGCCCCAAAATAAGTGAAATTTCTGCAATTTTGCCCCAAAATAAGGGAAATTTCTGCAATTTGCACCAAAATAAGTGAAATTTCTGCAATTTTGCCCCAAAATAAGAGAAATTTCTGGAATTTTGTTCCAAAATAAGTGGAATTTCTGAGTTTTGCCCCAAAATAAGGAAAATTTCTGACTTTTTGCGCCACAATTAGTGAAATTTCTGCAATTTTGCCGTAAAATAAGGGAAATTACTGCAATTTTTTCTCATAATAAGGGAAATTTCTGCAATTTTGCCCCAAAATAAGGAGAATTTCTGTTTTTTTGCCCCACAATTAGGGAAATTTCTGCAATTTTGCCCAAAAATAAGGGAAATTTCTGCCTTTTGCCCCAAAATATGGGGAATTTCTGCCTTTTTGTCTTAAAATAAGAAAAATGCATACCTTTTTGCCATAAAAAGAGAAATTTCTTCATTTTTGCTCTAAAATAAGGGAACTTTTGCCTTCTTGCCTCTAAATAAGTGGAATTTCTGTCTTTTTCCCCCAAAACAAAGGGAATTTCTGTCTTTTTTGCCCCAAAATAAGGAAAATTTCTGACTTATAATCCTGAAATAAGTGAAATTTCTGCAAATTTGCCCCAAAATAAGAAAAATTTCTGCATTTTTGCCCCCAAATAAGGGGAATTTCAACCTTTTTATCTCAAAATAAGGGAAATTTCTGCATTTTTGCAACAAAATATTAGGAATTTCTGCATTTTTGCCACAAAATATTAGGAATTTCTGCCTTTTTGCCACAAAATAAAGAAAATTTCTGCCTTTTTTCCCGGAAATAAGTGAAATTTCTGCAAATTTGCCCCAAAAAAAGGGAAATTTCTGCCTTTTGCCCCAAAATAAGGGGAATTTCAGCATTTTACCTCAAAATAAGAAAAATTTCTGATTTTCACCTAAATATGGAGAATTTCTGCCTTTTTGCCACAAAATAAGGAAAATTTCTGCTTTTTTCCCTGAAAAAAGTGAAATTTCTGCAATTTTGCCCCAAAATAAGTGGAATTTCTTAGTTTTTCCCCAAAATAAAGAGAATTTCTGCCTTTTTGCCCCACAATTAGGGGAATTTCTGCAATTTTGCTCCAAAATACGGGGAATTTCTGCCTTTTTGCCCGAAATAAGGGGAATGCATACCTTTTTGCCATAAAAAAGGGAAATTTCTTCATTTTTGCCCCAAATTAAGGGAAATTTCTGACTTTTTGCCCTGAAATATGTGAAATTTCTGCAATTTTAGCCCAAAATAAGGTGAATTTCTGCCTTTTTGCCCCAAAATAATGGGAATTTCTGCCTTTTTGCCCCAAAATAAGAAAAATTTTTGCCTTTTTTCTCTGAAATAAGTGAAATTTCTGCAATTTTGCCCTAAAATAAGGGAAATTTCTGCAATTTTTCCCCATAATAAGGGAAATTTCTGGAATTTTGCCACAAAATAAGGGGAATTTCTGTTTTTCTGCCCCCAAATAAGGGAAATTTCTGCAATTTTGCTCTAAAATAAAGGGAATTTTTGCTTTTTGCCTCTAAATAAGTGGAATTTCTGTCTTTTTCCCCCAAAACAAAGGGAATTTCTGTCATTTTTGCCCCAAAATAAGGAAAATTTCTGACTTATTACCCTGAAATAAGTGAAATTTCTGCACTTTTTCCCCAATATAAGGGAAATTTCTGTCTTTTTGCCCCCAAATAAGGGGAATTTCAGCCTTTTTACCTCAAAATAAGGGGAATTTCTGAATTTTGGCACAAAATATTAGGAATTTCTGCCTTTTTGCCCCAAAATAAGGAAAATTTCTGATTTTTTTCCTGAAATAAGTGAAATTTCTGCAATTTTGCCCCGAAATAAGTAAAATTCCTCAATTTTGCCCCAAAATAAGGGAAATTTCTGAAATTTTGCTCCAAAATAAGTGGAATTTCTGAGTTTTGCCCCAAAATAAGGAGAATTTCTGCCTTTTTGCGCCACAATTAGTGAAATTTCTGCAATTTTGCCGTAAAATAAGGGAAATTTCTGCAATTTTTCCTCGTAATAATGTAAATTTCTGCAATTTTGCCCCAAAATAAAAAGAATTTCTGTTTCTTGCCCCACAATTAGGGAAATTTCTGCAATTTTGCCCAAAAATAAGGGAAATTTCTGCCGTTTGCCACAAAATATGGGGAATTTCTGCCTTTTTGTCTGAAAATAAAAAGAATGCATACCTTTTTGCCATAAAAAAGGGAAATTTCTTCATTTTTGCTCCAAAATAAGGGGAACTTTTGCCATTTTGCCTCTAAATAAGAGGAATTTCTGTCTTTTTCCCCCAAAACAAAGGGAATTTCTGTCTTTTTTGCCCCAAAATAAGGAAAATTTCTGACTTATAACCCTGAAATAAGTGAAATTTCTGCAAATTTGCCCCAAAATAAGAAAAATTTCTGCCTTTTTGCCCCTAAATAAGTGGAATTTCAGCCTTTTTATCTCAAAATAAGAGAAATTTCTGCATTTTTGCAACAAAATATTAAGAATTTCTGCATTTTTGCCACAAAATATTAGGAATTTCTGCCTTTTCGCCACAAAAGAAGGAAAATTTCTGCCTTTTTTCCCGGAAATAAGTGAAATTTCTGCAAATTTGCCCCAAAAAAAGGGAAATTTCTGCCTTTTGCCCCAAAATAAGGGGAATTTCAGCATTTTACCTCAGAATAAGGGAAATTTCTGATTTTTGCACCAAAATATAGAGAATTTCTGCCTTTTTGCCCCAAAATAAGAAAAATTTCTGCATTTTTACCCTGAAATAAGTGAAATTTCTGCAATTTTGCCCCAAAATAAGTGAAATTTCTGCAATTTTGCCCCAAAATAAAGAAAATTTCTGGAATTTTGCCCCTCAATTAGGGGAATTTCTGCAATTTTGCTCCAAAATACGGGGAATTTCTGCCTTTTATCCCGAAATAAAAGGAATGCATATCTTTTTGCCATAAAAAAGGGAAATTTCTTCATTTTTGCCCCAAATTAAGGGAAATTTCTGACTTTTTGCCCTGAAATATGTGAAGTTTCTGCAATTTTAGCCCAAAATAAGGTGAATTTCTGCTTTTTTGCCCCAAAATAATGGGAATTTCTGCAAATTTGCCCCAAAATAAGAAAAATTTTTGCCTTTTTTCTCCGAAATAAGTGAAATTTCTGCAATTTTGCCCTAAAATAAGGGAAATTTCTGCAATTTTTCCCCATAATAAGGGAAATTTCTGGAATTTTGCCACAAACTAAAGGGAATTTCTGTTTTTTTGCCCCCAAATAAGGGAAATTTCTGCAATTTTGCCCTAAAATAAGGGGAATTTCTGCTTTTTTGCCTCTAAATAAGTGGAATTTCTGTCTTTTTCCCCAAAAACAAAGGGAATTTCTGTCATTTTTGCCCCAAAATAAAAAAAATTTCTGACTTATTACTCTGAAATAAGTGAAATTTCTGCACTTTTTCCCCAATATAAGGAAAATTTCTGCCTTTTTGCAGCCAAATAAGGGGAATTTCAGCCTTTTTTCCTCAAAATAAGGGGAATTTCTGAATTTTGGCACAAAATATTAGGAATTTCTGCCTTTTTGCCCCAAAATAAGGAAAATTTCTGCTTTTTTCCCTGAAATAAGTGAAATTTCTGCAATTTTGCCCCGAAATAAGTAAAATTTCTGCAATTTTGCCCCAAAATAAGGGCAATTTCTGGAATTTTTCCTTAAATTAAGTGGAATTTCTGAGTTTTGCCCCAAAATAAGGAGAATTTCTGCCTTTTTGCGCCACAATTAGTGAAATTTCTGCAAGTTTGCCGTAAAATAAGGGAAATTTCTGCAATTTTTCCTCATAATAAGGGAGATTTCTGCCTTTTGCCCCAAAATATGGGGAATTTCTGCCTTTTTGTCTAAAAATAAGAAGAATGCATACCTTTTTGCCATAAAAAAGGGAAATTTCTTCATTTTTGCTCCAAAATAAGGGGAACTTTTGCCTTTTTGCCTCTAAATAAGTGGAATTTCTGTCTTTTTCCCCCAAAACAAAGGGAATTTCAGTCTTTTTTGCCCCAAAAATAAGGAAAATTTCTGACTTATAACCCTGAAATAAGTGAAATTTCTGCAAATTTGCCGCAAAATAAAAAAATTTCTGCATTTTTGCCCCCAAATAAGGGCAATTTCAGCCTTTTTATTTCAAAATAAGGGAAATTTCTGCATTTTTGCAACAAAATATTAGGAATTTCTGCATTTTTGCCACAAAATATTAGGAATTTCTGCCTTTTTGCCCCAAAATAAGGAAAATTTCTGCCTTTTTTTTCGGAAATAAGTGAAATTTCTGCAAATTTGCCCCAAAAAAGGGAAATTTCTGCCTTTTGCCCCAAAATAAAAGGAATTTCAGCATTTTACCTCAAAATAAGGGAAATTTTTAATTTTTGCAACAAAATATGGAGAATTTCTGCCTTTTTGCCCCAAAATAAGGAAAATTTCTGCCTATTTTCCCTGAAATAAGTGAAATTTCTGCAATTTTGCCCCAAAATAAGTGAAATTTCTGCAATTTTGCCCCAAAATAAGGAAAATTTCTGGAATTTTGCCACACAATTAGGGGAATTTCTGCAATTTTGCTCCAAAATACGGGGAATTTCTGCCTTTTTGCCCAAAATAAGGGGAATGCATACCTTTTTGCCATAAAAAAGGAAAATTTCTTCATTTTTGCCCCAAATTAGGGGAAATTTCTGAATTTTTGCCCTGAAATATGTAAAATTTCTGCAATTTAAGCCCAAAATAAGGTGAATTTCTGCCTTTTTGTCCCAAAATAATGGGAATTTCTGCCTTTTTTGCCCCAAAATAAGAAAAATTTTTGCCTTTTTTCTCTGAAATAAGTGAAATTTCTGCAATTTTGCCCTAAAATATAGGAAATTTCTGCCTTTTGCCCCAAAATATGGGGAATTTCTGCTTTTTTGTCTGAAAATAAGAAGAATGCATACCTTTTTGCCATAAAAAAGGGAAATTTCTTCATTTTTGCTCCAAAATAAGGGGAACTTTTGCCTTTTTGCCTCTAAATAAGTGGAATTTCTGTCTTTTTCCCCCAAAACAAAGGAATTTCTGTCTTTTTTGCTCCAAAATAAGGAAAATTTCTGACTTATAACCCTGAAATAAGTGAAATTTCTGCAAATTAGCCCCAAAATAAAAAAAATTTCTGCCTTTTTGCCCCCAAATAAGTGGAATTTCAGCCTTTTTATCTCAAAATAAGGGAAATTTCTGCATTTTTGCAACAAAATATTAAGAATTTCTGCATTTTTGCCACAAAATACTAGGAATTTCTTTATTTTTGCCCCAAAATTAGAAAAATTTCTGCCTTTTTTCTCGGAAATAAGTGAAATTTCTGCAAATTTGCCCCAAAAAAGGGAAATTTCTGCCTTTTGCCCCATAATAAGGGGAATTTCAGCATTTTACCTCAAAATATGGGAAATTTCTGATTTTTGCACCAAAATATGGAGAATTTCTGCCTTTTGCCCCAAAATAAGGAAAATTTCTGCCTATTTTCCCTGAAATAAGTGAAATTTCTGCAATTTTGCCCCAAAATAAGTGAAATTTCTGCAATTTTGCCCCAAAATATGGAAAATTTCTGGAATTTTGCCCCACTATTAGGGGAATTTCTGCAATTTTGCTCCAAAATACGGGGAATTTCTGCCTTTTTGCCCAAAATAAATGGGAATGCATACCTTTTTGCCATAAAAAAAAGAAATTTCTTCATTTTTTCCCCAAATTAAGGGAAATTTCTGACTTTTTGCCCTGAAATATGTGAAATTTCTGCAATTTTAGCCCAAAATAAGGTGAATTTCTGCCTTTTTGCCCCAAAATAATGGGAATTTCTGCCTTTTTGCCCCAAAATAAGAAAAATTTTTGCCTCTGTTCTCAGCAATAAGTGAAATTTCTGCAATTTTGCCCTAAAATAAGGGAAATTTCTGCAATTTTTCCCCATAATAAGGGAAATTTCTGGAATTTTGCCACAAAATAAGGGGAATTTCTGTTTTTTTGCCCCCTAATAAGGGAAATTTCTGCAATTTTGCCCTAAAATAAGGGGAATTTTTGCTTTTTGCCTCTAAATAAGTGGAATTTCTGTCTTTTTCCCCCAAAACAAAGAGAATTTCTGTCATTTTTGCCCCAAAATAAGGAAAATTTCTGACTTATTACCCTGAAATAAGTGAAATTTCTGCACTTTTTCCCCAATATAAGGGAAATTTCTGTCTTTTTGCCCCCAAATAAGGGGAATTTCAGCCTTTTTACCTCAAAATAAGGGGAATTTCTGAATTTTGGCACAAAATATTAGGAATTTCTGCCTTTTTGCCCCAAAAAAAGGAAAATTTCTGCTTTTTTCCCTGAAATAAGTGAAATTTCTGCAATTTTGCCCCAAAATAAGTAAAATTTCTGCAATTTTGCCCCAAAATAAGGGAAATTTCTGGAATTTTGCCCCAAAATAAGTGGAATTTCTGAGTTTTGCCCCAAAATAAGGAGAATTTCTGCCTTTTTGCGCCACAATTAGTGAAATTTCTGCAATTTTGCCGTAAAATAAGGGAAATTTCTGCAATTTTTCTTCATAATAAGGGAAATTTCTGCAATTTTGCCCCAAAATAAGGGGAATTTCTGTTTTTTGCCCCACAATTAGGGAAATTTCTGCAATTTTGCCCAAAAATAAGGGAAATTTCTGCCGTGTGCCCCAAAATATGGGGAATTTCTGCCTTTTTGTCTGAAAATAAGAAGAATGCATACCTTTTTGCCATAAAATGGAAATTTCTTCATTTTTGCTCCAAAATAAGGGGAACTTTTGCCTTTTTGCCTCTAAATAAGTGGAATTTCTGTTCTTTTCCCCCAAAACAAAGGCAATTTCTGTCTTTTTTGCCCTAAAATAAGGAACATTTCTGACTTATAACCCTGAAATAAGTGAAATTTCTGCAAATTTGCCCCAAAATAAGAAATATTTCTGCCTTTTTGCCCCTAAATAAAGGGAATTTCAGCCTTTTTATCTCAAAATAAGGGAAATTTCTGCATTTTTGCAACAAAATATTAGGAATTTCTGCATTTTTGCCACAAAATATTTGGAATTCCTGCCTTTTTGCCCCAAAATAAGAAAAATTTCTGCCTTTTTTCCCGGAAATAAGTGAAATTTCTGCAATTTTGCCCCAATATAAATGAAATTTCTGCAATTTTGTCCCAAAATAAGGAAAATTTCTGGAATTTTGCCCCACAATTAGGGGAATTTCTGCAATTTTGCTCCAAAATACGGGGAATTTCTGCCTTTTTGCCCAAAATAAGGGGAATGCATACCTTTGTGCCATAAAAAAAGGGAAATTTCTTCATTTTTGCCCCAAATTAAGGGAAATTTTTAATTTTTTCCCCTGAAATATGTGAAATTTCTGCAATTTTAGCCCAAAATAAGGTGAATTTCTGCCTTTTTGCCCCAAAATAATGGGAATTTCTGCCTTTTTGCCCCAAAATAAGAAAAATTTTTGCCTTTTTTTCTCTGAAATAAGTGAAATTTCTGCAATTTTGCCGTAAAATAAGGGAAATTTCTGCAATTTTTCCTCGTAATAAGGGAAATTTCTGCAATTTTGCCCCAAAATAAGAAGAATTTCTGTTTTTTGCCCCACAATTAGGGAAATTTCTGCAATTTTGCCCAAAAATAAGGGAAATTTCTGCCGTTTGCCACAAAATATGGGGAATTTCTGCCTTTTTGTCTGAAAATAAAAAGAATGCATACCTTTTTGCCATAAAAAAGGGAAATTTCTTCATTTTTGCTCCAAAATAAGGGGAACTTTTGCCATTTTGCCTCTAAATAAGAGGAATTTCTGTCTTTTTCCCCCAAAACAAAGGGAATTTCTGTCTTTTTTGCCCCAAAATAAGGAAAATTTCTGACTTATAACCCTGAAATAAGTGAAATTTCTGCAAATTTGCCCTAAAATAAGAAAAATTTCTGCCTTTTTGCCCCTAAATAAGTGGAATTTCAGCCTTTTTATCTCAAAATAAGAGAAATTTCTGCATTTTTGCAACAAAATATTAGGAATTTCTGCATTTTTGCCACAAAATATTAGGAATTTCTGCCTTTTCGCCACAAAAGAAGGAAAATTTCTGCCTTTTTTCCCGGAAATAAGTGAAATTTCTGCAAATTTGCCCCAAAAAAAGGGAAATTTCTGCCTTTTGCCCCAAAATAAGGGGAATTTCAGCATTTTACCTCAAAATAAGGGAAATTTCTGATTTTTGCACCAAAATATAGAGAATTTCTGCCTTTTTGCCCCAAAATAAGAAAAATTTCTGCATTTTTTCCCTGAAATAAGTGAAATTTCTGCAATTTTGCCCCAAAATAAGTGAAATTTCTGCAATTTTGCCCCAAAATAAAGAAATTTTCTGGAATTTTGCCCCACAATTAGGGGAATTTCTGCAATTTTGCTCCAAAATACGGGGAATTTCTGCCTTTTATCCCGAAATAAAGGGAATGCATACCTTTTTGCCATAAAAAAGGGAAATTTCTTCATTTTTGCCCCAAATTAAGGGAAATTTCTGACTTTTTGCCCTGAAATATGTGAAGTTTCTGCAATTTTAGCCCAAAATAAGGTGAATTTCTGCTTTTTTGCCCCAAAATAATGGGAATTTCTGCAAATTTGCTCCAAAATAAGAAAAATTTTTGCCTTTTTTCTCCGAAATAAGTGAAATTTCTGCAATTTTGCCATAAAAAAGGGAAATTTCTGCAATTTTTCCCCATAATAATGGAAATTTCTGGAATTTTGCCACAAACTAAGGGGAATTTCTGTTTTTTTGCCCCCAAATAAGGGAAATTTCTGCAATTTTGCCCTAAAATAAGGGGAATTTCTGCTTTTTTGCCTCTAAATAAGTGGAATTTCTGTCTTTTTCCCCCAAAACAAAGGGAATTTCTGTCATTTTTGCCCCAAAATAAAAAAAATTTCTGACTTATTACTCTGAAATAAGTGAAATTTCTGCAATTTTTCCCCAATATAAGGAAAATTTCTGCCTTTTTGCAGCCAAATAAGGGGAATTTCAGTCTTTTTTCCTCAAAATAAGGGGAATTTCTGAATTTTGGCACAAAATATTAGGAATTTCTGCCTTTTTGCCCCAAAATAAGGAAAATTTCTGCTTTTTTCCCTGAAATAAGTGAAATTTCTGCAATTTTGCCCCGAAATAAGTAAAATTTCTGCAATTTTGCCCCAAAATAAGGGCAATTTCTGGAATTTTTCCCCAAATTAAGTGGAATTTCTGAGTTTTGCCCCAAAATAAGGAGAATTTCTGCCTTTTTGCGCCACAATTAGTGAAATTTCTGCAATTTTGCCGTAAAATAAGGGAAATTTCTGCAATTTTTCCTCATAATAAGGGAAATTTCTGCCTTTTGCCCCAAAATATGGGGAATTTCTGCCTTTTTGTCTAAAAATAAGAAGAATGCATACCTTTTTGCCATAAAAAAGGGAAATTTTTTCATTTTTGCTCCAAAATAAGGGGAACTTTTGCCTTTTTGCCTCTAAATAAGTGGAATTTCTGTTCTTTTCCCCCAAAACAAAGGCAATTTCTGTCTTTTTTGCCCTAAAATAAGGAACATTTCTGACTTATAACCCTGAAATAAGTGAAATTTCTGCAAATTTGCCCCAAAATAAGAAATATTTCTGCCTTTTTGCCCCTAAATAAAGGGAATTTCAGCCTTTTTATCTCAAAATAAGGGAAATTTCTGCATTTTTGCAACAAAATATTAGGAATTTCTGCATTTTTGCCACAAAATATTTGGAATTCCTGCCTTTTTGCCCCAAAATAAGAAAAATTTCTGCCTTTTTTCCCGGAAATAAGTGAAATTTCTGCAATTTTGCCCCAATATAAATGAAATTTCTGCAATTTTGTCCCAAAATAAGGAAAATTTCTGGAATTTTGCCCCACAATTAGGGGAATTTCTGCAATTTTGCTCCAAAATACGGGGAATTTCTGCCTTTTTGCCCAAAATAAGGGGAATGCATACCTTTGTGCCATAAAAAAAGGGAAATTTCTTCATTTTTGCCCCAAATTAAGGGAAATTTTTAATTTTTTCCCCTGAAATATGTGAAATTTCTGCAATTTTAGCCCAAAATAAGGTGAATTTCTGCCTTTTTGCCCCAAAATAATGGGAATTTCTGCCTTTTTGCCCCAAAATAAGAAAAATTTTTGCCTTTTTTCTCTGAAATAAGTGAAATTTCTGCAATTTTGCCGTAAAATAAGGGAAATTTCTGCAATTTTTCCTCGTAATAAGGGAAATTTCTGCAATTTTGCCCCAAAATAAGAAGAATTTCTGTTTTTTGCCCCACAATTAGGGAAATTTCTGCAATTTTGCCCAAAAATAAGGGAAATTTCTGCCGTTTGCCACAAAATATGGGGAATTTCTGCCTTTTTGTCTGAAAATAAAAAGAATGCATACCTTTTTGCCATAAAAAAGGGAAATTTCTTCATTTTTGCTCCAAAATAAGGGGAACTTTTGCCATTTTGCCTCTAAATAAGAGGAATTTCTGTCTTTTTCCCCCAAAACAAAGGGAATTTCTGTCTTTTTTGCCCCAAAATAAGGAAAATTTCTGACTTATAACCCTGAAATAAGTGAAATTTCTGCAAATTTGCCCTAAAATAAGAAAAATTTCTGCCTTTTTGCCCCTAAATAAGTGGAATTTCAGCCTTTTTATCTCAAAATAAGAGAAATTTCTGCATTTTTGCAACAAAATATTAGGAATTTCTGCATTTTTGCCACAAAATATTAGGAATTTCTGCCTTTTCGCCACAAAAGAAGGAAAATTTCTGCCTTTTTTCCCGGAAATAAGTGAAATTTCTGCAAATTTGCCCCAAAAAAAGGGAAATTTCTGCCTTTTGCCCCAAAATAAGGGGAATTTCAGCATTTTACCTCAAAATAAGGGAAATTTCTGATTTTTGCACCAAAATATAGAGAATTTCTGCCTTTTTGCCCCAAAATAAGAAAAATTTCTGCATTTTTTCCCTGAAATAAGTGAAATTTCTGCAATTTTGCCCCAAAATAAGTGAAATTTCTGCAATTTTGCCCCAAAATAAAGAAATTTTCTGGAATTTTGCCCCACAATTAGGGGAATTTCTGCAATTTTGCTCCAAAATATGGGGAATTTCTGCCTTTTATCCCGAAATAAAGGGAATGCATACCTTTTTGACATAAAAAAGGGAAATTTCTTCATTTTTGCCCCAAATTAAGGGAAATTTCTGACTTTTTGCCCTGAAATATGTGAAGTTTCTGCAATTTTAGCCCAAAATAAGGTGAATTTCTGCTTTTTTGCCCCAAAATAATGGGAATTTCTGCAAATTTGCTCCAAAATAAGAAAAATTTTTGCCTTTTTTCTCCGAAATAAGTGAAATTTCTGCAATTTTGCCATAAAATAAGGGAAATTTCTGCAATTTTTCCCCATAATAAGGGAAATTTCTGGAATTTTGCCACAAACTAAGGGGAATTTCTGTTTTTTTGCCCCCAAATAAGGGAAATTTCTGCAATTTTGCCCTAAAATAAGGGGAATTTCTGCTTTTTTGCCTCTAAATAAGTGGAATTTCTGTCTTTTTCCCCCAAAACAAAGGGAATTTCTGTCATTTTTGCCCCAAAATAAAAAAAATTTCTGACTTATTACTCTGAAATAAGTGAAATTTCTGCAATTTTGCCCCAATATAAGGAAAATTTCTGCCTTTTTGCAGCCAAATAAGGGGAATTTCAGTCTTTTTTCCTCAAAATAAGGGGAATTTCTGAATTTTGGCACAAAATATTAGGAATTTCTGCCTTTTTGCCCCAAAATAAGGAAAATTTCTTTTTTCCCTGAAATAAGTGAAATTTCTGCAATTTTGCCCCGAAATAAGTAAAATTTCTGCAATTTTGCCCCAAAATAAGGGCAATTTCTGGAATTTTTCCCCAAATTAAGTGGAATTTCTGAGTTTTGCCCCAAAATAAGGAGAATTTCTGCCTTTTTGCGCCACAATTAGTGAAATTTCTGCAATTTTGCCGTAAAATAAGGGAAATTTCTGCAATTTTTCCTCATAATAAGGGAAATTTCTGCAATTTTGCCCCAAAATATGGGGAATTTCTGCCTTTTTGTCTAAAAATAAGAAGAATGCATACCTTTTTGCCATAAAAAAGGGAAATTTCTTCATTTTTGCTCCAAAATAAGGGGAACTTTTGCCTTTTTGCCTTGAAATAAGTGGAATTTCTGTCTTTTTCCCCCAAAACAAAGGGAATTTCAGTCTTTTTTGCCCCAAAATAAGGAAAATTTCTGACTTATAACCCTGAAATAAGTGAAATTTCTGCAAATTTGCCACAAAATAAAAAAAATTTCTGCATTTTTGCCCCCAAATAAGGGCAATTTCAGCCTTTTTATTTCAAAATAAGGGAAATTTCTGCATTTTTGCAACAAAATATTAGGAATTTCTGCATTTTTGCCACAAAATATTAGGAATTTCTGCCTTTTTGCCCCAAAATAAGGAAAATTTCTGCCTTTTTTTTCGGAAATAAGTGAAATTTCTGCAAATTTGCCCCAGAAAAGGGAAATTTCTGCCTTTTGCCCCAAAATAAAAGGAATTTCAGCATTTTACCTCAAAATAAGGGAAATTTTTAATTTTTGCAACAAAATATGGAGAATTTCTGCATTTTTGCCCCAAAATAAGGAAAATTTCTGCCTATTTTCCCTGAAATAAGTGAAATTTCTGCAATTTTGCCCCAAAATAAGTGAAATTTCTGCAATTTTGCCCCAAAATAAGGAAAATTTCTGGAATTTTGCCACACAATAAGGGGAATTTCTGCAATTTTGCTCCAAAATACGGGGAATTTCTGCCTTTTTGCCCAAAATAAGGGGAATGCATACCTTTTTGCCATAAAAAAGGAAAATTTCTTCATTTTTGCCCCAAATTAGGGGAAATTTTTGACTTTTTGCCCTGAAATATGTGAAATTTCTGCAATTTAAGCCCAAAATAAGGTGAATTTCTGCCTTTTTGTCCCAAAATAATGGGAATTTCTGCCTTTTTGCCCCAAAATAAGAAAAATTTTTGCCTTTTTTCTCTGAAATAAGTGAAATTTCTGCAATTTTGCCCTAAAATAAGGGAAATTTCTGCCTTTTGCCCCAAAATATGGGGAATTTCTGCTTTTTTGTCTGAAAATAAGAAGAATGCATACCTTTTTGCCATAAAAAAGGGAAATTTCTTCATTTTTGCTCCAAAATAAGGGGAACTTTTGCCTTTTTGCCTCTAAATAAGTGGAATTTCTGTCTTTTTCCCCCAAAACAAAGGGAATTTCTGTCTTTTTTGCTCCAAAATAAGGAAAATTTCTGACTTATAACCCTGAAATAAGTGAAATTTCTGCAAATTAGCCCCAAAATAAGAAAAATTTCTGCCTTTTTGCCCCCAAATAAGTGGAATTTCAGCCTTTTTATCTCAAAATAAGGGAAATTTCTGCATTTTTGCAACAAAATATTAGGAATTTCTGCATTTTTGCCACAAAATATTAGGAATTTCTGTCTTTTTGCCCCAAAATAAGGAAAATTTCTGCCTTTTTTTTCGGAAATAAGTGAAATTTCTGCAATTTTGCCCCAAAATAAGTGAAATTTCTGCAATTTTGCCCCAAAATAAGGAAAATTTCTGGAATTTTGCCCCACAATTAGGGGAATTTCTGCAATTTTGCTCCAAAATACGGGGAATTTCTGCCTTTTTGCCCAAAATAAATGGGAATGCATACCTTTTTGCCATAAAAAAAAGAAATTTCTTCATTTTTTCCCCAAATTAAGGGAAATTTCTGACTTTTTGCCCTGAAATATGTGAAATTTCTGCAATTTTAGCCCAAAATAAGGTGAATTTCTGCCTTTTTGCCCCAAAATAATGGGAATTTCTGCCTTTTTGCCCCAAAATAAGAAAAATTTTTGCCTCTGTTCTCAGCAATAAGTGAAATTTCTGCAATTTTGCCCTAAAATAAGGGAAATTTCTGCAATTTTTCCCCATAATAAGGGAAATTTCTGGAATTTTGCCACAAAATAAGGGGAATTTCTGTTTTTTTGCCCCCTAATAAGGGAAATTTCTGCAATTTTGCCCTAAAATAAGGGGAATTTTTGCTTTTTGCCTCTAAATAAGTGGAATTTCTGTATTTTTCCCACAAAACAAAGAGAATTTCTGTCATTTTTGCCCCAAAATAAGGAAAATTTCTGACTTATTACCCTGAAATAAGTGAAATTTCTGCACTTTTTCCCCAATATAAGGGAAATTTCTGTCTTTTTGCCCCCAAATAAGGGGAATTTCAGCCTTTTTACCTCAAAATAAGGGGAATTTCTGAATTTTGGCACAAAATATTAGGAATTTCTGCCTTTTTACACCCAAAAAAGGAAAATTTCTGCTTTTTTCCCTGAAATAAGTGAAATTTCTGCAATTTTGCCCCAAAATAAGTAAAATTTCTGCAATTTTGCCCCAAAATAAGGGAAATTTCTGGAATTTTGCCCCAAAATAAGTGGAATTTCTGAGTTTTGCCCCAAAATAAGGAGAATTTCTGCCTTTTTGCGCCACAATTAGTGAAATTTCTGCAATTTTGCCGTAAAATAAGGGAAATTTCTGCAATTTTTCTTCATAATAAGGGAAATTTCTGCAATTTTGCCCCAAAATAAGGGGAATTTCTGTTTTTTGCCCCACAATTAGGGAAATTTCTGCAATTTTGCCCAAAAATAAGGGAAATTTCTGCCGTGTGCCCCAAAATATGGGGAATTTCTGCCTTTTTGTCTGAAAATAAGAAGAATGCATACCTTTTTGCCATAAAATGGAAATTTCTTCATTTTTGCTCCAAAATAAGGGGAACTTTTGCCTTTTTGCCTCTAAATAAGTGGAATTTCTGTTCTTTTCCCCCAAAACAAAGGCAATTTCTGTCTTTTTTGCCCTAAAATAAGGAACATTTCTGACTTATAACCCTGAAATAAGTGAAATTTCTGCAAATTTGCCCCAAAATAAGAAATATTTCTGCCTTTTTGCCCCTAAATAAAGGGAATTTCAGCCTTTTTATCTCAAAATAAGGGAAATTTCTGCATTTTTGCAACAAAATATTAGGAATTTCTGCATTTTTGCCACAAAATATTTGGAATTCCTGCCTTTTTGCCCCAAAATAAGAAAAATTTCTGCCTTTTTTCCCGGAAATAAGTGAAATTTCTGCAATTTTGCCCCAATATAAATGAAATTTCTGCAATTTTGTCCCAAAATAAGGAAAATTTCTGGAATTTTGCCCCACAATTAGGGGAATTTCTGCAATTTTGCTCCAAAATACGGGGAATTTCTGCCTTTTTGCCCAAAATAAGGGGAATGCATACCTTTGTGCCATAAAAAAAGGGAAATTTCTTAATTTTTGCCCCAAATTAAGGGAAATTTTCAATTTTTTCCCCTGAAATATGTGAAATTTCTGCAATTTTAGCCCAAAATAAGGTGAATTTCTGCCTTTTTGCCCCAAAATAATGGGAATTTCTGCCTTTTTGCCCCAAAATAAGAAAAATTTTTGCCTTTTTTCTCTGAAATAAGTGAAATTTCTGCAATTTTGCCGTAAAATAAGGGAAATTTCTGCAATTTTTCCTCGTAATAAGGGAAATTTCTGCAATTTTGCCCCAAAATAAGAAGAATTTCTGTTTTTTGCCCCACAATTAGGGAAATTTCTGCAATTTTGCCCAAAAATAAGGGAAATTTCTGCCGTTTGCCACAAAATATGGGGAATTTCTGCCTTTTTGTCTGAAAATAAAAAGAATGCATACCTTTTTGCCATAAAAAAGGGAAATTTCTTCATTTTTGCTCCAAAATAAGGGGAACTTTTGCCATTTTGCCTCTAAATAAGAGGAATTTCTGTCTTTTTCCCCCAAAACAAAGGGAATTTCTGTCTTTTTTGCCCCAAAATAAGGAAAATTTCTGACTTATAACCCTGAAATAAGTGAAATTTCTGCAAATTTGCCCTAAAATAAGAAAAATTTCTGCCTTTTTGCCCCTAAATAAGTGGAATTTCAGCCTTTTTATCTCAAAATAAGAGAAATTTCTGCATTTTTGCAACAAAATATTAGGAATTTCTGCATTTTTGCCACAAAATATTAGGAATTTCTGCCTTTTCGCCACAAAAGAAGGAAAATTTCTGCCTTTTTTCCCGGAAATAAGTGAAATTTCTGCAAATTTGCCCCAAAAAAAGGGAAATTTCTGCCTTTTGCCCCAAAATAAGGGGAATTTCAGCATTTTACCTCAAAATAAGGGAAATTTCTGATTTTTGCACCAAAATATAGAGAATTTCTGCCTTTTTGCCCCAAAATAAGAAAAATTTCTGCATTTTTTCCCTGAAATAAGTGAAATTTCTGCAATTTTGCCCCAAAATAAGTGAAATTTCTGCAATTTTGCCCCAAAATAAAGAAATTTTCTGGAATTTTGCCCCACAATTAGGGGAATTTCTGCAATTTTGCTCCAAAATACGGGGAATTTCTGCCTTTTATCCCGAAATAAAGGGAATGCATACCTTTTTGCCATAAAAAAGGGAAATTTCTTCATTTTTGCCCCAAATTAAGGGAAATTTCTGACTTTTTGCCTTGAAATATGTGAAGTTTCTGCAATTTTAGCCCAAAATAAGGTGAATTTCTGCTTTTTTGCCCCAAAATAATGGGAATTTCTGCAAATTTGCTCCAAAATAAGAAAAATTTTTGCCTTTTTTCTCCGAAATAAGTGAAATTTCTGCAATTTTGCCATAAAATAAGGGAAATTTCTGCAATTTTTCCCCATAATAAGGGAAATTTCTGGAATTTTGCCACAAACTAAGGGGAATTTCTGTTTTTTTGCCCCCAAATAAGGGAAATTTCTGCAATTTTGCCCTAAAATAAGGGGAATTTCTGCTTTTTTGCCTCTAAATAAGTGGAATTTCTGTCTTTTTCCCCCAAAACAAAGGGAATTTCTGTCATTTTTGCCCCAAAATAAAAAAAATTTCTGACTTATTACTCTGAAATAAGTGAAATTTCTGCAATTTTGCCCCAATATAAGGAAAATTTCTGCCTTTTTGCAGCCAAATAAGGGGAATTTCAGTCTTTTTTCCTCAAAATAAGGGGAATTTCTGAATTTTGGCACAAAATATTAGGAATTTCTGCCTTTTTGCCCCAAAATAAGGAAAATTTCTTTTTTCCCTGAAATAAGTGAAATTTCTGCAATTTTGCCCCGAAATAAGTAAAATTTCTGCAATTTTGCCCCAAAATAAGGGCAATTTCTGGAATTTTTCCCCAAATTAAGTGGAATTTCTGAGTTTTGCCCCAAAATAAGGAGAATTTCTGCCTTTTTGCGCCACAATTAGTGAAATTTCTGCAATTTTGCCGTAAAATAAGGGAAATTTCTGCAACTTTTCCTCATAATAAGGGAAATTTCTGCAATTTTGCCCCAAAATATGGGGAATTTCTGCCTTTTTGTCTAAAAATAAGAAGAATGCATACCTTTTTGCCATAAAAAAGGGAAATTTCTTCATTTTTGCTCCAAAATAAGGGGAACTTTTGCCTTTTTGCCTTGAAATAAGTGGAATTTCTGTCTTTTTCCCCCAAAACAAAGGGAATTTCAGTCTTTTTTGCCCCAAAATAAGGAAAATTTCTGACTTATAACCCTGAAATAAGTGAAATTTCTGCAAATTTGCCACAAAATAAAAAAAATTTCTGCATTTTTGCCCCCAAATAAGGGCAATTTCAGCCTTTTTATTTCAAAATAAGGGAAATTTCTGCATTTTTGCAACAAAATATTAGGAATTTCTGCATTTTTGTCACAAAATATTAGGAATTTCTGCCTTTTTGCCCCAAAATAAGGAAAATTTCTGCCTTTTTTTTCGGAAATAAGTGAAATTTCTGCAAATTTGCCCCAGAAAAGGGAAATTTCTGCCTTTTGCCCCAAAATAAAAGGAATTTCAGCATTTTACCTCAAAATAAGGGAAATTTTTAATTTTTGCAACAAAATATGGAGAATTTCTTCATTTTTGCCCCAAAATAAGGAAAATTTCTGCCTATTTTCCCTGAAATAAGTGAAATTTCTGCAATTTTGCCCCAAAATAAGTGAAATTTCTGCAATTTTGCCCCAAAATAAGGAAAATTTCTGGAATTTTGCCACACAATAAGGGGAATTTCTGCAATTTTGCTCCAAAATACGGGGAATTTCTGCCTTTTTGCCCAAAATAAGGGGAATGCATACCTTTTTGCCATAAAAAAGGAAAATTTCTTCATTTTTGCCCCAAATTAGGGGAAATTTCTGACTTTTTACCCTGAAATATGTGAAATTTCTGCAATTTAAGCCCAAAATAAGGTGAATTTCTGCCTTTTTGTCCCAAAATAATGGGAATTTCTGCCTTTTTGCCCCAAAATAAGAAAAATTTTTGCCTTTTTTCTCTGAAATAAGTGAAATTTCTGCAATTTTGCCCTAAAATAAGGGAAATTTCTGCCTTTTGCCCCAAAATATGGGGAATTTCTGCTTTTTTGTCTGAAAATAAGAAGAATGCATACCTTTTTGCCATAAAAAAGGGAAATTTCTTCATTTTTGCTCCAAAATAAGGGGAACTTTTGCCTTTTTGCCTCTAAATAAGTGGAATTTCTGTCTTTTTCCCCCAAAACAAAGGGAATTTCTGTCTTTTTTGCTCCAAAATAAGGAAAATTTCTGACTTATAACCCTGAAATAAGTGAAATTTCTGCAAATTAGCCCCAAAATAAGAAAAATTTCTGCCTTTTTGCCCCCAAATAAGTGGAATTTCAGCCTTTTTATCTCAAAATAAGGGAAATTTCTGCATTTTTGCAACAAAATATTAGGAATTTCTGCATTTTTGCCACAAAATATTAGGAATTTCTGCCTTTTTGCCCCAAAATAAGGAAAATTTCTGCCTTTTTTTTCAGAAATAAGTGAAATTTCTGCAATTTTGCCCCAAAATAAGTGAAATTTCTGCAATTTTGCCCCAAAATAAGGAAAATTTCTGGAATTTTGCCCCACAATTAGGGGAATTTCTGCAATTTTGCTCCAAAATACGGGGAATTTCTGCCTTTTTGCCCAAAATAAATGGGAATGCATACCTTTTTGCCATAAAAAAAAGAAATTTCTTCATTTTTTCCCCAAATTAAGGGAAATTTCTGACTTTTTGCCCTGAAATATGTGAAATTTCTGCAATTTTAGCCCAAAATAAGGTGAATTTCTGCCTTTTTGCCCCAAAATAATGGGAATTTCTGCCTTTTTGCCCCAAAATAAGAAAAATTTTTGCCTCTGTTCTCAGCAATAAGTGAAATTTCTGCAATTTTGCCCTAAAATAAGGGAAATTTCTGCAATTTTTCCCCATAATAAGGGAAATTTCTGGAATTTTGCCACAAAATAAGGGGAATTTCTGTTTTTTTGCCCCCTAATAAGGGAAATTTCTGCAATTTTGCCCTAAAATAAGGGGAATTTTTGCTTTTTGCCTCTAAATAAGTGGAATTTCTGTCTTTTTCCCACAAAACAAAGAGAATTTCTGTCATTTTTGCCCCAAAATAAGGAAAATTTCTGACTTATTACCCTGAAATAAGTGAAATTTCTGCACTTTTTCCCCAATATAAGGGAAATTTCTGTCTTTTTGCCCCCAAATAAGGGGAATTTCAGCCTTTTTACCTCAAAATAAGGGGAATTTCTGAATTTTGGCACAAATAATTAGGAATTTCTGCCTTTTTACCCCCAAAAAAGGAAAATTTCTGCTTTTTTCCCTGAAATAAGTGAAATTTCTGCAATTTTGCCCCAAAATAAGTAAAATTTCTGCAATTTTGCCCCAAAATAAGGGAAATTTCTGGAATTTTGCCCCAAAATAAGTGGAATTTCTGAGTTTTGCCCCAAAATAAGGAGAATTTCTGCCTTTTTGCGCCACAATTAGTGAAATTTCTGCAATTTTGCCGTAAAATAAGGGAAATTTCTGCAATTTTTCTTCATAATAAGGGAAATTTCTGCAATTTTGCCCCAAAATAAGGGGAATTTCTGTTTTTTGCCCCACAATTAGGGAAATTTCTGCAATTTTGCCCAAAAATAAGGGAAATTTCTGCCGTGTGCCCCAAAATATGGGGAATTTCTGCCTTTTTGTCTGAAAATAAGAAGAATGCATACCTTTTTGCCATAAAATGGAAATTTCTTCATTTTTGCTCCAAAATAAGGGGAACTTTTGCCTTTTTGCCTCTAAATAAGTGGAATTTCTGTTCTTTTCCCCCAAAACAAAGGCAATTTCTGTCTTTTTTGCCCTAAAATAAGGAACATTTCTGACTTATAACCCTGAAATAAGTGAAATTTCTGCAAATTTGCCCCAAAATAAGAAATATTTCTGCCTTTTTGCCCCTAAATAAAGGGAATTTCAGCCTTTTTATCTCAAAATAAGGGAAATTTCTGCATTTTTGCAACAAAATATTAGGAATTTCTGCATTTTTGCCACAAAATATTTGGAATTCCTGCCTTTTTGCCCCAAAATAAGAAAAATTTCTGCCTTTTTTCCCGGAAATAAGTGAAATTTCTGCAATTTTGCCCCAATATAAATGAAATTTCTGCAATTTTGTCCCAAAATAAGGAAAATTTCTGGAATTTTGCCCCACAATTAGGGGAATTTCTGCAATTTTGCTCCAAAATACGGGGAATTTCTGCCTTTTTGCCCAAAATAAGGGGAATGCATACCTTTGTGCCATAAAAAAAGGAAAATTTCTTCATTTTTGCCCCAAATTAAGGGAAATTTTTAATTTTTTCCCCTGAAATATGTGAAATTTCTGCAATTTTAGCCCAAAATAAGGTGAATTTCTGCCTTTTTGCCCCAAAATAATGGGAATTTCTGCCTTTTTGCCCCAAAATAAGAAAAATTTTTGCCTTTTTTCTCTGAAATAAGTGAAATTTCTGCAATTTTGCCGTAAAATAAGGGAAATTTCTGCAATTTTTCCTCGTAATAAGGGAAATTTCTGCAATTTTGCCCCAAAATAAGAAGAATTTCTGTTTTTTGCCCCACAATTAGGGAAATTTCTGCAATTTTGCCCAAAAATAAGGGAAATTTCTGCCGTTTGCCACAAAATATGGGGAATTTCTGCCTTTTTGTCTGAAAATAAAAAGAATGCATACCTTTTTGCCATAAAAAAGGGAAATTTCTTCATTTTTGCTCCAAAATAAGGGGAACTTTTGCCATTTTGCCTCTAAATAAGAGGAATTTCTGTCTTTTTCCCCCAAAACAAAGGGAATTTCTGTCTTTTTTGCCCCAAAATAAGGAAAATTTCTGACTTATAACCCTGAAATAAGTGAAATTTCTGCAAATTTGCCCTAAAATAAGAAAAATTTCTGCCTTTTTGCCCCTAAATAAGTGGAATTTCAGCCTTTTTATCTCAAAATAAGAGAAATTTCTGCATTTTTGCAACAAAATATTAGGAATTTCTGCATTTTTGCCACAAAATATTAGGAATTTCTGCCTTTTCGCCACAAAAGAAGGAAAATTTCTGCCTTTTTTCCCGGAAATAAGTGAAATTTCTGCAAATTTGCCCCAAAAAAAGGGAAATTTCTGCCTTTTGCCCCAAAATAAGGGGAATTTCAGCATTTTACCTCAAAATAAGGGAAATTTCTGATTTTTGCACCAAAATATAGAGAATTTCTGCCTTTTTGCCCCAAAATAAGAAAAATTTCTGCATTTTTTCCCTGAAATAAGTGAAATTTCTGCAATTTTGCCCCAAAATAAGTGAAATTTCTGCAATTTTGCCCCAAAATAAAGAAATTTTCTGGAATTTTGCCCCACAATTAGGGGAATTTCTGCAATTTTGCTCCAAAATACGAGGAATTTCTGCCTTTTATCCCGAAATAAAGGGAATGCATACCTTTTTGCCATAAAAAAGGGAAATTTCTTCATTTTTGCCCCAAATTAAGGGAAATTTCTGACTTTTTGCCCTGAAATATGTGAAGTTTCTGCAATTTTAGCCCAAAATAAGGTGAATTTCTGCTTTTTTGCCCCAAAATAATGGGAATTTCTGCAAATTTGCTCCAAAATAAGAAAAATTTTTGCCTTTTTTCTCCGAAATAAGTGAAATTTCTGCAATTTTGCCATAAAATAAGGGAAATTTCTGCAATTTTTCCCCATAATAAGGGAAATTTCTGGAATTTTGCCACAAACTAAGGGGAATTTCTGTTTTTTTGCCCCCAAATAAGGGAAATTTCTGCAATTTTGCCCTAAAATAAGGGGAATTTCTGCTTTTTTGCCTCTAAATAAGTGGAATTTCTGTCTTTTTCCCCCAAAACAAAGGGAATTTCTGTCATTTTTGCCCCAAAATAAAAAAAATTTCTGACTTATTACTCTGAAATAAGTGAAATTTCTGCAATTTTGCCCCAATATAAGGAAAATTTCTGCCTTTTTGCAGCCAAATAAGGGGAATTTCAGTCTTTTTTCCTCAAAATAAGGGGAATTTCTGAATTTTGGCACAAAATATTAGGAATTTCTGCCTTTTTGCCCCAAAATAAGGAAAATTTCTGCCTTTTTTTTCGGAAATAAGTGAAATTTCTGCAAATTTGCCCCCAAAAAGGGAAATTTCTGCCTTTTGCCCCAAAATAAAAGGAATTTCAGCATTTTACCTCAAAATAAGGGAAATTTTTAATTTTTGCAACAAAATATGGAGAATTTCTGCCTTTTTGCCCCAAAATAAGGAAAATTTCTGCCTATTTTCCCTGAAATAAGTGAAATTTCTGCAATTTTGCCCCAAAATAAGTGAAATTTCTGCAATTTTGCCCCAAAATAAGGAAAATTTCTGGAATTTTGCCACACAATAAGGGGAATTTCTACAATTTTGCTCCAAAATACGGGGAATTTCTGCCTTTTTGCCCAAAATAAGGGGAATGCATACCTTTTTGCCATAAAAAAGGAAAATTTCTTCATTTTTGCCCCAAATTAGGGGAAATTTCTGACTTTTTGCCCTGAAATATGTGAAATTTCTGCAATTTAAGCCCAAAATAAGGTGAATTTCTGCCTTTTTGTACCAAAATAATGGGAATTTCTGCCTTTTTGCCCCAAAATAAGAAAAATTTTTGCCTTTTTTCTCTGAAATAAGTGAAATTTCTGCAATTTTGCCCTAAAATAAGGGAAATTTCTGCCTTTTGCCCCAAAATATGGGGAATTTCTGCTTTTTTGTCTGAAAATAAGAAGAATGCATACCTTTTTGCCATAAAAAAGGGAAATTTCTTCATTTTTGCTCCAAAATAAGGGGAACTTTTGCCTTTTTGCCTCTAAATAAGTGGAATTTCTGTCTTTTTCCCCCAAAACAAAGGGAATTTCTGTCTTTTTTGCTCCAAAATAAGGAAAATTTCTGACTTATAACCCTGAAATAAGTGAAATTTCTGCAAATTAGCCCCAAAATAAGAAAAATTTCTGCCTTTTTGCCCCCAAATAAGTGGAATTTCAGCCTTTTTATCTCAAAATAAGGGAAATTTCTGCATTTTTGCAACAAAATATTAGGAATTTCTGCATTTTTGCCACAAAATACTAGGAATTTCTTTATTTTTGCCCCAAAATTAGAAAAATTTCTGCCTTTTTTCCCGGAAATAAGTGAGATTTCTGCAAATTTGCCCCAAAAAAAGGGAAATTTCTGCCTTTTGCCCCATAATAAGGGGAATTTCAGCATTTTACCTCAAAATAAGGGAAATTTCTGATTTTTGCACCAAAATATGGAGAATTTCTGCCTTTTGCCCCAAAATAAGGAAAATTTCTGCCTATTTTCCCTGAAATAAGTGAAATTTCTGCAATTTTGCCCCAAAATAAGTGAAATTTCTGCAATTTTGCCCCAAAATAAGGAAAATTTCTGGAATTTTGCCCCACAATTAGGGGAATTTCTGCAATTTTGCTCCAAATTACGGGGAATTTCTGCCTTTTTGCCCAAAATAAGGGGAATGCATACCTTTTTGCCATAAAAAAAAGAAATTTCTTCATTTTTTCCCCAAATTAAGGGAAATTTCTGACTTTTTGCCCTGAAATATGTGAAATTTCTGCAATTTTAGCCCAAAATAAGGTGAATTTCTGCCTTTTTGCCCCAAAATAATGGGAATTTCTGCCTTTTTGCCCCAAAATAAGAAAAATTTTTGCCTCTGTTCTCAGCAATAAGTGAAATTTCTGCAATTTTCCCCTAAAATAAGGGAAATTTCTGCAATTTTTCCCCATAATAAGGGAAATTTCTGGAATTTTGCCACAAAATAAGGGGAATTTCTGTTTTTTTGCCCCCTAATAAGGGAAATTTCTGCAATTTTGCCCTAAAATAAGGGGAATTTTTGCTTTTTGCCTCTAAATAAGTGGAATTTCTGTCTTTTTCCCCCAAAACAAAGAGAATTTCTGTCATTTTTGCCCCAAAATAAGGAAAATTTCTGAGTTATTACCCTGAAATAAGTGAAATTTCTGCACTTTTTCCCCAATATAAGGGAAATTTCTGTCTTTTTGCCCCCAAATAAGGGGAATTTCAGCCTTTTTACCTCAAAATAAGGGGAATTTCTGAATTTTGGCACAAAATATTAGGAATTTCTGCCTTTTTGCCCCCAAAAAAAGAAAATTTCTGCTTTTTTCCCTGAAATAAGTGAAATTTCTGCAATTTTGCCCCAAAATAAGTAAAATTTCTGCAATTTTGCCCCAAAATAAGGGAAATTTCTGGAATTTTGCCCCAAAATAAGTGGAATTTCTGAGTTTTGCCCCAAAATAAGGAGAATTTCTGCCTTTTTGCGCCACAATTAGTGAAATTTCTGCAATTTTGCCGTAAAATAAGGGAAATTTCTGCAATTTTTCTTCATAATAAGGGAAATTTCTGCAATTTTGCCCCAAAATAAGGGGAATTTCTGTTTTTTGCCCCACAATTAGGGAAATTTCTGCAATTTTGCCCAAAAATAAGGGAAATTTCTGCCGTGTGCCCCAAAATATGGGGAATTTCTGCCTTTTTGTCTGAAAATAAGAAGAATGCATACCTTTTTGCCATAAAATGGAAATTTCTTCATTTTTGCTCCAAAATAAGGGGAACTTTTGCCTTTTTGCCTCTAAATAAGTGGAATTTCTGTTCTTTTCCCCCAAAACAAAGGCAATTTCTGTCTTTTTTGCCCTAAAATAAGGAACATTTCTGACTTATAACCCTGAAATAAGTGAAATTTCTGCAAATTTGCCCCAAAATAAGAAATATTTCTGCCTTTTTGCCCCTAAATAAAGGGAATTTCAGCCTTTTTATCTCAAAATAAGGGAAATTTCTGCATTTTTGCAACAAAATATTAGGAATTTCTGCATTTTTGCCACAAAATATTTGGAATTCCTGCCTTTTTGCCCCAAAATAAGAAAAATTTCTGCCTTTTTTCCCGGAAATAAGTGAAATTTCTGCAATTTTGCCCCAATATAAATGAAATTTCTGCAATTTTGTCCCAAAATAAGGAAAATTTCTGGAATTTTGCCCCACAATTAGGGGAATTTCTGCAATTTTGCTCCAAAATACGGGGAATTTCTGCCTTTTTGCCCAAAATAAGGGGAATGCATACCTTTGTGCCATAAAAAAAGGAAAATTTCTTCATTTTTGCCCCAAATTAAGGGAAATTTTTAATTTTTTCCCCTGAAATATGTGAAATTTCTGCAATTTTAGCCCAAAATAAGGTGAATTTCTGCCTTTTTGCCCCAAAATAATGGGAATTTCTGCCTTTTTGCCCCAAAATAAGAAAAATTTTTGCCTTTTTTCTCTGAAATAAGTGAAATTTCTGCAATTTTGCCGTAAAATAAGGGAAATTTCTGCAATTTTTCCTCGTAATAAGGGAAATTTCTGCAATTTTGCCCCAAAATAAGAAGAATTTCTGTTTTTTGCCCCACAATTAGGGAAATTTCTGCAATTTTGCCCAAAAATAAGGGAAATTTCTGCCGTTTGCCACAAAATATGGGGAATTTCTGCCTTTTTGTCTGAAAATAAAAAGAATGCATACCTTTTTGCCATAAAAAAGGGAAATTTCTTCATTTTTGCTCCAAAATAAGGGGAACTTTTGCCATTTTGCCTCTAAATAAGAGGAATTTCTGTCTTTTTCCCCCAAAACAAAGGGAATTTCTGTCTTTTTTGCCCCAAAATAAGGAAAATTTCTGACTTATAACCCTGAAATAAGTGAAATTTCTGCAAATTTGCCCTAAAATAAGAAAAATTTCTGCCTTTTTGCCCCTAAATAAGTGGAATTTCAGCCTTTTTATCTCAAAATAAGAGAAATTTCTGCATTTTTGCAACAAAATATTAGGAATTTCTGCATTTTTGCCACAAAATATTAGGAATTTCTGCCTTTTCGCCACAAAAGAAGGAAAATTTCTGCCTTTTTTCCCGGAAATAAGTGAAATTTCTGCAAATTTGCCCCAAAAAAAGGGAAATTTCTGCCTTTTGCCCCAAAATAAGGGGAATTTCAGCATTTTACCTCAAAATAAGGGAAATTTCTGATTTTTGCACCAAAATATAGAGAATTTCTGCCTTTTTGCCCCAAAATAAGAAAAATTTCTGCATTTTTTCCCTGAAATAAGTGAAATTTCTGCAATTTTGCCCCAAAATAAGTGAAATTTCTGCAATTTTGCCCCAAAATAAAGAAATTTTCTGGAATTTTGCCCCACAATTAGGGGAATTTCTGCAATTTTGCTCCAAAATACGAGGAATTTCTGCCTTTTATCCCGAAATAAAGGGAATGCATACCTTTTTGCCATAAAAAAGGGAAATTTCTTCATTTTTGCCCCAAATTAAGGGAAATTTCTGACTTTTTGCCCTGAAATATGTGAAGTTTCTGCAATTTTAGCCCAAAATAAGGTGAATTTCTGCTTTTTTGCCCCAAAATAATGGGAATTTCTGCAAATTTGCTCCAAAATAAGAAAAATTTTTGCCTTTTTTCTCCGAAATAAGTGAAATTTCTGCAATTTTGCCATAAAATAAGGGAAATTTCTGCAATTTTTCCCCATAATAAGGGAAATTTCTGGAATTTTGCCACAAACTAAGGGGAATTTCTGTTTTTTTGCCCCCAAATAAGGGAAATTTCTGCAATTTTGCCCTAAAATAAGGGGAATTTCTGCTTTTTTGCCTCTAAATAAGTGGAATTTCTGTCTTTTTCCCCCAAAACAAAGGGAATTTCTGTCATTTTTGCCCCAAAATAAAAAAAATTTCTGACTTATTACTCTGAAATAAGTGAAATTTCTGCAATTTTGCCCCAATATAAGGAAAATTTCTGCCTTTTTGCAGCCAAATAAGGGGAATTTCAGTCTTTTTTCCTCAAAATAAGGGGAATTTCTGAATTTTGGCACAAAATATTAGGAATTTCTGCCTTTTTGCCCCAAAATAAGGAAAATTTCTGCCTTTTTTTTCGGAAATAAGTGAAATTTCTGCAAATTTGCCCCCAAAAAGGGAAATTTCTGCCTTTTGCCCCAAAATAAAAGGAATTTCAGCATTTTACCTCAAAATAAGGGAAATTTTTAATTTTTGCAACAAAATATGGAGAATTTCTGCCTTTTTGCCCCAAAATAAGGAAAATTTCTGCCTATTTTCCCTGAAATAAGTGAAATTTCTGCAATTTTGCCCCAAAATAAGTGAAATTTCTGCAATTTTGCCCCAAAATAAGGAAAATTTCTGGAATTTTGCCACACAATAAGGGGAATTTCTACAATTTTGCTCCAAAATACGGGGAATTTCTGCCTTTTTGCCCAAAATAAGGGGAATGCATACCTTTTTGCCATAAAAAAGGAAAATTTCTTCATTTTTGCCCCAAATTAGGGGAAATTTCTGACTTTTTGCCCTGAAATATGTGAAATTTCTGCAATTTAAGCCCAAAATAAGGTGAATTTCTGCCTTTTTGTACCAAAATAATGGGAATTTCTGCCTTTTTGCCCCAAAATAAGAAAAATTTTTGCCTTTTTTCTCTGAAATAAGTGAAATTTCTGCAATTTTGCCCTAAAATAAGGGAAATTTCTGCCTTTTGCCCCAAAATATGGGGAATTTCTGCTTTTTTGTCTGAAAATAAGAAGAATGCATACCTTTTTGCCATAAAAAAGGGAAATTTCTTCATTTTTGCTCCAAAATAAGGGGAACTTTTGCCTTTTTGCCTCTAAATAAGTGGAATTTCTGTCTTTTTCCCCCAAAACAAAGGGAATTTCTGTCTTTTTTGCTCCAAAATAAGGAAAATTTCTGACTTATAACCCTGAAATAAGTGAAATTTCTGCAAATTAGCCCCAAAATAAGAAAAATTTCTGCCTTTTTGCCCCCAAATAAGTGGAATTTCAGCCTTTTTATCTCAAAATAAGGGAAATTTCTGCATTTTTGCAACAAAATATTAGGAATTTCTGCATTTTTGCCACAAAATACTAGGAATTTCTTTATTTTTGCCCCAAAATTAGAAAAATTTCTGCCTTTTTTCCCGGAAATAAGTGAGATTTCTGCAAATTTGCCCCAAAAAAAGGGAAATTTCTGCCTTTTGCCCCATAATAAGGGGAATTTCAGCATTTTACCTCAAAATAAGGGAAATTTCTGATTTTTGCACCAAAATATGGAGAATTTCTGCCTTTTGCCCCAAAATAAGGAAAATTTCTGCCTATTTTCCCTGAAATAAGTGAAATTTCTGCAATTTTGCCCCAAAATAAGTGAAATTTCTGCAATTTTGCCCCAAAATAAGGAAAATTTCTGGAATTTTGCCCCACAATTAGGGGAATTTCTGCAATTTTGCTCCAAATTACGGGGAATTTCTGCCTTTTTGCCCAAAATAAGGGGAATGCATACCTTTTTGCCATAAAAAAAAGAAATTTCTTCATTTTTTCCCCAAATTAAGGGAAATTTCTGACTTTTTGCCCTGAAATATGTGAAATTTCTGCAATTTTAGCCCAAAATAAGGTGAATTTCTGCCTTTTTGCCCCAAAATAATGGGAATTTCTGCCTTTTTGCCCCAAAATAAGAAAAATTTTTGCCTCTGTTCTCAGCAATAAGTGAAATTTCTGCAATTTTCCCCTAAAATAAGGGAAATTTCTGCAATTTTTCCCCATAATAAGGGAAATTTCTGGAATTTTGCCACAAAATAAGGGGAATTTCTGTTTTTTTGCCCCCTAATAAGGGAAATTTCTGCAATTTTGCCCTAAAATAAGGGGAATTTTTGCTTTTTGCCTCTAAATAAGTGGAATTTCTGTCTTTTTCCCCCAAAACAAAGAGAATTTCTGTCATTTTTGCCCCAAAATAAGGAAAATTTCTGACTTATTACCCTGAAATAAGTGAAATTTCTGCACTTTTTCCCCAATATAAGGGAAATTTCTGTCTTTTTGCCCCCAAATAAGGGGAATTTCAGCCTTTTTACCTCAAAATAAGGGGAATTTCTGAATTTTGGCACAAAATATTAGGAATTTCTGCCTTTTTGCCCCCCAAAAAAGAAAATTTCTGCTTTTTTCCCTGAAATAAGTGAAATTTCTGCAATTTTGCCCCAAAATAAGTAAAATTTCTGCAATTTTGCCCCAAAATAAGGGAAATTTCTGGAATTTTGCCCCAAAATAAGTGGAATTTCTGAGTTTTGCCCCAAAATAAGGAGAATTTCTGCCTTTTTGCGCCACAATTAGTGAAATTTCTGCAATTTTGCCGTAAAATAAGGGAAATTTCTGCAATTTTTCTTCATAATAAGGGAAATTTCTGCAATTTTGCCCCAAAATAAGGGGAATTTCTGTTTTTTGCCCCACAATTAGGGAAATTTCTGCAATTTTGCCCAAAAATAAGGGAAATTTCTGCCGTGTGCCCCAAAATATGGGGAATTTCTGCCTTTTTGTCTGAAAATAAGAAGAATGCATACCTTTTTGCCATAAAATGGAAATTTCTTCATTTTTGCTCCAAAATAAGGGGAACTTTTGCCTTTTTGCCTCTAAATAAGTGGAATTTCTGTTCTTTTCCCCCAAAACAAAGGCAATTTCTGTCTTTTTTGCCCAAAAATAAGGAACATTTCTGACTTATAACCCTGAAATAAGTGAAATTTCTGCAAATTTGCCCCAAAATAAGAAATATTTCTGCCTTTTTGCCCCTAAATAAAGGGAATTTCAGCCTTTTTATCTCAAAATAAGGGAAATTTCTGCATTTTTGCAACAAAATATTAGGAATTTCTGCATTTTTGCCACAAAATATTTGGAATTCCTGCATTTTTGCCACAAAATATTTGGAATTCCTGCCTTTTTGCCCCAAAATAAGAAAAATTTCTGCCTTTTTTCCCGGAAATAAGTGAAATTTCTGCAATTTTGCCCCAATATAAATGAAATTTCTGCAATTTTGTCCCAAAATAAGGAAAATTTCTGGAATTTTGCCCCACAATTAGGGGAATTTCTGCAATTTTGCTCCAAAATACGGGGAATTTCTGCCTTTTTGCCCAAAATAAGGGGAATGCATACCTTTTTGCCATAAAAAAGGGAAATTTCTTCATTTTTACCCCAAATTAAGGGAAATTTCTGACTTTTTGCCCTGAAATATGTGATATTTCTGCAATTTTAGCCCAAAATAAGGTGAAATTCTGCCCTTTGCCCCAAAATATGGGGAATTTCTGCCTTTTTGTCTGAAAATAAGAAGAATGCATACCTTTTTGCCATAAAAAAGAGAAATTTCTTCATTTTTGCTCCAAAATAAAAGGAACTTTTGCCTTTTTGCCTCTAAATAAGTGGAATTTCTGTCTTTTTCCCCCAAAACAAAGGGAATATCTGTCTTTTTGCCCCAAAATAAGGAAAATTTCTGACTTATAACCCTGAAATAAGTGAAATTTCTGCAAATTTGCCCCAAAATAAGAAAAATTTCTGCCTTTTTGCCCCCAAATAAGGGGAATTTCAGCTTTTTATCTCAAAAAAAGGGAATTTTCTGCATTTTTGCAACAAAATATTAGGAATTTCTGCATTTTTGCCACAAAATATTAGAAATTTCTGCCTTTTTGCCCCAAAATAAGGAAAATTTCTGCCTTTTTTCCTGGAAATAAGTGAAATTTCTGCAAATTTGCCCCAAAAAAAGGGAAATTTCTGCCTTTTGCCCCAAAATAAGGGGAATTTCAGCATTTTACCTCAAAATAAGGGAAATTTCTGATTTTTGCACCAAAATATGGAGAATTTTTGCCTTTTTCCCCAAAATAAGGAAAATTTCTGCCTTTTTTCCCTGAAATAAGTGAAATTTCTGCAATTTTGCCACAAAATAAGTGAAATTTCTTCAATGTTGCCCCAAAATAAGGAAAATTTCTGGAATTTTGCCCCACAATTAGGGGAATTTCTGCAATTTTGCTCCAAAATACGAGGAATTTCTGCCTTTTTGCCCAAAATAGAGGGAATGCATACCTTTTTGCCATATAAAAGGGAAATTTCTTCATTTTTGCCCCAAATTAAGGGAAATTTCTGAATTTTTGCACTGAAATATGTTAAATTTCTGCAATTTTAGCCCAAAATAAGGTGAATTTCTGCCTTTTTGCCCCAAAATAATGGGAATTTCTGCCTTTTTGCCCCAAAATAAGAAAAATTTTTGCCTTTTTTCTCTGAAATAACTGAAATTTCTGCAATTTTGCCCTAAAATAAGGGAAATTTCTGCAATTTTTTTCCATAATAAGAGAAAATCTAAAATTTTGCCATAAAATAAAGGGAATTTCTGTTTTTTTGCTCCCAAATAAGGGAAATTTCTGCAATTTTGCCCTAAAATAAGGGGAATTTCTGCTTTTTTGCCTCTAAATAAGTGGAATTTCTGTCTTTTTCCCCCAAAACAAAGGGAATTTCTGTCATTTTCGCCCCAAAATAAGGAAAATTTCTGACTTATTACCCTGAAATAGGTGAAATTTCTGCAATTTTACCCCAAAATAAGAAAAATTTCTGCCTTTTTGCCCCTAAATAAGAGGAATTTCACCCTGTTTATTTCAAAATAAGGGAAATATCTGCATTTTTGCAACAAAATATTAGGAATTTCTGCATTTTTGCCACAAATTATTAGGAATTTCTGCTTTTGCCCCAAAATAAGGAAAAATTTATGCCTTTTTTTCCTGAAATAAGTGAAATTTCTGCAATTTTGCCCCAAAATAAGTGAAATTTCTGCAATTTTGCCACAAAATAAGGGGAATTTCTGTTTTTTGCCCCACAATTAGGGAAATTTCTGCAATTTTGCCTCAAAATAAGGAGAATTTCTGCCTTTTGCCCCAAAATATGGGGAATTTCTGCCTTTTTGTCTGAAAATGAGAAAAATGCATACATTTTGCCATAAAAAAGGGAAATTTCTTCATTTTTGCTCCAAAATAAGGGGAACATTTGCCTTTTTGCCTCTAAATTAGAGGAATTTCTGTTTTTTTTCCCCAAATCAAAGAGAATTTCTGTCTTTTGTGCCCCAAAATAAAAAAAATTTCTGACTTATTACCATGAAATAAGTGAAATTTCTGCAAATTTGTCCCAAAAATAGAAAAATTTCTGCCTTTTGCCCCAAAATAAGTAAAATTTCAGCATTTTACCTCAAAATAAGGGGAATATCTGCCTTTTTGCCCCAAAATAAGGAAAATTTCTGCCTTTTTTCTCTGAAATAAGTGAAATTTCTGCAATTTTGCCTTAAAATAAGTGAAATTTCGGCAATTTTGCCCCAAAATAAGGGAAATTTCTGCAATTTTGCCCCAAAATAAGTGGAATTTATGAGTTTTTTTCAAAATTAAGGAGAATTTCTGCATTTTTGCCCCACAATTAGGGGAATTTCTGCAATTTTGCTCCAAAATACTGGGAATTTCTGCCCTTTTGCCCGAAAATAAAGGGAATGAATACCTTTTTGCCATAAAAAAGGGAAATTTCTTCATTTTTGCCACAAATTAAGGGAAATTTCTGCCTTTTTGCCCTTAAATATGTGAAATTTCTGCAATTTTAGCCCAAAATAAAGTGAATTTCTGCCTTTTTGCCCCAAAATAATGGGAATTTCTGCATTTTTGCCCCAAAATAAGAAAAATATTTGCCTTTTTTCTCTGAAATAAGTGAAATTTCTGCAATTTTGCCCTATTTAAAGGAAATTTCTGCAATTTTTCCCCATAATAAGGGAAATTTCTGGAATTTTGCCCCAAAATAAGAGGAATTTCTGTTTTTTTGCCCCCAAATAAGGGAAATTTCTGCAATTTTGTCCTAAAATAAGAGGAATTTCTGCTTTTTTGCCTCTAAATAAGTGGAATTTCTGTCTTTTTCCCCCAAAACAAAGGGAATTTCTATCATTTTTGCCCCAAAATAATAAAAATTTCTGAATTATTACCCTGAAATAAGTTAAATTTCTGCAATTTTGCCCCAATATAAGGAAAATTTCTGCCTTTTTGCCCCCAAATAAGGCGAATTTCAGCCTTTTTACCTCAAAATAAGGGGAATTTCTGAATTTTGTCACAAAATATTAGGAATTTCTGCTTTTTTGCCCCAAAATAAGGAAAATTTCTGCTTTTTTCCCTGAAATAAGTGAAATTTCTGCAATTTTGCCCCAAAATAAGTAAAATTTCTGCAATTTTGCCCCAAAATAAGGGAAATTTCTGGAATTTTTCCCCAAAATAAGTGGAATTTCTGAGTTTTGCCCCAAAATAAGGAGAATTTCTGCATTTTTGCGCCACAATTAGTGAAATTTCTGCAATTTTGCCGTAAAATAAGAGAAATTTCTGCAATTTTTCATCATAATAAGGGATATTTCTGCAATTTTGCCCCAAAATATGGGGAATTTCTGCCTTTTTGTCTAAAAATAAGAAGAATGCATACCTTTTTGCCATAAAAAAGGGAAATTTCTTCATTTTTGCTCCAAAATAAGGGGAACTTTTGCCTTTTTGCCTCTAAATAAGTGGAATTTCTGTCTTTTTCCCCCAAAACAAAGGGAATTTCAGTCTTTTTTGCCCCAAAATAAGGAAAATTTCTGACTTATAACCCTGAAATTAGTGAAATTTCTGCAAATTTGCCGCAAAATAAAAAAAATTTCTGCATTTTTGCCCCCAAATAAGGGCAATTTCAGCCTTTTTATTTCAAAATAAGGGAAATTTGTGCATTTTTGCAACAAAATATTAGGAATTTCTGCATTTTTTCCACAAAATATTAGGAATTTCTGCCTTTTTGCCCCAAAATAAGGAAAATTTCTGCCTTTTTTTTCGGAAATAAGTGAAATTTCTGCAAATTTGCCCCCAAAAAGGGAAATTTCTGCCTTTTGCCCCAAAATAAAAGGAATTTCAGCATTTTACCTCAAAATAAGGGAAATTTTTAATTTTTGCAACAAAATATGGAGAATTTCTGCCTTTTTGCCCCAAAATAAGGAAAATTTCTGCCTATTTTCCCTGAAATAAGTGAAATTTCTGCAATTTTGCCCCAAAATAAGTGAAATTTCTGCAATTTTGCCCCAAAATAATGAAAATTTCTGGAATTTTGCCACACAATTAGGGGAATTCCTGCAATTTTGCTCCAAAATACGGGGAATTTCTGCCTTTTTGCCCAAAATAAGGGGAATGCATACCTTTTTGCCATAAAAAAGAAAAATTTCTTCATTTTTGCCCCAAATTAGGGGAAATTTCTGACTTTTTGCCCTGAAATATGTGAAATTTCTGCAATTTAAGCCCAAAATAAGGTGAATTTCTGCCTTTTTGTCCCAAAATAATGGGAATTTCTGCCTTTTTGCCCCAAAATAAGAAAAATTTTTGCCTTTTTTCTCTGAAATAAGTGAAATTTCTGCAATTTTGCCCTAAAATAAGGGAAATTTCTGCCTTTTGCCCCAAAATATGGGGAATTTCTGCTTTTTTGTCTGAAAATAAGAAGAATGCATAACTTTTTGCCATAAAAAAGGGAAATTTCTTCATTTTTGCTCCAAAATAAGGGGAACTTTTGCCTTTTTGCCTCTAAATAAGTGGAATTTCTGTCTTTTTCCCCCAAAACAAAGGGAATTTCTGTCTTTTTTGCTCCAAAATAAGGAAAATTTCTGACTTATAACCCTGAAATAAGTGAAATTTCTGCAAATTAGCCCCAAAATAAGAAAAATTTCTGCCTTTTTGCCCCCAAATAAGTGGAATTTCAGCCTTTTTATCTCAAAATAAGGGAAATTTCTGCATTTTTGCAACAAAATATTAGGAATTTCTGCATTTTTGCCACAAAATACTAGGAATTTCTTGATTTTTGCCCCAAAATTAGAAAAATTTCTGCCTTTTTTCCCGGAAATAAGTGAAATTTCTGCAAATTTGCCCCAAAAAAAGGGAAATTTCTGCCTTTTGCCCCATAATAAGGGGAATTTCAGCATTTTACCTCAAAATATGGGAAATTTCTGATTTTTGCACCAAAATATGGAGAATTTCTGCCTTTTGCCCCAAAATAAGGAAAATTTCTGCCTATTTTCCCTGAAATAAGTGAAATTTCTGCAATTTTGCCCCAAAATAAGTGAAATTTCAGCAATTTTGCCCCAAAATAAGGAAAATTTCTGGAATTTTGCCCCACAATTAGGGGAATTTCTGCAATTTTGCTCCAAATTACGGGGATATTCTGCCTTTTTGCCCAAAATAAATGGAAATGCATACCTTTTTGCCATAAAAAAAAGAAATTTCTTCATTTTTTCCCCAAATTAAGGGAAATTTCTGACTTTTTGCCCTGAAATATGTGAAATTTCTGCAATTTTAGCCCAAAATAAGGTGAATTTCTGCCTTTTTGCCCCAAAATAATGGGAATTTCTGCCTTTTTGCCCCAAAATAAGAAAAATTTTTGCCTTTTTTCTCTGAAATAAGTGAAATTTCTGCAATTTTGCCCTAAAATAAGGGAAATTTCTGCAATTTTTCCCCATAATAAGGGAAATTTCTGTGATTTTGCCACAAAATAAGGGGAATTTCTGTTTTTTTGCCCCCTAATAAGGGAAATTTCTGCAATTTTGCCCTAAAATAAGGGGAATTTTTGCTTTTTGCCTCTAAATAAGTGGAATTTCTGTCTTTTTCCCCCAAAACAAAGGGAATTTCTGTCATTTTTGCCCAAAAATAAGGAAAATTTCTGACTTATTACCCTGAAATAAGTGAAATTTCTGCACTTTTCCCCCAATATAAGGGAAATTTCTGTCTTTTTGCCCCCAAATAAGGGGAATTTCAGCCTTTTTACCTCAAAATAAGGGGAATTTCTGATTTTTGGCACAAAATATTAGGAATTTCTGTCTTTTTGCCCAAAAAAAGGAAAATTTCTGCTTTTTTCCCTGAAATAAGTGAAATTTCTGCAATTTTGCCCCAAAATAAGTAAAATTTCTGCAATTTTGCCCCAAAATAAGGGAAATTTCTGGAATTTTGCCCCAAAATAAGTGGAATTTCTGAGTTTTGCCCCAAAATAAGGAGAATTTCTGCCTTTTTGCGCCAAAATTAGTGAAATTTCTGCAATTTTGCCGTAAAATAAGGGAAATTTCTGCAATTTTTCTTCATAATAAGGGAAATTTCTGCAATTTTGCCCCAAAATAAGTAAAATTCCTGCCTTTTTGCCCCAAAATAAGAAAAATTTCTGCCTTTTTTCCCGGAAATAAGTGAAATTTCTGCAATTTTGCCCCAATATAAATGAAATTTCTGCAATTTTGTCCCAAAATAAGGAAAATTTCTGGAATTTTGCCCCACAATTAGGGGAATTTCTGCAATTTTGCTCCAAAATACGGGGAATTTCTGCCTTTTTGCCCAAAATAAGGGGAATGCATACCTTTTTGCCATAAAAAAGGGAAATTTCTTCATTTTTACCCCAAATTAAGGGAAATTTCTGACTTTTTGCCCTGAAATATGTGATATTTCTGCAATTTTAGCCCAAAATAAGGTGAAATTCTGCCCTTTGCCCCAAAATATGGGGAATTTCTGCCTTTTTGTCTGAAAATAAGAAGAATGCATACCTTTTTGCCATAAAAAAGAGAAATTTCTTCATTTTTGCTCCAAAATAAAAGGAACTTTTGCCTTTTTGCCTCTAAATAAGTGGAATTTCTGTCTTTTTCCCCCAAAACAAAGGGAATATCTGTCTTTTTGCCCCAAAATAAGGAAAATTTTTGACTTATAACCCTGAAATAAGTGAAATTTCTGCAAATTTGCCCCAAAATAAGAAAAATTTCTGCCTTTTTGCCCCCAAATAAGGGGAATTTCAGCCTTTTTATCTCAAAAAAAGGGAATTTTCTGCATTTTTGCAACAAAATATTAGGAATTTCTGCATTTTTGCCACAAAATATTAGAAATTTCTGCCTTTTTGCCCCAAAATAAGGAAAATTTCTGCCTTTTTTCCTGGAAATAAGTGAAATTTCTGCAAATTTGCCCCCAAAAAAGGGAAATTTCTGCCTTTTGCCCCAAAATAAGGGGAATTTCAGCATTTTACCTCATAATAAGGGAAATTTCTGATTTTTGCACCAAAATATGGAGAATTTTTGCCTTTTTCCCTAAAATAAGGAAAATTTCTGCCTTTTTTCCCTGAAATAAGTGAAATTTCTGCAATTTTGCCACAAAATAAGTGAAATTTCTTCAATTTTGCCCCAAAATAAGGAAAATTTCTGGAATTTTGCCCCACAATTAGGGGAATTTCTGCAATTTTGCTCCAAAATATGAGGAATTTCTTCCTTTTTGCCCAAAATAGAGGGAATGCATACCTTTTTGCCATATAAAAGGGAAATTTCTTCATTTTTGCCCCAAATTAAGGGAAATTTCTGAATTTTTGCACTGAAATATGTTAAATTTCTGCAATTTTAGCCCAAAATAAGGTGAATTTCTGCCTTTTTGCCCCAAAATAATGGGAATTTCTGCCTTTTTGCCCCAAAATAAGAAAAATTTTTGCCTTTTTTCTCTCAAATAACTGAAATTTCTGCAATTTTGCCCTAAAATAAGGGAAATTTCTGCAATTTTTCCCCATAATAAGGGAAATTTCTGCAATTTTGCTTCAAAATAAGGGGAATTTCTGTTTTTTGCCCCAAAATCAGGGAAATTTCTGCAATTTTGCCCCAAAATAAGGGGAATTTCTGCCTTTTGCCCCAAAATATGGGGAATTTCTGCCTTTTTGACCGAAAATAAGAATGCATATCTTTTTGCCATAAAAAAGGGAAATTTCTTCATTTTTGCTCCAAAATAAGGGGAACTTTTGCCTTTTTGCTTCTAAATAAGTGGAATTTCTGTTTTTTTCCCCCAAAACAAAGAGAATTTCTGTCTGTTTTGCCACAAAATAAGGAAAATTTCTGACTTATTACCCTGAAATAAGTGAAATTTCTGCAAATTTGCCCCAAAAATAGGGAAATTTCTGCCTTTTGCCCAAAAATAAAAGGAATTTCAGCATTTTACCTCAAAATAAGGGAAATTTCTGAATTTTGCACCAAAATATGGAGAATTTCTGCCTTTTTGCACCAAAATTAAAAAAATTTCTGCTGTTTTTCCCTGAAGTAAGTGAAGTTTCTGCAATTTTGCCCCAAAATATGGAAAATTTCTGCCTTTTTGCCCCACAATTAGGGGAATTTCTGCAATTTTGCTCCAAAATACAGGGAATTTCTGCCTTTTTGCCTGAAAATAAGGGGAATGCATAACTTTTTGCCATAAAAAAGGGAAATTTCTTCATTTTTGCCCCAAATTAAGAGAAATTTCTGCCTTTTTGCCCTGAAATATGTGAAATTTCTGCAATTTTAGCCCAAAATAAGGTGAATTTCTGCCTTTTTGCCCCAAAATAATGGGAATTTCTGCCTTTTTGCTCCAAAATAAGAAAAATTTTTGCTTTTTTTCTCTGAAATAATTGAAATTTCTGCAATTTTGCCCTTAAATAAAAGAAATTTCTGCAATTTTTCCTTATAATATAGGAAATTTCTGGAATTTTGCCTTAAAATAAGGGGAATTTCTGGTTTTTTGCCCCTAAATAAGGGAAATTTCTGCAATTTTGCCCTAAATTAAGGGGAATTTCTGCTTTTTTGCCTCTAAATAAGTGGAATTTCTGTCTTTTTCCCCCAAAACAAAGGGAATTTCTATCATTTTTGCCCCAAAATAAGGAAAATTTCTGACTTATTACCCTGAAATAAGTGAAATTTCTGCAATTTTGCCCCAATATAAGGGAAATTTTTGCATTTTTGCCCCCAAATAAGGTGAATTTCAGCCTTTTTACCTCAAAATAAGGGGAATTTCTGAATTTTGGCACAAAATATTAGGAATTTCTGCATTTTTGCCCCAAAATAAGAAAAATTTCTGCCTTTTTTCCCTGAAATAAGTGAAATTTCTGCAATTTTGCCCCAAAATAAGTAAAATTTCTGAAATTTTGCCCCAAAATAAGGAAAATTACTAAAATTTTGCCCCAAAATAAGTGGAATTTCTGAGTTTTGCCCCAAAATAAGGAGAATTTCTGCCTTTTTGCCCACAATTAGTGAAATTTCTTCAATTTTGCCCTAATATAAGAGAAATTTCTGCAATTTTTCCCCATAATAAGGGAAATTTCTGCAATTATGCTTCAAAATAAGGGGAATTTCTGTTTTTGGCCCCACAATTAGGGAAATTTCTGCAATTTTGCTCCGAAATAAAAGGAATTTCTGCCTTTTGTCCTAAGTTATGGGGAATTTCTGCCTTTTTGTCCGAAAATAAGAAGAATGCATACCTTTTTGCCATAAAAAAGGGAAATTTCTTCATTTATTCTCCAAAATAAAAGGAACTTTTGCCTTTTTGCCTCTAAATAAATGGAATTTCTGTCTTTTTCCCCCAAAACAAAGGGAATTTCTGTCTTTTTTGCACCAAAATAAGGAAAATTTCTGACTTTTTACCCTGAAATAAGTGAAATTTCTGAAAATTTGCCCCAAAATAAGGGAAAATTCTGCTTTTTGGTTCCAAATATGGGGAATTTCAGCCTTTTTACCTCAAAATAAGGTTAATTTCTGCATTTTTGCAACAAAATATTAGGAATTTCTGCATTTTTGCCACAAAATATTAGAAATTTCTGCCTTTTTGCCCCAAAATAAGGAAAATTTCTGCTTTTATTACCTGAAATAAGTAAAATTTCTGAAATTTTGCCCCAAAATAAGTGAAATTTCTGCAATTTTGCCCCAAAATAAGGGAAATTTCTGGAATTTTGCTTCAAAATAAGTGGAATTTCTGAGTTTTGCCCCAAAATAAAAAGAATTTCTGCCTTTTTGCCCCACAATTAGGGGAATTTCTGCAATTTTGCTCCAAAATACTGGGAATTTCTGCTTTTTGCCTGAAAATAATGGGAATGCATACCTTTTTGCCATAAAAATGGGAAATTTCTTCATTTTTGCCCCAAATTAAGGGAAATTTCTGCCCTTTTGCCCTGAAATATGTGAAATTTCTGCAATTTTAGCCCAAAATAAAGTGAATTTCTGCCTTTTTGCCCCATAATAAGAAAAATTTTTGCTTTTTTTCTCTGAAATAAATGAAATTTCTGCAATTTTGCCCTAAAATAAAAGAAATTTCTGCAATTTTTCCCCATAATAAAGGAAATTTCTGAAATTTTGCCCCAAAATAAGAAGAATTTCGGTTTTTTTGCCCCCAAATAAGGGAAATGTCTGCAATGTTACCCTAAAATAAGGGGACTTTCTGCTTTTTTGCCTCTAAATAAGTGGAATTTCTGTCTTTTTCCCCCAAAACAAAGGGAATTTCTGTCATTTTTGCCCAAAAATAAAGAAAATTTCTGACTTATTACCCTGAAATACGTGAATTTTCTGCAAATTTGCCCCAAAATAGGGAAAATTCTGCCTTTTTGCCCCCAAATATGGGGAATTTCAGCCTTTTTACCTCAAAATAAGGGAAATTTCTTCATTTTTGCCACAAAATATTAGGAATTTCTTCATTTTTGCCACAAAATATTAGAAATTTCTGCCTATTTGCCCCAAAATAAGGAAAATTTCTGCTTTTTTTCCCTGAAATAAGTGAAATTTCTGCAATTTTGCTTCAATATAAGAGAAATTTCTGCCTTTTTGCCCCCAAATAAGGTGAATTTCAGCCTTTTTACCTCAAAATAAGGAGTATTTCTGAATTTTGGCACAAAATATAAGGAATTTCTGCTTTTTTGCCCCAAAATAAAGAAAATTTCTGCCTTTTTTCCCTGAAATAAGTGAAATTTCTGCAATTTTGCCCCAAAATAAGTAAAATTTCTGAAATTTTGCCCCAAAATAAGGAAAATTTCTGGAATTTTGCCCCAAAATAAGTGGAATTTCTGAGTTTTGCCCCAAAATAAGGAGAATTTCTGCCTTTTGGCCCACAATTATTGAAATTTCTGCAATTTTGCCCTAAAATAAGAGAAATTTCTGCAATTTTTCCCCATAATAAGGGAAATTTCTGCAATTTTGCTTCAAAATAAGGGGAATTTCTGTTTTTTGCCCCACAATTAGGGAAATTTCTGCAATTTTGCTCCAAAATAAAAGGAATTTCTGCCTTTTGTCCTAAAATATGGGGAATTTCTGCCTTTTTGTCCAAAAATAGGAAAAATGCATACCTTTTTGCCATAAAAAAGGGAAATTTCTTCATTTTTGCTTTAAAATAAGGGGAACTTTGCCTTTTTGCCTCTAAATAAGTGGAATTTCTGTTATTTTTTTCCAAAACAAAGAGAATTTCTGTCTTTTTTGCCCCAAAATAAAGAAAATTTGTGACTTATTACCCTGAAATAAGTGAAATTTCTGCAAATTTGTCTCAAAAATAAGAAAATTTCTGCCTTTTTCCCAAAAATAAGGGGAATTTCAGCATTTTACCTCAAAATAAGGGAAATATCTGATTTTTGCACCAAAATATGGAGAATTTCTGCTTTTTTGCACCAAAATAAGGAAAATTTCTGCCTTTTTTCCTTGAAATAAGTGAAATTTCTGGAATGTTGCCCTAAAATAAGAGAAATTTCTGCAATTTTTCCCCATAATAAGGGAAATTTCTGCAATTTTGCTTCAAAATAAGGGGAATTTCTGTTTTTTGCCCCACAATTAGGGAAATTTCTGCAATTTTGCTCCAAAATAAAAGGAATTTCTGCCTTTTGTCCTAAAATATGGGGAATTTCTGCCTTTTTGTCCAAAAATAGGAAAAATGCATACCTTTTTGCCATAAAAAAGGGAAATTTCTTCATTTTTGCTTTAAAATAAGGGGAACTTTGCCTTTTTGCCTCTAAATAAGTGGAATTTCTGTTATTTTTTTCCAAAACAAAGAGAATTTCTGTCTTTTTTGCCCCAAAATAAAGAAAATTTGTGACTTATTACCCTGAAATAAGTGAAATTTCTGCAAATTTGTCTCAAAAATAAGAAAATTTCTGCCTTTTTCCCAAAAATAAGGGGAATTTCAGCATTTTACCTCAAAATAAGGGAAATATCTGATTTTTGCACCAAAATATGGAGAATTTCTGCTTTTTTGCACCAAAATAAGGAAAATTTCTGCCTTTTTTCCTTGAAATAAGTGAAATTTCTGGAATGTTGCCCCAAAATAAGGAGAATTTCTGCCTTTTTGCCCCACAATTAGGGGAATTTTTGCAATTTTGCTACAAAATACAAGGAATTTCTGCCTTTTTGCCCGAAAATAAGGAGAATGCATAACTTTTTGCCATAAAAAAGGGAAATTTCATCATTTTTGCCCCAAATTAAGGGAAATTTCTGCCTTTTTCCTTGAAATATGTGAAATTTCTGCAATTTTAGCCCAAAATAAGGTGAATTTCTGCCTTTTTGCCCCAAAATAATGGGAATTTCTGCATTTTTGCCCCAAAATAAGAAAAATTTTTGCTTTTTTTCTCTGAAATAAGTGAAATTTCTGCAATTTTGCCTTAAAATAAAAGAAATTTCTTCAATTTTTTCCCATAATAAAGAAAATTTCTGGAATTTTGCCTTAAAATAAAAGGAATTTCTTTTTTTTACCCCCAAATAAGGGAAATTTCTGCAATTTTGCCCTAAATTAAAAGGAATGTCTGCTTTTTTGCCTCTAAATTAGTGGAATTTTTGTCTTTTTCTTTCAAAAAAATGGAATTTCTGTCTTTTTTGCACCAAAATAAGGAAAATTTCTGACTTATTACCCTGAAATAAGTGAAATTTCTGAAAATTTGCCCCAAAATAAGGAAAATTTCTGCCTTTTTGCCTCCAAATATGGGGAATTTCAGCCTTTTTACCTCAAAATAAGGGAAATTTCTGCATTTTTGCAACAAAATATTAAAAATTTCTGCATTTTTCCCACAAAATATTAGGAATTTCTGCATTTTTGCCCCAAAATAAGGAAAATTTCTGCCTTTTTTTCCCTGAAATAAGTGAAATTTCTGCAATTTTGCCCCAAAATATGTGAAATTTCTGCAATTTTGCCCCAAAATAAGGGAAATTTCTGGAATTTTGCCCCAAAATAAGTGGAATTTCTGAGTTTTGCCCAAAATAAGGAAAATTTCTGCCTTTTTGCCCCACAATTAGGGGAATTTCTGCAATTTTGCTCCAAAATACGAGGAATTTCTGCCTTTTTGCCCGAAAATAAGGGGAATGCATACCTTTTTGCCATAAATAAGGGAAATTTCTTCATTTTTGCCCCAAATTAAGGGAAATTTCTGACTTTTTGCCTTGAAATATGAGAAATTTCTGCAATTTTAGCCCAAAATAAGGTGAATTTCTGCCTTTTTGCCCCAAAATAATGGGAATTTCTGCCTTTTTGCCCCAAAATAAGAAAAATTTTTGCTTTTTTTCTCTGAAATAAGTGAAATTTCTGCAATTTTGCCCTAAAATAAAAGAAATTAATGCAATTTTTCCCCATAATAAAGGAAATTTCTGGAAGTTTGCCCCAAAATAAAAAGAATTTCTGTTTTTTTGCCCCCAAATAAGAGAAATTTCTGCAATTTTGCCCTAAATTAAGGGGAATTTCTGCTTTTTTGCCTCTAAATAAGTGGAATTTCTGTCTTTTTCCCCCAAAACAAAGAGAATTTCTGTCATTTTGCCCCAAAATAAGGAAATTTTCTGACTTATTACACTGAAATAAGTGAAATTTCTGCAATTTTGCCCCAATATAAGGGAAATTTCTGCCTTTTTGCCCCCAAATAAGGGTAATTTCAGCATTTTTACCTCAAAATAAGGGGAATTTCTGAATTTTGGCACAAAATATTTGGAATTTCTGCCTTTTTGCTTCAAAATAAGGACAATTTCTGCCTTTTTTCCCTGAAATAAGTGAAATTTCTGCAATTTTGCCCCAAAATAAGTAAAATTTCTGCAATTTTGCCCCAAAATAAGTGAAATTTCTGCAATTTTGCCCCAAAATAAGGGAAATTTCTGGAATTTTGCTTCAAAATAAGTGGAATTTCTGAGTTTTGCCCCAAAATAAAAAGAATTTCTGCCTTTTTGCCCCACAATTAGGGGAATTTCTGCAATTTTGCTCCAAAATACTGGGAATTTCTGCTTTTTGCCTGAAAATAATGGGAATGCATACCTTTTTGCCATAAAAATGGGAAATTTCTTCATTTTTGCCCCAAATTAAGGGAAATTTCTGCCCTTTTGCCCTGAAATATGTGAAATTTCTGCAATTTTAGCCCAAAATAAAGTGAATTTCTGCCTTTTTGCCCCATAATAAGAAAAATTTTTGCTTTTTTTCTCTGAAATAAATGAAATTTCTGCAATTTTGCCCTAAAATAAAAGAAATTTCTGCAATTTTTCCCCATAATAAAGGAAATTTCTGAAATTTTGCCCCAAAATAAGAAGAATTTCGGTTTTTTTGCCCCCAAATAAGGGAAATGTCTGCAATGTTGCCCTAAAATAAGGGGACTTTCTGCTTTTTTGCCTCTAAATAAGTGGAATTTCTGTCTTTTTCCCCCAAAACAAAGGGAATTTCTGTCATTTTTGCCCAAAAATAAAGAAAATTTCTGACTTATTACCCTGAAATACGTGAATTTTCTGCAAATTTGCCCCAAAATAGGGAAAATTCTGCCTTTTTGCCCCCAAATATGGGGAATTTCAGCCTTTTTACCTCAAAATAAGGGAAATTTCTTCATTTTTGCCACAAAATATTAGGAATTTCTTCATTTTTGCCACAAAATATTAGAAATTTCTGCCTATTTTCCCCAAAATAAGGAAAATTTCTGCTTTTTTTCCCTGAAATAAGTGAAATTTCTGCAATTTTGCTTCAATATAAGAGAAATTTCTGCCTTTTTGCCCCCAAATAAGGTGAATTTCAGCCTTTTTACCTCAAAATAAGGAGTATTTCTGAATTTTGGCACAAAATATAAGGAATTTCTGCTTTTTTGCCCCAAAATAAAGAAAATTTCTGCCTTTTTTCCCTGAAATAAGTGAAATTTCTGCAATTTTGCCCCAAAATAAGTAAAATTTCTGAAATTTTGCCCCAAAATAAGGAAAATTTCTGGAATTTTGCCCCAAAATAAGTGGAATTTCTGAGTTTTGCCCCAAAATAAGGAGAATTTCTGCCTTTTGGCCCACAATTATTGAAATTTCTGCAATTTTGCCCTAAAATAAGAGAAATTTCTGCAATTTTTCCCCATAATAAGGGAAATTTCTGCAATTTTGCTTCAAAATAAGGGGAATTTCTGTTTTTTGCCCCACAATTAGGGAAATTTCTGCAATTTTGCTCCAAAATAAAAGGAATTTCTGCCTTTTGTCCTAAAATATGGGGAATTTCTGCCTTTTTGTCCAAAAATAGGAAAAATGCATACCTTTTTGCCATAAAAAAGGGAAATTTCTTCATTTTTGCTTTAAAATAAGGGGAACTTTGCCTTTTTGCCTCTAAATAAGTGGAATTTCTGTTATTTTTTTCCAAAACAAAGAGAATTTCTGTCTTTTTTGCCCCAAAATAAAGAAAATTTGTGACTTATTACCCTGAAATAAGTGAAATTTCTGCAAATTTGTCTCAAAAATAAGAAAATTTCTGCCTTTTTCCCAAAAATAAGGGGAATTTCAGCATTTTACCTCAAAATAAGGGAAATATCTGATTTTTGCACCAAAATATGGAGAATTTCTGCTTTTTTGCACCAAAATAAGGAAAATTTCTGCCTTTTTTCCTTGAAATAAGTGAAATTTCTGGAATGTTGCCCCAAAATAAGGAGAATTTCTGCCTTTTTGCCCCACAATTAGGGGAATTTTTGCAATTTTGCTACAAAATACAAGGAATTTCTGCCTTTTTGCCCGAAAATAAGGAGAATGCATAACTTTTTGCCATAAAAAAGGGAAATTTCATCATTTTTGCCCCAAATTAAGGGAAATTTCTGCCTTTTTCCTTGAAATATGTGAAATTTCTGCAATTTTAGCCCAAAATAAGGTGAATTTCTGCCTTTTTGCCCCAAAATAATGGGAATTTCTGCATTTTTGCCCCAAAATAAGAAAAATTTTTGCTTTTTTTCTCTGAAATAAGTGAAATTTCTGCAATTTTGCCTTAAAATAAAAGAAATTTCTTCAATTTTTTCCCATAATAAAGAAAATTTCTGGAATTTTGCCTTAAAATAAAAGGAATTTCTTTTTTTTACCCCCAAATAAGGGAAATTTCTGCAATTTTGCCCTAAATTAAAAGGAATGTCTGCTTTTTTGCCTCTAAATTAGTGGAATTTTTGTCTTTTTCTTTCAAAACAAATGGAATTTCTGTCTTTTTTGCACCAAAATAAGGAAAATTTCTGACTTATTACCCTGAAATAAGTGAAATTTCTGAAAATTTGCCCCAAAATAAGGAAAATTTCTGCCTTTTTGCCTCCAAATATGGGGAATTTCAGCCTTTTTACCTCAAAATAAGGGAAATTTCTGCATTTTTGCAACAAAATATTAAAAATTTCTGCATTTTTCCCACAAAATATTAGGAATTTCTGCATTTTTGCCCCAAAATAAGGAAAATTTCTGCCTTTTTTTCCCTGAAATAAGTGAAATTTCTGCAATTTTGCCCCAAAATATGTGAAATTTCTGCAATTTTGCCTCAAAATAAGGGAAATTTCTGGAATTTTGCCCCAAAATAAGTGGAATTTCTGAGTTTTGCCCCAAAATAAGGAAAATTTCTGCCTTTTTGCCCCACAATTAGGGGAATTTCTGCAATTTTGCTCCAAAATACGAGGAATTTCTGCCTTTTTGCCCGAAAATAAGGGGAATGCATACCTTTTTGCCATAAATAAGGGAAATTTCTTCATTTTTGCCCCAAATTAAGGGAAATTTCTGACTTTTTGCCTTGAAATATGAGAAATTTCTGCAATTTTAGCCCAAAATAAGGTGAATTTCTGCCTTTTTGCCCCAAAATAATGGGAATTTCTGCCTTTTTGCCCCAAAATAAGAAAAATTTTTGCTTTTTTTCTCTGAAATAAGTGAAATTTCTGCAATTTTGCCCTAAAATAAAAGAAATTAATGCAATTTTTCCCCATAATAAAGGAAATTTCTGGAAGTTTGCCCCAAAATAAAAAGAATTTCTGTTTTTTTGCCCCCAAATAAGAGAAATTTCTGCAATTTTGCCCTAAATTAAGGGGAATTTCTGCTTTTTTGCCTCTAAATAAGTGGAATTTCTGTCTTTTTCCCCCAAAACAAAGAGAATTTCTGTCATTTTGCCCCAAAATAAGGAAATTTTCTGACTTATTACACTGAAATAAGTGAAATTTCTGCAATTTTGCCCCAATATAAGGGAAATTTCTGCCTTTTTGCCCCCAAATAAGGGTAATTTCAGCATTTTTACCTCAAAATAAGGGGAATTTCTGAATTTTGGCACAAAATATTTGGAATTTCTGCCTTTTTGCTTCAAAATAAGGACAATTTCTGCCTTTTTTCCCTGAAATAAGTGAAATTTCTGCAATTTTGCCCCAAAATAAGTAAAATTTCTGCAATTTTGCCCCAAAATAAGTGAAATTTCTGCAATTTTGCCCCAAAATAAGGGAAATTTCTGGAATTTTGCTTCAAAATAAGTGGAATTTCTGAGTTTTGCCCCAAAATAAAAAGAATTTCTGCCTTTTTGCCCCACAATTAGGGGAATTTCTGCAATTTTGCTCCAAAATACTGGGAATTTCTGCTTTTTGCCTGAAAATAATGGGAATGCATACCTTTTTGCCATAAAAATGGGAAATTTCTTCATTTTTGCCCCAAATTAAGGGAAATTTCTGCCCTTTTGCCCTGAAATATGTGAAATTTCTGCAATTTTAGCCCAAAATAAAGTGAATTTCTGCCTTTTTGCCCCATAATAAGAAAAATTTTTGCTTTTTTTCTCTGAAATAAATGAAATTTCTGCAATTTTGCCCTAAAATAAAAGAAATTTCTGCAATTTTTCCCCATAATAAAGGAAATTTCTGAAATTTTGCCCCAAAATAAGAAGAATTTCGGTTTTTTTGCCCCCAAATAAGGGAAATGTCTGCAATGTTGCCCTAAAATAAGGGGACTTTCTGCTTTTTTGCCTCTAAATAAGTGGAATTTCTGTCTTTTTCCCCCAAAACAAAGGGAATTTCTGTCATTTTTGCCCAAAAATAAAGAAAATTTCTGACTTATTACCCTGAAATACGTGAATTTTCTGCAAATTTGCCCCAAAATAGGGAAAATTCTGCCTTTTTGCCCCCAAATATGGGGAATTTCAGCCTTTTTACCTCAAAATAAGGGAAATTTCTTCATTTTTGCCACAAAATATTAGGAATTTCTTCATTTTTGCCACAAAATATTAGAAATTTCTGCCTATTTTCCCCAAAATAAGGAAAATTTCTGCTTTTTTTCCCTGAAATAAGTGAAATTTCTGCAATTTTGCTTCAATATAAGAGAAATTTCTGCCTTTTTGCCCCCAAATAAGGTGAATTTCAGCCTTTTTACCTCAAAATAAGGAGTATTTCTGAATTTTGGCACAAAATATAAGGAATTTCTGCTTTTTTGCCCCAAAATAAAGAAAATTTCTGCCTTTTTTCCCTGAAATAAGTGAAATTTCTGCAATTTTGCCCCAAAATAAGTAAAATTTCTGAAATTTTGCCCCAAAATAAGGAAAATTTCTGGAATTTTGCCCCAAAATAAGTGGAATTTCTGAGTTTTGCCCCAAAATAAGGAGAATTTCTGCCTTTTGGCCCACAATTATTGAAATTTCTGCAATTTTGCCCTAAAATAAGAGAAATTTCTGCAATTTTTCCCCATAATAAGGGAAATTTCTGCAATTTTGCTTCAAAATAAGGGGAATTTCTGTTTTTTGCCCCACAATTAGGGAAATTTCTGCAATTTTGCTCCAAAATAAAAGGAATTTCTGCCTTTTGTCCTAAAATATGGGGAATTTCTGCCTTTTTGTCCAAAAATAGGAAAAATGCATACCTTTTTGCCATAAAAAAGGGAAATTTCTTCATTTTTGCTTTAAAATAAGGGGAACTTTGCCTTTTTGCCTCTAAATAAGTGGAATTTCTGTTATTTTTTTCCAAAACAAAGAGAATTTCTGTCTTTTTTGCCCCAAAATAAAGAAAATTTGTGACTTATTACCCTGAAATAAGTGAAATTTCTGCAAATTTGTCTCAAAAATAAGAAAATTTCTGCCTTTTTCCCAAAAATAAGGGGAATTTCAGCATTTTACCTCAAAATAAGGGAAATATCTGATTTTTGCACCAAAATATGGAGAATTTCTGCTTTTTTGCACCAAAATAAGGAAAATTTCTGCCTTTTTTCCTTGAAATAAGTGAAATTTCTGGAATGTTGCCCCAAAATAAGGAGAATTTCTGCCTTTTTGCCCCACAATTAGGGGAATTTTTGCAATTTTGCTACAAAATACAAGGAATTTCTGCCTTTTTGCCCGAAAATAAGGAGAATGCATAACTTTTTGCCATAAAAAAGGGAAATTTCATCATTTTTGCCCCAAATTAAGGGAAATTTCTGCCTTTTTCCTTGAAATATGTGAAATTTCTGCAATTTTAGCCCAAAATAAGGTGAATTTCTGCCTTTTTGCCCCAAAATAATGGGAATTTCTGCATTTTTGCCCCAAAATAAGAAAAATTTTTGCTTTTTTTCTCTGAAATAAGTGAAATTTCTGCAATTTTGCCTTAAAATAAAAGAAATTTCTTCAATTTTTTCCCATAATAAAGAAAATTTCTGGAATTTTGCCTTAAAATAAAAGGAATTTCTTTTTTTTACCCCCAAATAAGGGAAATTTCTGCAATTTTGCCCTAAATTAAAAGGAATGTCTGCTTTTTTGCCTCTAAATTAGTGGAATTTTTGTCTTTTTCTTTCAAAACAAATGGAATTTCTGTCTTTTTTGCACCAAAATAAGGAAAATTTCTGACTTATTACCCTGAAATAAGTGAAATTTCTGAAAATTTGCCCCAAAATAAGGAAAATTTCTGCCTTTTTGCCTCCAAATATGGGGAATTTCAGCCTTTTTACCTCAAAATAAGGGAAATTTCTGCATTTTTGCAACAAAATATTAAAAATTTCTGCATTTTTCCCACAAAATATTAGGAATTTCTGCATTTTTGCCCCAAAATAAGGAAAATTTCTGCCTTTTTTTCCCTGAAATAAGTGAAATTTCTGCAATTTTGCCCCAAAATATGTGAAATTTCTGCAATTTTGCCTCAAAATAAGGGAAATTTCTGGAATTTTGCCCCAAAATAAGTGGAATTTCTGAGTTTTGCCCCAAAATAAGGAAAATTTCTGCCTTTTTGCCCCACAATTAGGGGAATTTCTGCAATTTTGCTCCAAAATACGAGGAATTTCTGCCTTTTTGCCCGAAAATAAGGGGAATGCATACCTTTTTGCCATAAATAAGGGAAATTTCTTCATTTTTGCCCCAAATTAAGGGAAATTTCTGACTTTTTGCCTTGAAATATGAGAAATTTCTGCAATTTTAGCCCAAAATAAGGTGAATTTCTGCCTTTTTGCCCCAAAATAATGGGAATTTCTGCCTTTTTGCCCCAAAATAAGAAAAATTTTTGCTTTTTTTCTCTGAAATAAGTGAAATTTCTGCAATTTTGCCCTAAAATAAAAGAAATTAATGCAATTTTTCCCCATAATAAAGGAAATTTCTGGAAGTTTGCCCCAAAATAAAAAGAATTTCTGTTTTTTTGCCCCCAAATAAGAGAAATTTCTGCAATTTTGCCCTAAATTAAGGGGAATTTCTGCTTTTTTGCCTCTAAATAAGTGGAATTTCTGTCTTTTTCCCCCAAAACAAAGAGAATTTCTGTCATTTTGCCCCAAAATAAGGAAATTTTCTGACTTATTACACTGAAATAAGTGAAATTTCTGCAATTTTGCCCCAATATAAGGGAAATTTCTGCCTTTTTGCCCCCAAATAAGGGTAATTTCAGCATTTTTACCTCAAAATAAGGGGAATTTCTGAATTTTGGCACAAAATATTTGGAATTTCTGCCTTTTTGCTTCAAAATAAGGACAATTTCTGCCTTTTTTCCCTGAAATAAGTGAAATTTCTGCAATTTTGCCCCAAAATAAGTAAAATTTCTGCAATTTTGCCCCAAAATAAGTGAAATTTCTGCAATTTTGCCCCAAAATAAGGGAAATTTCTGGAATTTTGCTTCAAAATAAGTGGAATTTCTGAGTTTTGCCCCAAAATAAAAAGAATTTCTGCCTTTTTGCCCCACAATTAGGGGAATTTCTGCAATTTTGCTCCAAAATACTGGGAATTTCTGCTTTTTGCCTGAAAATAATGGGAATGCATACCTTTTTGCCATAAAAATGGGAAATTTCTTCATTTTTGCCCCAAATTAAGGGAAATTTCTGCCCTTTTGCCCTGAAATATGTGAAATTTCTGCAATTTTAGCCCAAAATAAAGTGAATTTCTGCCTTTTTGCCCCATAATAAGAAAAATTTTTGCTTTTTTTCTCTGAAATAAATGAAATTTCTGCAATTTTGCCCTAAAATAAAAGAAATTTCTGCAATTTTTCCCCATAATAAAGGAAATTTCTGAAATTTTGCCCCAAAATAAGAAGAATTTCGGTTTTTTTGCCCCCAAATAAGGGAAATGTCTGCAATGTTGCCCTAAAATAAGGGGACTTTCTGCTTTTTTGCCTCTAAATAAGTGGAATTTCTGTCTTTTTCCCCCAAAACAAAGGGAATTTCTGTCATTTTTGCCCAAAAATAAAGAAAATTTCTGACTTATTACCCTGAAATACGTGAATTTTCTGCAAATTTGCCCCAAAATAGGGAAAATTCTGCCTTTTTGCCCCCAAATATGGGGAATTTCAGCCTTTTTACCTCAAAATAAGGGAAATTTCTTCATTTTTGCCACAAAATATTAGGAATTTCTTCATTTTTGCCACAAAATATTAGAAATTTCTGCCTATTTTCCCCAAAATAAGGAAAATTTCTGCTTTTTTTCCCTGAAATAAGTGAAATTTCTGCAATTTTGCTTCAATATAAGAGAAATTTCTGCCTTTTTGCCCCCAAATAAGGTGAATTTCAGCCTTTTTACCTCAAAATAAGGAGTATTTCTGAATTTTGGCACAAAATATAAGGAATTTCTGCTTTTTTGCCCCAAAATAAAGAAAATTTCTGCCTTTTTTCCCTGAAATAAGTGAAATTTCTGCAATTTTGCCCCAAAATAAGTAAAATTTCTGAAATTTTGCCCCAAAATAAGGAAAATTTCTGGAATTTTGCCCCAAAATAAGTGGAATTTCTGAGTTTTGCCCCAAAATAAGGAGAATTTCTGCCTTTTGGCCCACAATTATTGAAATTTCTGCAATTTTGCCCTAAAATAAGAGAAATTTCTGCAATTTTTCCCCATAATAAGGGAAATTTCTGCAATTTTGCTTCAAAATAAGGGGAATTTCTGTTTTTTGCCCCACAATTAGGGAAATTTCTGCAATTTTGCTCCAAAATAAAAGGAATTTCTGCCTTTTGTCCTAAAATATGGGGAATTTCTGCCTTTTTGTCCAAAAATAGGAAAAATGCATACCTTTTTGCCATAAAAAAGGGAAATTTCTTCATTTTTGCTTTAAAATAAGGGGAACTTTGCCTTTTTGCCTCTAAATAAGTGGAATTTCTGTTATTTTTTTCCAAAACAAAGAGAATTTCTGTCTTTTTTGCCCCAAAATAAAGAAAATTTGTGACTTATTACCCTGAAATAAGTGAAATTTCTGCAAATTTGTCTCAAAAATAAGAAAATTTCTGCCTTTTTCCCAAAAATAAGGGGAATTTCAGCATTTTACCTCAAAATAAGGGAAATATCTGATTTTTGCACCAAAATATGGAGAATTTCTGCTTTTTTGCACCAAAATAAGGAAAATTTCTGCCTTTTTTCCTTGAAATAAGTGAAATTTCTGGAATGTTGCCCCAAAATAAGGAGAATTTCTGCCTTTTTGCCCCACAATTAGGGGAATTTTTGCAATTTTGCTACAAAATACAAGGAATTTCTGCCTTTTTGCCCGAAAATAAGGAGAATGCATAACTTTTTGCCATAAAAAAGGGAAATTTCATCATTTTTGCCCCAAATTAAGGGAAATTTCTGCCTTTTTCCTTGAAATATGTGAAATTTCTGCAATTTTAGCCCAAAATAAGGTGAATTTCTGCCTTTTTGCCCCAAAATAATGGGAATTTCTGCATTTTTGCCCCAAAATAAGAAAAATTTTTGCTTTTTTTCTCTGAAATAAGTGAAATTTCTGCAATTTTGCCTTAAAATAAAAGAAATTTCTTCAATTTTTTCCCATAATAAAGAAAATTTCTGGAATTTTGCCTTAAAATAAAAGGAATTTCTTTTTTTTACCCCCAAATAAGGGAAATTTCTGCAATTTTGCCCTAAATTAAAAGGAATGTCTGCTTTTTTGCCTCTAAATTAGTGGAATTTTTGTCTTTTTCTTTCAAAACAAATGGAATTTCTGTCTTTTTTGCACCAAAATAAGGAAAATTTCTGACTTATTACCCTGAAATAAGTGAAATTTCTGAAAATTTGCCCCAAAATAAGGAAAATTTCTGCCTTTTTGCCTCCAAATATGGGGAATTTCAGCCTTTTTACCTCAAAATAAGGGAAATTTCTGCATTTTTGCAACAAAATATTAAAAATTTCTGCATTTTTCCCACAAAATATTAGGAATTTCTGCATTTTTGCCCCAAAATAAGGAAAATTTCTGCCTTTTTTTCCCTGAAATAAGTGAAATTTCTGCAATTTTGCCCCAAAATATGTGAAATTTCTGCAATTTTGCCCCAAAATAAGGGAAATTTCTGGAATTTTGCCCCAAAATAAGTGGAATTTCTGAGTTTTGCCCCAAAATAAGGAAAATTTCTGCCTTTTTGCCCCACAATTAGGGGAATTTCTGCAATTTTGCTCCAAAATACGAGGAATTTCTGCCTTTTTGCCCGAAAATAAGGGGAATGCATACCTTTTTGCCATAAATAAGGGAAATTTCTTCATTTTTGCCCCAAATTAAGGGAAATTTCTGACTTTTTGCCTTGAAATATGAGAAATTTCTGCAATTTTAGCCCAAAATAAGGTGAATTTCTGCCTTTTTGCCCCAAAATAATGGGAATTTCTGCCTTTTTGCCCCAAAATAAGAAAAATTTTTGCTTTTTTTCTCTGAAATAAGTGAAATTTCTGCAATTTTGCCCTAAAATAAAAGAAATTAATGCAATTTTTCCCCATAATAAAGGAAATTTCTGGAAGTTTGCCCCAAAATAAAAAGAATTTCTGTTTTTTTGCCCCCAAATAAGAGAAATTTCTGCAATTTTGCCCTAAATTAAGGGGAATTTCTGCTTTTTTGCCTCTAAATAAGTGGAATTTCTGTCTTTTTCCCCCAAAACAAAGAGAATTTCTGTCATTTTGCCCCAAAATAAGGAAATTTTCTGACTTATTACACTGAAATAAGTGAAATTTCTGCAATTTTGCCCCAATATAAGGGAAATTTCTGCCTTTTTGCCCCCAAATAAGGGTAATTTCAGCATTTTTACCTCAAAATAAGGGGAATTTCTGAATTTTGGCACAAAATATTTGGAATTTCTGCCTTTTTGCTTCAAAATAAGGACAATTTCTGCCTTTTTTCCCTGAAATAAGTGAAATTTCTGCAATTTTGCCCCAAAATAAGTAAAATTTCTGCAATTTTGCCCCAAAATAAGTGAAATTTCTGCAATTTTGCCCTATAATAAGTAAAATTTCTGCAATTTTGCCCCAAAATAAGGGAAATTTCTAGAATTTTGACCCAAAATAAGCGGAATTTCTGAGTTTTTTTCCAAAAAAAGAATTTCTGCCTTTTTGCCCCACAATTAGTGAAATTTCTGCAATTTTGCCCTAAAATAAGGGAAATTTCTTCAATTTTTCCCCATAATAAGGGAAATTTCTGCAATTTTGCTTCAAAATAAGGGGAATTTCTGTTTTTGCCCCAAAATCAGGGAAATTTCTGCAATTTTGCCCCAAAATAAGGGGAATTTCTGCCTTTTGCCCCAAAATATGGGGAATTTCTGCCTTTTTGACCGAAAATAAGAATGCATATCTTTTTGCCATAAAAAAGGGAAATTTCTTCATTTTTGCTCCAAAATAAGGGGAACTTTTGCCTTTTTGCTTCTAAATAAGTGGAATTTCTGTTTTTTTTCCCCAAAACAAAGAGAATTTCTGTCTGATTTGCCCCAAAATAAGGAAAATTTCTGACTTATTACCCTGAAATAAGTGAAATTTCTGCAAATTTGCCCCAAAAATAGGGAAATTTCTGCCTTTTGCCCAAAAATAAAAGGAATTTCAGCATTTTACCTCAAAATAAGGGAAATTTCTGAATTTTGCACCAAAATATGGAGAATTTCTGCCTTTTTGCACCAAAATAAGAAAAATTTCTGCTGTTTTTCCATGAAATAAGTGAAGTTTCTGCAATTTTGCCCCAAAATATGGAAAATTTCTGCCTTTTTGCTCCACAATTAGGGGAATTTCTGCAATTTTGCTCCAAAATACAGGGAATTTCTGCCTTTTTGCCTGAAAATAAGGGGAATACATACCTTTTTGCCATAAAAAAAGGAAATTTGTTCATTTTTGCCCCTAATTAAGAGAAATTTCTGCCTTTTTGCCCTGAAATATGTGAAATTTCTGCAATTTTAGCCCAAAATAAGGTGAATTTCTGTTTTTTTGCCCCAAAATATTGGGAATTTCTGCCTTTTTGCTCCAAAATAAGAAAAATTTTTGCTTTTTTTCTCTGAAATAAGTGAAATTTCTGCAATTTTGCCCTTAAATAAAAGAAATTTCTGCAATTTTTCCTTATAATATAGGAAATTTCTGGAATTTTGCCTTAAAATAAGGGGAATTTCTGGTTTTTTGCCCCTAAATAAGGGAAATTTCTGCAATTTTGCCCTAAATTAAGGGGAATTTCTGCTTTTTTGCCTCTAAATAAGTGGAATTTCTGTCTTTTTCCCCCAAAACAAAGGGAATTTCTATCATTTTTGCCCCAAAATAAGGAAAATTTCTGACTTATTACCCTGAAATAAGTGAAATTTCTGCAATTTTGCCCCAATATAAGGGAAATTTCTGCTTTTTTGCCCCCAAATAAGGTGAATTTCAGCCTTTTTACCTCAAAATAAGGGGAATTTCTGAATTTTGGCACAAAATATTAGGAATTTCTGCATTTTTGCCCCAAAATAAAGACAATTTCTGCCTTTTTTCCCTGAAAGAAGTGAAATTTCTGCAATTTTGCCCCAAAATAATTAAAATTTCTGAAATTTTGCCCCAAAATAAGGAAAATTACTAAAATTTTGCTCCAAAATAAGTGGAATTTCTGAATTTTGCCCCAAAATAAGGAGAATTTCTGCCTTTTTGCCCACAATTAGTGAAATTTCTTTAATTTTGCCCTAAAATAAGAGAAATTTCTGCAATTTTTCCCCATAATAAGGGAAATTTCTGCAATTATGCGTCAAAATAAGGGGAATTTCTGTTTTTTGCCCCACAATTAGGGAAATTTCTGCAATTTTGCTCTGAAATAAAAGGAATTTCTGCCTTTTGTCCTAAGATATGGGGAATTTCTGCCTTTTTGTCCGAAAATAAGAAGAATGCATACCTTTTTGCCATAAAAAAGGGAAATTTCTTCATGTTTTCTCCAAAATAAGGGGAACTTTTGCCTTTTTGCCTCTAAATAAGTGGAATTTCTGTCTTTTTCCCCCAAAACAAATGGAATTTCTGTCTTTTTTGCACCAAAATAAGGAAAATTTCTGACTTTTTACCCTGAAATAAGTGAAATTTCTGCAAATTTGCCCCAAAATAAGGGAAATTTCTGCCTTTTTTTTTCCAAATATGGGGAATTTCAGCCTTTTTACCTCAAAATAAAGGAAATTTCTGCATTTTTGCAACAAAATATTAGGAATTTCTGCATTTTTGCCACAAAATATTAGAAATTTCTGCCTTTTTGCCCCAAAATAAGGAAAATTTCTGCTTTTTTTACCTGAAATAAGTAAAATTTCTGAAATTTTGCCCCAAAATAAGTGAAATTTCTGCAATTTTGCCCCAAAATAAGGGAAATTTCTGGAATTTTGCTTCAAAATAAGTGGAATTTCTGAATTTTGCCCCAAAATAAGGAGAATTTCTGCCTTTTTGCCCCACAATTAGGGGAATTTCTGCAATTTTGCTCCAAAATACGAGGAATTTCTGCCTTTTTGCCCGAAAATAAGGGGAATGCATAACTTTTTGCCATAAAAACGGGAAATTTCTTCATTTTTGCCCCAAATTAAGGGAAATTTCTGCCTTTTTGCCCTGAAATATGAGAAATTTCTGCAATTTTAGCCCAAAATAAGGTGAATTTCTGCCTTTTTGCCCCAAAATAATGGGACTTTCTGACTTTTTGCCCCAAAATAAGAAAAATTTTTGCTTTTTTTCTCTGAAATAAGTGAAATTTCTGCAATTTTGCCATAAAATAAAAGAAATTAATGCAATTTTTGCCCATAATAAAGGAAATTTCTGGAAGTTTGCCCCAAAATAAGAAGAATTTCTGTTGTTTTGCCCCCAAATAAGAGAAATTTCTGCTATTTTGCCCTAAATTAAGGGGAATTTCTGCTTTTTTGCCTCTAAATAAGTGGAATTTCTGTCATTTTCCCCCAAAACAAAGGGAATTTCTGTCATTTTTGCCCCAGAATAAGGAAAATTTCTGACTTATTACACTGAAATGAGTGAAATTTCTGCAATTTTGCCCCAATATAAGGGAAATTTTTGCCTTTTTGCCCCCAAATAAGGGTAATTTCAGCCTTTTTACCTCAAAATAAGGGGAATTTTTGAATTTTGGCACAAAATATTAGGAATTTCTGCCTTTTTGCCCCAAAATAAGGACAATTTCTGCATTTTTTCCCTGAAATAAGTGAAATTTCTGCAATTTTGCCCCAAAATAAGTAAAATTTCTGCAATTTTGCCCCAAAATAAGAAAAATTTCTGTAATTTTGTCCCACAATAAGTGGAATTTCTGAGTTTTGCCCCAAAATAAGGAGAATTTCTGCCTTTTTGCCCACAATTAGTGAAATTTCTGCAATTTTGCCCTAAAATAAGAGAAATTGCTGCAATTTTTCCCAATAATAAAAGAAATTTCTGCAATTTTGCTTCAAAATAAAAGGAATTTCTGCCTTTTGTCCTAAAATATGGGGAATTTCTGCCTTTTTGTCCGAAAATAAAAAGAATGCATACCTTTTTGCCATAAAAAAGGGAAATTTCTTTATTTTTGCTCCAAAATAAGGGGAACTTTTGCTTTTTGCCTCTAAATAAGTGGAATTTCTGTCTTTTTCCCCCAAAACAAAGGGAATTTCTGTCTTTTTTGCACCAAAATAAGGAAAATTTCTGACTTTTTACACTGAAATAAGTGAAATTTCTGCAAATTTGCCCCAAAATAAGGGAAATTTCTGCCTTTTTGCCTCCAAATATGGGGAATTTCAGGCTTTTTACCTCAAAATGAAAAAAATTTTTGCATTTTTGCAACAAAATATTAGGAATTATTGCATTTTTGCCACAAAATATTAGGAATTTTTGCCTTTTTGCCCCAAAATAAGGAAAATTTCTGCCTTTTTTTCCCAGAAATATGTGAAATTTCTGCAATTTTGCCCCAAAATATGTGAAATTTCTGCAATTTTGCCCCAAAATAAGGGAAATTTCTGGAATTTTGCCCCAAAATAAGTGGAATTTCTGAGTTTTGCCCCAAAATAAGGGGAATTTCTGCCTTTTTGCCCCACAATTAGGGGAATTTCTGCAATTTTGCTCCAAAATACGGGGAATTTCTGCCTTTTTGCCCGAAAATAAAGAAAATGCATATCTTTTTGCCATAAAAAAGGGAAATTTCTTCAGTTTTGCCCCAAATTAAGGGAAATTTCTGCATTTTTGCCCTGAAATATGTGAAATTTCTGCAATTTTAGCCCAAAATAAGGTGAATTTCTGCCTTTTTGCCCCAAAATAATGGGAATTTCTGCCTTTTTGCTCCAAAATAAGAAAAATTTTTGCTTTTTTTCTCTGAAATAAGTGAAATTTCTGCAATTTTGCCCCAAAATATGTGAAATTTCTGCAATTTTGCCCCAAAATAAAGGAAATTTCTGGAATTTTGCCCCAAAATAAGTGGAATTTCTGAGTTTTGCCCCAAAATAAGGAGAATTTCTGCCTTTTTGCCCCACAATTAGGGGAATTTCTGCAATTTTGCTCCAAAATTCGAGGAATTTCTGCCTTTTTGCCCGAAAATAAGGGGAATGCATACCTTTTTGCCATAAAAAAGGGAAATTTCTTCATTTTTGCCCCAAATTAAGGGAAATTTCGGCCTTTTTGCCCTGAAATATGAGAAATTTCTGCAATTTTAGCCCAAAATAAGGTGAATTTCTGCCTTTTTGCCCCAAAATAATGGGAATTTCTGCCTTTTTGCCCCAACATAAGAAAAATTTTTGCTTTTTTTCTCTGAAATAAGTGAAATTTCTGCAATTTTGCCCTAAAATAAAAGAAATTAATGCAATTTTTCCCCATAATAAAGGAAATTTCTGGAAGTTTGCCCCAAAATAAAAAGAATTTCTGTTTTTTTGCCCCCAAATAAGAGAAATTTCTGCAATTTTGCACTAAATTAAGGGGAATTTCTGCTTTTTTGCCTCTAAATAAGTGGAATTTCTGTCTTTTTCCCCCAAAAAAAAGGGAATTTCTGTCATTTTTGCCCCAAAATAAGGAAAATTTCTGACTTATTACACTGAAATAAGTGAAATTTCTGCAATTTTGCCCCAATATAAGGAAAATTTCTGCGTTTTTGCCCCCAAATGAGGGGAATATCAGCATTTTTACCTCAAAATAAGGGGAATTTTTGAATTTCGGCACAAAATATTAGGAATTTCTGCCTTTTTGCCCCAAAATGAAAAAAATTTTCTGCCTTTTTTCCCTGAAATAAGTGAAATTTCTGCAATTTTGCCCTATAATAAGTAAAATTTCTGCAATTTTGCCCCAAAATAAGAAAAATTCCTAGAATTTTGACCCAAAATAAGTGGAATTTCTGAGTTTTTTTCCAAAAAAAGAAGAATTTCTGCCTTTTTGCCCCACAATTAGTGAAATTTCTGCAATTTTGCCCTAAAATAAGGGACATTTCTGCAATTTTTCCCCATAATAAGGGAAATTTCTGCAATTTTGCTTCAAAATAAGGGGAATTTCTGTTTTTTGCCTCAAAATCAGGGAAATTTCTGCAATTTTGCCCCAAATAAGGGGAATTTCTGCCTTTTGCCCCAAAATATGGGGAATTTCTGCCTTTTTGACCGAAAATAAGAATGCATATATTTTTGCCATAAAAAAGGGAAATTTCTTCATTTTTGCTCCAAAATAAGGGGAACTTTTGCCTTTTTGCTTCTAAATAAGTGGAATTTCTGTTTTTTTCCCCCAAAACAAAGAGAATTTCTGTCTGTTTTGCCCCAAAATAAGAAAATTTCTGACTTATTACCCTGAAATAAGTGAAATTTCTGCAATTTTGCCCCAAAAATAGGGAAATTTCTGCCTTTTGCCCAAAAATAAAAGGAATTTCAGCATTTTACCTCAAAATAAGGGAAATTTCTGAATTTTGCACCAAAATATGGAGAATTTCTGCATTTTTGCACCAAAATAAGAAAAATTTCTGCTGTTTTTCCCTGAAATAAGTGAAGTTTCTGCAATTTTGCCCCAAAATATGGAAAATTTCTGCCTTTTTGCCCCACAATTAGGGGAATTTCTGAAATTTTGCTCCAAAATACAGGGAATTTCTGCCTTTTTGCCTGAAAATAAGGGGAATGCATACCTTTTTGCCATAAAAAAGGGAAATTTCTTCATTTTTGCCCAAATTAAGGTAAATTTCTGCCTTTTTGCCTGAAATATGTGAAATTTCTGCAATTTTAGCCCAAAATAAGGTGAATTTCTGCCTTTTTGCCCCAAAATAATGGGAATTTCTGCCTTTTGCTCCAAAATAAGAAAAATTTTTGCTTTTTTTCTCTGAAATAAGTGAAATTTCTGCAATTTTGCCCTTAAATAAAAGAAATTTCTGCAATTTTTCCTTATAATATAGGAAATTTCTGGAATTTTGCCTTAAAATAAGGGGAATTTCTGGTTTTTTGCCCCTAAATAAGGGAAATTTCTGCAATTTTGCCCTAAATTAAGGGGAATTTCTGCTTCTTTGCCTCTAAATAAGTGGAATTTCTGTCTTTTTCCCCCAAAACAAAGGGAATTTCTATCATTTTTGCCCCAAAATAAGGAAAATTTCTGACTTATTACCCTGAAATAAGTGAAATTTCTGCAATTTTGCCCCAATATAAGGGAAATTTCTGCTTTTTTGCCCCCAAATAAGGTGAATTTCAGCCTTTTTACCTCAAAATAAGGGGAATTTCTGAATTTTGGCACAAAATATTAGGAATTTCTGCATTTTTGCCCCAAAATAAGGACAATTTCTGCCTTTTATCCCTGAAATAAGTGAAATTTCTGCAATTTTGCCCCAAAATAAGTAAAATTTCTGAAATTTTGCCCCAAAATAAGGAAAATTACTAAAATTTTGCCCCAAAATAAGTGGAATTTCTGAGTTTTGCCCCAAAATAAGGAGAATTTCTGCCTTTTTGCCCACAATTAGTGAAATTTCTTTAATTTTGCCCTAAAATAAGAGAAATTTCTGCAATTTTTCCCCATAATAAGGGAAATTTCTGCAATTATGCGTCAAAATAAGGGGAATTTCTGTTTTTTGCCCCACAATTAGGGAAATTTCTGCAATTTTGCTCTGAAATAAAAGGAATTTCTGCCTTTTGTCCTAAGATATGGGGAATTTCTGCCTTTTTGTCCGAAAATAAGAAGAATGCATACCTTTTTGCCATAAAAAAGGGAAATTTCTGCAATTTTGCCCTAAAATAAGGGGAATTTCTGCTTTTTTGCCTCTAAATAAGTGGAATTTCTGTCTTTTTCCCCAAAAACAAAGGGAATTTCTGTCTTTTTTGCACCAAAATAAGGAAAATTTCTGACTTTTTACCCTGAAATAAGTGAAATTTCTGCAAATTTGCCCCAAAATAAGGGAAATTTCTGCCTTTTTTTTTCCAAATATGGGGAATTTCAGCCTTTTTACCTCAAAATAAAGGAAATTTCTGCATTTTTGCAACAAAATATTAGGAATTTCTGCATTTTTGCCACAAAATATTAGGAATTTCTGCCTTTTTGCCCCAAAATAAGGAAAATTTCTGCTTTTTTTACCTGAAATAAGTAAAATTTCTGAAATTTTGCCCCAAAATAAGTGAAATTTCTGGAATTTTGCCCTAAAATATGTGGAATTTCTGAGTTTTGCCCCAAAATAAGGGGAATTTCTGCCTTTTTGCCCCACAATTAGGGGAATTTCTGCAATTTTGCTCCAAAATACAAGGAATTTCTGCCTTTTTGCCCGAAAATAAGGAAAATGCATACCTTTTTGCCATAAAAAAAAGAAATTTCTTCAGTTTTGCCCCAAATTAAGGGAAATTTCTGCCTTTTTGCCCTGAAGTATGTGAAATTTCTGCAATTTTAGCCCAAAATAAGGTGAATTTCTGCCTTTTTTCCCAAAATAATGGGAATTTCTGCCTTTTTGCCCCAAAATAAGAAAAATTTTTGCTTTTTTTCTCTGAAATAAGTGAAATTTCTGCAATTTTGCCCTAAAATAAAAGAAATTAATGCAATTTTTCCCCTTCATAAAGGAAATTTCTGGAAGTTTGCCCCAAAATAAGAAGAATTTCTGTTTTTTTGCCCCCAAATAAGAGAAATTTCTGCAATTTTGCCCTAAATTAAGGGGAATTTCTGCTTTTTTGCTTCTAAATAAGTGGAATTTCTGTCTTTTTCCCCCAAAACAAAAGGAATTTCAGTCATTTTTGCCCCAAAATAAGGAAAATTTCTGACTTATTACACTGAAATAAGTGAAATTTCTGCAATTTTGCCCCAATATAAGGAAAATTTCTGTGTTTTTGCCCCCAAATAAGGGGAATTTCAGCCTTTTTACCTCAAAATAAGGGGAATTTCTAAATTTGGGCACAAAATATTAGGAATTTCTGCCATTTTGCCCCAAAATGAAAAAAAATTTCTGCCTTTTTTCCCTGAAATAAGTGAAATTTCTGCAATTTTGCCCTATAATAAGTAAAATTTCTGCAATTTTGCCCCAAAATAAGGGAAATTTCTAGAATTTTGACCCAAAATAAGTGGAATTTCTGAGTTTTTTTCCAAAAAAAGAAGAATTTCTACCTTTTTGCCCCACAATTAGTGAAATTTCTGCAATTTTGCCCTAAAATAAGGGAAATTTCTGCAATTTTTCCCCATAATAAGGGAAATTTCTGCAATTTTGCTTCAAAATAAGGGGAATTTCTGTTTTTTGCCCCAAAATCAGGGAAATTTCTGCAATTTTGCCCCAAAATAAGGGGAATTTCTGCCTTTTGCCCCAAAAAATAGGGAATTTCTGCCTTTTTGTCCGAAAATAAGAATGCATATCTTTTTGCCATAAAAAAGGGAAATTTCTTCATTTTTGCTCCAAAATAAGGGGAACTTTTGCCTTTTTGCTTCTAAATAAGTGGAATTTCTGTTTTTTTCCCCCAAAACAAAGAGAATTTCTGTCTGTTTTGCCACAAAATAAGGAAAATTTCTGACTTATTACCCTGAAATAAGTGAAATTTCTGCAAATTTGCCCCAAAAATATGGAAATTTCTGCCTTTTGCCCAAAAATAAAAGGAATTTCAGCATTTTACCTCAAAATAAGAGAAATTTCTGAATTTTGCACCAAAATATGGAGAATTTCTGCCTTTTTGCACCAAAATAAGAAAAATTTCTGCTGTTTTTCCCTGAAATAAGTGAAGTTTCTGCAATTTTGCCCTATAATATGGAAAATTTCTTCCTTTTTGCCCCACAATTAGGGGAATTTCTGCAATTTTGCTCCAAAATACAGGGAATTTCTGCCTTTTTGCCTGAAAATAAGGGGAATGCATACCTTTTTGCCATAAAAAAGGGAAATTTCTTCATTTTTGCCCCAAATTAAGAGAAATTTCTGCCTTTTTGCCTTGAAATATGTGAAATTTCTGCAATTTTAGCCCAAAATAAGGTGAATTTCTACCTTTTTGCCCCAAAATAATGAGAATTTCTGCCTTTTTGCTCCAAAATAAGAAAAATTTTTGCTTTTTTTCTCTGAAATAAGTGAAATTTCTGCAATTTTGCCCTTAAATAAAAGAAATTTCTGCAATTTTTCCTTATAATATAGGAAATTTCTGGAATTTTGCCTTAAAATAAGGGGAATTTCTGGTTTTTTGCCCCTAAATAAAAGAAATTTCTGCAATTTTGCCCTAAATTAAGGGGAATTTCTGCTTTTTTGCCTCTAAATAAGTGGAATTTCTGTCTTTTTCCCCCAAAACAAAGGGAATTTCTATCATTTTTGCCCCAAAATAAGGAAAATTTCTGACTTATTACCCTGAAATAAGTGAAATTTCTGCAATTTTGCCCCAATATAAGGGAAATTTCTGCTTTTTTGCCCCCAAATAAGGTGAATTTCAGCCTTTTTACCTCAAAATAAGGGGAATTTCTGAATTTTGGCACAAAATATTAGGAATTTCTGCATTTTTGCCCCAAAATAAGGACAATTTCTGCATTTTTTCCCTGAAATAAGTGAAATTTCTGCAATTTTGCCCCAAAATAAGTAAAATTTCTAAAATTTTGCCCCAAAATAAGGAAAATTACTAAAATTTTGCCCCAAAATAAGTGGAATTTCTGAGTTTTGCCCCAAAATAAGGAGAATTTCTGCCTTTTTGCCCACAATTAGTGAAATTTCTTCAATTTTGCCCTAAAATAAGAGAAATTTCTGCAATTTTTCCCCATAATAAGGGAAATTTCTGCAATTATGCTTCAAAATAAGGGGAATTTCTGTTTTTGGCCCCACAATTAGGGAAATTTCTGCAATTTTGCTCCGAAATAAAAGGAATTTCTGCCTTTTGTCCTAAGTTATGGGGAATTTCTGCCTTTTTGTCCGAAAATAAGAAGAATGCATACCTTTTTGCCATAAAAAAGGGAAATTTCTGCAATTTTGCCCTAAAATAAGGGGAATTTCTGCTTTTTTGCCTCTAAATAAGTGGAATTTCTGTCTTTTTCCCCCAAAACAAAGGGAATTTCTGTCATTTTTTCCCAAAAATAAAGAAAATTTCTGACTTATTACCCTGAAATACGTGAAATTTCTGCAAATTTGCCCCAAAATAAGGGAAAATTCTGCCTTTTTGCCCCCAAATATGGGGAATTTCAGCCTTGTTACCTCAAAATAAGGGAAATTTCTTCATTTTTACCACAAAATATTAGGAATTTCTTCATTTTTGCCACAAAATATTAGAAATTTCTGCCTATTTGCCCCAAAATAAGGAAAATTTCTGCTTTTTTTCCCTGAAATAAGTAAAATTTCTGCAATTTTGCCCCAAAATAAGTGAAATTTCGGCAATTTTGCCTTAAAATAAGTAAAATTTCTGCAATTTTCCCCCAAAATAAGGGAAATTTCTGGAATTTTGCTTCAAAATAAGTGTAATTTCTGAGTTTTGCCCCAAAATAAAAAGAATTTCTGCCTTTTTGCCCCACAATTAAGGGAATTTCTGCAATTTTGCTCCAAAATACGGGGAATTTCTGCCTTTTTGCCTGAAAATAAGGGGAATGCATACCTTTTTGCCATAAAAAAGGGAAATTTCTTCATTTTTGCCCCAAATTAAGGGAAATTTCTGCCTTTTTGCCCTGAAATATGTGAAATTTCTGCAATTTTAGCCCAAAATAAAGTGAATTTCTGCCTTTTTGCCCCAAAATAAGAAAAATTTTTGCTTTTTTTCTCTGAAATAAGTGAAATTTCTGCAATTTTGCCCTAAAATAAAAGAAATTTCTGCAATTTTTCCCCATAATAAAGGAAATTTCTGGAATTTTGCTCCAAAATAAGAAGAATTTCTGTTTTTTTGCCCCCAAATAAGGGAAATTTCTGCAATTTTGCCCTAAAATAAGAAAAATTTCTGCTTTTTTGCCTCTAAATAAGTGGAATTTCTGTCTTTTTCCCCCAAAACAAATGGAATTTCTGTCATTTTTGCCCAAAAATAAAGAAAATTTCTGACTTATTACCCTGAAATAAGTGAAATTTCTGCAATTTTGCCCCAATATAAGAGAAATTTCTGCCTTTTTGTCCCCAAATAAGGGGAATTTCAGCCTTTTTACCTCAAAATAAGGGGAATTTCTGAATTTTGGCACAAAATATAAGGAATTTCTGCTTTTTTGCCCCAAAATAAAGAAAATTTCTGCCTTTTTTCCCTGAAATAAGTGAAATTTCTGCAATTTTGCCCCAAAATAAGTAAAATTTCTGAAATTTTGCCACAAAATAAGAAAAATTTCTGGAATTTTGCCCCAAAATAAGTGGAATTTCTGAGTTTTGCCCCAAAATAAGGAGAATTTCTGCCTTTTTGCCCACAATTAGTGAAATTTCTGCAATTTTGCCCTAAAATAAGAGAAATTTCTGCAATTTTTCCCCATAATAAGGGAAATTTCTGCAATTTTGCTTCAAAATAAGGGGAATTTCTTTTTTTTTGCCCCACAATTAGGGAAATTTCTGCAATTTTGCTCCAAAATAAAAGGAATTTCTGCCTTTTGTCCTAAAATATGGGGAATTTCTGCCTTTTTGTCCAAAAATAGGAAAAATGCATACCTTTTTGCCATAAAAAAGGGAAATTTCTTCATTTTTGCTTTAAAATAAGGGGAACTTTGCCTTTTTGCCTCTAAATAAGTGGAATTTCTATTATTTTTTTTCCAAAACAAAGAGAATTTCTGTCTTTTTTGCCCCAAAATAAGGAAAATTTGTGACTTATTACCCTGAAATAAGTAAAATTTCTGCAAATTTGTCTCAAAAATAAGAAAATTTCTGCCTTTTTCCCAAAAATAAGGGGAATTTCAGCATTTTACCTCAAAATAATGGAAATTTCTGATTTTTGCACCAAAATATGGAGAATTTCTGCTTTTTTGCACCAAAATAAGGAAAATTTCTGCCTTTTTTCCTTGAAATAAGTGAAATTTCTGGAATTTTGCCCCAAAATAAGGAGAATTTCTGCCTTTTTGCCCCACAATTAGGGGAATTTCTGCAATTTTGCTCCAAAATACGGGGAATTTCTGCCTTTTTGCCCGAAAATAAGGAGAATGCCTAACTTTTTGCCATAAAAAAGGGAAATTTCATCATTTTTGCCCCAATTTAAGGGAAATTTCTGCCTTTTTCCTTGAAATATGTGAAATTTCTGCAATTTTAGCCCAAAATAAAGTGAATTTCTGCCTTTTTGCCCCAAAATAATGGGAATTTCTTCATTTTTGCCCCAAAATAAGAAAAATTTTTGCTTTTTTTCTCTGAAATAAGTGAAATTTCTGCAATTTTGCCTTAAAATAAAAGAAATTTCTGCAATTTTTTCCCATAATAAAGGAAATTTCTGGAATTTTGCCTTAAAATAAAAGGAATTTCTTTTTTTTGCCCCCAAATAAGGGAAATTTCTGCAATTTTGCCCTAAATTAAAAGGAATGTCTGCTTTTTTGTCTCTAAATTAGTGGAATTTTTGTCTTTTTCTTTCAAAACAAAGGGAATTTCTGTCTTTTTTGCACCAAAATAAGGAAAATTTCTGACTTATTACCCTGAAATAAGTGAAATTTCTGAAAATTTGCCCCAAAATAAGGAAAATTTCTGCCTTTTTGCCTCCAAATATGGGGAATTTCAGCCTTTTTACCTCAAAATAAGGGAAATTTCTGCATTTTTGCAACAAAATATTAAAAATTTCTGCATTTTTCCCACAAAATATTAGGAATTTCTGCCTTTTTGCCCCAAAATAAGGAAAATTTCTGCCTTTTTTTCCCTGAAATAAGTGGAATTTCTGCAATTTTGCCCCAAAATATGTGAAATTTCTGCAATTTTGCCCCAAAATAAGGGAAATTTCTGGAATTTTGCCCCAAAATAAGTGGAATTTCTGAGTTTTGCCCCAAAATAAGGAAAATTTCTGCCTTTTTGCCCCACAATTAGGGGAATTTCTGCAATTTTGCTCCAAAATACGAGGAATTTCTTCCTTTTTGCCAGAAAATAAGGGGAATGCATACCTTTTTGCCATTAAAAAGGGAAATTTCTTCATTTTTGCCCCAAATTAAGGGAAATTTCTGCTTTTTGCCCTGAAATATGAGAAATTTCTGCAATTTTAGCCCAAAATAAGGTGAATTTCTGCCTTTTTGCCCCAAAATATTGGGAATTTCTGCCTTTTTGCCCCAAAATAAGAAAAATTTTTGCTTTTTTTCTCTGAAATAAGTGAAATTTCTGCAATTTTGCCCTAAAATAAAAGAAATTAATGCAATTTTTCCCCATAATAAAGGAAATTTCTGGAAGTTTGCCCCAAAATAAAAAGAATTTCTGTTTTTTTGCCCCCAAATAAGAGAAATTTCTGCAATTTTGCCCTAAATTAAGGGGAATTTCTGCTTTTTTGCCTCTAAATAAGTGGAATTTCTGTCTTTTTCCCCCAAAACAAAGGGAATTTCTGTCATTTTTGCCCCAAAATAAGGAAAATTTCTGACTTATTACACTGAAATAAGTGAAATTTCTGCAATTTTGCCCCAAAATAAGGGAAATTTCTGCCTTTTTGCCCCCAAATAAGGGTAATTTCAGCCTTTTTACCTCAAAATAAGGGGAATTTCTGAATTTTGGCACAAAATATAAGGAATTTCTGCCTTTTTGCCCCAAAATAAGGACAATTTCTGCCTTTTTTCCCTGAAATAAGTGAAATTTCTGCAATTTTGCCCCAAAATAAGTAAAATTTCTGCAATTTTGCCCCAAAATAAGTAAAATTTCTGCAATTTTGTCCCAAAATAAGTGGAATTTCTGAGTTTTGCCCCAAAATAAAGAGAATTTCTGCCTATTGCCCACAATTAGTGAAATTTCTGCAATTTTGCCCTAAAATAAGAGAAATTGCTGCAATTTTTCCCAATAATAAAAGAAATTTCTGCAATTTTGCTTCAAAATAAAAGGAATTTCTGCCTTTTGTCTTAAAATATGAGGAATTTCTGCCTTTTTGTCCGAAAATAAGAAGAATGCATACCTTTTTGCCATAAAAAAGGGAAATTTCTTCATTTTTTCTCCAAAATAAGGGGAACTTTTGCCTTTTTGCCTCTAAATAAATGGAATTTCTGTCTTTTTCCCCCAAAACAAAGGGAATTTCTGTCTTTTTTGCACCAAAATAAGAAAAATTTCTGACTTTTTACCCTGAAATAAGTGAAATTTCTGAAAATTTGCCACAAAATAAGGGAAAATTCTGCCTTTTTGTTTCCAAATATGGGGAATTTCAGCCTTTATACCTCAAAATAAGGTTAATTTCTGCATTTTTGCAACAAAATATTAGGAATTTCTGCATTTTTGCCACAAAATATTAGAAATTTCTGCCTTTTTGCCCCAAAATAAGGAAAATTTCTGCTTTTATTACCTGAAATAAGTAAAATTTCTGAAATTTTGCCCCAAAATAAGTGAAATTTCTGCAATTTTGCCCCAAAATAAGTGAAATTTCTGCAATTTTGCCCCAAAATAAGGGAAATTTCTGGAATTTTGCTTCAAAATAAGTGGAATTTCTGAGTTTTGCCCCAAAATAAAAAGAATTTCTGCCTTTTTGCCCCACAATTAGGGGAATTTCTGCAATTTTGCTCCAAAATACTGGGAATTTCTGCCTTTTTGCCTGAAAATAATGGGAATGCATACCTTTTTGCCATAAAAAAGGGAAATTTCTTCATTTTTGCCCCAAATTAAGGGAAATTTCTGCCCTTTTGCCCTGAAATATGTGAAATTTCTGCAATTTTAGCCCAAAATAAAGTGAATTTCTGCCTTTTTGCGCCATAATAAGAAAAATTTTTTGCTTTTTTTCTCTGAAATAAGTGAAATTTCTGCAATTTTGCCCTAAAATAAAAGAAATTTCTGCAATTTTTCCTCCATAATAAAGGAAATTTCTGAAATTTTGCCCCAAAATAAGAAGAATTTCTGTTTTTTTGCCCCCAAATAAGGGAAATGTCTGCAATTTTGCCCTAAAATAAGGGGAATTTCTGCTTTTTTGCCTCTAAATAAGTGGAATTTCTGTCTTTTTCCCCCAAAACAAAGGGAATTTCTGTCATTTTTGCCCAAAAATAAAGAAAATTTCTGACTTATTACCCTGAAATACGTGAAATTTCTGCAAATTTGCCCCAAAATAAGGGAAAATTCTGCCTTTTTGCCCCCAAATATGGGAAATTTCAGCCTTGTTACCTCAAAATAAGGGAAATTTCTTCATTTTTGCCACAAAATATTAGGAATTTCTTCATTTTTGCCACAAAATATTAGAAATTTCTGCCTATTTGCCCCAAAATAAGGAAAATTTCTGCTTTTTTTCCCTGAAATAAGTAAAATTTCTGCAATTTTGCCCCAAAATAAGTGAAATTTCTGCAATTTTGCCTTAAAATAAGTAAAATTTCTGCAATTTTCCCCCAAAATAAGGGAAATTTCTGGAATTTTGCTTCAAAATAAGTGTAATTTCTGAGTTTTGCCCCAAAATAAAAAGAATTTCTGCCTTTTTGCCCCACAATTAAGGGAATTTCTGTAATTTTGCTCCAAAATACGGGGAATTTCTGCCTTTTTGCCTGAAAATAAGCGGAATGCATACCTTTTTGCCATAAAAAAGGGAAATTTCTTCATTTTTGCCCCAAATTAAGGGAAATTTCTGCCTTTTTGCCCTGAAATATGTGAAATTTCTGCAATTTTAGCCCAAAATAAAGTGAATTTCTGCCTTTTTGCCCCAAAATAAGAAAAATTTTTGCTTTTTTTCTCTGAAATAAGTGAAATTTCTGCAATTTTGCCCTAAAATAAAAGAAATTTCTGCAATTTTTCCCCATAATAAAGGAAATTTCTGGAATTTTGCTCCAAAATAAGAAGAATTTCTGTTTTTTTGCCCCCAAATAAGGAAAATTTCTGAAATTTTGCCCTAAATTAAGGGGAAGTTCTGCTTTTTTGCCTCTAAATAAGTGGAATTTCTGTCTTTTTCCCCAAAAACAAAAAGAATTTCTGTCATTTTTGCCCAAAAATAATGAAAATTTCTGACTTATTACCCTGAAATAAGTGAAATTTCTGCAATTTTGCCCCAATATAAGAGAAATTTCTGCCTTTTTGCCCCCAAATAAGGGGAATTTCAGCCTTTTTACCTCAAAATAAGGGGAATTTCTGAATTTTGGCACAAAATATAAGGAATTTCTGCTTTTTTGCCCCAAAATAAAGAAAATTTCTGCCTTTTTTCCCGGAAATAAGTGAAATTTCTGCAATTTTGCCCCAAAATAAGTAAAATTTCTGAAATTTTGCCCCAAAATAAGGAAAATTTCTGGAATTTTGCCCCAAAATAAGTGGAATTTCTGAGTTTTGCCCCAAAATAAGGAGAATTTCTGCCTTTTTGCCCACAATTAGTGAAATTTCTGCAATTTTGCTTCAAAATAAGGGGAATTTCTGTTTTTTGCCCCACAATTAGGGAAATTTCTGCAATTTTGCTCCAAAATAAAAGGAATTTCTGCCTTTTGTCCTAAAATATGGGGAATTTCTGCCTTTTTGTCCAAAAATAGGAAAAATGCATACCTTTTTGCCATAAAAAAGGAAATTTCTTCATTTTTGCTTTAAAATAAGGGGAACTTTGCCTTTTTGCCTCTAAATAAGTGGAATTTCTGTTATTTTTTTTCCAAAACAAAGAGAATTTCTGTCTTTTTTGCCCCAAAATAAGGAAAATTTGTGACTTATTACCCTGAAATAAGTGAAATTTCTGCAAATTTGTGTCAAAAATAAGAAAATTTCTGCCTTTTTCCCAAAAATAAGGGGAATTTCAGCATTTTACCTCAAAATAACGGAAATTTCTGATTTTTGCACCAAAATATGGAGAATTTCTGCTTTTTTGCACCAAAATAAGGAAAATTTCTGCCTTTTTTCCTTGAAATAGGTGAAATTTCTGGAATTTTGCCCCAAAATAAGGAGAATTTCTGCTTTTTGCCCCACAATTAGGGGAATTTTTGCAATTTTGCTACAAAATACAAGGAATTTCTGCCTTTTTGCCCGAAAATAAGGAGAATGCATAACTTTTTGCCATAAAAAAGGGAAATTTCATCATTTTTGCCCCAATTTAAGGGAAATTTCTGCCTTTTTCCTTGAAATATGTGAAATTTCTGCAATTTTAGCCCAAAATAAAGTGAATTTCTGCCTTTTTGCCCCAAAATAATGGGAATTTCTGCATTTTTGCCCCAAAATAAGAAAAATTTTTGCTTTTTTTCTCTGAAATAAGTGAAATTTCTGCAATTTTGCCTTAAAATAAAAGAAATTTCTGCAATTTTTTCCCATAATAAAGGAAATTTCTGGAATTTTGCCTGAAAATAAAAGGAATTTCTTTTTTTTGCCCCCAAATAAGGGAAATTTCTGCAATTTTGCCCTAAATTAAAAGGAATGTCTGCTTTTTTGCCTCTAAATTAGTGGAATTTTTGTCTTTTTCTTTCAAAACAAAGGGAATTTCTGTCTTTTTTGCACCAAAATAAGGAAAATTTCTGACTTATTACCCTGAAATAAGTGAAATTTCTGAAAATTTGCCCCAAAATAAGGAAAATTTCTGCCTTTTTGCCAACAAATATGGGGAATCTCAGCCTTTTTACCTCAAAATAAGGGAAATTTCTGCATTTTTGCAACAAAATATTAAAAATTTCTGCATTTTTCCCACAAAATATTAGGAATTTCTGCCTTTTTGCCCCAAAATAAGGAAAATTTCTGCCTTTTTTTCCCTGAAATAAGTGGAATTTCTGCAATTTTGCCCCCAAATATGTGAAATTTCTGCAATTTTGCCCCAAAATAAGGGAAATTTCTGGAATTTTGCCCCAAAATAAGTGGAATTTCTGAGTTTTGCCCCAAAATAAGGAAAATTTCTGCCTTTTTGCCCCACAATTAGGGGAATTTCTGCAATTTTGCTCCAAAATACGAGGAATTTCTTCCTTTTTGCCCGAAAATAAGGGGAATGCATACCTTTTTGCCATAAAAAAGGGAAATTTCTTCATTTTTGCCCCAAATTAAGGGAAATTTCTGCCTTTTTGGCCTGAAATATGAGAAATTTCTGCAATTTTAGCCCAAAATAAGGTGAATTTCTGCCTTTTTGCCCCAAAATAATGGGAATTTCTGCCTTTTTGCCCCAAAATAAGAAAAATTTTTGCTTTTTTTCTCTGAAATAAGTGAAATTTCTGCAATTTTGCCCTAAAATAAAAGAAATTAATGCAATTTTTTCCCATAATAAAGGAAATTTCTGGAAGTTTGCCCCAAAATAAAAAGAATTTCTGTTTTTTTGCCCCCAAATAAGAGAAATTTCTGCAATTTTGCCCTAAATTGAGGGGAATTTCTGCTTTTTTGCCTCTAAATAAGTGCAATTTTTGTCTTTTTCCCCCAAAACAAAGGGAATTTCTGTCATTTTTGCCCAAAAATAAGAAAAATTTCTTACTTATTACCCTGAAATTAGTGAAATTTCTGCAATTTTGCCCCAATATAAAGGAAATTTCTGCCTTTTTGCCCCCAAATAAGGGAAATTTCAGCCTTTTTACCTCAAAATAAGGGGAATTTCTGAATTTTGGCACAAAATATTAGGAATTTCTGCCTTTTTGCCCCAAAATAAGGACAATTTCTGCCTTTTTTCCCTGAAATAAGTAAAATTTCTGCAATTTTGCCCCAAAATAAGTAAAATTTCTGCAATTTTGTCCCAAAATAAGTGGAATTTCTGAGTTTTGCCCCAAATAAGGAGAATTTCTGCCTTTTTGCCCACAATTAGTGAAATTTCTGCAATTTTGCCCTAAAATAAGAGAAATTGCTGCAATTTTTCCCAATAATAAAAGAAATTTCTGCAATTTTGCTTCAAAATAAAAGGAATTTCTGCCTTTTGTTTTAAAATATGGGGAATTTCTGCCTTTTTGTACGAAAATAAGAAGAATGCATACCTTTTTGCCATAAAAAAGGGAAATTTCTTTATTTTTGCTCCAAAATAAGGGGAACTTTTGCTTTTTGCTTCTAAATAAGTGGAATTTCTGTCTTTTTCCCCCAAAAGAAAGGGAATTTCTGTCTTTTTTGCACCAAAATAAGGAAAATTTCTGACTTTTTACACTGAAATAAGTGAAATTTCTGCAAATTTGCCCCAAAATAAGGGAAATTTCTGCCTTTTTGCCTCCAAATATGGGGAATTTCAGCCTTTTTACCTCAAAATCAAAAAAATTTCTGCATTTTTGCAACAAAATATTAGGAATTTCTGCATTTTTGCCACAAAATATTAGGAATTTTTGCCTTTTTGCCCCAAAATAAGGAAAATTTCTGCCTTTTTTTCCCTGAAATAAGTGAAATTTCTGCAATTTTGCCCCAAAATATGTGAAATTTCTGCAATTTTGCCCCAAAATAAGAGAAATTTCTGGAATTTTGCCCCAAAATAAGTGGAATTTCTGAGTTTTGCTCCAAAATAAGGGGAATTTTTGCCTTTTTGCCCCACAATTAGGGGAATTTCTGCAATTTTGCTCCAAAATACGGGGAATTTCTGCCTTTTTGCTTGAAAATAAGGAAAATGCATACCTTTTTGCCATAAAAAAGGGAAATTTCTTCATTTTTGCCCCAAATTAAGGGAAATATTGCCTTTTTGCCCTGAAATATGTGAAATTTCTGCAATTTTAGCCCACAATAAGGTGAATTTCTGCCTTTTTGCCCCAAAATAATGGGAATTTCTGCCTTTTTGCTCCAAAATAAGAAAAATCTTTGCTTTTTTTCTCTGAAATAAGTGAAATTTCTGCAATTTTGCCCTAAAATAAAAGAAATTTCTGCAATTTTTCCCCATAATAAAGTAAATTTCTTGAATTTCGCCTTAAAATAAGGGGAATTTCTGTTTTTTTGCCCCCAAATAAGGGAAATTTCTGCAATTTTGCACTAAATTAAGGGGAAGTTCTGCTTTTTTGCCTCTAAATAAGTGGAATTAGTATCTTTTTTTCCCAAAACAAAGGGAATTTCTGTCATTTTTGCCCCAAAATAAGGAAAATTTCTGACTTATTACCCTGAAATAAGTGAAATTTCTGCAATTTTGCCCCAATATAAAGGAAATTTCTGCCTTTTTGCCCCCAAATAAGGTGAATTTCAGACTTTTTACCTCAAAATAAGGGGAATTTCTGATTTTTGGCACAAAATATTAGGAATTTCTTCATTTTTGCCCCAAAATAAGGAGAATTTCTGCCTTTTTTCCCTGAAATAAGTGAAATTTCTGCAATTTTGCCCCAAAATAAGTAAAATTTCTGAAAATTTGCCCCAAAATAAGGAAAATTTCTGGAATTTTGCCCCAAAATAAGTGGAATTTCTGAGTTTTGGCCCAAAATAAGGAGAATTTCTGCCTTTTTGCCCACAATTAGTTAAATTTCTGCAATTTTGCCCTAAAATAAGAGAAATTTCTGCAATTTTTCCCCATAATAAGGGAAATTTCTGCAATTTTGCTTCAAAATAAGGGGAATTTCTGATTTTTGCCCCACAATTAGGGAAATTTCTGCAATTTTGCTCCAAAATAAAAGGAATTTCTGCCTTTTGTCCTAAAATATGGGGAATTTCTGCCTTTTTGTCCAAATATAGGAAAAATGCATACCTTTTTGCCATAAAAAAGGGAAATTTCTTCATTTTTGCTTTAAAATAAGGGGAACTTTGCCTTTTTGCCTCTAAATAAGTGGAATTTCTGTTATTTTTTTTCCAAAACAAAGAGAATTTCTGTCTTTTTTGCCCCAAAATAAGGAAAATTTGTGACTTATTACCCTGAAATAAGTGAAATTTCTGCAAATTTGTCTCAAAAATAAGAAAATTTCTGCCTTTTTCCCAAAAATAAGGGGAATTTCAGCATTTTACCTCAAAATAAGGGAAATTTCTGATTTTTGCACCAAAATATGGAGAATTTCTGCTTTTTTGCGCCAAAATAAGGAAAATTTCTGCCTTTTTTCCTTGAAATAAGTGAAATTTCTGGAATTTTGCCCCAAAATAAGGAGAATTTCTGCCTTTTTGCCCCACAATTAGGGGAATTTTTGCAATTTTGCTACAAAATATAAGGAATTTCTGCCTTTTTGCCCGAAAATAAGGAGAATGCATAACTTTTTGCCATATAAAAGGGAAATTTCATCATTTTTGGCCCAAATTAAGGGAAATTTCTGCCTTTTTCCTTGAAATATGTGAAATTTCTGCAATTTTAGCCCAAAATAAGGTGAATTTCTGCCTTTTTGCCCCAAAATAATGGGAATTTCTGCATTTTTGCCCCAAAATAAGAAAAATTTTTGCTTTTTTTCTCTGAAATAAGTGGAATTTCTGCAATTTTGCCTTAAAATAAAAGAAATTTCTGCAATTTTTTCCCATAATAAAGGAAATTTCTGGAATTTTGCCTTAAAATAAAAGGAATTTCTTTTTTTTGCCCCCAAATAAGGGAAATTTCTGCAATTTTGCCCTAAATTAAAAGGAATGTCTGCTTTTTTGCCTCTAAATTAGTGGAATTTTTGTCTTTTTCTTTTAAAACAATGGGAATTTCTGTCTTTTTTGCACCAAAATAAGGAAAATTTCTGACTTATTACCCTGAAATAAGTGAAATTTCTGAAAATTTGCCCCAAAATAAGGAAAATTTCTGCCTTTTTGCCTCCAAATATGGGGAATTTCAGCCTTTTTACCTCAAAATAAGGGAAATTTCTGCATTTTTGCAACAAAATATTAAAAATTTCTGCATTTTTCCCACAAAATATTAGGAATTTCTGCCTTTTTGCCTCAAAATAAGGAAAATTTCTGCCTTTTTTTCCCTGAAATAAGTTAAATTTCTGCAATTTTGCCCCAAAATAAGTGAAATTTCTGCAATTTTGCCCCAAAATAAGTGAAATTTCTGCAATTTTGCCCCAAAATAAGGGAAATTTCTGGAATTTTGCCCCAAAATAAGTGGAATTTCTGAGTTTTGCCCCAAAATAAGGAAAATTTCTGCCTTTTTGCACCACAATTAGGGGAATTTCTGCAATTTTGCTCCAAAATACGGGGAATTTCTGCCTTTTTGCCTGAAAATAAGGGGATTGCATACCTTTGTGCCATAAAAAAGGGAAATTTCTTCATTTTTGCCCCAAATTACGGGAAATTTCTGACTTTTTGCCCTGAAATATGTGAAATTTCTGCAATTTTAGCCCAAAATAAAGTGAATTTCTGCCTTTTTGCCTTAAAATAAGAAAAATTTTTGCTTTTTTTCTCTGAAATAAGTGAAATTTCTGCAATTTTGCCCTAAAATAAAAGAAATTTCTGCAATTTTTCCCCATAATAAAGGAAATTTCTGGAATTTTGCCCCAAAATAAGAAGAATTTCTGTTTTTTGCCCCCAAATAAGGGAAATTTCTGCAATTTTGCCCTAAAATAAGGGGAATTTCTGCTTTTTTGCCTCTAAATAAGTGGAATTTCTGTCTTTTTCCCCCAAAACAAAGGGAATTTCTGTCATTTTTGCCCCAAAATAAGGAAAATTTCTGACTTATTACCCTGAAATAAGTGAAATTTCTGCAATTATGCCCCAATATAAGGGAAATTTCTGCCTTTTTGCCCCCAAATAAGGGGAATTTCAGCCTTTTTACCTCAAAATAAGGGGAATTTCTGAATTTTGGCACAAAATATTAGGAATTTCTGCCTTTTTGCCCCAAAATAAGAAAAATTTCTGCATTTTTTCCCTGAAATAAGTGAAATTTCTTCAATTTTGCCCCAAAATAAGTAAAATTTCTGCAATTTTGCCCCAAAATAAGGAAAATTTCTGGAATTTTGCCCCAAAATAAGTGGAATTTCTGAGTTTTGCCCCAAAATAAGGAGAATTTCTGCTTTTTTGCCCACAATTAGTGAAATTTCTGCAATTTTGCCCCATAATAAGGGGACTTTCTGCAATTTTGCTTCAAAATAAGGGGAATTTCTGTTTTTTGCCCCACAATTAGGGAAATTTGTGCAATTTTGCTCCAAAATGAAAGTAATTTCTGCCTTTTGTTCTAAAATATGGGGAATTTCTGCCTTTTTGTACGAAAATAAGAAGAATGCATACCTTTATGCCATAATAAAGGGAAATTTCTTCATTTTTGCTCCAAAATTAGGGGAACTTTTGCTTTTTGCCTCTAAATAAGTGGAATTTCTGTCTTTTTCCCCCAAAACAAAGGGAATTTCTGTCTTTTTTGCACCAAAATAAGGAAAATTTCTGACTTTTTACCCTGAAATAAGTGAAATTTCTGCAAATTTGCCCCAAAAAAAAAGAAATTTCTGCATTTTTGCCCCCAAATATGGGGAATTTCAGCCTTTTTACCTCAAAATAAGGGAAATTTCTGCATTTTTACAACAAAATATTAGGAATTTCTGCATTTTTGCCACAAAATATTAGGAATTTCTGCCTTTTTGCCCCAAAATAAGTGAAATTTCTGCAATTTTGCCCCAAAATAAGTGAAATTTCTGCAATTTTGCCCCAAAATAAGTAAAATTTCTGGAATTTTGCCCCAAAATAAGTCGAATTTCTGAGTTTTGCCCCAAAATAAGGAGAATTTCTGCCTTTTTGTCCCACAATTAGGGGAATTTCTGCAATTTTGCTCCAAAATACGGGGAATTTCTGCCTTTTTGCCTGAAAATAAGGGGAATGCATATCTTTTTGCCATAAAAAAAGGAAATTTCATCAATTTTGCCCCAAATTAAGGGAAATTTCTGCCTTCTTGCCCTGAAATATGTGAAATTTCTGCAATTTTAGCCTAAAATAATGTGAATTTCTGCTTTTTTGCCCCAAAATAATGGGAATTTCTGCTTTTGCCCCAAAATAAGAAAAATTTTTGCTTTTTTTCTCTGAAATAAGTGAAATTTCTGCAATTTTGCCCTAAAATAAGGAAAATTTCTGCAATTTTTTCTCATAATAAGGGAAATTTCTGCAATTTTGCCCCAAAATAAGAGGAATTTCTGTTTTTTGCCCCCAAATAAGAGAAATTTCTGCAATTTTGCCCTAAAATAAGGGGAATTTCTGCCTCTTGCCCCCCCCAAAAAAAGGTTCTGCATTTTTGCCCCAATATAAAGAAAATTACTGCATTTTTTACCACAAAATTAGGTGAATTTCTTCAATTTTGCTTCAAAATATGGGAATTTTCTGCCTTTTTTGCCGAAAATAAGGGGAATTTCTGCCTTTTTGCCCCAAAATTAGGGGAATTTCTGCAATTTTGCTCCAAAATACGGGGAATTTCTGCCTTTTTTGCCGAAAATAAGGGGAATTTTTGCCTTTTTGCCCCAAAATTAGGGGAATTTCTGCAATTTTGCTCCAAAATACGGGGAATTTCTGCCTTTTTGCCCGAAAATAAAGGGCATGTATACCTTTTTGCCATAAAAAAAAGGAAATTTCTTCATTTTTGCCCCAAAATAAGGGGATTATCCGCCTTTTTTTACTAAAAATAAGTGCAATTTCTGCCTTTTCCCCAAAAATAAACGAAATTTCTGTTTTTGGCCTCAAAATAAGGGGAATTTCTGACTTTTTGCCCAAAAATAAGAGAAATTTCAGCCTTTTTACCTCAAAATAAGGGGATTTTCTGCCTTTTTGCCCCAAAAATATGGGGAATTTCCGCCTTTTTGCCCCAAAATAAGTAAAATTTCTGCAATTTTGTACCAAAATAAAAGAAATTTCTGCCTTTTTGCCCCAAAATGATAAAATTTCTGCCTTTTTTCTGAAATAAGTGAAATTTCTGCAATTTTGCCCCAAAATAAGGGAAATTTCGGCAATTTTGCCCAAATGTAAAAGGAAATTTCTGCAATTTTGACCCAAAATAAGGAGAATTTCTTACTTTTTGCTCACGAAAAAAAGAAGATTTTCTGTCTTTTTGCCCCAAAATAAGGAGAATTTCTGCCTTTTTGCCCAAAAATTATGAGAATTTCTGCAATTTTGCTTCAAAATACGGGGAATTTCTGCCTTTTAGCCCCAAAATAAAGGGATTTTCTGCATTTTCCCCCAATATTTAGGAAATTTCTGCATTTTACCTCTAAATAAGGGGAATTTCTGCATTTTACCTCAAAATAAGAAGAATTTCTGCCTTTTGCCCCAAAATATGGGGAATTTTTGCCTTTTTGTTCCAAAATAAGGAAAATTTCTTCAATTTTGTACCATAATAAAAGAAATTTCTGCTTTTTGCCCCAAAAATATGGGGAATTTCTGCCTTTTTGCCCCAAAATAAGGAAAATTTCTGCAATTTTGTACCAAAATAAAAGAAATTTCTGCCTTTTTACCCCAAAATAAGAAAATTTCTGCCTTTTTGTGAAATAAGTGAAATTTCTGCAATTTTGCCCCAAAATAAGGGGAATTTCAGCCTTATTACCTCAAAATAAGGGAAATTTCTGCCTTTTTGCCACAAAATATAAGGAATTTCTGCCTTTTTACCCCAAAATAAAAAACATTTCTGTAATTTTGCCCCAAAATAAGGGGAATTTCTCCCTTTTGCCCCAAAATAAAGGAAATTTCAGCCTTTTTACCTGAAAATAAGTGAAATTTCTGTAATTTTGCCCCAAATAAGGGAAATTTCTGCAACTTTGCCCCAAAATGAGGGAAATTCCTACAATTTTGCCCCAAAATAAAGGAAATTTCTGGAATTTTGCTCCAAAGAAGGGGAATTTCGGATTTTGGCCCCAAAATAAAGGGAATTTCTGCCTTTTGCCCCAAAATTAGGAGAATTTCTGGAATTTTGCTCCAAAATACCAGGAATTTCTGCCTTTTTGCCCGAAAATAAGGGGAATGCATAACTTTTTGCCATAAAAAAGGGAAATTTCTTCATTTTTGCTCCAAAATAAGGGGAATTTCTGCCTTTTTGCCTCTAAATAAGTGAAATTTCTGTCTTTTTCCCCCAAGACAAAAAAAATTTCTGTCTTTTTTGCCCCCAAATAAGGGGAATTTCTCACTTATTACTCTGAAATAAGTGAAATTTCTGCAATTTTACCCCAAAATAAAAGTAATTTCTGCCTTTTTGCCCCCAAATAAGGGAAATTTCAGCCTTTTTACCTCAAAATAAGAAGAATTTCTGCATTTTTCCCACAAAATATTAGGAATTTCTGCATTTTTGCACCAAATTAAGGAAAATTTCTTTCTTTTTTCCCTGAAATAAGTGAAATTTCTGAAATTTTGCCCCAAAATAAGTGAAATTTCGGCAATTTTGCCCCAAAATAAGTGGAATTTCTGAGTTTTGCCCCAAAAAAAGGAGAATTTCTGCCTTTTTGCGCCAAAATAATGGGAATTTCTGCCTTTTTGCCCCAAAATAAGAAAAATTTTTGCCTTTTTTCTCTGAAATCAGTGAAATTTCTGCAATTTTGCCCTAAAATAAAGGAAATTTCTGCAATTTTTCCCCATAATAAGGGAAATTTCTGAAACTGTGCCCCAAAATAAGGGGAATTTCTGTTTTTTTGCCCCCAAATAAGGGAAATTTCTGCAATTTTGCCCTAAAATAAGGGGAATTTCTGCATTTTTGCCTCTAAATAAGTGGAATTTCTGTCTTTTTCCCCCAAAACAAAGGGAATTTCTGTCATTTTTGCCCCAAAATAAGGAAAATTTCTGACTTATTACCCTGAAATAAGTGAAATTTCTGCAATTTTTCCCCAATATAAGGGAAATTTCTGCTTTTTGCCCCCAAATAAGAGGAATTTCAGCCTTTTGACCTCAAAATAAGGGGAATTTCTGAATTTTGGCACAAAATATTAGGAATTTCTGCCTTTTTGCCCCAAAATAATGAAAATTTCGGCTTTTTTCCCTGAAATAAGTGAAATTTCTGCAATTTTGCCCAAAATAAGGAAAATTTCTGGAATTTTGCCTCAAATTAAGTGGAATTTCTGAGTTTTTCCCCAAAATAGGAGAATTTCTGCCTTTTTGCGCCACAATTAGTGAAATTTCTGTAATTTTGCCCCAAAATAAGTTAAATTTCTGCCTTTTGCCACAAAATAAGGGAAATTTCGGGTATTTTGCCCAAAAATAGGTGGAATTTCTGAGTTTTGCCTCAAAATAAGGAGAATTTCTGCCTTTTTGCCCAAGAATTAGGGGAATTTCTGCAATTTTGCTCCAAAATACGAAGAATTTCTGCTTTTTTGCCCGAAAATAAGGGGAATGCATACCTTTTTGCCATAAAAAAGGGAAATTTCTTTATTTATGCCCCAAATTAAGGGAAATTTCGGCGTTTTTGCCCTGAAATATGTGAAATTTCTGCAATTTTGCACTAAAATAAGGGAAATTTCTGCAATTTTTCCCTATAATAAGGGAAATTTCGGGAATTTTGCGCCAAAATAAGGGGAATTTCTGTTTTTTTGCCCCCAAATAAGGGAAATTACTGCAATTTTGCCGTAAAATAAGGGGAATTTCTGCGTTTTTTCCTCTAAATAAGAGGAATTTCTGTCTTTTTCTCCCAAAACAAAGGGAATTTCTGTCATTTTTGCCCCAAAATAAAGGGAATTTATGCCTTTTTGCCCCAAAATAAAAAAATTTTTTGCCTTTTTTCTCTGAAATAAGTGAAATTTCTGCAATTTTGTCCTAAAATAAGGGAAATTTCTGCAATTTTTCACCCATAATAAGGGAAATTTCTGCAATTTTGCCCTAAAATAAGGGGAATTTCTGCTTTTTTGCCTCTAAATAAGTGGAATTTCTGTCTTTTTCCCCAAGACAAAGGGAATTTCTGTCATTTTTGCCCCAAAATAAAAAAAATTTCTGACTTATTACCCTGAAATAAGTGAAATTTCTGCAATTTTGCCCCAATATAAGGGAAATTTCTGACTTTTTGCCCCCAAAAAGGGGAATTACAGCTTTTTTACCTCAAAATAAGGGGAATTTCTAAATTTTGGCACAAAATATTAGGAATTTTTGCCTTTTTGCCCCAAAATAAGGAAAATTTCTGGAATTTTGCCCCAAAATTAGTGGAATTTCTGAGTTTTGCCCCAAAATAAGGAGAATTTCTGCCTTTTTGCCCCACAATTAGTGAAATTTCTGCAATTTTGCCCTAAAATAGGGAAAATTTCTGCAATTTTCCCCATAATAAGGGAAATTTCTGCAATTTTGCCTCAAAATAAGGGGAATTTTTGCCTTTTGCCCCAAAATATGGGGAATTTCTGATTTTTTGTCCGAAAATAAGTAGAATGCATACCTTTTTAACATAAAAAGGGGGAATTTCTTAATTTTTGCTCCAATATTAGGGGAACTTTTGCCTTTTTGCCTCTAAATAAGTGGAATTTCTGTCTTTGTCCCCCAAAACAAAGGGAATTTCTGTCTTTTTTGCCCCAAAATAAGGAAAATTTCTGACTTATTACCCTGAAATAAGTGAAATTTCTGCAAATTTGCCCCAAAAATAGGGAAATTTCTGCCTTTTGCCCCAAAATAAGGGGAATTTCAGCATTTTATCTCAAAATAAAGAAAAGTTCTGATTTTTGCACCAAAATATGGAGAATTTCTGCCTTTTTGGCCCAAAATAAGGAAAATTTCTGCCTTTTTTCCCTGAAATAAGTATAATTTCTGCAATTTTGCCCGAAAATAAGTGAAATTTTTGGAATTTTGCCCCAAAATAAGAGAAATTTCTTTAATTTTGCCCCAAAATAAGTGGAATTTCTGAGTTTTGCCCCAAAATAAGGAGAATTTCTTCCTTTTTGCCCCACAATTAGGGGAATTTTTGCAAATTTGCTCCAAAATACAGGGAATTTCTGCCTTTTTGCCCGAAAATAAGGGAAATGCATACCTTTTTGCGATAAAAAAGGGAAATTTCCTCATTTTTGCCCCAAATTAAGGGAAAAGTTTTCCTTTTTGCCCTGAAATATATAAAATTTCTGCAATTTTAGCCCAAAATAAGGTGAATTTCTGCCTTTTTGCCCCAAAATAAGGGAAATTTCTGCCTTTTGCCCCAAATTATGGGGAATTTCTGCCTTTTTGTCCGAAAATAAGAAGAATGCATACCTTTTTGCCATAAAAAAGGGAAATTTCTTCATTTTTGCTCCAAAATAAGGGGACCTTTTGCCTTTTGCCTCTAAATAAGTGGAATTTCTCTATTTTTCCCCCAAAACAAAGGGAATTTCTGTCTTTTTTGCCTCAAAATAAGGAAAATTTCTGACTTATTACCCTGAAATAAGTGAAATTTCTGCAAATTTGCCCCAAAATAAGGGAAATTTCTTTTTTTTTGCCCCCAAATAATGGGAATTTCAGCCTTTTACCTCAAAATAAAAGAAATTTCTGCATTTTTGCAACAAAATATTAAAAATTTCTGCATTTTTGCCACCAAATATTAAGAATTTCTGCCTTTTTGCCCCAAAATATGGAAAATTTATGCCTTTTTTTCCCTGAAATAAGTGAAATTTCTGCAATTTTGCCCCAAAATAAGTGAAATTTCTGCAATTTTGCTCAAAATAAGTGGAATTTCTGAGTTTTGCCCTAAAATAAGGTGAATTTCTGCCTTTTTGCTCCAAAATAATGGGAATTTCTGCCTTTTTGCCCCAAAATAAGAAAAATTTTTGCTTTTTTTCTCTGAAATAAGTGAAATTTCTGCAATTTTGCCCTAAAATAAAGGAAATTTCTGCAATTTTTTCCCATAATAAGGGAAATTTCTGGAATTTTGCCCCAAAATAAGGGGAATTTCTGTTTTTTGCCCCCAAATAAGGGAAATATCTGCAATTTTGCCCTAAAATAAGGGGAATTTCTGCTTTTTTGCCTCTAAATAAGTGGAATTTCTGTTTTTTTCCCCAAAACAAAGGGAATTTCTGTCATTTTTGCCCAAAAATAAAAAAAATTTCTGACTTATTACCCTGAAATAAGTGAAATTTCTGCAATTTTGCCCTAATATAAGAGAAATTTCTGCCTTTTTGCTTCCAAATAAGGGGAATTTCAGCCTTTTTACCTCAAAATAAGGGGAATTTCTGAATTTTGGCACAAAATATTAGGAATTTCTGCCTTTTTGCCCCAAAATAAGGAAAATTTCTGTTTTTTCCTTGAAATAAGTGAAATTTCTGAAAATTTGCCCCAAAAAAAGGGAAATTTCTGCATTTTGCCCCAAAATAAGGGGAATTTCAGCTTTTTACTTTAAAATAAGGGAAAGTTCTGGTTTTTGCACCAAAATATGGAGTATTTCTGCCTTTTTGCCACAAAATAAGGAAAATTTCTGCCTTTTTTCCCTGAAATAAGTGAAATTTCTTAAATTTTGCTCCAAAATAAGTGAAATTTCTGCAATTTTGCCACAAAATAAGGAAAATTTCTGGAATTTTGCCCCAAAATAAGTGGAATTTTTGAGTTTTGCCCCAAAATAAGGAGAATTTCTGCCTTTTTGCCCCACAATTAGGGGAATTTCTGCAATTTTGCTACAAAATACGGGGAATTTCTGCCTTTTTGCCCCAAAATAAGAAAAATTTTTGCTTTTTTTCTCTGAAATAAGTGAAATTTCTGAAATTTTGCCCTAAAAAGGGAAATTTCTGCAATTTTTCCCTATAATAAGGGAAATTTCTGCAATTTTGCCCCAAAATAAGGGGAATTTCTGCTTTTTTGCCTCTAAATAAGTAGAATTTAAGTCTTTTTCCCCAAAAAAAGGAAATTTCTGTCATTATTGCCCCAAAATAAGGAAAATTTTTGACTTATTACCCTGAAATAAGTGAAATTTCTGCAATTTTTTCCCAATATAAGGGAAATTTCTGCGTATTTGCCCCCAAATAAGGGGAATTTCAGCCTTTTTACCTCATAATAAGAGGAATTTCCGAATTTTGGCACAAAATATTAGGAATTTCTGCCTTTTTGCCCCAAAATAAGGAAAATTTCTGCTTTTTTCCCTGAAACAAATGAAATTTCTGCAATTTTGCCCCAAAATAAGTAAAATTTCTGCAATTTTGTCCAAAATAAGGGAAATTTCGGGAATTTTGCCCGAAAATAAGTGGAATTTCTGAGTTTTGCCCCAAAATAAGGAGAATTTCTGCCTTTTTGCGCCACAATTAGTGAAATTTCTGCAATTTTGCCATAAAATAAGGGAAATTTCTGCAATTTTTCCTCATAATAAGGGAAATTTCTGCAATTTTGCCCCAAAATAAGGGGAATTTCTGTTTTTTGCCCCACAATTAGGGAAATTTCTGCAATTTTGCCCCAAAATAAGGGGAATTTCTGACTTTTGCCCCAAAATATGGGGAATTTCTGCCTTTTTGTCTGAAAATAAGAAAAATGCATACCTTTTTGCCATAAAAAGGGAAATTTCTTCATTTTTGCCCCAAAATAAGGGGAACTTTTGCCTTTTTGCCTCTAAATAAGTGGAATTTCTGTTTTTTTCCCCCAAAACAAAAAGAATTTCTGTCTTTTTTGCCCCAAAATAAGGAAAATTTCTGACTTATTACCATGAAATAAGTGAAATTTCTGAAAATTTGCCCCAAAAATAGGTAAATTTCTTCCTTTTGCCTCAAAATAAGGGGAATTTCAGCATTTTACCTAAAAATAAGAGGAATTTCTGCATTTTTCCCACAAAATATTAGGAATTTCTGCCTTTTTGCCCCAAAATAAAAAAAATTTCTGCCTTTTTTCCCTGAAATAAGTGAAATTTCTGCAATTTTGCCACAAAATAATTGAAATTTCTGCAATTTTGCCCCAAAATAAGGGAAATTTCTGCAATTTTGCCCCAAAATAAGTGAAATTTCTGCAATTTTGCCCCAAAATAGGAGAAATTTCTGCAATGTTGCCCCAAAATAAGTGAAATTTCTGAAATTTTGCCCCAAAATAATGAAAATTTCTGGAATTTTGCCCCACAATTAGGGGAATTTCTGCAATTTTGCTCCAAAATACGGGGAATTTCTGCCTTTTTGCCCGAAATAAGGGGAATGCATACCTTTTTGCTATAAAAAAGGGAAATTTCTTTATTTTTTCCCCAAATTATGGGAAATTTCTGACTTTTTGCCCTGAAATATGTGAAATTTCTGCAATTTTGCCGTAAGATAAGGGAAATTTCTGCAATTTTTCCCCATAATAAGGGAAATTTCTGCAATTTTGCTTCAAAATAAGGGGAATTTCTGTTTTTTGCCCCAAAATTAGGGAAATTTCTGCAATTTTGCCTCAAAATAAGGGAAATTTCTGCCTTTTGCCCCAAAATATGGGGAATTTCTGATTTTTTGTCCGAAAATAAGAAGAATGCATACCTTTTTACCATAAAAAGGGGGAATTTCTTTATTTTTGCTCCAAAATTAGGGGAACTTTTGCCTTATTGCCTCTAAATAAGTGGAATTTCTGTCTTTGTCCCCCAAAACAAAGGGAATTTCTGTCTTTTTTGCCACAAAATAAAAAAAATTTCTGACTTATTACCCTGAAATAAGTGAAATTTCTGCAAATTTGCCCCAAAAATAGCGAAATTTCTGACTTTTGCCCCAAAATAAGGGGAATTTCAGCATTTTATCTCAAAATAAAGAAAAGTTCTGATTTTTGCACCAAAATATGGAGAATTTCTGCCTTTTTGCCCCAAAATAAGGAAAATTTCTGCCTTTTTTCCCTGAAATAAGTATAATTTCTGCAATTTTGCCCGAAAATAAGTGAAATTTCTGGAATTTTGCCCCAAAATAAGAGAAATTTCTTTAATTTTGCCCCAAAATAAGTGGAATTTCTGAGTTTTGCCCCAAAATAAGGAGAATTTCTTCCTTTTTGCCCCACAATTAGGGGAATTTCTGCAAATTTGCTCCAAAATACAGGGAATTTCTGCCTTTTTGCCCGAAAATAAGGGAAATGGGTACCTTTTTGCCATAAAAAAGGGAAATTTCCTCATTTTTGCCACAAATTAAGGGAAAAGTTTTCCTTTTTGCCCTGAAATATATAAAATTTCTGCAATTTTAGCCCAAAATAAGGTGAATTTCTGCCTTTTTGCCCCAAATTAAGGGAAATTTCTGCCTTTTGCCCCAAATTATGGGGAATTTCTGCCGTTTTGTCCGAAAATAAGAAGAATGCATACCTTTTTGCCATAAAAAAGGGAAATTTCTTCATTTTTGCTCCAAAATAAGGGGACCTTTTGCCTTTTGCCTCTAAATAAGTGGAATTTTTCTCTTTTTCCCCCAAAACAAAGGGAATTTCTGTCTTTTTCCCCAAAAAAAGGAAATTCTGTCATTTTTGCCCCAAAAGAAGGAAAATTTTTGACTTATTACCCTGAAATAAGTGAAATTTCTGCAATTTTTTCCCAATATAAGGGAAATTTCTATGTATTTGCCCCCAAATAAAAGGAATTTCAGCCTTTTTACCTCAAAATAAGAGGAATTTCCGAATTTTGGCACAAAATATTAGGAATTTCTGCCTTTTTGCCCCAAAATAAGGAAAATTTCTGCTTTTTTCCCTGAAACAAATGAAATTTCTGCAATTTTGCCCCAAAATAAGTAAAATTTCTGCAATTTTGCCCAAAATAAGGGAAATTTCTGATATTTTGCCCAAAAATAAGGGAAATTTCTGCCTTTTGCCCTAAAATATGGGGAATTTCTGCCTTTTTGTCTGAAAATAAGAAGAATGCATACCTTTTTGCCATAAAAAAGGGAAATTTCTTCATTTTTTGCTCCAAAATAAGGGGAACTTTTGCCTTTTTGCCTCTAAATAAGTGGAATTTCTGTCTTTTTCCCCCAAAACAAAGGGAATTTCTGTCTTTTTTGCCCCAAAATAAGGAAAATTTCTGACTTATAACCCTGAAATAAGTGAAATTTCTGCAAATTTGCCCCAAAATAAGAAAAATTTCTGCCTTTTTGCCCCTAAATAAGGGGAATTTCAGCCTTTTTATCTCAAAATAAGGGAAATTTCTGCATTTTTGCCACAAAATATTAGGAATTTCTGCATTTTTGCAACAAAATATTAGGAATTTCTGCCTTTTGCCACAAAATAAGGAAAATTTCTGCCTTTTTTCCCGGAAATATGTGAAATTTCTGCAAATTTGCCCCCAAAAAAGGGAAATTTCTGCCTTTTGCCCCAAAATAAGGGGAATTTCAGCATTTTACCTCAAAATAAGGGAAATTTCTGATTTTTGCACCAAAATATGGAGAATTTCTGCCTTTTTGCCCCAAAATAAAGAAAATTTCTGCCTTTTTTCCCTGAAATAAGTGAAATTTCTGCAATTTTGCCCCAAAATAAGTGAAACTTCTGCAATTTTGCCCCAAAATAAGGAAAATTTATGGAATTTAACCCCACAATTAGGGGAATTTCTACAATTTTGCTCCAAAATACGAGGAATTTCTGCCTTTTTGCCCAAAATAAGGGGAATGCATACCTTTTTGCCATAAAAAAGGGAAATTTCTTCATTTTTGCCCCAAATTAAGGGAAATTTCTGACTTTTTGCCCTGAAATATGTGAAATTTCTGCAATTTTAGCCCAAAATAAGGTGAATTTCTGTCTTTTTGCCCCAAAATAATGGGAATTTCTGCCTTTTTGCCCCAAAATAAGAAAAATTTTTGCCTTTTTTCTCTGAAATAAGTGAAATTTCTGCAATTTTGCCCTAACATAAGGGAAATTTCTGCAATTTTTCCCCATAATAAGGGAAATTTCTGGAATTTTGCCACAAAATAAAGGGAATTTCTGTTTTTTTGCCCCCAAATTAGGGAAATTTCTGCAATTTTGCCCTAAAATAAGGGGAATTTCTGCTTTTTTGCCTCTAAATAAGTGGAATTTCTGTCTTTTTCCCCCAAAACAAAGGAAATTTCTGTCATTTTTGCCCCAAAATAAGGAAAATTTCTGACTTATTACCCTGAAATAAGTAAAATTTCTGCAATTTTGCCCCAATATAAGGGAAATTTCTGCCTTTTTGCCCCCAAATAAGGGGAATTTCAGCCTTTTTACCTCAAAATAAGGGGAATTTCTGAATTTTGGCACAAAATATTAGGATTTTCTGCCTTTTGGCCCAAAATAAGGAAAATTTCTGCTTTTTTCCCTGAAATAAGTGAAATTTCTGCAATTTTGCCCTAAAATAAGGGAAATTTCTGGAATTTTGCCCCAAAATAAGTGGAATTTCTGAGTTTTGCCCCAAAATAAAGAGAATTTCTGCCTTTTTGCGCCACTATTAGTAAAATTTCTGCAATTTTGCCATAAAATAAGGGAAATTTTTGCAATTTTTCCTCATAATAAAGGAAATTTCTGCAATTTTGCCCCAAAATAGAGGGAATTTTTGTTTTTTGCCCCACAATTAGGGAAATTTCTGATATTTTGCCCAAAAATAAGGGAAATTTCTGCCTTTTGCCCTAAAATATGGGGAATTTCTGCCTTTTTGTCTGAAAATAAGAAGAATGCATACCTTTTTGCCATAAAAAAGGGAAATTTCTTCATTTTTTGCTCCAAAATAAGGGGAACTTTTGCCTTTTTGCCTCTAAATAAGTGGAATTTCTGTCTTTTTCCCCCAAAACAAAGGGAATTTCTGTCTTTTTTGCCCCAAAATAAGGAAAATTTCTGAATTATAACCCTGAAATAAGTGAAATTTCTGCAAATTTCCCCCAAAATAAGAAAAATTTCTGCCTTTTTGCCCCTAAATAAGGGGAATTTCAGCCTTTTTATCTCAAAATAAGGGAAATTTCTGCATTTTTGCCACAAAATATTAGGAATTTCTGCATTTTTGCAACAAAATATTAGGAATTTCTGCCTTTTGCCACAAAATAAGGAAAATTTCTGCCTTTTTTCCCGGAAATATGTGAAATTTCTGCAAATTTGCCCCCAAAAAAGGGAAATTTCTGCCTTTTGCCCCAAAATAAGGGGAATTTCAGCATTTTACCTCAAAATAAGGGAAATTTCTGATTTTTGCACCAAAATATGGAGAATTTCTGCCTTTTTGCCCCAAAATAAAGAAAATTTCTGCCTTTTTTCCCTGAAATAAGTGAAATTTCTGCAATTTTGCCCCAAAATAAGTGAAACTTCTGCAATTTTGCCCCAAAATAAGGAAAATTTATGGAATTTAACCCCACAATTAGGGGAATTTCTACAATTTTGCTCCAAAATACGAGGAATTTCTGCCTTTTTGCCCAAAATAAGGGGAATGCATACCTTTTTGCCATAAAAAAGGGAAATTTCTTCATTTTTGCCCCAAATTAAGGGAAATTTCTGACTTTTTGCCCTGAAATATGTGAAATTTCTGCAATTTTAGCCCAAAATAAGGTGAATTTCTGTCTTTTTGCCCCAAAATAATGGGAATTTCTGCCTTTTTGCCCCAAAATAAGAAAAATTTTTGCCTTTTTTCTCTGAAATAAGTGAAATTTCTGCAATTTTGCCCTAACATAAGGGAAATTTCTGCAATTTTTCCCCATAATAAGGGAAATTTCTGGAATTTTGCCACAAAATAAAGGGAATTTCTGTTTTTTTGCCCCCAAATTAGGGAAATTTCTGCAATTTTGCCCTAAAATAAGGGGAATTTCTGCTTTTTTGCCTCTAAATAAGTGGAATTTCTGTCTTTTTCCCCCAAAACAAAGGAAATTTCTGTCATTTTTGCCCCAAAATAAGGAAAATTTCTGACTTATTACCCTGAAATAAGTAAAATTTCTGCAATTTTGCCCCAATATAAGGGAAATTTCTGCCTTTTTGCCCCCAAATAAGGGGAATTTCAGCCTTTTTACCTCAAAATAAGGGGAATTTCTGAATTTTGGCACAAAATATTAGGATTTTCTGCCTTTTGGCCCAAAATAAGGAAAATTTCTGCTTTTTTCCCTGAAATAAGTGAAATTTCTGCAATTTTGCCCTAAAATAAGGGAAATTTCTGGAATTTTGCCCCAAAATAAGTGGAATTTCTGAGTTTTGCCCCAAAATAAAGAGAATTTCTGCCTTTTTGCGCCACTATTAGTAAAATTTCTGCAATTTTGCCATAAAATAAGGGAAATTTTTGCAATTTTTCCTCATAATAAAGGAAATTTCTGCAATTTTGCCCCAAAATAGAGGGAATTTTTGTTTTTTGCCCCACAATTAGGGAAATTTCTGATATTTTGCCCAAAAATAAGGGAAATTTCTGCCTTTTGCCCTAAAATATGGGGAATTTCTGCCTTTTTGTCTGAAAATAAGAAGAATGCATACCTTTTTGCCATAAAAAAGGGAAATTTCTTCATTTTTTGCTCCAAAATAAGGGGAACTTTTGCCTTTTTGCCTCTAAATAAGTGGAATTTCTGTCTTTTTCCCCCAAAACAAAGGGAATTTCTGTCTTTTTTGCCCCAAAATAAGGAAAATTTCTGAATTATAACCCTGAAATAAGTGAAATTTCTGCAAATTTCCCCCAAAATAAGAAAAATTTCTGCCTTTTTGCCCCTAAATAAGGGGAATTTCAGCCTTTTTATCTCAAAATAAGGGAAATTTCTGCATTTTTGCCACAAAATATTAGGAATTTCTGCATTTTTGCAACAAAATATTAGGAATTTCTGCCTTTTGCCACAAAATAAGGAAAATTTCTGCCTTTTTTCCCGGAAATATGTGAAATTTCTGCAAATTTGCCCCCAAAAAAGGGAAATTTCTGCCTTTTGCCCCAAAATAAGGGGAATTTCAGCATTTTACCTCAAAATAAGGGAAATTTCTGATTTTTGCACCAAAATATGGAGAATTTCTGCCTTTTTGCCCCAAAATAAAGAAAATTTCTGCCTTTTTTCCCTGAAATAAGTGAAATTTCTGCAATTTTGCCCCAAAATAAGTGAAACTTCTGCAATTTTGCCCCAAAATAAGGAAAATTTATGGAATTTAACCCCACAATTAGGGGAATTTCTACAATTTTGGTTCCAAAATACGAGGAATTTCTGCCTTTTTGCCCAAAATAAGGGGAATGCATACCTTTTTGCCATAAAAAAGGGAAATTTCTTCATTTTTGCCCCAAATTAAGGGAAATTTCTGACTTTTTGCCCTGAAATATGTGAAATTTCTGCAATTTTAGCCCAAAATAAGGTGAATTTCTGTCTTTTTGCCCCAAAATAATGGGAATTTCTGCCTTTTTGCCCCAAAATAAGAAAAATTTTTGCCTTTTTTCTCTGAAATAAGTGAAATTTCTGCAATTTTGCCCTAACATAAGGGAAATTTCTGCAATTTTTCCCCATAATAAGGGAAATTTCTGGAATTTTGCCACAAAATAAAGGGAATTTCTGTTTTTTTGCCCCCAAATTAGGGAAATTTCTGCAATTTTGCCCTAAAATAAGGGGAATTTCTGCTTTTTTGCCTCTAAATAAGTGGAATTTCTGTCTTTTTCCCCCAAAACAAAGGGAATTTCTGTCATTTTTGCCCCAAAATAAGGAAAATTTCTGACTTATTACCCTGAAATAAGTGAAATTTCTGCAATTTTGCCCCAATATAAGGGAAATTTCTGCCTTTTTGCCCCCAAATAAGGGGAATTTCAGCCTTTTTACCTCAAAATAAGGGGAATTTCTGAATTTTGGCACAAAATATTAGGAATTTCTGCCTTTTGGCCCAAAATAAGGAAAATTTCTGCCTTTTTTCCCTGAAATAAGTGAAATTTCTGCAATTGTGCCCCAACATAAATGAAATTTCTGCAATTTTGCGCCAAAATAAGGAAAATTTCTGGAATTTTGCCCCACAATTAGGGGAATTTCTGCAATTTTGCTCCAAAATACGGGGAATTTCTGCCTTTTTGCCCGAAATAAGGGGAATGCATAACTTTTTGCAATAAAAAAGGGAAATTTCTTCATTTTTGCCCCAAATTAAGGGAAATTTCTGACTTTTTGCTCTGAAATATGTGAAATTTCTGCAATTTTAGCCCAAAATAAGGTGAATTTCTGCCTTTTTGCCCCAAAATAATGGGAATTTTTGCCTTTTTTCTCTGAAATAAGTGAAATTTCTGCAATTTTGCCCTGAAATAAGGGAAATTTCTGCAATTCTTCCGCATAATAAGGGAAATTTCTGGAATTTTGCCACAAAATAAGGGGAATTTCTGTTTTTTTGCCCCCAAATAAGGGAAATTTCTGCAATTTTGCCCTAAAATAAGGGGAATTTCTGCTTTTTTGCCTCTAAATAAGTGGAATTTCTGTCTTTTTCCCCCAAAACAAAAGGAATTTCTGTCATTTTTGCCCAAAAATAAGGAAAATTTCTGACTTATTACCCTGAATTAAGTGAAATTTCTGCAAATTTGCCCAAATATAAGGGAAATTTCTGCCTTTTTGCCCCCAAATAAGGGAAATTTCAGCCTTTTTACCTCAAAATAAGGGGAATTTCTGAATTTTGGCACAAAATATTAGGAATTTCTGCCTTTTTGCCCCAAAATAAGGGAAATTTCTGTATTTTTCCCTGAAATAAGTGAAATTTCTGCAATTGTGCCCCAACATAAATGAAATTTCTGCAATTTTGCCCCAAAATAAGGAAAATTTCTGGAATTTTGCCCCACAATTAGGGGAATTTCTGCAATTTTGCTTCAAAATACGGGGAATTTCTGCCTTTTTGCCCGAAATAAGGGGAATGCATACCTTTTTGCCATAAAAAAGAGAAATTTCTTCATTTTTGCCCCAAATTAAGGGAAATTTCTGACTTTTTGCCCTGAAATATGTGAAATTTCTGCAATTTTAGCCCAAAATAAGGTGAATTTCTGCCTTTTTGCCCCAAAATAATGAGAATTTCTGCCTTTTTGCCCCAAAATAAGAAAAATTTTTGCCTTTTTTCTCTGCAATAAGTATAATTTCTGCAATTTTGCCCTAAAATAAGGGAAATTTCTGCAATTCTTCCCCATAATAAGGGAAATTTCTGGAATTTTGCCACAAAATAAGGGGAATTTCTGTTTTTTTGCCCCCAAATAAGGGAAATTTCTGCAATTTTGCCCTAAAGTAAAAGGAATTTCTGCTTTTTTGCCTCTAAATAAGTGGAATTTATGTTTTTTTCCCCCAAAACAAAAGGAATTTCTGTCATTTTTTCCCAAAAATAAGGAAAATTTCTGACTTATTACCCTGAAATAAGTGAAATTTCTGCAATTTTGCCCCAATATAAGGGAAATTTCTGCCTTTTTGCCCCCAAATAAGGGGAATTTCAGCCGTTTTACCTCAAAATAAGGGGAATTTCTGAATTTTGGCACAAAATATTAGGAATTTCTGCCTTTTTGCCCCAAAATTAGGAAAATTTCTGTATTTTTCCCTGAAATAAGTGAAATTTCTGCAATTTTGCCCCAAAATAAGTGAAATTTCTGCAATTTTGCCCCAAAATAAGAGAAATTTCTGGAATTTTGCCCCAAAATAAGTGGAATTTCTGAGTTTTGCCCCAAAATAAGGAAAATTTCTGCCTTTTTGCGCCACAATTAGTGAAATTTCTGCAATTTTGCCGTAAAATAAGGGAAATTTCTGCAATTTTTTCTCATAATAACGGAAATTTCTGCAATTTTGCCCCAAAATAAGGGGAATTTCTGTTTTTGTGCCCCACAATTAGGGAAATTTCTGCAGTTTTGCCCAAAAATAAGGGAAATTTCTGCCTTTTGCCCCAAAATATGGGGAATTTCTGCCTTTTTGTCTTAAAATAAGAAAAATGCATACCTTTTTACCATAAAAAAGAGAAATTTCTTCATTTTTGCTCCAAAATAAGGGTAACTTTTGCCTTTTTGCCTCTAAATAAGTGGAATTTCTGTCTATTTCCCCCAAAACAAAGGGAATTTCTGTCTTTTTTGCCCCAAAATAAGGAAAATTTCTGACTTATAACCCTGAAATAAGTGAAATTTCTGCAAATTTGCCCCAAAATAAGAAAAATTTCTGCCTTTTTGCCCCCAAATAAGGGGAATTTCAGCCTTTTTATCTCAAAATAAGGGAAATTTCTGCATTTTTGCAACAAAATATTAGGAATTTCTGCATTTTTGCCACAAAATATTAGGAATTTCTGCCTTTTTGCCCCAAAATAAGGTAAATTTCTGCCTTTTTTCTCGGAAATAAGTGAAATTTCTGCAAATTTGCCCCAAAAAAAGGGTAATTTCTGCCTTTTGCCCCAAAATAAAGGGAATTTCAGCATTTTACCTCAAAATAAGAAAAATTTCTGATTTTTGCACCAAAATATGGAGAATTTCTGCCTTTTTCCCTAAATAAGGAAAATTTCTGCCTTTTTTCCCTGAAATAAGTGAAATTTCTGCAATTTTGCTTCAAAATAAGGGAAATTTCTGCAATTTTGCCCCAAAATAAGTGAAATTTCTGCAATTTTGCCCCAAAATAAGGAAAATTTCTGGAATTTTGCCCCACAATTAGGGGAATTTCTGCAATTTTGCTTCAAAATACGGGGAATTTCTGCCTTTTCGCCCAAAATAAGGGGAATGCATACCTTTTTGCCATAAAAAAGGGAAATTTCTTCATTTTTGCCCCAAATTAAGGGAAATTTCTGACTTTTTGCCCTGAAATATGTGAAATTTCTGCAATTTTAGCCCAAAATAAGGTGAATTTCTGCCTTTTTGCCCCAAAATAATGGGAATTTCTGCCTTTTTGCCCCAAAATAAGAGCAATTTTTGCCTTTTTTCTCTGAAATAAGTGAAATTTCTGCAATTTTGCCCTATTTAAAGGAAATTTCTGCAATTTTTCCCCATAATAGGGGGAAATTTCTGGAATTTTGCCCCAAAATAAGGGGAATTTCTGGTTTTTTGCCCGTAAATAAGGGAAATTTCTGCAATTTTGCCCTAAAATAAGGGGAATTTCTGCTTTTTTGCCTCTAAATAAGTGGAATTTCTGTCTTTTTCCCCTCAAAAAAGGGAATTTCTCTCATTTTTTCCCCAAAATAAGGAAAATTTCTGACTTATTACCCTGAAATAAGTGAAATTTCTGCAATTTTGCCCCAATATAAGGTAAATTTCTTCCTTTTTGCCCCCAAATAAGGGGAATTTCAGCCTTTTTACCTCAAAATAAAGGGAATTTCTGAATTTTGGCACAAAATATTAGGAATTTCTGCCTTTTTGCCCCAAAATAAAAAAATTTCTGCCTTTTTTCCCTGAAATAAGTGAAATTTCTGCAATTTTGCCCCAAAATAAGTAAAATTTCTACAATTTTGCCCCAAAATAAGGGAAATTTCTGGATTTTTGCCCCAAAATATGTGGAATTTCTGAGTTTGGCCCCAAAATAAGGAGAATTTCTGCCTTTTTGCCCCACAATTAGTGAAATTTCTGCAAGTTTGCCCTAAAATAAGGGAAATTTCTGCAATTTTTCCCCATAATAAGGGAAATTTCTGCAATTTTGCTTCAAAATCAGGGGAATTTCTGTTTTTTTGCCCCACAATTAGGGAAATTTCTGCAATTTTGCCCCAAAATATTCAGAATTTCTGCCTTTTGCCCCAAAATATGGGGAATTTCTGCCTTTTTGTCCGAAAATAAGAAAAATGCATACCTTTTTGCCCTAAAAAAGGGAAATTTCTTCATTTTTGCTCCAAAATAAGGGGAACTTTTGCCTTTTTGCCTCTTAATAAGTGGAATTTCTGTTTTTTTCCTCCAAAACAAAGAAAATTTCTGTCTTTTTTGCCCCATAATAAGGAAAATTTTTGATTTATTACTCTGAAATAAGGGAAATTTCTGGAATTTTGCCTCAAACTAAGTGGAATTTCTGAGTTTTTCCCCAAAATAAAAAGAATTTCTGGAATTTTGCCCCACAATTAGGGGAATTTCTGCAATTTTGCTCCAAAATACGGGGAATTTCTGCCTTTTTGCCCGAAATAAGGGGAATGCATAACTTTTTGCAATAAAAAAGGGAAATTTCTTCATTTTTGCCGCAAATTAAGAGAGATTTCTGACTTTTTGCTCTGAAATATGTGAAATTTCTGCAATTTTAGCCCAAAATAAGGTGAATTTCTGCATTTTTGCCCCAAAATAATTGGAATTTCTGCCTTTTTGCCCTAAAATAAGAAAAATTTTTGCCTTTTTTCTCTGAAATAAGTGAAATTTCTGCAATTTTGCCCTAAAATAAGGGAAATTTCTGCAATTCTTCCCCATAGTAAGGGAAATTTCTGGAATTTTGCCACAAAATAAGGGAAATTTCTGTTTTTTTGCCCCCAAATAAGGGAAATTTCTGCAATTTTGCCCTAAAATAAGGGGAATTTCTGCCTTTTTGCCTCTAAATAAGTGGAATTTCTGTCTTTTCCCCCAAAACAAAGGGAATTTCTGTCATTTTTGCTCAAAAATAAGGAAAATTTCTGTCTTATTACCCTGAAATAAGTGAAATTTCTGCAAATTTGCCCAAATATAAGTGAAATTTCTGCCTTTTTGCCCCCAAATAAGGGAAATTTCAGCCTTTTTACCTCAAAATAAGGGGAATTTCTGAATTTTGGCACAAAATATTAGGAATTTCTGCCTTTTTGCGCCAAATAAGGAAAATTTCTGTATTTTTCCCTGAAATAAGTGAAATTTCTGCAATTGTGCCCCAACATAAATGAAATTTCTGCAATTTTGCCCCAAAATAAGGAAAATTTCTGGAATTTTGCCCCACAATTAGGGGAATTTCTGCAATTTTGCTCCAAAATACGGGGAATTACTGCCTTTTTGCCCGAAATAAGGGGAATGCATAACTTTTTGCCATAAAAAAGGGAAATTTCTTCATTTTTGCCCCAAATTAAGGGAAATTTCTGACTTTTTGCCCTGAAATATGTGAAATTTCTGCAATTTTAGCCCAAAATAAGGTGAATTTCTGCCTTTTTGCCCCAAAATAATGGGAATTTCTGCCTTTTTGCCCCAAATTAAGAAAGATTTTTGCCTTTTTTCTCAGCAATAAGTGAAATTTCTGCAATTTTGCCCTAAAATAAGGGAAATTTCTGCAATTCTTCCCCATAATAAGAAAAATTTCTGGAATTTTGCCACAAAATAAGGGGAATTTCTGTTTTTTGCCCCCAAATAAGGGAAATTTCTGCAATTTTGCCCTAAAATAAGGGGAATTTTTGCTTTTTTGCCTCTAAATAAGTGCAATTTTTGTCTTTTTCCCCCAAAACAAAGGGAATTTCTGTCATTTTTTCCCAAAAATAAAAAAAATTTCTTACTTATTACCCTGAAATTAGTGAAATTTCTGCAATTTTGCCCCAATATAAAGGAAATTTCTGCCTTTTTGCCCCCAAATAAGGGAAATTTCAGCATTTTTACCTCAAAATAAGGGGAATTTCTGAATTTTGGCACAAAATATTAGGAATTTCTGCCTTTTTGCCCCAAAATAAGGAAAATTTCTGTATTTTTCCCTGAAATAAGTGAAATTTCTGCAATTTTGCCCCAAAATAAGTGAAATTTCTGCAATTTTGCCCCAAAATAAGAGAAATTTCAGGACTTTTGCCCCAAAATAAGTGGAATTTCTGAGTTTTGCCCCAAAATAAGGAAAATTTCTGTCTTTTTGCGCCACAATTAGTGAAATTTCTGCAATTTTGCCGTAAAATAAGGGAAATTTCTGCAATTTTTTCTCATAATAAGGGAAATTTCTTCCTTTTGCCCCAAAATATGGGGAATTTCTGCCTTTTTGTCTTACAATAAGAAAAATGCATACCTTTTTGCCATAAAAAAGAGAAATTTCTTCATTTTTGCTCCAAAATAAGGGGAACTTTTGCCTTTTTGCCTCTAAATAAGTGGTATTTCTGTCTTTTTCCCCCAAAACAAAGGCAATTTCTGTCTTTTTTGCCCCAAAATAAGGAAAATTTCTGACTTATAACCCTGAAATAAGTGAAATTTCTAGCAAATTTGCCCCAAAATAAGAAAAATTTCTGCCTTTTTGCCCCCAAATAAGGGGAATTTCAGCCTTTTTATCTCAAAATAAGGGAAATTTCTGCATTTTTGCAACAAAATATTAGGAATTTCTGCATTTTTGCCACAAAATATTAGGAATTTCTGCCTTTTTGCCCCAAAATAAGGAAAATTTCTGCCTTTTTTCTCGGAAATAAGTGAAATTTCTGCAATTTTGCCCCAAAAAAAGGGTAATTTCTGCCTTTTGCCCCAAAATAAAGGGAATTTCAGCATTTTACCTCAAAATAAGAAAAATTTCTGATTTTTGCACCAAAATATGGAGAATTTCTGCCTTTTTCCCCAAAATAAGGAAAATTTCTGCCTTTTTTCCCTGAAATAAGTGAAATTTCTGCAATTTTGCTTCAAAATAAGGGAAATTTCTGCAATTTTGCCCCAAAATAAGTGAAATTTCTGCAATTGTGCCCCAAAATATGGAAAATTTCTGGAATTTTGCCCCACAATTAGGGGAATTTCTGCAATTTTGCTTCAAAATATGGGGAATTTCTGCCTTTTTGCCCAAAATAAGGGGAATGCATACCTTTTTGCCATAAAAAAGGGAAATTTCTTCATTTTTGCCCCAAATTAAGGGAAATTTCTGACTTTTTGCCCTGAAATATGTGAAATTTCTGCAATTTTAGCCCAAAATAAGGTGAATTTCTGCCTTTTTGCCCCAAAATAATGGGAATTTCTGCCTTTTTGCCCCAAAATAAGAACAATTTTTGCCTTTTTTTCTCTGAAATAAGTGAAATTTCTGCAATTTTGCCCTATTTAAAGGAAATTTCTGCAATTTTTCCCCATAATAAGGGAAATTTCTGGAATTTTGCCCTAAAATAAGAGGAATTTCTGTTTTTTTGCCCGTAAATAAGGGAAATTTCTGCAATTTTGCCCTAAAATAAGGGGAATTTCTGCTTTTTTGCCTCTAAATAAGTGGAATTTCTGTCTTTTTCCCTTCTAAAAACGGAATTTCTGTCATTTTTTTTCCAAAATAAGGAAAATTTCTGACTTATAACCCTGAAATAAGTGAAATTTCTGCAAATTTGCCCCAAAATAAGAAAAATTTCTGCCTTTTTGCCGCCAAATAAGTGGAATTTCAGCCTTTTTATCTCAAAATAAGGGAAATTTCTGCATTTTTGCAACAAAATATTAGGAATTTCTGCATTTTTGCCACAAAATATTAGGAATTTCTGCCTTTTGCCACAAAATAAGGAAAATTTCTGCCTTTTTTCTCGGAAATAAGTGAAATTTCTGCAAATTTGCCCCAAAAAAGGGTAATTTCTGCCTTTTGACCCAAAATAAGGGGAATTTCAGCATTTTACCTCAAAATAAGAAAAATTTCTGATTTTTGCACCAAAATATGGAAAATTTCTGCCTTTTTCCCCAAAATAAGGAAAATTTCTGTCTTTTTTCCCTGAAATAAGTGAAATTTCTGCAATTTTACTTCAAAATAAGGTAAATTTCTGCAATTTTGCCCCAAAATAATTGAAATTTCTGCAATTTTGCCCCAAAATAAGGAAAATTTCTGGAATTTTGCCCCACAATTAGGGGAATTTCTGCAATTTTGCTTCAAAATACGGGGAATTTCTGCCTTTTTGCCCAAAATAAGGGGAATGCATACCTTTTTGCCATAAAAAAGGGAAATTTCTTCATTTTTGCCCCAAATTAAGGGAAATTTCTGACTTTTTGCCCTGAAATATGTGAAATTTCTGCAATTTTAGCCCAAAATAAGGTGAATTTCTGCCTTTTTGCCCCAAAATAATGGGAATTTCTGCCTTTTTGCCCCAAAATAAGAAAGATTTTTGCCTTTTTTCTCTGAAATAAGTGAAATTTCTGCAATTTTGCCCTATTTAAAGGAAATTTCTGCAATTTTTCCCCATAATAAGGGAAATTTCTGGAATTTTGCCCCAAAATAAGGGGAATTTCTGTTTTTTTGCCCATAAATAAGGGACATTTCTGCAATTTTGCCCTAAAATAAGGGGAATTTCTGCTTTTTTGCCTCTAAATAAGTGGAATTTCTGTCTTTTTCCCCTCAAAAAAGGGAATTTCTGTCATTTTTTCCCCAAAATAAGGAAAATTTCTGACTTATTACCCTGAAATAAGTGAAATTTCTGCAATGTTGCCCCAATATAAGGTAAATTTCTTCCTTTTTGCCCCCAAATAAGGGGAATTTCAGCCTTTTTACCTCAAAATAAAGGGAATTTCTGAATTTTGGCACAAAATATTAGGAATTTCTGCCTTTTTGCCCCAAAATAAAAAATTTCTGCCTTTTTTCCCTGAAATAAGTGAAATTTCTGCAATTTTGCCCCAAAATAAGTAAAATTTCTACAATTTTGTCCCAAAATAAGGGAAATTTCTGGATTTTTGCCCCAAAATAAGTGGAATTTCTGAGTTTGGCCCCAAAATAAGGAGAATTTCTGCCTTTTTGCCCCACAATTAGTGAAATTTCTGCAATTTTGCCCTAAAATAAGGGAAATTTCTGCAATTTTTCCCCATAATAAGGGAAATTTCTGCAATTTTGCTTCAAAATAAGGGGAATTTCTGTTTTTTGCCCCACAATTAGGGAAATTTCTGCAATTTTGCTCCAAAATATTCAGAATTTCTGCCTTTTGCCCCAAAATATGGGGAATTTCTGCCTTTTTGTCCGAAAATAAGAAAAATGCATACCTTTTTGCCCTAAAAAAGGGAAATTTCTTCATTTTTGCTCCAAAATAAGGGGAACTTTTGCCTTTTTGCGTCTTAATAAGTGGAATTTCTGATTTTTGCCCCCAAAACAAAGAAAATTTCTGTCTTTTTTGCCCCAAAATAAGGAAAATTTTTGACTTATTACTCTGAAATAAGGGAAATTTCTGGAATTTTGCCTCAAACTAAGTGGAATTTCTGAGTTTTTCCCCAAAATAAGGAGAATTTCTGGAATTTTGCCCCACAATTAGGGGAATTTCTACAACTTTGCTCCAAAATACGGGGAATTTCTGCCTTTTTGCCAGAAATAAGGGGAATGCATAACTTTTTGCAATAAAAAAGGGAAATTTCTTCATTTTTGCCCCAAATTAAGGGAAATTTCTGACTTTTTGTTCTGAAATATGTGAAATTTCTGCAATTTTAGCCCAAAATAAGGTGAATTTCTGCATTTTGGCCCCAAAATAATGGGAATTTCTGCCTTTTTGCCCTAAAATAAGAAAAATTTTTGCCTTTTTTCTCTGAAATAAGTGAAATTTCTGCAATTTTGCCCTAAAATAACGGAAATTTCTGCAATTCTTCCCCATAATAAGGGAAATTTCTGGAATTTTGCCACAAAATAAGGGGAATTTCTGTTTTTTTGCCCCCAAATAAGGGAAATTTCTGCAATTTTGCCCTAAAATAAGGAAAATTTCTGCATTTGCCTCTAAATAAGTGGAATTTCTGTCTTTTTCCCCCAAAACAAAGGGAATTTCTGTCATTTTTGCCCAAAAATAAGGAAAATTTCTGACTTATTACCCTGAAATAAGTGAAATTTCTGCAAATTTGCCCAAATATAAGGGAAATTTCTGCCTTTTTGCCCCCAAATAAGGGAAATTTCACCCTTTTTACCTCAAAATAAGGGGAATTTCTGAATTTTGGCACAAAATATTAGGAATTTCTGCCTTTTTGCCCCAAAATAAGGAAAATTTCTGTATTTTTCCCTGAAATAAGTGAAATTTCTGCAATTGTGCCCCAACATAAATGAAATTTCTGCAATTTTGCACCAAAATAAGGAAAATTTATGGAATTTTGCCCCACAATTAGGGGAATTTCTGCAATTTTGCTCCAAAATACGGGGAATTTCTGCCTTTTTGCCCGAAATAAGGGGAATGCATAACTTTTTGCCATAAAAAAGGGAAATTTCTTCATTTTTGCCCCAAATTAAGGGAAATTTCTGACTTTTTGCCCTGAAATATGTGAAATTTCTGCAATTTTAGCCCAAAATAAGGTGAATTTCTGCCTTTTTGCCCCAAAATAATGGGAATTTCTGCCTTTTTGCCCCAAAATAAGAAAAATTTTTGCCTCTTTTCTCAGATATAAGTGAAATTTCTGCAATTTTGCCCTAAAATAAGGGAAATTTCTGCAATTCTTCCCCATAATAAGGGAAATTTCTGGAATTTTGCCACAAAATAAGGGGAATTTCTGTTTTTTTGCCCTCAAATAAGTGAAATTTCTGCAATTTTGCCCTAAAATAAGGGGAATTTTTGCTTTTTTGCCTCTAAATAAGTGGAATTTTTGTCTTTTTCCCCAAAAACAAAGGGAATTTCTGTCATTTTTGCCCAAAAATAAGAAAAATTTCTTACTTATTACCCTGAAATAAGTGAAATTTCTGCAATTTTGCCCCAATATAAAGGAAATTTCTGCCTTTTTGCCCCCAAATAAGGGGAATTTCAGCCTTTTTACCTCAAAATAAGGGGAATATCTGAATTTTGGCACAAAATATTAGGAATTTCTGCCTTTTTGCCCCAAAATAAGGAAAATTTCTGTATTTTTCCCTGAAATAAGTGAAATTTCTGCAATTTTGCCCCAAAATAAGTGAAATTTCTGCAATTTTGCCCCAAAATAAGAGAAATTTCTGGAATTTTGCCCCAAAATAAGTGGAATTTCTGAGTTTTGCCCCAAAATATGGAAAATTTCTGCCTTTTTGCGCCACAATTAGTGAAATTTCTGCAATTTTGCCGTAAAATAAGGGAAATTTCTGCAATTTTTTCTCATAATAAGGGAAATTTCTGCAATTTTGCCCCAAAATAAGGTGAATTTCTGTTTTTTTGCCCCACAATTGGGGAAATTTCTGCAATTTTGTTCAAAAATAAGGGAAATTTCTGCCTTTTGCCCCAAAATATGGGGAATTTCTGCCTTTTTGTCTTAAAATAAGAAAAATGCATACCTTTTTGCCATAAAAAAGAGAAATTTCTTCATTTTTGCTCCAAAATGAGGGGAACTTTTGCCTTTTTGCCTCTAAATAAGTGGAATTTCTGTCTTTTTCCCCCAAAACAAAGGGAATTTCTGTCTTTTTTGCCCCAAAATAAGGAAAATTTCTGACTTATAACCCTGAAATAAGTGAAATTTCTGCAAATTTGCCCCAAAATAAGAAAAATTTCTGCCTTTTTGCCCCCAAATAAGGGGAATTTCAGCCTTTTTATCTCAAAATAAGGGAAATTTCTGCATTTTTGCAACAAAATATTAGGAATTTCTGCATTTTTGCCACAAAATATTAGGAATTTCTGCCTTTTTGCCCCAAAATAAGGAAAATTTCTCCTTTTTTCCCGGAAATAAGTGAAATTTCTGCAAATTTGCCCCCAAAAAAGGGAAATTTCTGCCTTTTGCCCCAAAATAAGGGGACTTTCAGCATTTTACCTAAAAATAAGAAAAATTTCTGATTTTTGCACCAAAATATGGAGAATTTCTGCCTTTTTCCCCAAAATAAGGAAAATTTCTGCCTTTTTTCCCTGAAATAAGTGAAATTTCTGAAATTTTGCCCTATTTAAAGGAAATTTCTGCAATTTTTCCTTATAATAAGGGAAATTTCTGGAATTTTGCCCCAAAATAAGGGGAATTTCTGTTTTTTTGCCCGTAAATAAGGGAAATTTCTGCAATTTTGCCCTAAAATAAGGGGAATTTCTGCTCTTTTGCCTCTAAATAAGTGGAATTTCTGTCTTTTTCCCATCAAAAAAGGGAATTTCTGTCATTTTTGCCCCAAAATAAGGAAAATTTCTGACTTATTACCCTGAAATAAGTGAAATTTCTGCAATTTTGCCCCAATATAAGGGAAATTTCTTCCTTTTTGCCCCCAAATAAGGGGAATTTCAGCCTTTTTACCTCAAAAGAAAGGGAATTTCTGAATTTTGGCACAAAATATTAGGATTTTCTGCCTTTTTGCCCCAAAATAAAAAAATTTCTGCCTTTTTTCCCTGAAATAAGTGAAATTTCTGCAATTTTGCCCCAAAATAAGTAAAATTTCTACAATTTTGCCCCAAAATAAGGGAAATTTCTAGAATTTTGCCCCAAAATAAGTGGAATTTCTGATTTTGGCCCCAAAATAAGGAGAATTTCTGCCTTTTTGCCCCACAATTAGGGGAATTTCTGCAATTTTGCTCCAAAATACGGGGAATTTCTGCCTTTTTGCCTGAAATAAGGGGAATGCATAACTTTTTGCAATAAAAAAGGGAAATTTCTTCATTTTTGCCCCAAATTAAGGGAAATTTCTGACTTTTTGCTCTGAAATATGTGAAATTTCTGCAATTTTAGCCCAAAATAATGTGAATTTCTGCATTTTTGCCCCAAAATAATGGGAATTTCTGCCTTTTTGCCCTAAAATAAGAAAAATTTTTGCCTTTTTTCTCTAAAATAGTGAAATTTCTGAAATTTTGCCCTAAAATAAGGGAAATTTCAGCAATTTTCCCCATAATAAGGGAAATTTCTGGAATTTTGCCACAAAATAAGGGGAATTTCTGTTTTTTTGCCCCCAAATAAGGGAAATTTCTGCAATTTTGCCCTAAAATAAGAAAAATTTCTGCTTTTTTGCCTCTAAATAAGTGGAATTTCTGTCTTTTTCCCCCAAAACAAAGGGAATTTCTGTCATTTTTGCCCAAAAATAAGGAAAATTTCTGACTTATTACCCTGAAATAAGTGAAATTTCTGCAAATTTGCCCAAATATAAGGGAAATTTCTGCCTTTTTGCCCCCAAATAAGGGAAATTTCAGCCTTTTTACCTCAAAATAAGGGGAATTTCTGAATTTTGGCACAAAATATTAGGAATTTCTGCCTTTTTGCCCCAAAATAAGGAAAATTTCTGTATTTTTCCCTGAAATAAGTGAAATTTCTGCAATTGTGCCCCAACATAAATGAAATTTCTGCAATTTTGCCCCAAAATAAGGAAAATTTCTGGAATTTTGCCCCACAATTAGGGGAATTTCTGCAATTTTGCTCCAAAATACAGGGAATTTCTGCCTTTTTGCCCGAAATAAGGGGATTGCATAACTTTTTGCCATAAAAAAGGGAAATTTCTTCATTTTTGCCCCAAATTAAGGGAAATTTCTGACTTTTTGCCCTGAAATATGTGAAATTTCTGCAATTTTAGCCCAAAATAAGGTGAATTTCTGCCTTTTTGCCCCAAAATAATGGGAATTTCTGCCTTTTTGCCCCAAAATAAGAAAGATTTTTGCCTTTTTTCTCTGCAATAAGTGAAATTTCTGCAATTTTGCCCTAAAATAAGGGAAATTTCTGCAATTCTTCCCCATAATAAGGGAAATTTCTGGAATTTTGCCACAAAATAAGGGGAATTTCTGTTTTTTTGCCCCCAAATAAGGGAAATTTCTGCAATTTTGCCCTAAAATAAGAAAAATTTCTGCTTTTTTGCCTCTAAATAAGTGGAATTTCTGTCTTTTTCCCCCAAAACAAAGGGAATTTCTGTCATTTTTGCCCAAAAATAAGGAAAATTTCTGACTTATTACCCTGAAATAAGTGAAATTTCTGCAAATTTGCCCAAATATAAGGGAAATTTCTGCCTTTTTGCCCCCAAATAAGGGAAATTTCAGCCTTTTTACCTCAAAATAAGGGGAATTTCTGAATTTTGGCACAAAATATTAGGAATTTCTGCCTTTTTGCCCCAAAATAAGGAAAATTTCTGTATTTTTCCCTGAAATAAGTGAAATTTCTGCAATTGTGCCCCAACATAAATGAAATTTCTGCAATTTTGCCCCAAAATAAGGAAAATTTCTGGAATTTTGCCCCACAATTAGGGGAATTTCTGCAATTTTGCTCCAAAATACAGGGAATTTCTGCCTTTTTGCCCGAAATAAGGGGAATGCATAACTTTTTGCCATAAAAAAGGGAAATTTCTTCATTTTTGCCCCAAATTAAGGGAAATTTCTGACTTTTTGCCCTGAAATATGTGAAATTTCTGCAATTTTAGCCCAAAATAAGGTGAATTTCTGCCTTTTTGCCCCAAAATAATGGGAATTTCTGCCTTTTTGCCCCAAAATAAGAAAGATTTTTGCCTTTTTTCTCTGAAATAAGTGAAATTTCTGCAATTTTGCCCTATTTAAATAAATTTCTGCAATTTTTCCCCATAATAAGGGAAATTTCTGGAATTTTGCCCCAAAATAAGGGGAATTTCTGTTTTTTTGCCCCCAAATAAGGGAAATTTCTGCAATTTTGCCCTAAAATAAGGGGAATTTCTGCTTTTTTGCCTCTAAATAAGTGGAATTTCTGTCTTTTTCCCCTCAAAAAAGGGAATTTCTGTCATTTTTTCCCCAAAATAAGGAAAATTTCTGACTTATTACCCTGAAATAAGTGAAATTTCTGCAATGTTGCCCCAATATAAGGTAAATTTCTTCCTTTTTGCCCCCAAATAAGGGGAATTTCAGCCTTTTTACCTTAAAATAAAGGGAATTTCTGAATTTTGGCACAAAATATTAGGAATTTCTGCCTTTTTGCCCCAAAATAAAAAAATTTCTGCCTTTTTTCCCTGAAATAAGTGAAATTTCGGCAATTTTGCCCTAAAATAAGTAAAACTTCTACAATTTTGCCCCAAAATAAGGGAAATTTATGGATTTTTGCCCCAAAATAAGTGGAATTTCTGAGTTTGGCCACAAAATAAGGAGAATTTCTGCCTTTTTGCCCCACAATTAGTGAAATTTCTGCAATTTTGCCCTAAAATAAGGGAAATTTCTGCAATTTTTCCCCATAATAAGGGAAATTTCTGCAATTTTGCTTCAAAATAAGGGGAATTTCTGTTTTTTGCCCCACAATTAGGGAAATTTCTGCAATTTTGCTCCAAAATATTCAGAATTTCTGCCTTTTGCCCCAAAATATGGGGAATTTCTGCCTTTTTGTCCGAAAATAAGAAAAATGCATATCTTTTTGCCCTAAAAAAGGGAAATTTCTTCATTTTTGCTCCAAAATAAGGGGAACTTTTGCCTTTTTGCCTCTTAATAAGTGGAATTTCTGTTTTTTTCCCCCAAAACAAAGAAAATTTCTGTCTTTTTTGCCCCAAAATAAGGAAAATTTTTGACTTATTACTCTGAAATAAGGGAAATTTCTGGAATTTTGCCTCAAACTAAGTGGAATTTCTGAGTTTTTCCCCAAAATAAGGAGAATTTCTGGAATTTTGCCCCACAATTAGGGGAATTTCTGCCATTTTGCTCCAAAATACGGGGAATTTCTGCCTTTTTGCCCGAAATAAGGGGAATGCATAACTTTTTGCAATAAAAAAGGGAAATTTCTTCATTTTTGCCCCAAATTAAGGGAAATTTCTGACTTTTTGCTCTGAAATATGTGAAATTTCTGCAATTTTAGCCCAAAATAAGGTGAATTTCTGCATTTTTGCCCCAAAATAATGGGAATTTCTGCCTTTTTGCCCTAAAATAAGAAAAATTTTTGCCTTTTTTCTCTGAAATAAGTGAAATTTCTGCAATTTTGCCCTAAAATAACGGAAATTTCTGCAATTCTTCCCCATATGAAGGGAAATTTCTGGAATTTTGCCACAAAATAAGGGGAATTTCTGTTTTTTTGCCCCCAAATAAGGGAAATTTCTGCAATTTTGCCCTAAAATAAGAAAAATTTCTGCTTTTTGCCTCTAAATAAGTGGAATTTCTGTCTTTTTCCCCCAAAACAAAGGGAATTTCTGTCATTTTTGCCCAAAAATAAGGAAAATTTCTGACTTATTACCCTGAAATAAGTGAAATTTCTGCAAATTTGCCCAAATATAAGGGAAATTTCACCCTTTTTACCTCAAAATAAGGGGAATTTCTGAATTTTGGCACAAAATATTAGGAATTTCTGCCTTTTTGCCCCAAAATAAGAAAAATTTCTGTATTTTTCCCTGAAATAAGTGAAATTTCTGCAATTGTGCCCCAACATAAATGAAATTTCTGCAATTTTGCCCCAAAATAAGGAAAATTTCTGGAATTTTGCCCCACAATTAGGGGTATTTCTGCAATTTTGCTCCAAAATACGGGGAATTTCTGCCTTTTTGCCCGAAATAAGGGGAATGCATAACTTTTTGCCATAAAAAAGGGAAATTTCTTCATTTTTGCCCCAAATTAAGGGAAATTTCTGACTTTTTGCCCTGAAATATGTGAAATTTCTGCAATTTTAGCCCAAAATAAGGTGAATTTCTTCCTTTTTGCCCCAAAATAATGGGAATTTCTGCCTTTTTGCCCCAAAATAAGAAAAATTTTTGCCTCTTTTTTCAGCAATAAGTGAAATTTCTGCAATTTTGCCTTAAATAAGGGAAATTTCTGCAATTCTTCCACATAATAAGGGAAATTTCTGGAATTTTGCCACAAAATAAGGGGAATTTCTGTTTTTTTGCCCCCAAATAAGGGAAATTTCTGCAATTTTGCCCTAAAATAAGGGGAATTTTTGCTTTTTTGCCTCTAAATAAGTGGAATTTTTGTCTTTTTCCCCCAAAACAAAGGGAATTTCTGTCATTTTTGCCCAAAAATAAGAAAAATTTCTGACTTATTACCCTGAAATAAGTGAAATTTCTGCAATTTTGCCCCAATATAAAGGAAATTTCTGCCTTTTTGCCCCCAAATAAGGGGAATTTCAGCCTTTTTACCTCAAAATAAGGGGAATTTCTGAATTTTGGCACAAAATATTAGGAATTTCTGCCTTTTTGCCCCAAAATAAGGAAAATTTCTGTATTTTTCCCTGAAATAAGTGAAATTTCTGCAATTTTGCCCCAAAATAAGTGAAATTTCTGCAATTTTGCCCCAAAATAAGAGAAATTTCTGGAATTTTGCCCCAAAATAAGTGGAATTTCTGAGTTTTGCCCCAAAATAAGGAAAATATCTGCCTTTTTGTGCCACAATTAGTGAAATTTCTGCAATTTTGCCGTAAAATAAGGGAAATTTCTGCAATTTTTTCTCATAATAAGGGAAATTTCTGCAATTTTGCCCCAACATAAGGGGAATTTCTGTTTTTTTGCCCCACAATTGGGGAAATTTCTGCAATTTTGTTCAAAAATAAGGGAAATTTCTGCCTTTTGCCCCAAAATATGGGGAATTTCTGCCTTTTTGTCTTAAAATAAGAAAAATGCATACCTTTTTGCCATAAAAAGAGAAATTTCTTCATTTTTGCTCCAAAATGAGGGGAACTTTTGCATTTTTGCCTCTAAATAAGTGGAATTTCTGTCTTTTTCCCCCAAAACAAAGGGAATTTCTGTCTTTTTTGCCCCAAAATAAGGAAAATTTCTGACTTATAACCCTGAAATAAGTGAAATTTCTGCAAATTTGCCCCAAAATAAGAAAAATTTCTGCCTTTTTGCCCCCAAATAAGGGAAATTTCAGCCTTTTTATCTCAAAATAAGGGAAATTTCTGCATTTTTGCAACAAAATATTAGGAATTTCTGCATTTTTGCCACAAAATATTAGGAATTTCTGCCTTTTTGCCCCAAAATAAGGAAAATTTCTGCTTTTTTCCCGGAAATAAGGGAAATTTCTGCAAATTTGCCCCCAAAAAAGGGAAATTTCTGCCTTTTGCCCCAAAATAAGGGGAATTTCAGCATTTTACCTCAAAATAAGAAAAATTTCTGATTTTTGCACCAAAATATGGAGTATTTCTGCCTTTTTCCCCAAAATAAGGAAAATTTCTGCCTTTTTTCCCTGAAATAAGTGAAATTTCTGAAATTTTGCCCTATTTAAAGGAAATTTCTGCAATTTTTCCTTATAATACGGGAAATTTCTGGAATTTTGCCCCAAAATAAGGGGAATTTCTGTTTTTTTGCCCGTAAATAAGGGAAATTTCTGCAATTTTGCCCTAAAATAAGGGGAATTTCTGCTCTTTTGCCTCTAAATAAGTAGAATTTCTGTCTTTTTCCCCTCAAAAAAGGGAATTTCTGTCATTTTTGCCCCAAAATAAGGAAAATTTCTGACTTATTACCCTGAAATAAGTGAAATTTCTGCAATTTTGCCCCAATATAAGGGAAATTTCTTCCTTTTTGCCCCCAAATAAGGGGAATTTCAGCCTTTCTACCTCAAAATAAAGGGAATTTCTGAATTTTGGCACAAAATATTAGGATTTTCTGCCTTTTTACCCCAAAATAAAAAAATTTCTGCCTTTTTTCCCTGAAATAAGTGAAATTTCTGCAATTTTGCCCCAAAATAAGTAAAATTTCTACAATTTTGCCCCAAAATAAGGGAAATTTCTGGAATTTTGCCCCTAAATAAGTGGAATTTCTGAGTTTGGCCCCAAAATAATGAGAATTTCTGCCTGTTTGCCCCACAATTAGGGGAATTTCTGCAATTTTGCTCCAAAATACGGGGAATTTCTGCCTTTTTGCCTGAAATAAGGGGAATGCATAACTTTTTGCAATAAAAAAGGGAAATTTCTTCATTTTTGCCCCAAATTAATGGAAATTTCTGACTTTTTGCTCTGAAATATGTGAAATTTCTGCAATTTTAGCCCAAAATAATGTGAATTTCTGCATTTTTGCCCCAAAATAATGGGAATTTCTGCCTTTTTGCCCTAAAATAAGAAAAATTTTTGCCTTTTTTCTCTAAAATAGTGAAATTTCTGAAATTTTGCCCTAAAATAAGGGAAATTTCAGCAATTTTCCCCATAATAAGGGAAATTTCTGGAATTTTGCCACAAAATAAGGGGAATTTCTGTTTTTTTGCCCCCAAATAAGGGAAATTTCTGCAATTTTGCCCTAAAATAAGAAAAATTTCTGCTTTTTTGCCTCTAAATAAGTGGAATTTCTGTCTTTTTCCCCCAAAACAAAGGGAATTTCTGTCATTTTTGCCCAAAAATAAGGAAAATTTCTGACTTATTACCCTGAAATAAGTGAAATTTCTGCAAATTTGCCCAAATATAAGGGAAATTTCTGCCTTTTTGCCCCCAAATAAGGGAAATTTCAGCCTTTTTACCTCAAAATAAGGGGAATTTCTGAATTTTGGCACAAAATATTAGGAATTTCTGCCTTTTTGCCCCAAAATAAGGAAAATTTCTGTATTTTTCCCTGAAATAAGTGAAATTTCTGCAATTGTGCCCCAACATAAATGAAATTTCTGCAATTTTGCCCCAAAATAAGGAAAATTTCTGGAATTTTGCCCCACAATTAGGGGAATTTCTGCAATTTTGCTCCAAAATACAGGGAATTTCTGCCTTTTTGCCCGAAATAAGGGGAATGCATAACTTTTTGCCATAAAAAAGGGAAATTTCTTCATTTTTGCCCCAAATTAAGGGAAATTTCTGACTTTTTGCCCTGAAATATGTGAAATTTCTGCAATTTTAGCCCAAAATAAGGTGAATTTCTGCCTTTTTGCCCCAAAATAATGGGAACTTCTGCCTTTTTGCCCCAAATTAAGAAAAATTTTTGCCTCTTTTCTCAGCAATAAGTGAAATTTCTGCAATTTTGCCCTAAAAAAAGGGAAATTTCTGCAATTCTTCCCCATAATAAGGGAAATTTCTGGAATTTTGCCACCAAATAAGGGGAATTTCTGTTTTTTGCCTCCAAATAAGGGAAATTTCTGCAATTTTGCCCTAAAATAAGGGGAATTTCTGCTTTTTTGCCTCTAAATAAGTGGAATTTCTGTCTTTTTCTCCTCAAAAAAGGGAATTTCTGTCATTTTTTTTCCAAAATAAGGAAAATTTCTGAATTATTACCCTGAAATAAGTGAAATTTCTGCAATGTTGCCCCAATAAAAGGTAAATTTCTTCCTTTTTGCCCCCAAATAAGGGGAATTTCAGTCTTTTTACCTCAAAATAAAGGGAATTTCTGAATTTTGGCACAAGATATTAGGAATTTCTGCCTTTTTGCCCCAAAATAAAAAAATTTCTGCCTTTTTTCCCTGAAATAAGTGAAATTTCTGCAATTTTGCCCCAAAATAAGTAAAATTTCTACAATTTTGCCCAAAAATAAGGGAAATTTCTGGATTTTTGCCCCAAAATAAGTGGAATTTCTGAGTTTGGCCCCAAAATAAGGAGAATTTCTGCCTTTTTGCCCCACAATTAGTGAAATTTCTGCAATTTTGCCCTAAAATAAGGGAAATTTCTGCAATTTTTCCCCATAATAAGGGAAATTTCTGCAATTTTGCCTCAAAATAAGGGGAATTTCTGTTTTTTGCCCCACAATTAGGGAAATTTCTGCAATTTTGCCCCAAAATATTCAGAATTTCTGCCTTTTGCCCCAAAATATGGGGAATTTCTGCCTTTTTGTCCGAAAATAAGAAAAATGCATACCTTTTTGCCCTAAAAAAGGGAAATTTCTTCATTTTTGCTCCAAAATAAGGGGAACTTTTGCCTTTTTGCCTCTTAATAAGTGGAATTTCTGTTTTTTTCCCCCAAAACAAAAAAAATTTCTGTCTGTTTTGCCCCAAAATAAGGAAAATTTTTGACTTATTACTCTGAAATAAGGGAAATTTCTGGAATTTTGCCTCAAACTAAGTGGAATTTCTGAGTTTTTCCCCAAAATAAGGAGAATTTCTGGAATTTTGCCCCACAATTAGGGGAATTTCTGCAATTTTGCTCCAAAATACGGGGAATTTCTGCCTTTTTGCCCGAAATAAGGGGAATGCATAACTTTTTGCAATAAAAAAAAGAAATTTCTTCATTTTTGCCCCAAATTAAGGGAAATTTCTGACTTTTTGCTCTGAAATATGTGAAATTTCTGCAATTTTAGCCCAAAATAAGGTGAATTTCTGCATTTTGGCCCCAAAATAATGGGAATTTCTGCATTTTTGCCCTAAAATAAGAAAAATTTTTGCCTTTTTTCTCTGAAATAAGTGAAATTTCTGGAATTTTGCCCTAAAATAAGGGAAATTTCTGCAATTCTTCCCCATATGAAGGGAAATTTCTGGAATTTTGCCACCAAATAAGGGGAATTTCTGTTTTTTTGCCCCTAAATAAGGGAAATTTCTGCAATTTTGCCCTAAAATAAGGGGAATTTCTGCTTTTTTGCCTCTAAATAAGTGGAATTTCTGTCTTTTTCCCCCAAAACAAAGGGAATTTCTGTCATTTTTGCCCAAAAATAAGGAAAATTTCTGACTTATTACCCTGAAATAAGTGAAATTTCTGCAAATTTCCCCAAATATAAGGGAAATTTCTGCCTTTTTGCCCCCAAATAAGGGAAATTTCAGCCTTTTTACCTCAAAATAAGGGGAATTTCTGAATTTTGGCACAAAATATTAGGAATTTCTGCCTTTTTGCCCCAAAATAAGGAAAATTTCTGTATTTTTCCCTGAAATAAGTGAAATTTCTGCAATTGTGCCCCAACATAAATGAAATTTCTGCAATTTTGCCCCAAAATAAGGAAAATTTCTGGAATTTTGCCCCACAATTAGGGGAATTTCTGCAATTTTGCTCCAAAATACGGGGAATTTCTGCCTTTTTGCCCGAAATAAGGGGAATGCATAACTTTTTGCCATAAAAAAGGGAAATTTCTTCATTTTTGCCCCAAATTAAGGGAAATTTCTGACTTTTTGCCCTGAAATATGTGAAATTTCTGCAATTTTAGCCCAAAATAAGGTGAATTTCTTCCTTTTTGCCCCAAAATAATGGGAATTTCTGCCTTTTTGCCCCAAAATAAGAAAAATTTTTGCCTCTTTTCTCAGATATAAGTGAAATTTCTGCAATTTTGCCCTAAAATAAGGGAAATTTCTGCAATTCTTCCCCATAATAAGGGAAATTTCTGGAATTTTGCCACAAAATAAGGGGAATTTCTGTTTTTTTGCACCCAAATAAGGGAAATTTCTGCAATTTTGCCCTAAAATAAGGGGAATTTTTGCTTTTTTGCCTCTAAATAAGTGGAATTTTTGTCTTTTTCCCCCAAAACCAACGGAATTTCTGTCATTTTTGCCCAAAAATAAGAAAAATTTCTGACTTATTACCCTGAAATAAGTGAAATTTCTGCAATTTTGCCCCAATATAAAGGAAATTTCTGCCTTTTGCCCCCAAATAAGGGGAATTTCAGCCTTTTTACCTCAAAATAATGGGAATTTCTGAATTTTGGCACAAAATATTAGGAATTTCTGCCTTTTTTCCCCAAAATAAGGAAAATTTCTGTATTTTTCCCTGAAATAAGTGAAATTTCTGCAATTTTGCCCCAAAATAAGTGAAATTTCTGCAATTTTGCCCCAAAATAAGAGAAATTTCTAGAATTTTGCCCCAAAATAAGGAAAATTTCTGCCTTTTTGCGCCACAATTAGTGAAATTTCTGCAATTTTGCCGTAAAATAAGGGAAATTTCTGCAATTTTTTCTCATAATAAGGGAAATTTCTGCAATTTTGCCCCAAAATAAGGGGAATTTCTGTTTTTTTGCCCCACAATTAGGGAAATTTCTGCAATTTTGCCAAAAAAGAAGGGAAATTTCTGCCCTTTGCCCCAAAATATGGGGAATTTCTGCCTTTTTGTCTTAAAATAAGAAAAATGCATACCTTTTTGCCATAAAAAAGAGAAATTTCTTCATTTTTGCTCCAAAATAAGGGGAACTTTTGCCTTTTTGCCTCTAAATAAGTGGAATTTCTGTCTTTTTCCCCAAAAACAAAGGGAATTTCTGTCTTTTTTGCCCCAAAATAAGGAAAATTTCTGACTTATAACCCTGAAATAAGTGAAATTTCTGCAAATTTGCCCCAAAATAAGAAAAATTTCTGCCTTTTTGCCCCCAAATAAGGGGAATTTCAGCCTTTTTATCTCAAAATAAGGGAAATTTCTGCATTTTTGCAACAAAATATTAGGAATTTTTGCATTTTTGCCACAAAATATTAGGAATTTCTGCCTTTTTGCCCCAAAATAAGGAAAATTTCTGCTTTTTTCCCGGAAATAAGTGAAATTTCTGCAAATTTGCCCCCAAAAAAGGGAAATTTCTGCCTTTTGCCCCAAAATAAGGGGAATTTCAGCATTTTTCCTCAAAATAAGAAAAATTTCTGATTTTTGCACCAAAATATGGAGAATTTCTGCCTTTTTCCCCAAAATAAGGAAAATTTCTGCCTTTTTTCCCTGAAATAAGTGAAATTTCTGAAATTTTGCCCTATTTAAAGGAAATTTCTGCAACTTTTCCTTATAATAAGGGAAATTTCTGGAATTTTGCCCCAAAATAAGGGGAATTTCTGTTTTTTTGCCCGTAAATAAGGGAAATTTCTGCAATTTTGCCCTAAAATAAGGGGAATTTCTGCTCTTTTGCCTCTAAATAAGTGGAATTTCTGTCTTTTTCCCCTCAAAAAAGGGAATTTCTGTCATTTTTGCCCCAAAATAAGGAAAATTTCTGACTTATTACCATGAAATAAGTGAAATTTCAGCAATTTTGCCCCAATATAAGGGAAATTTCTTCCTTTTTGCCCCCAAATAAGGGGAATTTCAGCCTTTTTACCTCAAAATAAAGAGAATTTCTGAATTTTGGCACAAAATATTAGGATTTTCTGCCTTTTTGCCCCAAAATAAAAAAATTTCTGCCTTTTTTCCCTGAAATAAGTGAAATTTCTGCAATTTTGCCCCAAAATAAGTAAAATTTCTACAATTTTGCCCCAAAATAAGGGAAATTTCTGGAATTTTGCCCCAAAATAAGTGGAATTTCTGAGTTTGGCCCCAAAATAAGGAGAATTTCTGCCTGTTTGCCCCACAATTAGGGGAATTTCTGCAATTTTGCTCCAAAATACGGGGAATTTCTGCCTTTTTGCCTGAAATAAGGGGAATGCATAACTTTTTGCAATAAAAAAGGGAAATTTCTTCATTTTTGCCCCAAATTAAGGGAAATTTCTGACTTTTTGCTCTGAAATATGTGAAATTTCTGCAATTTTAGCCCAAAATAAGGTGAATTTCTGCATTTTTGCCCAAAATAATGGGAATTTCTGCCTTTTTGCCCAAAAATAAGAAAAATTTTTGCCTTTTTTCTCTGAAATAAGTGAAATTTCTGCAATTTTGCCCTAAAATAAGGGAAATTTCTGCAATTCTTCCCCATAATAAGGGAAATTTCTGGAATTTTGCCACAAAATAAGGGGAATTTCTGTTTCTTTGCCCCCAAATAAGGGAAATTTCTGCAATTTTGCCCTAAAATAAGAAGTATTTCTGCTTTTTTGCCTCTAAATAAGTGGAATTTCTGTCTTTTTCCCCCAAAACAAAGGGAATTTCTGTCATTTTTGCCCAAAAATAAGGAAAATTTCTGACTTATTACCCTGAAATAAGTGAAATTTCTGCAAATTTGCCCAAATATAAGGGAAATTTCTGCCTTTTTGGCCCCAAATAAAGGAAATTTCAGCCTTTTTACCTCAAAATAAGGGGAATTTCTGAATTTTGGCACAAAATATTAGGAATTTCTGCCTTTTTGCCCCAAAATAAGGAAAATTTCTGTATTTTTCCCTGAAATAAGTGAAATTTCTGCAATTGTGCCCCAACATAAATGAAATTTCTGCAATTTTGCCCCAAAATAAGGAAAATTTCTGGAATTTTGCCCCACAATTAGGGGAATTTCTGCAATTTTGCTCCAAAATACGGGGAATTTCTGCCTTTTTGCCCGAAATAAGGGGAATGCATAACTTTTTGCAATAAAAAAAAGAAATTTCTTCATTTTTGCCCCAAATTAAGGGAAATTTCTGACTTTTTGCTCTGAAATATGTGAAATTTCTGCAATTTTAGCCCAAAATAAGGTGAATTTCTGCATTTTGGCCCCAAAATAATGGGAATTTCTGCATTTTTGCCCTAAAATAAGAAAAATTTTTGCCTTTTTTCTCTGAAATAAGTGAAATTTCTGGAATTTTGCCCTAAAATAAGGGAAATTTCTGCAATTCTTCCCCATATGAAGGGAAATTTCTGGAATTTTGCCACCAAATAAGGGGAATTTCTGTTTTTTTGCCCCTAAATAAGGGAAATTTCTGCAATTTTGCCCTAAAATAAGGGGAATTTCTGCTTTTTTGCCTCTAAATAAGTGGAATTTCTGTCTTTTTCCCCCAAAACAAAGGGAATTTCTGTCATTTTTGCCCAAAAATAAGGAAAATTTCTGACTTATTACCCTGAAATAAGTGAAATTTCTGCAAATTTCCCCAAATATAAGGGAAATTTCTGCCTTTTTGCCCCCAAATAAGGGAAATTTCAGCCTTTTTACCTCAAAATAAGGGGAATTTCTGAATTTTGGCACAAAATATTAGGAATTTCTGCCTTTTTGCCCCAAAATAAGGAAAATTTCTGTATTTTTCCCTGAAATAAGTGAAATTTCTGCAATTGTGCCCCAACATAAATGAAATTTCTGCAATTTTGCCCCAAAATAAGGAAAATTTCTGGAATTTTGCCCCACAATTAGGGGAATTTCTGCAATTTTGCTCCAAAATACGGGGAATTTCTGCCTTTTTGCCCGAAATAAGGGGAATGCATAACTTTTTGCCATAAAAAAGGGAAATTTCTTCATTTTTGCCCCAAATTAAGGGAAATTTCTGACTTTTTGCCCTGAAATATGTGAAATTTCTGCAATTTTAGCCCAAAATAAGGTGAATTTCTTCCTTTTTGCCCCAAAATAATGGGAATTTCTGCCTTTTTGCCCCAAAATAAGAAAAATTTTTGCCTCTTTTCTCAGATATAAGTGAAATTTCTGCAATTTTGCCCTAAAATAAGGGAAATTTCTGCAATTCTTCCCCATAATAAGGGAAATTTCTGGAATTTTGCCACAAAATAAGGGGAATTTCTGTTTTTTTGCACCCAAATAAGGGAAATTTCTGCAATTTTGCCCTAAAATAAGGGGAATTTTTGCTTTTTTGCCTCTAAATAAGTGGAATTTTTGTCTTTTTCCCCCAAAACCAACGGAATTTCTGTCATTTTTGCCCAAAAATAAGAAAAATTTCTGACTTATTACCCTGAAATAAGTGAAATTTCTGCAATTTTGCCCCAATATAAAGGAAATTTCTGCCTTTTGCCCCCAAATAAGGGGAATTTCAGCCTTTTTACCTCAAAATAATGGGAATTTCTGAATTTTGGCACAAAATATTAGGAATTTCTGCCTTTTTTCCCCAAAATAAGGAAAATTTCTGTATTTTTCCCTGAAATAAGTGAAATTTCTGCAATTTTGCCCCAAAATAAGTGAAATTTCTGCAATTTTGCCCCAAAATAAGAGAAATTTCTAGAATTTTGCCCCAAAATAAGGAAAATTTCTGCCTTTTTGCGCCACAATTAGTGAAATTTCTGCAATTTTGCCGTAAAATAAGGGAAATTTCTGCAATTTTTTCTCATAATAAGGGAAATTTCTGCAATTTTGCCCCAAAATAAGGGGAATTTCTGTTTTTTTGCCCCACAATTAGGGAAATTTCTGCAATTTTGCCAAAAAAGAAGGGAAATTTCTGCCCTTTGCCCCAAAATATGGGGAATTTCTGCCTTTTTGTCTTAAAATAAGAAAAATGCATACCTTTTTGCCATAAAAAAGAGAAATTTCTTCATTTTTGCTCCAAAATAAGGGGAACTTTTGCCTTTTTGCCTCTAAATAAGTGGAATTTCTGTCTTTTTCCCCAAAAACAAAGGGAATTTCTGTCTTTTTTGCCCCAAAATAAGGAAAATTTCTGACTTATAACCCTGAAATAAGTGAAATTTCTGCAAATTTGCCCCAAAATAAGAAAAATTTCTGCCTTTTTGCCCCCAAATAAGGGGAATTTCAGCCTTTTTATCTCAAAATAAGGGAAATTTCTGCATTTTTGCAACAAAATATTAGGAATTTTTGCATTTTTGCCACAAAATATTAGGAATTTCTGCCTTTTTGCCCCAAAATAAGGAAAATTTCTGCTTTTTTCCCGGAAATAAGTGAAATTTCTGCAAATTTGCCCCCAAAAAAGGGAAATTTCTGCCTTTTGCCCCAAAATAAGGGGAATTTCAGCATTTTTCCTCAAAATAAGAAAAATTTCTGATTTTTGCACCAAAATATGGAGAATTTCTGCCTTTTTCCCCAAAATAAGGAAAATTTCTGCCTTTTTTCCCTGAAATAAGTGAAATTTCTGAAATTTTGCCCTATTTAAAGGAAATTTCTGCAACTTTTCCTTATAATAAGGGAAATTTCTGGAATTTTGCCCCAAAATAAGGGGAATTTCTGTTTTTTTGCCCGTAAATAAGGGAAATTTCTGCAATTTTGCCCTAAAATAAGGGGAATTTCTGCTCTTTTGCCTCTAAATAAGTGGAATTTCTGTCTTTTTCCCCTCAAAAAAGGGAATTTCTGTCATTTTTGCCCCAAAATAAGGAAAATTTCTGACTTATTACCATGAAATAAGTGAAATTTCAGCAATTTTGCCCCAATATAAGGGAAATTTCTTCCTTTTTGCCCCCAAATAAGGGGAATTTCAGCCTTTTTACCTCAAAATAAAGAGAATTTCTGAATTTTGGCACAAAATATTAGGATTTTCTGCCTTTTTGCCCCAAAATAAAAAAATTTCTGCCTTTTTTCCCTGAAATAAGTGAAATTTCTGCAATTTTGCCCCAAAATAAGTAAAATTTCTACAATTTTGCCCCAAAATAAGGGAAATTTCTGGAATTTTGCCCCAAAATAAGTGGAATTTCTGAGTTTGGCCCCAAAATAAGGAGAATTTCTGCCTGTTTGCCCCACAATTAGGGGAATTTCTGCAATTTTGCTCCAAAATACGGGGAATTTCTGCCTTTTTGCCTGAAATAAGGGGAATGCATAACTTTTTGCAATAAAAAAGGGAAATTTCTTCATTTTTGCCCCAAATTAAGGGAAATTTCTGACTTTTTGCTCTGAAATATGTGAAATTTCTGCAATTTTAGCCCAAAATAAGGTGAATTTCTGCATTTTTGCCCAAAATAATGGGAATTTCTGCCTTTTTGCCCAAAAATAAGAAAAATTTTTGCCTTTTTTCTCTGAAATAAGTGAAATTTCTGCAATTTTGCCCTAAAATAAGGGAAATTTCTGCAATTCTTCCCCATAATAAGGGAAATTTCTGGAATTTTGCCACAAAATAAGGGGAATTTCTGTTTCTTTGCCCCCAAATAAGGGAAATTTCTGCAATTTTGCCCTAAAATAAGAAGTATTTCTGCTTTTTTGCCTCTAAATAAGTGGAATTTCTGTCTTTTTCCCCCAAAACAAAGGGAATTTCTGTCATTTTTGCCCAAAAATAAGGAAAATTTCTGACTTATTACCCTGAAATAAGTGAAATTTCTGCAAATTTGCCCAAATATAAGGGAAATTTCTGCCTTTTTGGCCCCAAATAAAGGAAATTTCAGCCTTTTTACCTCAAAATAAGGGGAATTTCTGAATTTTGGCACAAAATATTAGGAATTTCTGCCTTTTTGCCCCAAAATAAGGAAAATTTCTGTATTTTTCCCTGAAATAAGTGAAATTTCTGCAATTGTGCCCCAACATAAATGAAATTTCTGCAATTTTGCCCCAAAATAAGGAAAATTTCTGGAATTTTGCCCCACAATTAGGGGAATTTCTGCAATTTTGCTCCAAAATACGGGGAATTTCTGCCTTTTTGCCCGAAATAAGGGGAATGCATAACTTTTTGCCATAAAAAAGGGAAATTTCTTCATTTTTGCCCCAAATTAAGGGAAATTTCTGACTTTTTGCCCTGAAATATGTGAAATTTCTGCAATTTTAGCCCAAAATAAGGTGAATTTCTGCATTTTTGCCCCAAAATAATGGGAATTTCTGCCTTTTTGCCCCAAATTAAGAAAAATTTTTGCCTCTTTTCTCAGCAATAAGTGAAATTTCTGCAATTTTGCCCTAAAATAAGGGAAATTTCTGCAATTCTTCCCCATAATAAGGGAAATTTCTGGAATTTTGCCACAAAATAAGGGGAATTTCTGTTTTTTGCCCCCAAATAAGGGAAATTTCTGCACTTTTGCCCTAAAATGAGGGGAATTTTTGCTTTTTTGCCTCTAAATAAGTGGAATTTTTGTCTTTTTCCCCCAAAACAAAGGGAATTTCTGTCATTTTTGCCCAAAAATAAGAAAAATTTCTGACTTATTACCCTGAAATAAGTGAAATTTCTGCAATTTTGCCCCAATATAAAGGAAATTTCTGCCTTTTTGCCCCCAAATAAGGGGAATTTCAGCCTTTTTACCTCAAAATAATGGGAATTTCTGAATTTTGGCACAAAATATTAGGAATTTCTGCCTTTTTGCCCCAAAATAAGGAAAATTTCTGTATTTTTCCCTGAAATAAGTGAAATTTCTGCAATTTAGCCCCAAAATAAATGAAATTTCTCCATTTTTGCCCCAAAATAAGAGAAATTTCTGGAATTTTGCCCCAAAATAAGTGGAATTTCTGAGTTTTGCCCCAAAATAAGGAAAATTTCTGCCTTTTTGCGCCACAATTAGTGAAATTTCTGCAATTTTGCCGTAAAATAAGGGAAATTTCTGCAATTTTTTCTCATAAAAACGGAAATTTCTGCAATTTTGCCCCAAAATAAAGGGAATTTCTGTTTTTTTGCCCCACAATTAGGGAAATTTCTGCAATTTTGTTCAAAAATAAGGGAAACTTCTGACTTTTGCCCCAAAATATGGGGAATTACTGCCTTTTTGTCTTAAAATAAGAAAAATGCATACCTTTTTGCCATAAAAAATAGAAATTTCTTCATTTTTGCTCCAAAATAAGGGGAACTTTTGCCTTTTTGCCTCTAAATAAGTGGAATTTCTGTCTTTTTCCCCCAAAACAAAGGGAATTTCTGTCTTTTTTGCCCCAAAATAAGGAAAATTTCTGACTTATAACCCTGAAATAAGTGAAATTTCTGCAAATTTGCCCCAAAATAAGAAAAATTTCTGCCTTTTTGCCCCCAAATAAGGGGAATTTCAGCCTTTTTATCTCAAAATAAGGGAAATTTCTGCATTTTTGCAACAAAATATTAGGAATTTCTGCATTTTTGTCACAAAATATTACGAATTTCTGCCTTTTTGCCCCAAAATAAGGAAAATTTCTGCTTTTTTCCCGGAAATAAGTGAAATTTCTGCAAATTTGCCCCAAAAAAAGGGAAATTTCTGCCTTTTGCCCCAAAATAAGGGGAATTTCAGCATTTTACCTCAAAATAAGAAAAATTTCTGATTTTTGCACCAAAATATGGAGAATTTCTGCCTTTTTCCCCAAAATAAGGAAAATTTCTGCCTTTTTTCCCTGAAATAAGTGAAATTTCTGCAATTTTGCTTCAAAATAAGGGAAATTTCTGCAATTTTGCCCCAAAATAAGGAAAATTTCTGGAATTTTGCCCCACAATTAGAGGAATTTCTGCAATTTTGCTTCAAAATACGGGGAATATCTGTCTTTTTGCCCAAAATAAGGGGAATGCATACCTTTTTGCCATAAAAAAGGGAAATTTCTTCATTTTTGCCCCAAATTAAGGGAAATTTCTGACTTTTTGCCCTGAAATATGTGAAATTTCAGCAATTTTAGCACAAAATAAGGTGAATTTCTGCCTTTTTGCCCCAAAATAATGGGAATTTCTGCCTTTTTGCCCCAAAATAAGAAAAATTTTTGCCTTTTTTCTCTGAAATAAGTGAAATTTCTGCAATTTTGCCCTATTTAAAGGAAATTTCTGCAATTTTTCCCCATAATAAGGGAAATTTCTGGAATTTTGCCACAAAATAAGGGGAATTTCTGTTTTTTTGCCCGTAAATAAGGGAAATTTCTGCAATTTTGCCCTAAAATAAGGGGAATTTCTGCTCTTTTGCCTCTAAATAAGTGGAATTTCTGTCTTTTTCCCCTCAAAAAAGGGAATTTCTGTCATTTTTGCCCCAAAATAAGGAAAATTTCAGACTTATTACCCTGAAATAAGTGAAATTTCTGCAATTTTGCCCCAATATAAGGGAAATTTCTTCCTTTTTGCCCCCAAATAAGGGGAATTTCAGCCTTTTTACCTCAAAATAAAGGGAATTTCTGAATTTTGGCACAAAATATTAGGATTTTCTGCCTTTTTGCCCCAAAATAAAAAAATTTCTGCCTTTTTTCCCTGAAATAAGTGAAATTTCTGCAATTTTGCCACAAAATAAGTGAAATTTCTTCAATTTTGCCCCAAAATAAGGAAAATTTCTGGAATTTTGCCCCACAATTAGGGGAATTTCTGCAATTTTGCTCCAAAATACGGGGAATTTCTGCCTTTTTGCCCGAAATAAGGGGAATGCATAACTTTTTGCCATAAAAAAGGGAAATTTCTTCATTTTTGCCCCAAATTAAGGGAAATTTCTGACTTTTTGCCCTGAAATATGTGAAATTTCTGCAATTTTAGCCCAAAATAAGGTGAATTTCTGCCTTTTTGCCCCAAAATAATGGGAATTTCTGCCTTTTTGCCCCAAATTAAGAAAAATTTTTGCCTCTTTTCTCAGCAATAAGTGAAATTTCTGCAATTTTGCCCTAAAATAAGGGAAATTTCTGCAATTCTTCCCCATAATAAGGGAAATTTCTGGAATTTTGCCACAAAATAAGGGGAATTTCTGTTTTTTTGCCCCAAATAAGGGAAATTTCTGCAATTTTGCCCTAAAATAAGGGGAATTTCTGCTTTTTTGCCTCTAAATAAGTGGAATTTTTGTCTTTTTCCCCCAAAACAAAGGGAATTTCTGTCATTTTTGCCCAAAAATAAGAAAAATTTCTGACTTATTACCCTGAAATAAGTAAAATTTCTGCAATTTTGCCCCAATATAAAGGAAATTTCTGCCTTTTTGCCCCCAAATAAGGGGAATTTCAGCCTTTTTACCTCAAAATAAGGGGAATTTCTGAATTTTGGCACAAAATATTAGGAATTTCTGCCTTTTTGCCCCAAAAAAAGGAAAATTTCTGTATTTTTCCCTGAAATAAGTGAAATTTCTGCAATTTTGCCCAAAATAAGTGAAATTTCTGCAATTTTGCCCCAAAATAAGTGAAATTTCTGCAATTTTGCCCCAAAATAAGAGAAATTTCTGGAATTTTGCCCCAAAATAAGTGGAATTTCTGAGTTTTGCCCCAAAATAAGGAAAATTTCTGCCTTTTTGCGCCACAATTAGTGAAATTTCTGCAATTTTGCCGTAAAATAAGGGAAATTTCTGCAATTTTTTCTCATAATAAGGGAAATTTCTGCAATTTTGCCCCAAAATAAGGGGAATTTCTGTTTTTTTGCCCCACAATTAGGGAAATTTCTGCAATTTTGTTCAAAAATAAGGGAAATTTCTGCCTTTTGACCCAAAATATGGGGAATTTCTGCCTTTTTGTCTTAAAATAAGAAAAATGCATACCTTTTTGCCATAAAAAATAGAAATTTCTTCATTTTTGCTCCAAAATAAGGGGAACTTTTGCCTTTTTGCCTCTAAATAAGTGGAATTTCTGTCTTTTTCCCCCAAAACAAAGGGAATTTCTGTCTTTTTTGCCCCAAAATAAGGAAAATTTCTGACTTATAACCCTGAAATAAGTGAAATTTCTGCAAATTTGCCCCAAAATAAGAAAAATTTCTGCCTTTTTGCCCCCAAATAAGGGGAATTTCAGCCTTTTTATCTCAAAATAAGGGAAATTTCTGCATTTTTGCAACAAAATATTAGGAATTTCTGCATTTTTGTCACAAAATATTACGAATTTCTGCCTTTTTGCCCCAAAATAAGGAAAATTTCTGCTTTTTTCCCGGAAATAAGTGAAATTTCTGCAAATTTGCCCCAAAAAAAGGGAAATTTCTGCCTTTTGCCCCAAAATAAGGGGAATTTCAGCATTTTACCTCAAAATAAGAAAAATTTCTGATTTTTGCACCAAAATATGGAGAATTTCTGCCTTTTTCCCCAAAATAAGGAAAATTTCTGCCTTTTTTCCCTGAAATAAGTGAAATTTCTGCAATTTTGCTTCAAAATAAGGGAAATTTCTGCAATTTTGCCCCAAAATAAGGAAAATTTCTGGAATTTTGCCCCACAATTAGAGGAATTTCTGCAATTTTGCTTCAAAATACGGGGAATATCTGTCTTTTTGCCCAAAATAAGGGGAATGCATACCTTTTTGCCATAAAAAAGGGAAATTTCTTCATTTTTGCCCCAAATTAAGGGAAATTTCTGACTTTTTGCCCTGAAATATGTGAAATTTCAGCAATTTTAGCACAAAATAAGGTGAATTTCTGCCTTTTTGCCCCAAAATAATGGGAATTTCTGCCTTTTTGCCCCAAAATAAGAAAAATTTTTGCCTTTTTTCTCTGAAATAAGTGAAATTTCTGCAATTTTGCCCTATTTAAAGGAAATTTCTGCAATTTTTCCCCATAATAAGGGAAATTTCTGGAATTTTGCCACAAAATAAGGGGAATTTCTGTTTTTTTGCCCGTAAATAAGGGAAATTTCTGCAATTTTGCCCTAAAATAAGGGGAATTTCTGCTCTTTTGCCTCTAAATAAGTGGAATTTCTGTCTTTTTCCCCTCAAAAAAGGGAATTTCTGTCATTTTTGCCCCAAAATAAGGAAAATTTCAGACTTATTACCCTGAAATAAGTGAAATTTCTGCAATTTTGCCCCAATATAAGGGAAATTTCTTCCTTTTTGCCCCCAAATAAGGGGAATTTCAGCCTTTTTACCTCAAAATAAAGGGAATTTCTGAATTTTGGCACAAAATATTAGGATTTTCTGCCTTTTTGCCCCAAAATAAAAAAATTTCTGCCTTTTTTCCCTGAAATAAGTGAAATTTCTGCAATTTTGCCACAAAATAAGTGAAATTTCTTCAATTTTGCCCCAAAATAAGGAAAATTTCTGGAATTTTGCCCCACAATTAGGGGAATTTCTGCAATTTTGCTCCAAAATACGGGGAATTTCTGCCTTTTTGCCCGAAATAAGGGGAATGCATAACTTTTTGCCATAAAAAAGGGAAATTTCTTCATTTTTGCCCCAAATTAAGGGAAATTTCTGACTTTTTGCCCTGAAATATGTGAAATTTCTGCAATTTTAGCCCAAAATAAGGTGAATTTCTGCCTTTTTGCCCCAAAATAATGGGAATTTCTGCCTTTTTGCCCCAAATTAAGAAAAATTTTTGCCTCTTGTCTCAGCAATAAGTGAAATTTCTGCAATTTTGCCCTAAAATAAGGGAAATTTCTGCAATTCTTCCCCATAATAAGGGAAATTTCTGGAATTTTGCCACAAAATAAGGGGAATTTCTGTTTTTTTGCCCCAAATAAGGGAAATTTCTGCAATTTTGCCCTAAAATAAGGGGAATTTCTGCTTTTTTGCCTCTAAATAAGTGGAATTTTTGTCTTTTTCCCCCAAAACAAAGGGAATTTCTGTCATTTTTGCCCAAAAATAAGAAAAATTTCTGACTTATTACCCTGAAATAAGTAAAATTTCTGCAATTTTGCCCCAATATAAAGGAAATTTCTGCCTTTTTGCCCCCAAATAAGGGGAATTTCAGCCTTTTTACCTCAAAATAAGGGGAATTTCTGAATTTTGGCACAAAATATTAGGAATTTCTGCCTTTTTGCCCCAAAAAAAGGAAAATTTCTGTATTTTTCCCTGAAATAAGTGAAATTTCTGCAATTTTGCCCAAAATAAGTGAAATTTCTGCAATTTTGCCCCAAAATAAGTGAAATTTCTGCAATTTTGCCCCAAAATAAGAGAAATTTCTGGAATTTTGCCCCAAAATAAGTGGAATTTCTGAGTTTTGCCCTAAAATAAGGAAAATTTCTGCCTTTTTGCGCCACAATTAGTGAAATTTCTGCAATTTTGCCGTAAAATAAGGGAAATTTCTGCAATTTTTTCTCATAATAAGGGAAATTTCTGCAATTTTGCCCCAAAATAAGGGGAATTTCTGTTTTTTTGCCCCACAATTAGGGAAATTTCTGCAATTTTGTTCAAAAATAAGGGAAATTTCTGCCTTTTGACCCAAAATATGGGGAATTTCTGCCTTTTTGTCTTAAAATAAGAAAAATGCATACCTTTTTGCCATAAAAAAGAGAAATTTCTTCATTTTTGCTCCAAAATAAGGGGAACTTTTGCCTTTTTGCCTCTAAATAAGTGGAATTTCTGTCTTTTTCCCCCAAAACAAAGGGAATTTCTGTCTTTTTTGCCCCAAAATAAGGAAAATTTCTGACTTATAACCCTGAAATAAGTGAAATTTCTGCAAATTTGCCCCAAAATAAGAAAAATTTCTGCCTTTTTGCCCCCAAATAAGGGGAATTTCAGCCTTTTTATCTCAAAATAAGGGAAATTTCTGCATTTTTGCAACAAAATATTAGGAATTTCTGCATTTTTGTCACAAAATATTACGAATTTCTGCCTTTTTGCCCCAAAATAAGGAAAATTTCTGCTTTTTTCCCGGAAATAAGTGAAATTTCTGCAAATTTGCCCCAAAAAAAGGGAAATTTCTGCCTTTTGCCCCAAAATAAGGGGAATTTCAGCATTTTACCTCAAAATAAGAAAAATTTCTGATTTTTGCACCAAAATATGGAGAATTTCTGCCTTTTTCCCCAAAATAAGGAAAATTTCTGCCTTTTTTCCCTGAAATAAGTGAAATTTCTGAAATTTTGCCCTATTTAAAGGAAATTTCTGCAATTTTTCCTTATAATAAGGGAAATTTCTGGAATTTTGCCCCAAAATAAGGGGAATTTCTGTTTTTTTGCCCGTAAATAAGGGAAATTTCTGCAATTTTGCCCTAAAATAAGGGGAATTTCTGCTCTTTTGCCTCTAAATAAGTGGAATTTCTGTCTTTTTCCCATCAAAAAAGGGAATTTCTGTCATTTTTGCCCCAAAATAAGGAAAATTTCTGACTTATTACCCTGAAATAAGTGAAATTTCTGCAATTTTGCCCCAATATAAGGGAAATTTCTTCCTTTTTGCCCCCAAATAAGGGGAATTTCAGCCTTTTTACCTCAAAATAAAGGGAATTTCTGAATTTTGGCACAAAATATTAGGATTTTCTGCCTTTTTGCCCCAAAATAAAAAAATTTCTGCCTTTTTTCCCTGAAATAAGTGAAATTTCTGCAATTTTGCCACAAAATAAGTGAAATTTCTTCAATTTTGCCCCAAAATAAGGAAAATTTCTGGAATTTTGCCCCACAATTAGGGGAATTTCTGCAATTTTGCTCCAAAATACGGGGAATTTCTGCCTTTTTGCCCGAAATAAGGGGAATGCATAACTTTTTGCCATAAAAAAGGGAAATTTCTTCATTTTTGCCCCAAATTAAGGGAAATTTCTGACTTTTTGCCCTGAAATATGTGAAATTTCTGCAATTTTAGCCCAAAATAAGGTGAATTTCTGCCTTTTTGCCCCAAAATAATGGGAATTTCTGCCTTTTTGCCCCAAATTAAGAAAAATTTTTGCCTCTTTTCTCAGCAATAAGTGAAATTTCTGCAATTTTGCCCTAAAATAAGGGAAATTTCTGCAATTCTTCCCCATAATAAGGGAAATTTCTGGAATTTTGCCACAAAATAAGGGGAATTTCTGTTTTTTTGCCCCAAATAAGGGAAATTTCTGCAATTTTGCCCTAAAATAAGGGGAATTTCTGCTTTTTTGCCTCTAAATAAGTGGAATTTTTGTCTTTTTCCCCCAAAACAAAGGGAATTTCTGTCATTTTTGCCCAAAAATAAGAAAAATTTCTGACTTATTACCCTGAAATAAGTAAAATTTCTGCAATTTTGCCCCAATATAAAGGAAATTTCTGCCTTTTTGCCCCCAAATAAGGGGAATTTCAGCCTTTTTACCTCAAAATAAGGGGAATTTCTGAATTTTGGCACAAAATATTAGGAATTTCTGCCTTTTTGCCCCAAAAAAAGGAAAATTTCTGTATTTTTCCCTGAAATAAGTGAAATTTCTGCAATTTTGCCCAAAATAAGTGAAATTTCTGCAATTTTGCCCCAAAATAAGTGAAATTTCTGCAATTTTGCCCCAAAATAAGAGAAATTTCTGGAATTTTGCCCCAAAATAAGTGGAATTTCTGAGTTTTGCCCCAAAATAAGGAAAATTTCTGCCTTTTTGCGCCACAATTAGTGAAATTTCTGCAATTTTGCCGTAAAATAAGGGAAATTTCTGCAATTTTTTCTCATAATAAGGGAAATTTCTGCAATTTTGCCCCAAAATAAGGGGAATTTCTGTTTTTTTGCCCCACAATTAGGGAAATTTCTGCAATTTTGTTCAAAAATAAGGGAAATTTCTGCCTTTTGACCCAAAATATGGGGAATTTCTGCCTTTTTGTCTTAAAATAAGAAAAATGCATACCTTTTTGCCATAAAAAAGAGAAATTTCTTCATTTTTGCTCCAAAATAAGGGGAACTTTTGCCTTTTTGCCTCTAAATAAGTGGAATTTCTGTCTTTTTCCCCCAAAACAAAGGGAATTTCTGTCTTTTTTGCCCCAAAATAAGGAAAATTTCTGACTTATAACCCTGAAATAAGTGAAATTTCTGCAAATTTGCCCCAAAATAAGAAAAATTTCTGCCTTTTTGCCCCCAAATAAGGGGAATTTCAGCCTTTTTATCTCAAAATAAGGGAAATTTCTGCATTTTTGCAACAAAATATTAGGAATTTCTGCATTTTTGTCACAAAATATTACGAATTTCTGCCTTTTTGCCCCAAAATAAGGAAAATTTCTGCTTTTTTCCCGGAAATAAGTGAAATTTCTGCAAATTTGCCCCAAAAAAAGGGAAATTTCTGCCTTTTGCCCCAAAATAAGGGGAATTTCAGCATTTTACCTCAAAATAAGAAAAATTTCTGATTTTTGCACCAAAATATGGAGAATTTCTGCCTTTTTCCCCAAAATAAGGAAAATTTCTGCCTTTTTTCCCTGAAATAAGTGAAATTTCTGCAATTTTGCTTCAAAATAAGGGAAATTTCTGCAATTTTGCCCCAAAATAAGGAAAATTTCTGGAATTTTGCCCCACAATTAGAGGAATTTCTGCAATTTTGCTTCAAAATACGGGGAATATCTGTCTTTTTGCCCAAAATAAGGGGAATGCATACCTTTTTGCCATAAAAAAGGGAAATTTCTTCATTTTTGCCCCAAATTAAGGGAAATTTCTGACTTTTTGCCCTGAAATATGTGAAATTTCAGCAATTTTAGCACAAAATAAGGTGAATTTCTGCCTTTTTGCCCCAAAATAATGGGAATTTCTGCCTTTTTGCCCCAAATTAAGAAAAATTTTAGCCTCTTTTCTCTGAAATAAGTGAAATTTCTGCAATTTTGCCCTATTTAAAGGAAATTTCTGCAATTTTTCCCCATAATAAGGGAAATTTCTGGAATTTTGCCACAAAATAAGGGGAATTTCTGTTTTTTTGCCCGTAAATAAGGGAAATTTCTGCAATTTTGCCCTAAAATAAGGGGAATTTCTGCTCTTTTGCCTCTAAATAAGTGGAATTTCTGTCTTTTTCCCCTCAAAAAAGGGAATTTCTGTCATTTTTGCCCCAAAATAAGGAAAATTTCAGACTTATTACCCTGAAATAAGTGAAATTTCTGCAATTTTGCCCCAATATAAGGGAAATTTCTTCCTTTTTGCCCCCAAATAAGGGGAATTTCAGCCTTTTTACCTCAAAATAAAGGGAATTTCTGAATTTTGGCACAAAATATTAGGATTTTCTGCCTTTTTGCCCCAAAATAAAAAAATTTCTGCCTTTTTTCCCTGAAATAAGTGAAATTTCTGCAATTTTGCCACAAAATAAGTGAAATTTCTTCAATTTTGCCCCAAAATAAGGAAAATTTCTGGAATTTTGCCCCACAATTAGGGGAATTTCTGCAATTTTGCTCCAAAATACGGGGAATTTCTGCCTTTTTGCCCGAAATAAGGGGAATGCATAACTTTTTGCCATAAAAAAGGGAAATTTCTTCATTTTTGCCCCAAATTAAGGGAAATTTCTGACTTTTTGCCCTGAAATATGTGAAATTTCTGCAATTTTAGCCCAAAATAAGGTGAATTTCTGCCTTTTTGCCCCAAAATAATGGGAATTTCTGCCTTTTTGCCCCAAATTAAGAAAAATTTTTGCCTCTTTTCTCAGCAATAAGTGAAATTTCTGCAATTTTGCCCTAAAATAAGGGAAATTTCTGCAATTCTTCCCCATAATAAGGGAAATTTCTGGAATTTTGCCACAAAATAAGGGGAATTTCTGTTTTTTTGCCCCCAAATAAGGGAAATTTCTGCAATTTTGCCCTAAAATAAGGGGAATTTCTGCTTTTTTGCCTCTAAATAAGTGGAATTTTTGTCTTTTTCCCCCAAAACAAAGGGAATTTCTGTCATTTTTGCCCAAAAATAAGAAAAATTTCTGACTTATTACCCTGAAATAAGTAAAATTTCTGCAATTTTGCCCCAATATAAAGGAAATTTCTGCCTTTTTGCCCCCAAATAAGGGGAATTTCAGCCTTTTTACCTCAAAATAAGGGGAGTTTCTGAATTTTGGCACAAAATATTAGGAATTTCTGCCTTTTTGCCCCAAAATAAGGAAAATTTCTTTATTTTTCCCTGAAATAAGTGAAATTTCTGCAATTTTGCCCAAAATAAGTGAAATTTCTGCAATTTTGCCCCAAAATAAGTGAAATTTCTGCAATTTTGCCCCAAAATAAGAGAAATTTCTGGAATTTTGCCCCAAAATAAGTGGAATTTCTGAGTTTTGCCCCAAAATAAGGAAAATTTCTGCCTTTTTGCGCCACAATTAGTGAAATTTCTGCAATTTTGCCGTAAAATAAGGGAAATTTCTGCAATTTTTTCTCATAATAAGGGAAATTTCTGCAATTTTGCCCCAAAATAAGGGGAATTTCTGTTTTTTTGCCCCACAATTAGGGAAATTTCTGCAATTTTGTTCAAAAATAAGGGAAATTTCTGCCTTTTGCCCCAAAATATGGGGAATTTCTGCCTTTTTGTCTTAAAATAAGAAAAATGCATACCTTTTTGCCATAAAAAAGAGAAATTTCTTCATTCTTGCTCCAAAATAAGGGGAACTTTTGCCTTTTTGCCTCTAAATAAGTGGAATTTCTGTCTTTTTCCCCCAAAACAAAGGGAATTTCTGTCTTTTTTGCCCCAAAATAAGAAAAATTTCTGACTTATAACCCTGAAATAAGTGAAATTTCTGCAAATTTGCCCCAAAATAAGAAAAATTTCTGCCTTTTTGCCCCCAAATAAGGGGAATTTCAGCCTTTTTATCTCAAAATAAGGGAAATTTCTGCATTTTTGCAACAAAACATTAGGAATTTCTGCATTTTTGTCACAAAATATTAGGAATTTCTGCCTTTTTGCCCCAAAATAAGGAAAATTTCTGCTTTTTTCCCGGAAATAAGTGAAATTTCTGCAAATTTGCCCCCAAAAAAGGGAAATTTCTGCCTTTTGCCCCAAAATAAGGGGAATTTCAGCATTTTACCTCAAAATAAGAAAAATTTCTGATTTTTGCACCAAAATATGGAGAATTTCTGCCTTTTTCCCCAAAATAAGGAAAATTTCTGCCTTTTTTCCCTGAAATAAGTGAAATTTCTGCAATTTTGCTACAAAATAAGGGAAATTTCTGCAATTTTGCCCCAAAATAAGTGAAATTTCTGCAATTTTGCCCCAAAATAAGTAAAATTTCTACAATTTTGCCCCAAAATAAGGGAAATTTCTGGAATTTTGCCCCAAAATAAGTGGAATTTCTGAGTTTGGCCCCAAAATAATGAGAATTTCTGCCTTTTTGCCCCACAATTAGGGGAATTTCTGCAATTTTGCTCCAAAATACGGGGAATTTCTGCCTTTTTGCCCGAAATAAGGGGAATGCATAACTTTTTGCAATAAAAAAGGGAAATTTCTTCATTTTTGCCCCAAATTAAGGGAAATTTCTGACTTTTTGCTCTGAAATATGTGAAATTTCTGCAATTTTAGCCCAAATTAAGGTGAATTTCTGCATTTTTGCCCCAAAATAATGGGAATTTCTGCCTTTTTGCCCTGAAATAAGAAAAATTTTTCCCTTTTTTCTCTGAAATAAGTAAAATTTCTGCAATTTTGCCCTAAAATAACGGAAATTTCTGCAATTCTTCCCCATAATAAGGGAAATTTCTGGAAATTTGCCACAAAATAAGGGGAATTTCTGTTTTTTTGCCCCCAAATAAGGGAAATTTCTGCAATTTTGCCCTAAAATAAGGAGAATTTCTGCTTTTTTGCCTCTAAATAAGTGGAATTTCTGTCTTTTTCCCCCAAAACAAAGGGAATTTCTGTCATTTTTGTCCAAAAATAAGGAAAATTTCTGACTTATTACCCTGAAATAAGTGAAATTTCTGCAAATTTGCCCAAATATAAGGGAAATTTCTGCCTTTTTGCCCCCAAATAAGGGAAATTTCAGCCTTTTTACCTCAAAATAAGGAAAATTTCTGAATTTTGGCACAAAATATTAGGAATTTCTGCCTTTTTGCCCCAAAATAAGGAAAATTTCTGTATTTTTCCCTGAAATAAGTGAAATTTCTGCAATTGTGCCCCAACATAAATGAAATTTCTGCAATTTTGCCCCAAAATAAGGAAAATTTCTGGAATTTTGCCCCACAATTAGGGGAATTTCTGCAATTTTGCTCCAAAATACGGGGAATTTCTGCCTTTTTGCCCGAAATAAGGGGAATGCATAACTTTTTGCCATAAAAAAGGGAAATTTCTTCATTTTTGCCCCAAATTAAGGGAAATTTCTGACTTTTTGCCCAGAAATATGTGAAAGTTCTGCAATTTTAGCCCAAAATAAGGTGAATTTCTGCCTTTTTGCCCCAAAATAATGGGAATTTCTGCCTTTTTGCCCCAAATTAAGAAAAATTTTAGCCTCTTTTCTCAGCAATAAGTGAAATTTCTGCAATTTTGCCCTAAAATAAGGGAAATTTCTGCAATTCTTCCCCATAATAAGGGAAATTTCTGGAATTTTGCCACAAAATAAGGGGAATTTCTGTTTTTTTGCCCCCAAATAAGGGAAATTTCTGCAATTTTGCCCTAAAATAAGGGGAATTTCTGCTTTTTTGCCTCTAAATAAGTGGAATTTTTGTCTTTTTCCCCCAAAACAAAGGGAATTTCTGTCATTTTTGCCCAAAAATAAGAAAAATTTCTGACTTATTACCCTGAAATAAGTGAAATTCTGCAATTTTTCCCCAATATAAAGGAAATTTCTGCCTTTTAGCCCCCAAATAAGGGGAATTTCAGCCTTTTTACCTCAAAATAAGGGGAATTTCTGAATTTTGGCACAAAATATTAGGAATTTCTGCCTTTTTGCCCCAAAATCAGGAAAATTTCTGTATTTTTCCCTGAAATAAGTGAAATTTCTGCAATTTTGCCCCAAAATAAGTGAAATTTCTGCAATTTTGCCCCAAAACAAAAGAAATTTCTGGAATTTTGCCCCAAAATAAGTGGAATTTCTGAGTTTTGGCCAAAAATAAGGAAAATTTCTGCCTTTTTGCGCCACAATTAGTGAAATTTCTGCAATTTTGCCGTAAAATAAGGGAAATTTCTGCAATTTTTTCTCATAATAAGGGAAGTTTCTGCAATTTTGCCACAAAATAAGGGGAATTTCTGTTTTTTTGCCCCACAATTAGGGAAATTTCTGCAATTTTGTTCAAAAATAAGGGAAATTTCTGCCTTTTGCCCCAAAATATGGGGAATTTCTGCCTTTTTGTCTTAAAATAAGAAAAATGCATACCTTTTTGCCATAAAAAAGAGAAATTTCTTCATTTTTGTTCCAAAATAAGGGGAACTTTTGCCTTTTTGCCTCTAAATAAGTGGAATTTCTGTCTTTTTCCCCCAAAACAGAGGGAATTTCTGTCTTTTTTGCCCCAAAATAAGGAAAATTTCTGACTTATAACCCTGAAATAAGTGAAATTTTTGCAAATTTGCCCCAAAATTAGAAAAATTTCTGCCTTTTTGCCCCCAAATAAGGGGAATATCAGCCTTTTTATCTCAAAATAAGGGAAATTTTTGCATTTTTGCAACAAAATATTAGGAATTTCTGCATTTTTGTCACAAAATATTACGAATTTCTGCCTTTTTGCCCCAAAATAAGGAAAATTTCTGCTTTTTTCCCGGAAATAAGTGAAATTTCTGCAAATTTGCCCCAAAAAAAGGGAAATTTCTGCCTTTTGCCCCAAAATAAGGGGAATTTCAGCATTTTACCTCAAAATAAGAAAAATTTCTGATTTTTGCACCAAAATATGGATGATTTCTGCCTTTTTCCCCAAAATAAGGAAAATTTCTGCCTTTTTTCCCTGAAATAAGTGAAATTTCTGCAATTTTGCTTCAAAATAAGGGAAATTTCTGCAATTTTGCCCCAAAATAAGTGAAATTTCTGCAATTTTGCCACAAAATAAGGAAAATTTCTGGAATTTTGCCCCACAATTAGGGGAATTTCTGCAATTTTGCTTCAAAATACGGGGAATATCTGCCTTTTTGCCCAAAATAAGGGGAATGCATACCTTTTTGCCATAAAAAAGGGAAATTTCTTCATTTTTGCCCCAAATTAAGGGAAATTTCTGACTTTTTGCCCTGAAATATGTGAAATTTCAGCAATTTTAGCCCAAAATAAGGTGAATTTCTGCCTTTTTGCCCCAAAATAATGGGAATTTCTGCCTTTTTGCCCCAAAATAAGAAAGATTTTTGCCTTTTTTCTCTGAAATAAGTGAAATTTCTGCAATTTTGACCTATTTAAAGGAAATTTCTGCAATATTTCCCCATAATAAGGGAAATTTCTGGAATTTCCCCCAAAATAAGGGGAATTCCTGTTTTTTTGCCCCCAAATAAGGGAAATTTCTGCAATTTTGTCCTAAAATAAGGGGAATTTCTGCTTTTTTGCCTCTAAATAAGTGGAATTTCTGTCTTTTTCCCCCAAAACAAAGGGAATTTCTGTCATTTTTGCCCAAAAATAAGGAAAATTTCTGACTTATTACCCTGAAATAAGTGAAATTTCTGCAAATTTCCCCAAATATAAGGGAAATTTCTGCCTTTTTGCCCCCAAATAAGGGAAATTTCAGCCTTTTTACCTCAAAATAAGGGGAATTTCTGAATTTTGGCACAAAATATTAGGAATTTCTGCCTTTTTGCCCCAAAATAAGGAAAATTTCTGTATTTTTCCCTGAAATAAGTGAAATTTCTGCAATTGTGCCCCAACATAAATGAAATTTCTGCAATTTTGCCCCAAAATAAGGAAAATTTCTGGAATTTTGCCCCACAATTAGGGGAATTTCTGCAATTTTGCTCCAAAATACGGGGAATTTCTGCCTTTTTGCCCGAAATAAGGGGAATGCATAACTTTTTGCCATAAAAAAGGGAAATTTCTTCATTTTTGCCCCAAATTAAGGGAAATTTCTGACTTTTTGCCCTGAAATATGTGAAATTTCTGCAATTTTAGCCCAAAATAAGGTGAATTTTTGCCTTTTTGCCCCAAAATAATGGGAATTTCTGCCTTTTTGCCCCAAATTAAGAAAAATTTTTGCCCCTTTTCTCAGCAATAAGTGAAATTTCTGCAATTTTGCCCTAAAATAAGGGAAATTTCTGCAATTCTTCCCCATAATAAGGGAAATTTCTGGAATTTTGCCACAAAATAAGGGGAATTTCTGTTTTTTGCCCCCAAATAAGGGAAATTTCTGCACTTTTGCCCTAAAATAAGGGGAATTTTTGCTTTTTTGCCTCTAAATAAGTGGAATTTTTGTCTTTTTCCCCCAAAACAAAGGGAATTTCTGTCATTTTTGCCCAAAAATAAGAAAAATTTCTGACTTATTACCATGAAATAAGTGAAATTTCTGCAATTTTGCCCCAATATAAAGGAAATTTCTGCCTTTTTGCCCCCAAATAAGGGGAATTTCAGCCTTTTTACCTCAAAATAAGGGGAATTTCTGAATTTTGGCACAAAATATTAGGAATTTCTGCCTTTTTGCCCCAAAATAAGGAAAATTTCTTTATTTTTCCCTGAAATAAGTGAAATTTCTGCAATTTTGCCCAAAATAAGTGAAATTTCTGCAATTTTGCCCCAAAATAAGTGAAATTTCTGCAATTTTGCCCCAAAATAAGAGAAATTTCTGGAATTTTGCCCCAAAATAATTGGAATTACTGAGTTTTGCCCCAAAATAAGGAAAATTTCTGCCTTTTTGCGCCACAATTAGTGAAATTTCTGCAATTTTGCCGTAAAATAAGGGAAATTTCTGCAATTTTTTCTCATAATAAGGGAAATTTCTGCAATTTTGCCCCAAAATAAGGGGAATTTCTGTTTTTTTGCCCCACAATTAGGGAAATTTCTGCAATTTTGTTAAAAATAAGGGAAATTTCTGCCTTTTGCCCCAAAATATGGGGAATTTCTGCCTTTTTGTCTTAAAATAAGAAAAATGCATACTTTTTGCCATAAAAAAGAGAAATTTCTTCATTCTTGCTCCAAAATAAGGGGAACTTTTGCCTTTTTGCCTCTAAATAAGTGGAATTTCTGTCTTTTTCCCCCAAAACAAAGGGAATTTCTGTCTTTTTTGCCCCAAAATAAGAAAAATTTCTGACTTATAACCCTGAAATAAGTGAAATTTCTGCAAATTTGCCCCAAAATAAGAAAAATTTCTGCCTTTTTGCCCCCAAATAAGGGGAATTTCAGCCTTTTTATCTCAAAATAAGGGAAATTTCTGCATTTTTGCAACAAAACATTAGGAATTTCTGCATTTTTGTCACAAAATATTACGAATTTCTGCCTTTTTGCCCCAAAATAAGGAAAATTTCTGCTTTTTTCCCGGAAATAAGTGAAATTTCTGCAAATTTGCCCCAAAAAAATGGAAATTTCTGCCTTTTGCCCCAAAATAAGGGGAATTTCAGCATTTTACCTCAAAATAAAAAAATTTCTGATTTTTGCACCAAAATATGGAGAATTTCTGCCTTTTTCCCCAAAATAAGGAAAATTTCTGCCTTTTTTCCCTGAAATAAGTGAAATTTCTGCAATTTTGCTACAAAATAAGGGAAATTTCTGCAATTTTGCCCCAAAATAAGTGAAATTTCTGCAATTTTGCCCCAAAATAAGTAAAATTTCTACAATTTTGCCCCAAAATAAGGGAAATTTCTGGAATTTTGCCCCAAAATAAGTGGAATTTCTGAGTTTGGCCCCAAAATAATGAGAATTTCTGCCTTTTTGCCCCACAATTAGGGGAATTTCTGCAATTTTGCTCCAAAATACGGGGAATTTCTGCCTTTTTGCCCGAAATAAGGGGAATGCATAACTTTTTGCAATAAAAAAGGGAAATTTCTTCATTTTTGCCCCAAATTAAGGGAAATTTCTGACTTTTTGCTCTGAAATATGTGAAATTTCTGCAATTTTAGCCCAAATTAAGGTGAATTTCTGCATTTTTGCCCCAAAATAATGGGAATTTCTGCCTTTTTGCCCTGAAATAAGAAAAATTTTTCCCTTTTTTCTCTGAAATAAGTAAAATTTCTGCAATTTTGCCCTAAAATAACAGAAATTTCTGCAATTCTTCCCCATAATAAGGGAAATTTCTGGAAATTTGCCACAAAATAAGGGGAATTTCTGTTTTTTTGCCCCCAAATAAGGGAAATTTCTGCAATTTTGCCCTAAAATAAGGAGAATTTCTGCTTTTTTGCCTCTAAATAAGTGGAATTTCTGTCTTTTTCCCCCAAAACAAAGGGAATTTCTGTCATTTTTGTCCAAAAATAAGGAAAATTTCTGACTTATTACCCTGAAATAAGTGAAATTTCTGCAAATTTGCCCAAATATAAGGGAAATTTCTGCCTTTTTGCCCCCAAATAAGGGAAATTTCAGCCTTTTTACCTCAAAATAAGGGGAATTTCTGAATTTTGGCACAAAATATTAGGAATTTCTGCCTTTTTGCCCCAAAATAAGGAAAATTTCTGTATTTTTCCCTGAAATAAGTGAAATTTCTGCAATTGTGCCCCAACATAAATGAAATTTCTGCAATTTTGCCCCAAAATAAGGAAAATTTCTGGAATTTTGCCCCACAATTAGGGGAATTTCTGCAATTTTGCTCCAAAATACGGGGAATTTCTGCCTTTTTGCCCGAAATAAGGGGAATGCATAACTTTTTGCCATAAAAAAGGGAAATTTCTTCATTTTTGCCCCAAATTAAGGGAAATTTCTGACTTTTTGCCCAGAAATATGTGAAAGTTCTGCAATTTTAGCCCAAAATAAGGTGAATTTCTGCCTTTTTGCCCCAAAATAATGGGAATTTCTGCCTTTTTGCCCCAAATTAAGAAAAATTTTAGCCTCTTTTCTCAGCAATAAGTGAAATTTCTGCAATTTTGCCCTAAAATAAGGGAAATTTCTGCAATTCTTCCCCATAATAAGGGAAATTTCTGGAATTTTGCCACAAAATAAGGGGAATTTCTGTTTTTTTGCCCCCAAATAAGGGAAATTTCTGCAATTTTGCCCTAAAATAAGGGGAATTTCTGCTTTTTTGCCTCTAAATAAGTGGAATTTTTGTCTTTTTCCCCCAAAACAAAGGGAATTTCTGTCATTTTTGCCCAAAAATAAGAAAAATTTCTGACTTATTACCCTGAAATAAGTGAAATTCTGCAATTTTTCCCCAATATAAAGGAAATTTCTGCCTTTTAGCCCCCAAATAAGGGGAATTTCAGCCTTTTTACCTCAAAATAAGGGGAATTTCTGAATTTTGGCACAAAATATTAGGAATTTCTGCCTTTTTGCCCCAAAATAAGGAAAATTTCTTTATTTTTCCCTGAAATAAGTGAAATTTCTGCAATTTTGCCCAAAATAAGTGAAATTTCTGCAATTTTGCCCCAAAATAAGTGAAATTTCTGCAATTTTGCCCCAAAATAAGAGAAATTTCTGGAATTTTGCCCCAAAATAAGTGGAATTTCTGAGTTTTGCCCCAAAATAAGGAAAATTTCTGCCTTTTTGCGCCACAATTAGTGAAATTTCTGCAATTTTGCCGTAAAATAAGGGAAATTTCTGCAATTTTTTCTCATAATAAGGGAAATTTCTGCAATTTTGCCCCAAAATAAGGGGAATTTCTGTTTTTTTGCCCCACAATTAGGGAAATTTCTGCAATTTTGTTAAAAATAAGGGAAATTTCTGCCTTTTGCCCCAAAATATGGGGAATTTCTGCCTTTTTGTCTTAAAATAAGAAAAATGCATACTTTTTGCCATAAAAAAGAGAAATTTCTTCATTCTTGCTCCAAAATAAGGGGACTTTTGCCTTTTTGACTCTAAATAAGTGGAATTTCTGTCTTTTTCCCCCAAAACAAAGGGAATTTCTGTCTTTTTTGCCCCAAAATAAGAAAAATTTCTGACTTATAACCCTGAAATAAGTGAAATTTCTGCAAATTTGCCCCAAAATAAGAAAAATTTCTGCCTTTTTGCCCCCAAATAAGGGGAATTTCAGCCTTTTTATCTCAAAATAAGGGAAATTTCTGCATTTTTGCAACAAAACATTAGGAATTTCTGCATTTTTGTCACAAAATATTACGAATTTCTGCCTTTTTGCCCCAAAATAAGGAAAATTTCTGCTTTTTTCCCGGAAATAAGTGAAATTTCTGCAAATTTGCCCCAAAAAAATGGAAATTTCTGCCTTTTGCCCCAAAATAAGGGGAATTTCAGCATTTTACCTCAAAATAAGAAAAATTTCTGATTTTTGCACCAAAATATGGAGAATTTCTGCCTTTTTCCCCAAAATAAGGAAAATTTCTGCCTTTTTTCCCTGAAATAAGTGAAATTTCTGCAATTTTGCTACAAAATAAGGGAAATTTCTGCAATTTTGCCCCAAAATAAGTGAAATTTCTGCAATTTTGCCCCAAAATAAGTAAAATTTCTACAATTTTGCCCCAAAATAAGGGAAATTTCTCGAATTTTGCCCCAAAATAAGTGGAATTTCTGAGTTTGGCCCCAAAATAATGAGAATTTCTGCCTTTTTGCCCCACAATTAGGGGAATTTCTGCAATTTTGCTCCAAAATACGGGGAATTTCTGCCTTTTTGCCCGAAATAAGGGGAATGCATAACTTTTTGCAATAAAAAAGGGAAATTTCTTCATTTTTGCCCCAAATTAAGGGAAATTTCTGACTTTTTGCTCTGAAATATGTGAAATTTCTGCAATTTTAGCCCAAATTAAGGTGAATTTCTGCATTTTTGCCCCAAAATAATGGGAATTTCTGCCTTTTTGCCCTGAAATAAGAAAAATTTTTCCCTTTTTTCTCTGAAATAAGTAAAATTTCTGCAATTTTGCCCTAAAATAACGGAAATTTCTGCAATTCTTCCCCATAATAAGGGAAATTTCTGGAAATTTGCCACAAAATAAGGGGAATTTCTGTTTTTTTGCCCCCAAATAAGGGAAATTTCTGCAATTTTGCCCTAAAATAAGGAGAATTTCTGCTTTTTTGCCTCTAAATAAGTGGAATTTCTGTCTTTTTCCCCCAAAACAAAGGGAATTTCTGTCATTTTTGTCCAAAAATAAGGAAAATTTCTGACTTATTACCCTGAAATAAGTGAAATTTCTGCAAATTTCCCCAAATATAAGGGAAATTTCTGCCTTTTTGCCCCCAAATAAGGGAAATTTCAGCCTTTTTACCTCAAAATAAGGGGAATTTCTGAATTTTGGCACAAAATATTAGGAATTTCTGCCTTTTTGCCCCAAAATAAGGAAAATTTCTGTATTTTTCCCTGAAATAAGTGAAATTTCTGCAATTGTGCCCCAACATAAATGAAATTTCTGCAATTTTGCCCCAAAATAAGGAAAATTTCTGGAATTTTGCCCCACAATTAGGGGAATTTCTGCAATTTTGCTCCAAAATACGGGGAATTTCTGCCTTTTTGCCCGAAATAAGGGGAATGCATAACTTTTTGCCATAAAAAAGGGAAATTTCTTCATTTTTGCCCCAAATTAAGGGAAATTTCTGACTTTTTGCCCAGAAATATGTGAAAGTTCTGCAATTTTAGCCCAAAATAAGGTGAATTTCTGCCTTTTTGCCCCAAAATAATGGGAATTTCTGCCTTTTTGCCCCAAATTAAGAAAAATTTTAGCCTCTTTTCTCAGCAATAAGTGAAATTTCTGCAATTTTGCCCTAAAATAAGGGAAATTTCTGCAATTCTTCCCCATAATAAGGGAAATTTCTGGAATTTTGCCACAAAATAAGGGGAATTTCTGTTTTTTTGCCCCCAAATAAGGGAAATTTCTGCAATTTTGCCCTAAAATAAGGGGAATTTCTGCTTTTTTGCCTCTAAATAAGTGGAATTTTTGTCTTTTTCCCCCAAAACAAAGGGAATTTCTGTCATTTTTGCCCAAAAATAAGAAAAATTTCTGACTTATTACCCTGAAATAAGTGAAATTCTGCAATTTTTCCCTAATATAAAGGAAATTTCTGCCTTTTAGCCCCCAAATAAGGGGAATTTCAGCCTTTTTACCTCAAAATAAGGGGAATTTCTGAATTTTGGCACAAAATATTAGGAATTTCTGCCTTTTTGCCCCAAAATCAGGAAAATTTCTGTATTTTTCCCTGAAATAAGTGAAATTTCTGCAATTTTGCCCCAAAATAAGTGAAATTTCTGCAATTTTGCCCCAAAACAAAGAAATTTCTGGAATTTTGCCCCAAAATAAGTGGAATTTCTGAGTTTTGCCCCAAAATAAGGAAAATTTCTGCCTTTTTGCGCCACAATTAGTGAAATTTCTGCAATTTTGCCGTAAAATAAGGGAAATTTCTGCAATTTTTTCTCATAATAAGGGAAATTTCTGCAATTTTGCCACAAAATAAGGGGAATTTCTGTTTTTTTGCCCCACAATTAGGGAAATTTCTGCAATTTTGTTCAAAAATAAGGGAAATTTCTGCCTTTTGCCCCAAAATATGGGGAATTTCTGCCTTTTTGTCTTAAAATAAGAAAAATGCATACCTTTTTGCCATAAAAAAGAGAAATTTCTTCATTTTTGTTCCAAAATAAGGGGAACTTTTGCCTTTTTGCCTCTAAATAAGTGGAATTTCTGTATTTTTCCCCCAAAACAGAGAGAATTTCTGTCTTTTTTGCCCCAAAATAAGGAAAATTTCTGACTTATAACCCTGAAATAAGTGAAATTTTTGCAAATTTGCCCCAAAATTAGAAAAATTTCTGCCTTTTTGCCCCCAAATAAGGGGAATATCAGCCTTTTTATCTCAAAATAAGGGAAATTTTTGCATTTTTGCAACAAAATATTAGGAATTTCTGCATTTTTGTCACAAAATATTACGAATTTCTGCCTTTTTGCCCCAAAATAAGGAAAATTTCTGCTTTTTTCCCGGAAATAAGTGAAATTTCTGCAAATTTGCCCCAAAAAAAGGGAAATTTCTGCCTTTTGCCCCAAAATAAGGGGAATTTCAGCATTTTACCTCAAAATAAGAAAAATTTCTGATTTTTGCACCAAAATATGGAGAATTTCTGCCTTTTTCCCCAAAATAAGGAAAATTTCTGCCTTTTTTCCCTGAAATAAGTGAAATTTCTGCAATTTTGCTTCAAAATAAGGGAAATTTCTGCAATTTTGCCCCAAAATAAGTGAAATTTCTGCAATTTTGCCACAAAATAAGGAAAATTTCTGGAATTTTGCCCCACAATTAGGGGAATTTCTGCAATTTTGCTTCAAAATACGAGGAATATCTGCCTTTTTGCCCAAAATAAGGGGAATGCATACCTTTTTGCCATAAAAAAGAAAAATTTCTTCATTTTTGCCCCAAATTAAGGGAAATTTCTGACTTTTTGCCCTGAAATATGTGAAATTTCAGCAATTTTAGCCCATAATAAGGTGAATTTCTGCCTTTTTGCCCCAAAATAATGGGAATTTCTGCCTTTTTGCCCCAAAATAAGAAAGATTTTTGCCTTTTTTCTCTGAAATAAGTGAAATTTCTGCAACTTTGACCTATTTAAAGGAAATTTCTGCAATATTTCCCCATAATAAGGGAAATTTCTGGAATTTTGCCCCAAAATAAGGGGAATTCCTGTTTTTTTGCCCCCAAATAAGGGAAATTTCTGCAATTTTGTCCTAAAATAAGGGGAATTTCTGCTTTTTTGCCTCTAAATAAGTGGAATTTCTGTCTTTTTCCCCCAAAACAAAGGGAATTTCTGTCATTTTTGCCCAAAAATAAGGAAAATTTCTGACTTATTACCCTGAAATAAGTGAAATTTCTGCAAATTTCCCCAAATATAAGGGAAATTTCTGCCTTTTTGCCCCCAAATAAGGGAAATTTCACCCTTTTTACCTCAAAATAAGGGGAATTTCTGAATTTTGGCACAAAATATTAGGAATTTCTGCCTTTTTGCCCCAAAATAAGGAAAATTTCTGTATTTTTCCCTGAAATAAGTGAAATTTCTGCAATTGTGCCCCAACATAAATGAAATTTCTGCAATTTTGCCCCAAAATAAGGAAAATTTATGGAATTTTGCCCCACAATTAGGGGAATTTCTGCAATTTTGCTCCAAAATACGGGGAATTTCTGCCTTTTTGCCCGAAATAAGGGGAATGCATAACTTTTTGCCATAAAAAAGGGAAATTTCTTCATTTTTGCCCCAAATTAAGGGAAATTTCTGACTTTTTGCCCTGAAATATGTGAAATTTCTGCAATTTTAGCCCAAAATAAGGTGAATTTTTGCCTTTTTGCCCCAAAATAATGGGAAATTCTGCCTTTTTGCCCCAAATTAAGAAAAATTTTTGCCTCTTTTCTCAGCAATAAGTGAAATTTCTGCAATTTTGCCCTAAAATAAGGGAAATTTCTGCAATTCTTCCCCATAATAAGGGAAATTTCTGGAATTTTGCCACAAAATAAGGGGAAATTCTGTTTTTTGCCCCCAAATAAGGGAAATTTCTGCACTTTTGCCCTAAAATAAGGGGAATTTTTGCTTTTTTGCCTCTAAATAAGTGGAATTTTTGTCTTTTTCCCCCAAAACAAAGGGAATTTCTGTCATTTTTGCCCAAAAATAAGAAAAATTTCTGACTTATTACCATGAAATAAGTGAAATTTCTGCAATATTGCCCCAATATAAAGGAAATTTCTGCCTTTTTGCCCCCAAATAAGGGGAATTTCAGCCTTTTTACCTCAAAATAAGGGGAATTTCTGAATTTTGGCACAAAATATTAGGAATTTCTGCCTTTTTGCCCCAAAATAAGGAAAATTTCTGTATTTTTCCCTGAAATAAGTGAAATTTCTGCAATTTTGCCCCAAAATAAGTGAAATTTCTGCAATTTTGCCCCAAAATAAGAGAAATTTCTGGAATTTTGCCCCAAAATAAGTGGAATTTCTGAGTTTTGCCCCAAAATAAGGAAAATTTCTGCCTTTTTGCGCCACAATTAGTGAAATTTCTGCAATTTTGCCGTAAAATAAGGGAAATTTCTGCAATTTTTTCTCATAATAAGGGAAATTTCTGCAATTTTGCCCCAAAATAAGGGGAATTTCTGTTTTTTTGCCCCACAATTAGGGAAATTTCTGCAATTTTGTTCAAAAATAAGGGAAATTTCTGCCTTTTGACCCAAAATATGGGGAATTTCTGCCTTTTTGTATTAAAATAAGAAAAATGCATACGTTTTTGCCATAAAAAAGAGAAATTTCTTCATTTTTGCTCCAAAATAAGGGGAACTTTTGCCTTTTTGCCTCTAAATAAGTGGAATTTCTGTCTTTTTCCCCCAAAACAAAGGGAATTTCTGTCTTTTTTGCCCCAAAATAAGGAAAATTTCTGACTTATAACCCTGAAATAAGTGAAATTTCTGCAAATTTGCCCCAAAATAAGAAAAATTTCTGCCTTTTTGCCCCCAAATAAGGGGAATTTCAGCCTTTTTATCTCAAAATAAGGGAAATTTCTGCATTTTTGCAACAAAATATTAGGAATTTCTGCATTTTTGTCACAAAATATTACGAATTTCTGCCTTTTTGCCCCAAAATAAGGAAAATTTCTGCTTTTTTCCCGGAAATAAGTGAAATTTCTGCAAATTTGCCCCAAAAAAAGGGAAATTTCTGCCTTTTGCCCCAAAATAAGGGGAATTTCAGCATTTTACCTCAAAATAAGAAAAATTTCTGATTTTTGCACCAAAATATGGAGAATTTCTGCCTTTTTCCCCAAAATAAGGAAAATTTCTGCATTTTTTCCCTGAAATAAGTGAAATTTCTGGAATTTTGCTTCAAAATAAGGGAAATTTCTGCAATTTTGCCCCAAAATAAGTGAAATTTCTGCAATTTTGCCCCAAAATAAGGAAAATTTCTGGAATTTTGCCCCAAAATTAGGGGAATTTCTGCAATTTTGCTTCAAAATACGGGGAATATCTGCCTTTTTGCCCAAAATAAGGGGAATGCATACCTTTTTGCCATAAAAAAGGGAAATTTCTTCATTTTTGCCCCAAATTAAGGGAAATTTCTGACTTTTTGCCCTGAAATATGTGAAATTTCAGCAATTTTAGCCCAAAATAAGGTGAATTTCTGCCTTTTTGCCCCAAAATAATGGGAATTTCTGCCTTTTTGCCCCAAAATAAGAAAGATTTTTGCCTTTTTTCTCTGAAATAAGTGAAATTTCTGCAATTTTGCCCTATTTAAAGGAAATTTCTGCAATTTTTCCCCATAATAAGGGAAATTTCTGGAATTTTGCCCCAAAATAAGGGGAATTTCTGTTTTTTTGCCCCCAAATAAGGGAAATTTCTGCAATTTTGCCCTAAAATAAGGAAAATTTCTGCTTTTTTGCCTCTAAATAAGTGGAATTTCTGTCTTTTTCCCCCAAAACAAAGGGAATTTCTGTCATTTTTGCCCAAAAATAAGGAAAATTTCTGACTTATTACCCTGAAATAAGTGAAATTTCTGCAAATTTGCTTAAATATAAGGGAAATTTCTGACTTTTTGCCCCCAAATAAGGGAAATTTCACCCTTTTTACCTCAAAATAAGGGGAATTTCTGAATTTTGGCACAAAATATTAGGAATTTCTGCCTTTTTGCCCCAAAATAAGGAAAATTTCTGTATTTTTCCCTGAAATAAGTGAAATTTCTGCAATTGTGCCCCAACATAAATGAAATTTCTGCAATTTTGCCCCAAAATAAGGAAAATTTATGGAATTTTGCCCCACATTTAGGGGAATTTCTGCAATTTTGCTCCAAAACACGGGGAATTTCTGCCTTTTTGCCCGAAATAAGGGGAATGCATAACTTTTTGCCATAAAAAAGGGAAATTTCTTCATTTTTGCCCCAAATTAAGGGAAATTTCTGACTTTTTGCCCTGAAATATGTGAAATTTCTGCAATTTTAGCCCAAAATAAGGTGAATTTTTGCCTTTTTGTCCCAAAATAATGGGAATTTCTGCCTTTTTGCCCCAAATTAAGAAAAATTTTTGCCTCTTTTCTCAGCAATAAGTGAAATTTCTGCAATTTTGCCCTAAAATAAGGGAAATTTCTGCAATTCTTCTCCATAATAAGGGAAATTTCTGGAATTTTGCCACAAAATAAGGGGAATTTCTGTTTTTTGCCCCCAAATAAGGGAAATTTCTGCACTTTTGCCCTAAAATAAGGGGAATTTTTGCTTTTTTGCCTCTAAATAAGTGGAATTTTTGTCTTTTTCCCATAAAACAAAGGGAATTTCTGTCATTTTTGCCCAAAAATAAGAAAAATTTCTGACTTATTACCCTGAAATAAGTGAAATTTCTGCAATTTTGCCCCAATATAAAGGAAATTTCTGCCTTTTTGCCCCCAAATAAGGGGAATTTCAGCCTTTTTACCTCAAAATAAGGGGAATTTCTGAATTTTGGCACAAAATATTAGGAATTTCTGCCTTTTTGCCCCAAAATCAGGAAAATTTCTGTATTTTTCCCTGAAATAAGTGAAATTTCTGCAATTTTGCCCCAAAATAAGTGAAATTTCTGCAATTTTGCCCCAAAATAAGAGAAATTTCTGGAATTTTGCCCCAAAATAAGTGGAATTTCTGAGTTTTGCCCCAAAATAAAGAAAATTTCTGCCTTTTTGCGCCACAATTAGTGAAATTTCTGCAATTTTGCCGTAAAATAAGGGAAATTTCTGCAATTTTTTCTCATAATAAGGGAAATTTCTGCAATTTTGCCACAAAATAAGGGGAATTTCTGTTTTTTTGCCCCACAATTAGGGAAATTTCTGCAATTTTGTTCAAAAATAAGGGAAATTTCTGCCTTTTGCCCCAAAATATGGGGAATTTCTGCCTTTTTGTCTTAAAATAAGAAAAATGCATACCTTTTTGCCATAAAAAAGAGAAATTTCTTCATTTTTGCTCCAAAATAAGGGGAACTTTTGCCTTTTTGCCTCTAAATAAGTGGAATTTCTGTCTTTTTCCCCCAAAACAAAGGGAATTTCTGTCTTTTTTGCCCCAAAATAAGGAAAATTTCTGACTTATAACCCTGAAATAAGTGAAATTTCTGCAAATTTGCCCAAAATAAGAAAAATTTCTGCCTTTTTGCCCCCAAATAAGGGGAATTTCAGCCTTTTTATCTCAAAATAAGGGAAATTTCTGCATTTTTGCAACAAAATATTAGGAATTTCTGCATTTTTGTCACAAAATATTAGGAATTTCTGCCTTTTTGCCCCAAAATAAGGAAAATTTCTGCTTTTTTCCCGGAAATAAGTGAAATTTCTGCAAATTTGCCCCCAAAAAAGGGAAATTTCTGCCTTTTGCCCCAAAATAAGGGGAATTTCAGCATTTTACCTCAAAATAAGAAAAATTTCTGATTTTTGCACCAAAATATGGAGAATTTCTGCCTTTTTCCCCAAAATAAGGAAAATTTCTGCCTTTTTTCCCTGAAATAAGTGAAATTTCTGCAATTTTGCTTCAAAATAAGGGAAATTTATGGAATTTTGCCCCAAAATAAGTGAAATTTCTGCAATTTTGCCCCAAAATAAGGAAAATTTCTGGAATTTTGCCCCACAATTAGAGGAATTTCTGCAATTTTGCTTCAAAATACGGGGAATATCTGTCTTTTTGCCCAAAATAAGGGGAATGCATGCCTTTTTGCCATAAAAAAGGGAAATTTCTTCATTTTTGCCCCAAATTAAGGGAAATTTCTGACTTTTTGCCCTGAAATATGTGAAATTTCAGCAATTTTAGCCCAAAATAAGGTGAATTTCTGCATTTTTGCCCCAAAATAATGGGAATTTCTGCCTTTTTGCCCCAAAATAAGAAAAATTTTTGCCTTTTTTCTCTGAAATAAGTGAAATTTCTGCAATTTTGCCCTATTTAAAGGAAATTTCTGCAATTTTTCCCCATAATAAGGGAAATTTCTGGAATTTTGCCCCAAAATAAGGGGAATTTCTGTTTTTTTGCCCGTAAATAAGGGAAATTTCTGCAATTTTGCCCTAAAATAAGGGGAATTTCTGCTCTTTTGCCTCTAAATAAGTGGAATTTCTGTCTTTTTCCCCTCAAAAAAGGGAATTTCTGTCATTTTTGCCCCAAAATAAGGAAAATTTCAGACTTATTACCCTGAAATGAGTGAAATTTCTGCAATTTTGCCCCAATATAAGGGAAATTTCTTCCTATTTGCCCCCAAATAAGGGGAATTTCAGCCTTTTTACCTCAAAATAAAGGGAATTTCTGAATTTTGGCACAAAATATTAGGATTTTCTGCCTTTTTGCCCCAAAATAAAAAAATTTCTGCCTTTTTTCCCTGAAATAAGTGAAATTTCGGCAATTTTGCCCCAAAATAAGTAAAATTTCTACAATTTTGCCCCAAAATAAGGGAAGTTTCTGGAATTTTGCCCCAAAATAAGTGGAATTTCTGATTTTGGCCCCAAAATAAGGAGAATTTCTGCCTTTTTGCCCCACAATTAGGGGAATTTCTGCAATTTTGCTCCAAAATACGGGGAATATCTGCCTTTTTGCCCGAAATAAGGGGAATGCATAACTTTTTGCAATAAAAAAGGGAAATTTCTTCATTTTTGCCCCAAATTAAGGGAAATTTCTGACTTTTTGCTCTGAAATATGTGAAATTTCTGCAATTTTAGCCCAAAATAAGGTGAATTTCTGCCTTTTTGCCCCAAAATAATGGGAATTTCTGCCTTTTTGCCCTAAAATAAGAAAAATTTTTGCCTTTTTTCTCTGAAATAAGTGAAATTTCTGCAATTTTGTCCTAAAATAAAGGAAATTTCTGCAATTCTTCCCCATAATAAGGGAAATTTCTGGAATTGTGCCACAAAATAAGGGGAATTTCTGTTTTTTTGCCCCCAAATAAGGGAAATTTCTGCAATTTTGCCCTAAAATAAGGGGAATTTCTGCTTTTTTGCCTCTAAATAAGTGGAATTTCTGTCTCTTTCCCCCAAAACAAAGGGAATTTCTGTCATTTTTGCCCAAAATAAGGAAAATTTCTGACTTATTACCTTGAAATAAGTTAAATTTCTGCAAATTTGCCCAAATATAAGGGAAATTTCTGCCTTTTTGCCCCCAAATAAGGGGAATTTCAGCCTTATTACCTCAAAATAAGGGGAATTTCTGAATTTTGGCACAAAATATTAGGAATTTCTGCCTTTTTGCCCCAAAATAAGGAAAATTTCTGTATTTTTCCCTGAAATAAGTGAAATTTCTGCAATTGTGCCCCAACATAAATGAAATTTCTGCAATTTTGCCTCAAAATAAGGAAAATTTCTGGAATTTTGCCCCACAATTAGGGGAATTTCTGCAATTTTGCTCCAAAATACGGGGAATTTCTGCCTTTTTGCCCGAAATAAGGGGAATGCATAACTTTTTGCCATAAAAAAGGGAAATTTCTTCATTTTTGCCCCAAATTAAGGGAAATTTCTGACTTTTTGCCCTGAAATATATGAAATTTTTGCAATTTTAGCCCAAAATAAGGTGAATTTCTGCCTTTTTGCCCCAAAATAATGGGAATTTCTGCCTTTTTGCCCTAAAATAAGACAAATTTTTGCCTTTTTTCTCTAAAATAAGTGAAATTTCTGCAATTTTGTCCTAAAATAAAGGAAATTTCTGATATTCTTCCCCATAATAAGGGAAATTTCTGGAATTTTGCCACAAAATAAGGGGAATTTCTGTTTTTTTGCCCCCAAATAAGGGAAATTTCTGCAATTTTGCCCTAAAATAAGGGGAATTTCTGCTTTTTTGCCTCTAAATAAGTGGAATTTCTGTCTCTTTCCCCCAAAACAAAGGGAATTTCTGTCATTTTTGCCCAAAATAAGGAAAATTTCTGACTTATTACCCTGAAATAAGTGAAATTTCTGCAAATTTGCCCAAATATAAGGGAAATTTCTGCCTTTTTGCCCCCAAATAAGGGGAATTTCAGCCTTTTTACCTCAAAATAAGGGGAATTTCTGAATTTTGGCACAAAATATTAGGAATTTCTGCCTTTTTGCCCCAAAATAAGGAAAATTTCTGTATTTTTCCCTGAAATAAGTGAAATTTCTGCAATTGTGCCCCAACATAAATGAAATTTCTTCAATTTTGCCTCAAAATAAGGAAAATTTCTGGAATTTTGCCCCACAATTAGGGAAATTTCTGGAATTTTGCCCCAAAATAAGTGGAATTTCTGAGTTTGGCCCCAAAATAAGGAGAATTTCTGCCTTTTTGCCCCACAATTAGTGAAATTTCTGCAATTTTGCCCTAAAACAAAGGAAATTTCTGCAATTTTTCCCCATAATAAGGGAAATTTCTGCAATTTTGCTTCAAAATAAGGGGAATTTCTGTTTTTTGCCCCACAATTAGGGAAATTTCTGCAATTTTGCCCCAAAATATTCAGAATTTCTGCCTTTTGCCCCAAAATATGGGGAATTTCTGCCTTTTTGTCCGAAAATAAGAAAAATGCATACCTTTTTGCCCTAAAAAAGGGAAATCTCTTAATTTTGCTACAAAATAAGGGAAACTTTTGCCTTTTTGCCTCTTAATAAGTGGAATTTCTGTTTTTTTCCCCCAAAACAAAGAAAATTTCTGTCTTGCCCCAAAATAAGGAAAATTTCTGACTTATTACCATGAAATAAGTGAAATTTCTGCAAATTTGCCCCAAAAATAGGGAAATTTCTGCCTTTTGCCCCAAAATAAGGGGAATTTCAGCATTTTACCTCAAAATAAGGGGAATTTCTGCCTTTTTGCCCCAAAATAAGGAAAATTTCTGCCTTTTTTCCCTGAAATAAGTAAAATTTTTGCAATTTTGCCCCAAAATAAGTGAAAATTTGCAATTTTGGCCCAAAATAAGTGAAATTTATGCAATTTTGCCCCAAAATTAGAAAAATTTCTGGAATTTTGCCCCACACTTAGGGAAATTTCTGCAATTTTGCTCCAAAATACGGGGAATTTCTGCCTTTTTGCCCGAAATAAGGGGAATGCATACCTTTGTGCCATAAAAAAGGGAAATTTCTTCATTTCTGCCCCAAATTAAGGGAAATTTCTGACTTCTTGCCCTGAAATATGTGAAATTTCTGCAATTTTAGCCCAAAATAAGGTGAATTTTTCCCTTTTTGCCCCAAAGTAATGGGAATTTCTGCGTTTTTGCCCCAAAATAAAAAAATTTTTGCCTTTTTTCTCTGAAATAAGTGAAATTTCTGCAATTTTGCCCTAAAATAAGGGAAATTTCTGCAATTTTTCCCCATAATAAGGGAAATTTCTGGAATTTTGCCACAAAATAAAAAAAATTTCTGTTTTTTGCCCCCAAATAAGGGATATTTCTGCAATTTTGCCCTAAAATAAGGGGAATTTCTGCTTTTTTGCCTCTAAATAAGTGGAATTTCTGTCTTTTTCCCCCAAAACAAAGGGAATTTCTGTCATTTTTGCCCCAAAATAAGGGGAATATCTGTTATTTGCCCCGCAATTAGGGAAATTTCTGCAATTTTGCCCCCAAATAAGGGAAATTTCTGCCTTTTGCCCCAAAATATGGGGAATTTCTGCCTTTTTGTCTGAAAATAAGAAGAATGCATACCTTTTTGCCATAAAAAGGAAAATTTCTTCATTTTTGCTCCAAAATAAGGGGAACTTTTGCCTTTTTGCCTCTAAATAAGTGGAATTTCTGTCTTTTTCCCCCAAAACAAAGGGAATTTCTGTCTTTTTGCCCCAAAATAAGGAAAATTTCTGACTTATAACCCCGAAATAAGTGAAATTTCTGCAAATTTGCCCCAAAATAAGAAAAATTTCTGCCTTTTTGCCTCCAAATAAGGGGAATTTCAGCCTTTTTTTCTCAAAAAAAGGGAATTTTCTGCAATTTTGCAACAAAATATTAGGAATTTCTGCATTTTTGCCACAAAATATTAGGAATTTCTCCCTTTTTGCCCCAAAATAAGGAAAATTTCTGCCTTTTTTCCTGGAAATAAGTGAAATTTCTGCAAATTTGCCCCAAAAAAAGGGAAATTTCTGCCTTTTGCCCCAAAATAAGGGGAATTTCAGCATTTTTCCTCAAAATAAGGGAAATTTCTGATTTTTGCACCAAAATATGGAGAATTTCTGCCTTTTTGCCCCAAAATAAGGAAAATTTCTGCCTTTTTTCCCTGAAATAAGTGAAATTTCTGCAATTTTGCTCCAAAATAAGTGAAATTTCTGCAATTTTGCCACAAAATAAGGAAAATTTCTGGAATTTTGCCCCACAATTAGGGGAATTTCTGCAATTTTGCTCCAAAATACGGGGAATTTCTGCCTTTTTGCCCAAAATAAGGAAAATGCATACCTTTTTGCCATAAAAAAGGGAAAATTCTTCACTTTTGCCCCAAATTAAGGGAAATTTCTGAATTTTTGCCCTGAAATATGTTAAATTTCTGCAATTTTAGCCCAAAATAAGGTGAATTTCTGCCTTTTTGCCCCAAAATAATGGGAATTTCTGCCTTTTTGCCCCAAAATAAGAAAAATTTTTGCCTTTTTTCTCTGAAATAACTGAAATTTCTGCAATTTTGCCCTAAAATAAGGAAAATTTCTGCAATTTTTTCCCATAATAAGGGAAATTTCTGGAATTTTGCCACAAAATAAGGGGAATTTCTGTTTTTTTGCCCCCAAATAAAAGAAATTTCTGCAATTTTGCCCTAAAATAAGGGGAATTTCTACTTTTTTGCCTCTAAATAAGTGGAATTTCTGTCTTTTTCCCCAAAACAAAGGGAATTTCTGTCATTTTTACCCCAAAATAAGGAAAATTTCTGACTTATTACCCTGAAATAAGTGAAATTTCTGCAATTTTGTGCCAATATAAGGGAAATTTCTGCGTTTTTGCCCCCAAATAAGGGGAATTTCAGCCTTTTTACCTCAAAATAAGGGGAATTTCTTAATTTTGGCACATAATATTAGGAATTTCTGCCTTTTTGCCCCAAAATAAAACAAATTTCTGACTTTTTTCCCTGAAATAAGTGAAATTTCTGCAATTTTGCCACAAAATAAGAAAAATTTCTAAAATTTTGCCCCAAAATAAGGGAAATTTCTGGATTTTTGCCCCAAAATAAGTGGAATTTCTGAGTTTGGCCCCAAAATAAGGAGAATTTCTGCCTTTTTGCCCCACAATTAGTGAAATTTCTGCAATTTTGCCCTAAAATAAGGGAAATTTCTGCAATTTTTCCCCATAATAAGGGAAATTTCTGCAATTTTGCTTCAAAATAAGGGGAATTTCTGTTTTTTGCCCCACAATTAGGGAAATTTCTGCAATTTTGCCCCAAAATATTCAGAATTTCTGCCTTTTGCCCCAAAATATGGGGAATTTCTGCCTTTTTGTCCGAAAATAAGAAAAATGCATACCTTTTTTCCCTAAAAAAGGGACATTTCTTCATTTTTGCTCCAAAATAAGGGGAACTTTTGCCTTTTTGCCTCTTAATAAGTGGAATTTCTGGTTTTTTCCCCCAAAACAAAGAAAATTTCTGTCTTTTTTGCCCCAAAATAAGGAAAATTTCTGACTTATTACCATGAAATAAGTGAAATTTCTGCAAATTTGCCCCAAAAATAGGGAAATTTCTGTCTTTTGCCCCAAAATAAGGGGAATTTCAGCATTTTACCTCAAAATAAGGGGAATTTCTGCCTTTTTGCCCCAAAATAAGGAAAATTTCTGCCTTTTTTCTCTGAAATAAGTAAAATTTTTGCAATTTTGCCCCAAAATAAGTGAAAATTTTGCAATTTTGGCCCAAAATAAGTGAAATTTATGCAATTTTGCCCCAAAATAAGAAAAATTTCTGGAATTTTGCCCCACACTTAGGGAAATTTCTGCAATTTTGCTCCAAAATACGGGGAATTTCTGCCTTTTTGCCCGAAATAAGGGGAATGCATACCTTTGTGCCATAAAAAAGGGAAATTTCTTCATTTCTGCCCCAAATTAAGGGAAATTTCTGACGTCTTGCCCTGAAATATGTGAAATTTCTGCAATTTTAGCCCAAAATAAGGTGAATTTCTCCGTTTTTGCCCCAAAGTAATGGGAATTTCTGCGTTTTTGCCCCAAAATAAAAAAATTTTTGCCTTTTTTCTCTGAAATAAGTGAAATTTCTGCAATTTTGCCCTAAAATAAGGGAAATTTCTGCAATTTTTCCCCATAATAAGGGAAATTTCTGGAATTTTGCCACAAAATAAAAAAAAATTTCTGTTTTCTGCCCCCAAATAAGGGATATTTCTGCAATTTTGCCCTAAAATAAGGGGAATTTCTGCTTTTTTGCCTCTAAATAAGTGGAATTTCTGTCTTTTTCCCCCAAAACAAAGGGAATTTCTGTCATTTTTGCCCCAAAATAAGGGGAATATCTGTTATTTGCCCCACAATTAGGGAAATTTCTGCAATTTTGCCCCCAAATAAGGGAAATTTCTGCCTTTTGCCCCAAAATATGGGGAATTTCTGCCTTTTTGTCTGAAAATAAGAAGAATGCATACCTTTTTGCCATAAAAAGGGAAATTTCTTCATTTTTGCTCCAAAATAAGGGGAACTTTTGCCTTTTTGCCTCTAAATAAGTGGAATTTCTGTCTTTTTCCCCCAAAACAAAGGGAATTTCTGTCTTTTTGCCCCAAAATAAGGAAAATTTCTGACTTATAACCCCGAAATAAGTGAAATTTCTGCAAATTTGCCCCAAAATAAGAAAAATTTCTGCCTTTTTGACTCCAAATAAGGGGAATTTCAGCCTTTTTTTCTCAAAAAAGGGAATTTTCTGCATTTTTGCAACAAAATATTAGGAATTTCTGCATTTTTGCCACAAAATATTAGGAATTTCTGCCTTTTTGCCCCAAAATAAGGAAAATTTCTGCCTTTTTTCCTGGAAATAAGTGAAATTTCTGCAAATTTGCCCCAAAAAAAGGGAAATTTCTGTCTTTTGCCCCAAAATAAGGGGAATTTCTACTTTTTTGCCTCTAAATATGTGGAATTTCTGTCTTTTTCCCCAAAACAAAGAGAATTTCTGTCATTTTTACCCCAAAATAAGGAAAATTTCTGAATTATTATCCTGAAATAAGTGAAATTTCTGCAATTTTGTCCCAATATAAGGGAAATTTCTGCGTTTTTGCCCCCAAATAAAAGGAATTTCAGCCTTTTTACCTCAAAATAAGGGGAATTTCTTAATTTTGGCACAAAATATTAGGAATTTCTGCCTTTTTGCCCCAAAATAAAACAAATTTCTGTCTTTTTTCTATGAAATAAGTGAAATTTCTGCAATTTTGCCACAAAATAAGTAAAATTTCTACAATTTTGCCCCAAAATAAGGGAAATTTCTGGAATTTTGCCCCAAAATAAGTGGAATTTCTGAGTTTGGCCCCAAAATAAGGAGAATTTCTGCCTTTTTGCCCCACAATTAGTGAAATTTCTGCAATTTTGCCCTAAGATAAGGGAAATTTATGCAATTTATCCCCATAATAAAGGAAATTTCTGCAATTTTGCTTCAAAATAAGGGGAATTTCTGTTTTTTGCCCCACAATTAGGGAAATTTCTGCAATTTTGCCCCCAAATAAGGGGAATTTCTGCCTTTTGCTCCAAAATATGGGGAATTTCTGCCTTTTCATCTGAAAATAAGAAAAATGCATACCTTTTTGCCATAAAAAAGGGAAATTTCTTCTTTTTTGCTCCAAAATAAGGGGAACTTTTGCCTTTTTGCCTCTAAATAACTGGAATTTCTGTTTTTTTCCCCCAAAACAAAGAGAATTTCTGTTTTTTGGCCCCAAAATAAGGAAAATTTCTGACTTATTACCATGAAATAAGTGAAATTTCTGCAAATTTGCCCCAAAAAAAGGGAAATTTCTGCCTTTTGCCCCAAAATAAGAAAAATTTTTGCCTTTTTTCTCTGAAATAAGTGAAATTTCTGCAATTTTGCCCTAAAATAAGGGAAATTTCTGCAATTTTTCCCCATAATAAGGGAAATTTCTGGAATTTTGCCACAAAATAAGGGGAATTTCTGTTTTTTGCCCCCAAATAAGGGAAATTTCTGCAATTTTGCCCTAAAATAAGGGGAATTTCTGCTTTTTTGCCTCTAAATAAGTCGAATTTCTGTCTTTTTCCCCCAAAACAAAGGGAATTTCTGTCATTTTTGCCCCAAAATAAGTAAAATTTCTGACTATTACCCTGAAATAAGTGAAATTTCTGCAATTTTGCCCCAATATAAGGGAAATTTCTGCCTTTTTGCCCACAAATAAGGGGAATTTCAGCCTTTTTACCTCAAAATAAGGGGAATTTCTGAATTTTGGCACAAAATATTAGGAATTTCTCTTTTTTTGCCCCAAAATAAAAAAAAATTCTGCTTTTTTCCCTGAAATAAGTGAATTTTCTGCAATTTTGCCCCAAAATATGTACAATTTCTGCAATTTTGCCCCAAAATAAGGGAAATTTCTGGAATTTTGCCCCAAAATAAGTGGAATTTCTGAGTTTTCCCCAAAAATAAGGAGAATTTCTGCCTTTTTGCGCCACAATTAGTGAAATTTCTGCAATTTTGCCGTAAAATAAGGGAAATTTCTGCAATTTTTCCTCATAATAAGGGAAATTTCTGCAATTTTGCCCCAAATAAGGGGAATTTTGTTTTTTGCCCCACAATTAGGGAAATTTCTGCAATTTTGCCAAAAAATAAGGGAAATTACTGCCTTTTGCCCCAAAATATGGGGAATTTCTGCCTTTTTGTCTGAAAATAAGAAGAATGCATACCTTTTTGCCATAAAAAAGGGAAATTTCTTCATTTTTGCTCCAAAATAAGGGGAACTTTTGCCTTTTTGCCTTTAAATAAGTGAAATTTCTGTCTTTTTCCCCCAAAACAAAGGGAATTTCTGTCTTTTTTGCCCCAAAATAAGGAAAATTTCTGACTTATAACCCTGAAATAAGTGAAATTTCTGCAAATTTGCCACAAAATAAGAAAAATTTCTGCCTTTTTGCCCCCAATAAGGGGAATTACAGCCTTTTTATTTCAAAATAAGGGAAATTTCTGCAATTTTGCAACAAAATATTAGGAATTTCTGCCTTTTTGCCCCAAAATAAGAAAAATTTCTGCCTTTTTTTCGGAAATAAGTGAAATTTCTGCAAATTTGCCCCAAAAAAGGGAAATTTCTGCCTTTTGCCCCAAAAAAAGGGGAATTTCAGCATTTTACCTCAAAATAAGGGAAATTTCTGATTTTTGCAACAAAATATGGAGAATTTCTGCCTATTTGCCCCAAAATAAGGAAAATTTCTACCTATTTTCCCTGAAATAAGTGAAATTTCTGCAATTTTGCCCCAAAATAAGTGAAATTTCTGCAATTTTGCCCCAAAATAAGGAAAATTTCTGGAATTTTGCCCCACAATTAGGGGAAATTCTGCAATTTTGCTCCAAAATACGGGGAATTTCTGCCTTTTTGCCCGAAATAAGGGGAATGCATACCTTTTTGCCATAAAAAAGGGAAATTTCTTCATTTTTGCCCCAAATTAAGGGAAATTTCTGACTTCTTGCCTTGAAATATGTGAAATTTCTGCAATTTTAGCCCAAAGTAAGGTGAATTTCTGCCTTTTTGCCCCAAAGTAATGGGAATTTCTGCCTTTTTGCCCCAAAATAAAAAAAATTTTTCCTTTTTTCTCTGAAATAAGTGAATTTTCTGCAATTTTGCCCTAAAATAAGGGAAATTTCTGCAATTTTTCCCCATAATAAGGGAAATTTCTGGAATTTTGCCACAAAATAAGGGGAATTTCTGTTTTTTTGCCCGTAAATAAGGGAAATTTCTGCAATTTTGCCCTAAAATAAGGGGAATTTCTGCATTTTGCCTCTAAATAATTGGAATTACTGTCTTTTTCCCCCAAAACAAAGGGAATTTCTGTCATTTTTGCCCAAAATAAGGAAAATTTCTGACTTATTACCTTGAAATAAGTTAAATTTCTGCAAATTTGCCCAAATATAAGGGAAATTTCTGCCTTTTTGCCCCCAAATAAGGGGAATTTCAGCCTTATTACCTCAAAATAAGGGGAATTTCTGAATTTTGGCACAAAATATTAGGAATTTCTGCCTTTTTGCCCCAAAATAAGGAAAATTTCTGCTTTTTTCCCGGAAATAAGTGAAATTTCTGCAAATATGCCCCAAAAAAAGGAAAATTTCTGCCTTTTGCCCCAAAATAAGGGGAATTTCAGCATTTTACCTCAAAATAAGAAAAATTTCTGATTTTTGCACCAAAATATGGAGAATTTCTGCCTTTTTCCCCAAAATAAGGAAAATTTCTGCCTTTTTTCCCTGAAATAAGTGAAATTTCTGCAATTTTGCTTCAAAATAAGGGAAATTTATGCAATTTTGCCCCAAAATAAGTGAAATTTCTGCAATTTTGCCCCAAAATAAGGAAAATTTCTGGAATTTTGCCCCACAATTAGAGGAATTTCTGCAATTTTGCTTCAAAATACGGGGAATATCTGTCTTTTTGCCCAAAATAAGGGGAATGCATGCCTTTTTGCCATAAAAAAGGGAAATTTCTTCATTTTTGCCCCAAATTAAGGGAAATTTCTGACTTTTTGCCCTGAAATATGTGAAATTTCAGCAATTTTAGCCCAAAATAAGGTGAATTTCTGCATTTTTGCCCCAAAATAATGGGAATTTCTGCCTTTTTGCCCCAAAATAAGAAAAATTTTTGCCTTTTTTCTCTGAAATAAGTGAAATTTCTGCAATTTTGCCCTATTTAAAGGAAATTTCTGCAATTTTTCCCCATAATAAGGGAAATTTCTGGAATTTTGCCCCAAAATAAGGGGAATTTCTGTTTTTTTGCCCGTAAATAAGGGAAATTTCTGCAATTTTGCCCTAAAATAAGGGGAATTTCTGCTCTTTTGCCTCTAAATAAGTGGAATTTCTGTCTTTTTCCCCTCAAAAAAGGGAATTTCTGTCATTTTTGCCCCAAAATAAGGAAAATTTCAGACTTATTACCCTGAAATGAGTGAAATTTCTGCAATTTTGCCCCAATATAAGGGAAATTTCTTCCTATTTGCCCCCAAATAAGGGGAATTTCAGCCTTTTTACCTCAAAATAAAGGGAATTTCTGAATTTTGGCACAAAATATTAGGATTTTCTGCCTTTTTGCCCCAAAATAAAAAAATTTCTGCCTTTTTTCCCTGAAATAAGTGAAATTTCGGCAATTTTGCCCCAAAATAAGTAAAATTTCTACAATTTTGCCCCAAAATAAGGGAAGTTTCTGGAATTTTGCCCCAAAATAAGTGGAATTTCTGATTTTGGCCCCAAAATAAGGAGAATTTCTGCCTTTTTGCCCCACAATTAGGGGAATTTCTGCAATTTTGCTCCAAAATACGGGGAATATCTGCCTTTTTGCCCGAAATAAGGGGAATGCATAACTTTTTGCAATAAAAAAGGGAAATTTCTTCATTTTTGCCCCAAATTAAGGGAAATTTCTGACTTTTTGCTCTGAAATATGTGAAATTTCTGCAATTTTAGCCCAAAATAAGGTGAATTTCTGCCTTTTTGCCCCAAAATAATGGGAATTTCTGCCTTTTTGCCCTAAAATAAGAAAAATTTTTGCCTTTTTTCTCTGAAATAAGTGAAATTTCTGCAATTTTGTCCTAAAATAAAGGAAATTTCTGCAATTCTTCCCCATAATAAGGGAAATTTCTGGAATTGTGCCACAAAATAAGGGGAATTTCTGTTTTTTTGCCCCCAAATAAGGGAAATTTCTGCAATTTTGCCCTAAAATAAGGGGAATTTCTGCTTTTTTGCCTCTAAATAAGTGGAATTTCTGTCTCTTTCCCCCAAAACAAAGGGAATTTCTGTCATTTTTGCCCAAAATAAGGAAAATTTCTGACTTATTACCTTGAAATAAGTTAAATTTCTGCAAATTTGCCCAAATATAAGGGAAATTTCTGCCTTTTTGCCCCCAAATAAGGGGAATTTCAGCCTTATTACCTCAAAATAAGGGGAATTTCTGAATTTTGGCACAAAATATTAGGAATTTCTGCCTTTTTGCCCCAAAATAAGGAAAATTTCTGTATTTTTCCCTGAAATAAGTGAAATTTCTGCAATTGTGCCCCAACATAAATGAAATTTCTGCAATTTTGCCTCAAAATAAGGAAAATTTCTGGAATTTTGCCCCACAATTAGGGGAATTTCTGCAATTTTGCTCCAAAATACGGGGAATTTCTGCCTTTTTGCCCGAAATAAGGGGAATGCATAACTTTTTGCCATAAAAAAGGGAAATTTCTTCATTTTTGCCCCAAATTAAGGGAAATTTCTGACTTTTTGCCCTGAAATATATGAAATTTTTGCAATTTTAGCCCAAAATAAGGTGAATTTCTGCCTTTTTGCCCCAAAATAATGGGAATTTCTGCCTTTTTGCCCTAAAATAAGACAAATTTTTGCCTTTTTTCTCTAAAATAAGTGAAATTTCTGCAATTTTGTCCTAAAATAAAGGAAATTTCTGATATTCTTCCCCATAATAAGGGAAATTTCTGGAATTTTGCCACAAAATAAGGGGAATTTCTGTTTTTTTGCCCCCAAATAAGGGAAATTTCTGCAATTTTGCCCTAAAATAAGGGGAATTTCTGCTTTTTTGCCTCTAAATAAGTGGAATTTCTGTCTCTTTCCCCCAAAACAAAGGGAATTTCTGTCATTTTTGCCCAAAATAAGGAAAATTTCTGACTTATTACCCTGAAATAAGTGAAATTTCTGCAAATTTGCCCAAATATAAGGGAAATTTCTGCCTTTTTGCCCCCAAATAAGGGGAATTTCAGCCTTTTTACCTCAAAATAAGGGGAATTTCTGAATTTTGGCACAAAATATTAGGAATTTCTGCCTTTTTGCCCCAAAATAAGGAAAATTTCTGTATTTTTCCCTGAAATAAGTGAAATTTCTGCAATTGTGCCCCAACATAAATGAAATTTCTTCAATTTTGCCTCAAAATAAGGAAAATTTCTGGAATTTTGCCCCACAATTAGGGAAATTTCTGGAATTTTGCCCCAAAATAAGTGGAATTTCTGAGTTTGGCCCCAAAATAAGGAGAATTTCTGCCTTTTTGCCCCACAATTAGTGAAATTTCTGCAATTTTGCCCTAAAACAAAGGAAATTTCTGCAATTTTTCCCCATAATAAGGGAAATTTCTGCAATTTTGCTTCAAAATAAGGGGAATTTCTGTTTTTTGCCCCACAATTAGGGAAATTTCTGCAATTTTGCCCCAAAATATTCAGAATTTCTGCCTTTTGCCCCAAAATATGGGGAATTTCTGCCTTTTTGTCCGAAAATAAGAAAAATGCATACCTTTTTGCCCTAAAAAAGGGAAATCTCTTAATTTTGCTACAAAATAAGGGAAACTTTTGCCTTTTTGCCTCTTAATAAGTGGAATTTCTGTTTTTCTCCCCCAAAACAAAGAAAATTTCTGTCTTGCCCCAAAATAAGGAAAATTTCTGACTTATTACCATGAAATAAGTGAAATTTCTGCAAATTTGCCCCAAAAATAGGGAAATTTCTGCCTTTTGCCCCAAAATAAGGGGAATTTCAGCATTTTACCTCAAAATAAGGGGAATTTCTGCCTTTTTGCCCCAAAATAAGGAAAATTTCTGCCTTTTTTCCCTGAAATAAGTAAAATTTTTGCAATTTTGCCCCAAAATAAGTGAAAATTTGCAATTTTGGCCCAAAATAAGTGAAATTTATGCAATTTTGCCCCAAAATTAGAAAAATTTCTGGAATTTTGCCCCACACTTAGGGAAATTTCTGCAATTTTGCTCCAAAATACGGGGAATTTCTGCCTTTTTGCCCGAAATAAGGGGAATGCATACCTTTGTGCCATAAAAAAGGGAAATTTCTTCATTTCTGCCCCAAATTAAGGGAAATTTCTGACTTCTTGCCCTGAAATATGTGAAATTTCTGCAATTTTAGCCCAAAATAAGGTGAATTTTTCCCTTTTTGCCCCAAAGTAATGGGAATTTCTGCGTTTTTGCCCCAAAATAAAAAAATTTTTGCCTTTTTTCTCTGAAATAAGTGAAATTTCTGCAATTTTGCCCTAAAATAAGGGAAATTTCTGCAATTTTTCCCCATAATAAGGGAAATTTCTGGAATTTTGCCACAAAATAAAAAAAATTTCTGTTTTTTGCCCCCAAATAAGGGATATTTCTGCAATTTTGCCCTAAAATAAGGGGAATTTCTGCTTTTTTTGCCTCTAAATAAGTGGAATTTCTGTCTTTTTCCCCCAAAACAAAGGGAATTTCTGTCATTTTTGCCCCAAAATAAGGGGAATATCTGTTATTTGCCCCACAATTAGGGAAATTTCTGCAATTTTGCCCCCAAATAAGGGAAATTTCTGCCTTTTGCCCCAAAATATGGGGAATTTCTGCCTTTTTGTCTGAAAATAAGAAGAATGCATACCTTTTTGCCATAAAAAGGAAAATTTCTTCATTTTTGCTCCAAAATAAGGGGAACTTTTGCCTTTTTGCCTCTAAATAAGTGGAATTTCTGTCTTTTTCCCCCAAAACAAAGGGAATTTCTGTCTTTTTGCCCCAAAATAAGGAAAATTTCTGACTTATAACCCCGAAATAAGTGAAATTTCTGCAAATTTGCCCCAAAATAAGAAAAATTTCTGCCTTTTTGCCTCCAAATAAGGGAAATTTCAGCCTTTTTTTCTCAAAAAAAGGGAATTTTCTGCAATTTTGCAACAAAATATTAGGAATTTCTGCATTTTTGCCACAAAATATTAGGAATTTCTCATTTTTTGCCCCAAAATAAGGAAAATTTCTGCCTTTTTTCCTGGAAATAAGTGAAATTTCTGCAAATTTGCCCCAAAAAAAGGGAAATTTCTGCCTTTTGCCCCAAAATAAGGGGAATTTCAGCATTTTTCCTCAAAATAAGGGAAATTTCTGATTTTTGCACCAAAATATGGAGAATTTCTGCCTTTTTGCCCCAAAATAAGGAAAATTTCTGCCTTTTTTCCCTGAAATAAGTGAAATTTCTGCAATTTTGCTCCAAAATAAGTGAAATTTCTGCAATTTTGCCACAAAATAAGGAAAATTTCTGGAATTTTGCCCCACAATTAGGGGAATTTCTGCAATTTTGCTCCAAAATACGGGGAATTTCTGCCTTTTTGCCCAAAATAAGGAAAATGCATACCTTTTTGCCATAAAAAAGGGAAAATTCTTCACTTTTGCCCCAAATTAAGGGAAATTTCTGAATTTTTGCCCTGAAATATGTTAAATTTCTGCAATTTTAGCCCAAAATAAGGTGAATTTCTGCCTTTTTGCCCCAAAATAATGGGAATTTCTGCCTTTTTGCCCCAAAATAAGAAAAATTTTTGCCTTTTTTCTCTGAAATAACTGAAATTTCTGCAATTTTGCCCTAAAATAAGGAAAATTTCTGCAATTTTTTCCCATAATAAGGGAAATTTCTGGAATTTTGCCACAAAATAAGGGGAATTTCTGTTTTTTGCCCCACAATTCGGGAAATTTCTGCAATTTTGCCCCAAAATAAGGGGAATTTCTGCAATTTTTCCCCATAATAAGGGAAATTTCTGGAATTTTGCCACAAAATAAGGGGAATTTCTGTTTTTTTGCCCCCAAATAAAAGAAATTTCTGCAATTTTGCCCTAAAATAAGGGGAATTTCTACTTTTTTGCCTCTAAATAAGTGGAATTTCTGTCTTTTTCCCCAAAACAAAGGGAATTTCTGTCATTTTTACCCCAAAATAAGGAAAATTTCTGACTTATTACCCTGAAATAAGTGAAATTTCTGCAATTTTGTGCCAATATAAGGGAAATTTCTGCGTTTTTGCCCCCAAATAAGGGGAATTTCAGCCTTTTTACCTCAAAATAAGGGGAATTTCTTAATTTTGGCACATAATATTAGGAATTTCTGCCTTTTTGCCCCAAAATAAAACAAATTTCTGACTTTTTTCCCTGAAATAAGTGAAATTTCTGCAATTTTGCCACAAAATAAGAAAAATTTCTAAAATTTTGCCCCAAAATAAGGGAAATTTCTGGATTTTTGCCCCAAAATAAGTGGAATTTCTGAGTTTGGCCCCAAAATAAGGAGAATTTCTGCCTTTTTGCCCCACAATTAGTGAAATTTCTGCAATTTTGCCCTAAAATAAGGGAAATTTCTTCAATTTTTCCCCATAATAAGGGAAATTTCTGCAATTTTGCTTCAAAATAAGGGGAATTTCTGTTTTTTGCCCCACAATTAGGGAAATTTCTGCAATTTTGCCCCCAAATATTCAGAATTTCTGCCTTTTGCCCCAAAATATGGGGAATTTCTGCCTTTTTGTCCGAAAATAAGAAAAATGCATACCTTTTTTCCCTAAAAAAGGGACATTTCTTCATTTTTGCTCCAAAATAAGGGGAACTTTTGCCTTTTTGCCTCTTAATAAGTGGAATTTCTGGTTTTTTCCCCCAAAACAAAGAAAATTTCTGTCTTTTTTGCCCCAAAATAAGGAAAATTTCTGACTTATTACCATGAAATAAGTGAAATTTCTGCAAATTTGCCCCAAAAATAGGGAAATTTCTGTCTTTTGCCCCAAAATAAGGGGAATTTCAGCATTTTACCTCAAAATAAGGGGAATTTCTGCCTTTTTGCCCCAAAATAAGGAAAATTTCTGCCTTTTTTCCCTGAAATAAGTAAAATTTTTGCAATTTTGCCCCAAAATAAGTGAAAATTTTGCAATTTTGGCCCAAAATAAGTGAAATTTATGCAATTTTGCCCCAAAATAAGAAAAATTTCTGGAATTTTGCCCCACACTTAGGGAAATTTCTGCAATTTTGCTCCAAAATACGGGGAATTTCTGCCTTTTTGCCCGAAATAAGGGGAATGCATACCTTTGTGCCATAAAAAAGGGAAATTTCTTCATTTCTGCCCCAAATTAAGGGAAATTTCTGACGTCTTGCCCTGAAATATGTGAAATTTCTGCAATTTTAGCCCAAAATAAGGTGAATTTCTCCCTTTTTGCCCCAAAGTAATGGGAATTTCTGCGTTTTTGCCCCAAAATAAAAAAATTTTTGCCTTTTTTCTCTGAAATAAGTGAAATTTCTGCAATTTTGCCCTAAAATAAGGGAAATTTCTGCAATTTTTCCCCATAATAAGGGAAATTTCTGGAATTTTGCCACAAAATAAAAAAAAATTTCTGTTTTCTGCCCCCAAATAAGGGATATTTCTGCAATTTTGCCCTAAAATAAGGGGAATTTCTGCTTTTTTGCCTCTAAATAAGTGGAATTTCTGTCTTTTTCCCCCAAAACAAAGGGAATTTCTGTCATTTTTGCCCGAAAATAAGGGGAATATCTGTTATTTGCCCCACAATTAGGGAAATTTCTGCAATTTTGCCCCCAAATAAGGGAAATTTCTGCCTTTTGCCCCAAAATATGGAGAATTTCTGCCTTTTTGTCTGAAAATAAGAAGAATGCATACCTTTTTGCCATAAAAAGGGAAATTTCTTCATTTTTGCTCCAAAATAAGGGGAACTTTTGCCTTTTTGCCTCTAAATAAGTGGAATTTCTGTCTTTTTCCCCCAAAACAAAGGGAATTTCTGTCTTTTTGCCCCAAAATAAGGAAAATTTCTGACTTATAACCCCGAAATAAGTGAAATTTCTGCAAATTTGCCCCAAAATAAGAAAAATTTCTGCCTTTTTGCCTCCAAATAAGGGGAATTTCAGCCTTTTTTTCTCAAAAAAAGGGAATTTTCTGCATTTTTGCAACAAAATATTAGGAATTTCTGCATTTTTGCCACAAAATATTAGGAATTTCTGCCTTTTTGCCCCAAAATAAGGAAAATTTCTGCCTTTTTTCCTGGAAATAAGTGAAATTTCTGCAAATTTGCCCCAAAAAAAGGGAAATTTCTGTCTTTTGCCCCAAAATAAGGGGAATTTCTACTTTTTTGCCTCTAAATATGTGGAATTTCTGTCTTTTTCCCCAAAACAAAGAGAATTTCTGTCATTTTTACCCCAAAATAAGGAAAATTTCTGAATTATTATCCTGAAATAAGTGAAATTTCTGCAATTTTGTCCCAATATAAGGGAAATTTCTGCGTTTTTGCCCCCAAATAAAAGGAATTTCAGCCTTTTTACCTCAAAATAAGGGGAATTTCTTAATTTTGGCACAAAATATTAGGAATTTCTGCCTTTTTGCCCCAAAATAAAACAAATTTCTGTCTTTTTTTCTATGAAATAAGTGAAATTTCTGCAATTTTGCCACAAAATAAGTAAAATTTCTACAATTTTGCCCCAAAATAAGGGAAATTTCTGGAATTTTGCCCCAAAATAAGTGGAATTTCTGAGTTTGGCCCCAAAATAAGGAGAATTTCTGCCTTTTTGCCCCACAATTAGTGAAATTTCTGCAATTTTGCCCTAAGATAAGGGAAATTTATGCAATTTATCCCCATAATAAAGGAAATTTCTGCAATTTTGCTTCAAAATAAGGGGAATTTCTGTTTTTTGCCCCACAATTAGGGAAATTTCTGCAATTTTGCCCCCAAATAAGGGGAATTTCTGCCTTTTGCTCCAAAATATGGGGAATTTCTGCCTTTTCATCTGAAAATAAGAAAAATGCATACCTTTTTGCCATAAAAAAGGGAAATTTCTTCTTTTTTGCTCCAAAATAAGGGGAACTTTTGCCTTTTTGCCTCTAAATAACTGGAATTTCTGTTTTTTTCCCCCAAAACAAAGAGAATTTCTGTTTTTTGGCCCCAAAATAAGGAAAATTTCTGACTTATTACCATGAAATAAGTGAAATTTCTGCAAATTTGCCCCAAAAAAAGGGAAATTTCTGCCTTTTGCCCCAAAATAAGAAAAATTTTTGCCTTTTTTCTCTGAAATAAGTGAAATTTCTGCAATTTTGCCCTAAAATAAGGGAAATTTCTGCAATTTTTCCCCATAATAAGGGAAATTTCTGGAATTTTGCAACAAAATAAGGGGAATTTCTGTTTTTTTGCCCCCAAATAAGGGAAATTTCTGCAATTTTGCCCTAAAATAAGGGGAATTTCTGCTTTTTTGCCTCTAAATAAGTCGAATTTCTGTCTTTTTCCCCCAAAACAAAGGGAATTTCTGTCATTTTTGCCCCAAAATAAGTAAAATTTCTGACTATTACCCTGAAATAAGTGAAATTTCTGCAATTTTGCCCCAATATAAGGGAAATTTCTGCCTTTTTGCCCCCAAATAAGGGGAATTTCAGCCTTTTTACCTCAAAATAAGGGGAATTTCTGAATTTTGGCACAAAATATTAGGAATTTCTCTTTTTTTGCCCCAAAATAAAAAAAAATTCTGCTTTTTTCCCTGAAATAAGTGAATTTTCTGCAATTTTGCCCCAAAATAAGTACAATTTCTGCAATTTTGCCCCAAAATAAGGGAAATTTCTGGAATTTTGCCCCAAAATAAGTGGAATTTCTGAGTTTTCCCCAAAAATAAGGAGAATTTCTGCCTTTTTGCGCCACAATTAGTGAAATTTCTGCAATTTTGCCGTAAAATAAGGGAAATTTCTGCAATTTTTCCTCATAATAAGGGAAATTTCTGCAATTTTGCCCCAAATAAGGGGAATTTTGTTTTTTGCCCCACAATTAGGGAAATTTCTGCAATTTTGCCAAAAAATAAGGGAAATTACTGCCTTTTGCCCCAAAATATGGGGAATTTCTGCCTTTTTGTCTGAAAATAAGAAGAATGCATACCTTTTTGCCATAAAAAAGGGAAATTTCTTCATTTTTGCTCCAAAATAAGGGGAACTTTTGCCTTTTTGCCTTTAAATAAGTGAAATTTCTGTCTTTTTCCCCCAAAACAAAGGGAATTTCTGTCTTTTTTGCCCCAAAATAAGGAAAATTTCTGACTTATAACCCTGAAATAAGTGAAATTTCTGCAAATTTGCCACAAAATAAGAAAAATTTCTGCCTTTTTGCCCCCAATAAGGGGAATTACAGCCTTTTTATTTCAAAATAAGGGAAATTTCTGCAATTTTGCAACAAAATATTAGGAATTTCTGCCTTTTTGCCCCAAAATAAGAAAAATTTCTGCCTTTTTTTCGGAAATAAGTGAAATTTCTGCAAATTTGCCCCAAAAAAGGGAAATTTCTGCCTTTTGCCCCAAAAAAAGGGGAATTTCAGCATTTTACCTCAAAATAAGGGAAATTTCTGATTTTTGCAACAAAATATGGAGAATTTCTGCCTATTTGCCCCAAAATAAGGAAAATTTCTACCTATTTTCCCTGAAATAAGTGAAATTTCTGCAATTTTGCCCCAAAATAAGTGAAATTTCTGCAATTTTGCCCCAAAATAAGGAAAATTTCTGGAATTTTGCCCCACAATTAGGGGAAATTCTGCAATTTTGCTCCAAAATACGGGGAATTTCTGCCTTTTTGCCCGAAATAAGGGGAATGCATACCTTTTTGCCATAAAAAAGGAAAATTTCTTCATTTTTGCCCCAAATTAAGGGAAATTTCTGACTTCTTGCCTTGAAATATGTGAAATTTCTGCAATTTTAGCCCAAAGTAAAGTGAATTTCTGCCTTTTTGCCCCAAAGTAATGGGAATTTCTGCCTTTTTGCCCCAAAATAAAAAAAATTTTTCCTTTTATCTCTGAAATAAGTGAATTTACTGCAATTTTGCCCTAAAATAAGGGAAATTTCTGCAATTTTTCCCCATAATAAGGGAAATTTCTGGAATTTTGCCACAAAATAAGGGGAATTTCTGTTTTTTTGCCTGTAAATAAGGGAAATTTCTGCAATTTTGCCCTAAAATAAGGGGAATTTCTGCATTTTGCCTCTAAATAAGTGGAATTACTGTCTTTTTCCCCCAAAACAAAGGGAATTTCTGTCATTTTTGCCCCAAAATAAGGAAAATTTCTGACTTATTACCCTGAAATAAGTGAAATTTCTGCAATTTTGCCCCAATATAAGGGAAATTTCTTCCTTTTTGCCCCCAAATAAGGGAAAGTTCAGCCTTTTTACCTCAAAATAAAGGGAATTTCTGAATTTTGGCACAAAATATTAGGAATTTCTGCCTTTTTGCCCCAAAATAAAAAAATTTCTGCCTTTTTTCCCTAAAATACGTGAAATTTCTGCAATTTTGCCCCAAAATAAGGAAAATTTCTGGAATTTTGCCCCACAATTAGGGGAAATTCTGCAATTTTGCTCCAAAATACGGGGAATTTCTGCCTTTTTGCCCAAAAAAAGGGGAATGCATACCTTTTTGCCATAAAAAAGGGAGATTTCTTCATTTTTGCCCCAAATTAGGGGAAATTTCTGACTTTTTGCCCTGAAATATGTGAAATTTCTGCAATTTTAGCCCAAAATAAGGTGAATTTCTGCCTTTTTGTCCCAAAATAATGGGAATTTCTGCCTTTTAGCCCCAAATAAGAAAAATTTTTGCCTTTTTTCTCTGAAATAAGTGAAATTTCTGCAATTTTGCCCTAAAATAAGGGAAATTTCTGCCTTTTGCCCCAAAATATGGGGAATTTCTGCTTTTTTGTCTGTAAATAAGAATAATGCATAACTTTTTTGCCATAAAAAAGGGAAATTTCTTCATTTTTGCTCCAAAATAAGGGGAACTTTTGCCTTTTTGCCTCTAAATAAGTGGAATTTCTGTCCTTTTCCCTCAAAACAAAGGCAATTTCTGTCTTTTTTGCCCCAAAATAAGGAAAATTTCTGACTTATAACCCTGAAATAAGTGAAATTTCTGCAAATTTGCCCCAAAATAAGAAATATTTCTGCCTTTTTGGCCCTAAATAAAGGGAATTTCAGCCTTTTTATCTCAAAATAAGAGAAATTTCTGCATTTTTGCAACAAAATATTAGGAATTTCTGCATTTTTGCCACAAAATATTAGGAATTCCTGCTTTTTGCCGCAAAATAAGGAAAATTTCTGCCTTTTTTCCTGGAAATAAGTGAAATTTCTGCAAATTTGCCCCCAAAAAAGGGAAATTTCTGCCTTTTGCCCCAAAATAAGGGGAATTTCAGCGTTTTACCTCAAAATAAGGGAAATTTCTGATTTTTGCCCCAAAATATGGAGAATTTCTGCCTTTTTCCCCAAAATAAGGAAAATTTCTGCCTTTTTTCCCTGAAATAAGTGAAATTTCTGCAATTTTGCACCAAAATAAGTGAAATTTCTGAAATTTTGCCCCAAAATAAGTAAAATTTCTGCAATTTTGCCCCAAAATAAGGGAAATTTCTTGAATTTTTCCCCAAATTAAGTGGAATTTCTGAGTTTTGCCTAAAATAAGGAGAATTTCTGCCTTTTTAGGCCACAATTAGTGAAATTTCTGCAATTTTGCCGTAAAATAAGGGAAATTTCTGCAATTTTTCCTCATAATAAGGGAAATTTCTGCAATTTTGCCCCAAAATAAGTGAAATTTCTGCAATTTTGCCCCAAAATAAGGAAAATTTCTGGAATTTTGCCCCACAATTAGGGGAATTTCTGCAATTTTGCTCCAAAATACGGGGAATTTCTGCCTTTTTGCCCAAAATAGAGGGAATGCATACCTTTTTGCCATAAAAAAGGGAAATTTCTTCATTTTTGCCCCAAATTAAGGGAAATTTCAGAATTTTTGCACTGATATATGTTAAATTTCTACAATTTTAGCCTAAAATAAGGTGAATTTCTGCCTTTTTGCCCCAAAATAATGGGAATTTCTGCCTTTTTGCCCCAAAATAAGAAAAATTTTGCCTTTTTTCTCTGAAATTACTGAAATTTCTGCAATTTTGCCCTAAAATAAGGGAAATTTCTGCAATTTTTTCCCATAATAAGGGAAATTTCTAGAATTTTGCCACAAAATAAGGGGAATTTCTGTTTTTTTGCTCCCAAATAAGGGAAATTTCTGCAATTCTGCCCTAAAATAAGGGGAATTTCTGCTTTTTTGCCTCTAAATAAGTGGAATTTCTGTCTTTTTCCCCCAAAACAAAGGGAATTTCTGTCATTTTCGCCCCAAAATAAGGAAAATTTCTGACTTATTACCCTGAAATAGGTGAAATTTCTGCAATTTTGCCCCAAAATATGAAAAATTTCTGCCTTTTTACCCCTAAATAAGGGGAATTTCAGCCTTTTTATTTCAAAATAAGGGAAATATCTGCATTTTTGCAACAAAATATTAGGAATTACTGCTTTTGCCCCAAAATAAGGAAAAATTTATGCCTTTTTTTCCTGAAATAAGTGAAATTTCTGCAATTTTGCCCCAAAATAAGTGAAATTTCTGCAATTTTGCCCCAAAATAAAGAAAATTTCTCGAATTTTGCCCCACAATTAGGGGAATTTCTGCCATTTTGCTCCAAAATACGGGTAATTTCTGCCTTTTTGCCCAAAATAAGGGGAATGCATACCTTTTTGCCATAAAAATAGGAAATTTCTTCATTTTTGCCCCAATTTGAGGGAAATTTCTGACTTTTTGCCCTGAAATATGTGAAATTTCTGCAATTTTAGCCCAAAATAAGGGAAATTTCTGCAATTTTTCCCCATAATAAGGGAAATTTCTGCAATTTTGCCACAAAATAAGGGGAATTTCTGTTTTTTGCCCCACAATTAGGGAAATTTCTGCAATTTTGCCCCAAAATAAGGAGAATTTCTTCCTTTTGCCCCAAAATATGGGGAATTTCTGCCTTTTTGTCTGAAAATAAGAAAAATGCATACCTTTTTGCCATAAAAAAGGGAAATTTCTTCATTTTTGCTCCAAAATAAGGGGAACATTTGCCTTTTTGCCTCTAAATTAGAGGAATTTCTGGTTTTTTTTCCCCAAAACAAAGAGAATTTCTGTCTTTTTTGCCCCAAAATAAAAAAAATTTCTGACTTATTACCATGAAATAAGTGAAATTTCTGCAAATTTGTCCCAAAAATAGGAAAATTTCTGCCTTTTGCCCCAAAATAAGTAAAATTTCAGCATTTTCCCTCAAAATAAGGGGAATTTCTGCCTTTTTGCCCCAAAATAAGGAAAATTTCTGCCTTTTTTCTCTGAAATAAGTGAAATTTCTGCAATTTTGCCTTAAAATAAGTGAAATTTCGGCAAATTTGCCCCAAAGTAAGGGAAATTTCTGCAATTTTGCCCCAAAATAAGTGGAATTTCTGAGTTTTTTTCAAAAATAAGGAGAATTTCTGCATTTTTGCCCCACAATTAGGGGAATTTCTGCAATTTTGCTCCAAAATACGGGGAATTTCTGCCTTTTTGCCCGAAAATAAAGGGAATGCATACCTTTTTGCCATAAAAAAGGGAAATTTCTTCATTTTTGCCACAAATTAAGGGAAATTTCTGCCTTTTTGCCCTGAAATATGTGAAATTTCTGCAATTTTAGCCCAAAATAAGGTGAATTTCTGCCTTTTTGCCCCAAAATAATGGGAATTTCTGCCTTTTTGCCCCAAAATAAGAAAAATTTTTGCCTTTTTTCTCTGAAATAAGTGAAATTTCTGCAATTTTGCCCTATTTAAAGGAAATTTCTGCAATTTTTCCCCATAATAAGGGAAATTTCTGGAATTTTGCCCCAAAATAAGAGGAATTTCTGTTTTTTTGCCCCCAAATAAGGGAAATTTCTGCAATTTTCTCCTAAAATAAGGGGAATTTCTGCTTTTTTGCCTCTAAATAAGTGGAATTTCTGTCTTTTTCCCCCAAAACAAAGGGAATTTCTGTTATTTTTGCCCCAAAATAAGGAAAATTTCTGACTTATTACCCTGAAATAAGTGAAATTTCTGCAATTTTGCCCCAAAATAAGGAAAATTTCTGGAATTTTGCCCCACAATTAGGGGAAATTCTGCAATTTTGCTCCAAAATACGGGGAATTTCTGCCTTTTTGCCCGAAATAAGGGGATTGCATACCTTTTTGCCATAAAAAAGGGAAATTTCTTCATTTTTGCCCCAAATTAAGGGAAATTTCTGACTTCTTGCCTTGAAATATGTGAAATTTCTGCAATTTTAGCCCAAAGTAAGGTGAATTTCTGCCTTTTTGCCCCAAAGTAATGGGAATTTCTGCCTTTTTGCCCCAAAATAAAAAAAATTTTTCCTTTTTTCTCTGAAATAAGTGAATTTTCTGCAATTTTGCCCTAAAATAAGGGAAATTTCTGCAATTTTTCCCAATAATAAGAGAAATTTCTGGAATTTTGCCACAAAATAAGGGGAATTTCTGTTTTTTTGCCCATAAATAAGGGAAATTTCTGCAATTTTGCCCTAAAATAAGGGGAATTTCTGCATTTTGCCTCTAAATAAGTGGAATTACTGTCTTTTTCCCCCAAAACAAAGGGAATTTCTGTCATTTTTCCCCCAAAATAAGGAAAATTTCTGACTTATTACCCTGAAATAAGTGAAATTTCTGCAATTTTGCCCCAATATAAGGGAAATTTCTTCCTTTTTGCCCCCAAATAAGGGAAATTTCAGCCTTTTTACCTCTAAATAAAGGGAATTTCTGAATTTTGGCACAAAATATTAGGAATTTCTGCCTTTTTGCCCCAAAATAAAAAAATTTCTGCCTTTTTTCCCTAAAATAAGTGAAATTTCTGCAATTTTGCCCCAAAATAAGTAAAATTTCTACAATTTTGCCCCAAAATAAGGGAAATTTCTGGAATTTTGCTCCAAAATAAGTGGAATTTCTGAGTTTTGCCCCAAAATAAGGAGAATTTCTGCCTTTTTGCGCCACAATTAGTGAAATTTCTGCAATTTTGCCGTAAAATAAGGGAAATTTCTGCAATTTTTCCTCATAATAATGGAAATTTCTGCAATTTTGCCCCAAAATAAGGGGAATTTCTGTTTTTTGCCCCACCATTAGGGAAATTTCTGCAATTTTGCCAAAAAATAAGGGAAATTTCGGCCTTTTGCCCCAAAATATGGGGAATTTCTGCCTTTTTGTCTGAAAATAAGAAGAATGCATAACTTTTTGCCATAAAAAAGAGAAATTTCTTCATTTTTGCTTTAAAATAAGGGGAACTTTTGCCTTTTTGCCTCTAAATAAGTGAAATTTCTTTCTTTTTCCCCCAAAACAAAGGGAATTTTTGTCTTTTTTGCCCCAAAATAAGGAAAATTTCTGACTTATAACCCTGAAATAAGTGAAATTTCTGCAAATTTGCCCCAAAATAAGAAAAATTTCTGCCTTTTTGCCCCCAAATAAGGAAAATTTCAGCCTTTTTATTTCAAAATAAGGGAAATTTCTGCATTTTTGCAACAAAATATTAGGAATTTCTGCCTTTTTGCCCCAAAATAAGAAAAATTTCTGCCTTTTTTTTCGGAAATAAGTGAAATTTCTGCAAATTTGCCCCAAAAAAGGGAAATTTCTGCCTTTTGCCCCCAAAAAAGGGGAATTTCAGCATTTTACCTCAAAATAAGGGAAATTTCTGATTTTTGCAACAAAATATGAAGAATTTCTGCCTTTTTGCCCCAAAATAAGGAAAATTTCTTCCTATTTTCCCTGAAATAAGTGAAATTTCTGCAATTTTGCCCCAAAATAAGGAAAATTTCTGGAATTTTGCCCCACAATTAGGGGAAATTCTGCAATTTTGCTCCAAAATACGGGAAATTTCTGCCTTTTTGCCCGAAATAAGGGGAATGCATACCTTTTTGCCATAAAAAAGGGAAATTTCTTCATTTTTGCCCCAAATTAAGGGAAATTTCTGACTTCTTGCCTTGAAATATGTGAAATTTCTGCAATTTTAGCCCAAAGTAAGGTGAATTTCTGCCTTTTTGCCCCAAAGTAATGGGAATTTCTGCCTTTTTGCCCCAAAATAAAAAAAAATTTTCCTTTTTTCTCTGAAATAAGTGAATTTTCTGCAATTTTGCCCTAAAATAAGGGAAATTTCTGCAATTTTTCCCCATAATAAGGGAAATTTCTGGAATTTTGCCACAAAATAAGGGGAATTTCTGTTTTTTGCCCGTAAATAAGGGAAATTTCTGCAATTTTGCCCCATAATAAGGGGAATTTCAGCATTTTACCTCAAAATAAGGGAAATTTCTAATTTTTGCACCAAAATATGGAGAATTTCTGCCTTTTTGCCCCAAAATAAGGAAAATTTCTGCAATTTTGCCCCAAAATAAGGGAAATTTCTGGAATTTTGCCCCAAAATAAGTGGAATTTCTGAGTTTTGCCCCAAAATAAGGAGAATTTCTGACTTTTTGCGCCACAATTAGTGAAATTTCTGCAATTTTGCCGTAAAATAAGGGAAATTTCTGCAATTTTTCCTCATAATAAGGGAAATTTCTGCAATTTTGCCCCAAAATAAGGGGAATTTCTGTTTTTTGCCCCCCAATTAGGGAAATTTCTGCAATTTTGCCCAAAAATAAGGGAAATTTCTGCCGTGTGCCCCAAAATATGGGGAATTTCTGCCTTTTTGTCTGAAAATAAGAAGAATGCATACCTTTTTGCCATAAAAAAGGGAAATTTCTTCATTTTTGCTCCTAAATAAGGGGAACTTTTGCCTTTTTGCCTCTAAATAAGGGAATTTCTGTCCTTTTCCCCCAAAACAAAGGCAATTTCTGTCTTTTTTGCACCAAAATAAGGAAAATTTCTGACTTATAACCCTGAAATAAGTGAAATTTCTGCAAATTTGCCCCAAAATAAGAAATATTTCTGCCTTTTTGGCCCTAAATAAAGGGAATTTCAGCCTTTTTATCTCAAAATAAGGGAAATTTCTGCATTTTTGCAACAAAATATTAGGAATTTCTGCATTTTTGCCACAAAATATTAGGAATTCCTGCCTTTTTGCCGCAAAATAAGGAAAATTTCTGCCTTTTTTCCTGGAAATAAGTGAAATTTCTGCAAATTTGCCCCCAAAAAAGGGAAATTTCTGCCTTTTGCCCCAAAATAAGGGGAATTTCAGCATTTTACCTCAAAATAAGGGAAATTTCTGATTTTTGCCCCAAAATATGGAGAATTTCTGCCTTTTTCCCCAAAATAAGGAAAATTTCTGCCTTTTTTCCCTGAAATAAGTGAAATTTCTGCAATTTTGCACCAAAATAAGTGAAATTTCTGAAATTTTGCCCCAAAATAAGTAAAATTTCTGCAATTTTGCCCCAAAATAAGGGAAATTTCTGGAATTTTTCCCCAAATTAAGTGGAATTTCTGAGTTTTGCTTCAAAATAAGGAGTATTTCTGCCTTTTTGCGCCACAATTAGTGAAATTTCTGCAATTTTGCCGTAAAATAAGGGAAATTTCTGCAATTTTTCCTCATAATAAGGGAAATTTCTGCAATTTTGCCCCAAAATAAGGGGAATTTCTGTTTTTGTCCCACAATTAGGGAAATTTCTGCAATTTTGCCCAAAAATAAGGGAAATTTCTGATTTTTGCACCAAAATATGGAGAATTTCTGCCTTTTTCCCCAAAATAAGGAAAATTTCTGCCTTTTTTCCCTGAAATAAGTGAAATTTCTGCAATTTTGCCTCAAAATATGTGAAATTTCTGCAATTTTGCCCCAAAATAAGGAAAATTTCTGGAATTTTGCCCCACAATTAGGGGAATTTCTGCAATTTTGCTTCAAAATACGGAGAATTTCAGCCTTTTTGCCCAAAATAGAGGGAATGCATACCTTTTTACCATAAAAAAGGGAAATTTCTTCATTTTTACCCCAAATTAAGGGAAATTTCAGAATTTTTGCACTGAAATATGTTAAATTTCTGCAATTTTAGCCTAAAATAAGGTGAATTTCTGCCTTTTTGCCCCAAAATAATGGGAATTTCTGCCTTTTTGCCCCAAAATAAGAAAAATTTTTGCCCTTTTTCTCTGAAATAACTGAAATTTCTGCAATTTTGCCCTAAAATAAGGGATTTCTGCAATTTTTTCCCATAATAAGGGAAATTTCTAAAATTTTGCCACAAAATAAGGGGAATTTCTGTTTTTTTGCTCCCAAATAAGGGAAATTTCTGCAATTTTGCCCTAAAATAAGGAGAATTTCTGCTTTTATGCCTCTAAATAAGTGGAATTTCTGTCTTTTTCCCCCAAAACAAATGGAATTTCTGTCATTTTCGCCCCAAAATAAGGAAAATTTCTGACTTATTACCCTGAAATAGGTGAAATTTCTGCAATTTTGCCCCAAAATAAGAAAAATTTCTGCCTTTTTGCCCCTAAATAAGGGGAATTTCAGCCTTTTTATTTCAAAATAAGGGAAACATCTGCATTTTTGCAACAAAATATTAGGAATTTCTGCATTTTTGCCACAAAATATTAGGAATTTCTGCTTTTGCCCCAAAATAAGGAAAAATTTATGCCTTTTTTTCCTGAAATAAGTGAAATTTCTGCAATTTTGCCCCAAAATAAGTGAAATTTCTGCAATTTTGCCCCAAAATAAAGAAAATTTCTCGAATTTTGCCCCACAATTAGGGGAATTTCTGCCATTTTGCTCCAAAATACGGGGAATTTCTGCCTTTTTGCCCAAAATAAGGGGAATGCATACCTTTTTGCCATAAAAATAGGAAATTTCTTCATTTTTGCCCCAATTTGAGGGAAATTTCTGACTTTTTGCCCTTAAATATGTGAAATTTCGGCAATTTTAGCCCAAAATAAGGTGAATTTCTGCCTTTTAGCCCCAATAAATTGGGAATTTCTGCATTTTTGCACCAAAATAAGAAAAATTTTTGCCTTTTTTCTCTGAAATAAGTGAAATTTCTGCAATTTTGCCCTAAAATAAGGGAAATTTCTGAAATTTTTCCCCATAATAAGGGAAATTTCTGCAATTTTGCCACAAAATAAGGGGAATTTCTGTTTTTTGCCCCACAATTAGGGAAATTTCTGCAATTTTGCCCCAAAATAAGGAGAATTTCTGTTTTTTTGCCCCCAAATAAGGGAAATTTCTGCAATTTTTTCCTAAAATAAGGGGAATTTCTGCTTTTTTGCCTCTAAATAAGTGGAATTTGTATCTTTTTCCCCCAAAACAAAGGGAATTTCTATCATTTTTGCCCCAAAATAAGGAAAATTTCTGACTTATTACTCTGAAATAAGTGAAATTTCTGCAATTTTGCCCCAATATAAGGAAAATTTCTGCCTTTTTGCCCCCAAATAAGGGGAATTTCAGCCTTTTTACCTCAAAATAAGGGGAATTTCTGAATTTTGGCACAAAATATTAGGAATTTCTGCTTTTTTGCCCCAAAATAAGGAAAATTTCTGCTTTTTTCCCTGAAATAAGTGAAATTTCTGCAATTTTGCCCCAAAATAAGTAAAATTTCTGCAATTTTGCCCCAAAATAAGGGAAATTTCTGGAATTTTGCCCCAAAATAAGTGGAATTTCTGAGTTTTGCCCCAAAATAAGGAGAATTTCTGCATTTTTGCGCCACAATTAGTGAAATTTCTGCGATTTTGCCGTAAAATAAGAGAAATTTCTGCAATTTTTCCTCATAATAAGGGAAATTTCTGCAATTTTGCCCCAAAATAAGGGGAATTTCTTTTTTTTGCCCCACAATTAAAGAAATTTCTGCAATTTTGCCCAAAAATAATGGGAATTTCTGCTTTTTTGCCTCTAAATAAGTGGAATTTCTGTCTTTTTGTCTGAAAATAAGAAGAATGCATACCTTTTTGCCATAAAAAAGGGAAATTTCTTCATTTTTGCTCCAAAATAAGGGGAACTTTTGCCTTTTTGCCTCTAAATAAGTGGAATTTCTGTCCTTTTCCCCCCAAACAAAGGCAATTTCTGTCTTTTTTGCACCAAAATAAGGAAAATTTCTGACTTATATCCCTGAAATAAGTGAAATTTCTGCAAATTTGCCCCAAAATAAGAAAAATTTCTGCCTTTTTGCCCCCAAGTAAGGGGAATTTCAGCCTTTTTATCTCAAAATAAGGGAAATTTCTGCATTTTTGCAACAAAATATTAGGAATTTCTGCATTTTTGCCACAAAATATTAGGAATTCCTGCCTTTTTGGCACAAAATAAGGAAAATTTCTGCCTTTTTTCCCGGAAATAAGTGAAATTTCTGCAAATTTGCCCCAAAAAAAGGGAAATTTCTGCCTTTTGCCCCAAAATCAGGGGAATTTCAGCATTTTACCTCAAAATAAGGGAAATTTCTGATTTTTGCACCAAAATATGGAAAATTTCTGCCTTTTTGCCCCAAAATAAGGAAAATTTCTGCCTTTTTTCCCTGAAATAAGTGAAATTTCAGATTTTTGCCCAAAAATAAGTAAAATTTCTACAATTTTGCCCTAAAATAAGGAAAATTTCTGGAATTTTGCCCCACAATTAGGGGAATTTCTGCAATTTTGCTCCAAAATACAGGGAATTTCTGCCTTTTTGCCCAAAATAAGGGGAATGCATACCTTTGGGCCATAAAAAAGGGAAATTTCTTCATTTTTGCCCCAAATTAAGGGAAATTTTTGACTTTTTGCCCTGAAATATGTGAAATTTCTGCAATTTTAGCCCAAAATAAGGTGAATTTCTGCCTTTTTGACCCAAAATAATGGGAATTTCTGCCTTTTTGCCCCAAAATAAGAAAAATTTTTGCCTTTTTTCTCTGAAATAAGTGAAATTTCGGCAATTTTGCCCTAACATAAGGGAAATTTCTGCAATTTTTCCCAATAATAAGGGAAATTTCTGGAATTTTGCCACAAAATAAGGGGAATTTCTGTTTTTTTGCTCCCAAAAAAGGGAAATTTCTGCAATTTTGCCCTAAAATAAGGGGAATTTCTGCCTTTTTTCCCGAAATAAGGGGAATGCATACCGTTTTGCCATAAAAAAAAAGAAATTTCTTCATTTTTGCCCCAAATTAAGGGAAATTTCTGACTTATTACCCTGAAATAAGTGAAATTTCTGCAATTTTTCCCCAATATAATGGAAATTTCTGCCTTTTTGCTCACAAATAAGGGGAATTTCAGCCTTTTTACCTCAAAATAAGGGGAATTTCTGAATTATGGCACAAAATATTAGGAATTTCTGCCTTTTTGCCCCAAAATAATTAAAATTTCTGCTTTTTTCCCTGAAATAATTGAAATTTCTGCAATTTTGCCCCAAAATAAGTAAAATTTCTGCAATTTTGCCCTAAAATAAGGAAAATTTCTGCAATTTTTCCCCATAATAAGGGAAATTTCTGGAATTTTTCCACAAAATAAGGGGAATTTCTGTTTTATGCCCCACAATTAGGGAAATTTCTGCAATTTTGCCCCAAAATAATGGGAATCTCTGCCTTTTGCCCCAAAATATGGGGAATTTCTTATTTTTGTCCGAAAATAAGAAAAATGCATACCTTTTTGCCATAAAAAAGGGAAATTTCTTCATTTTTACTCCAAAATAAGGGGAACTTTTGCCTTTTTGCCTCTAAATAAGTGGAATTTCTGTTTTTTTCCCCCAAAACAAAGAGAATTTCTGTCTTTTTGCCCCAAAATAAGGAAAATTTCTGATGTATAACCCTGAAATAAGTGAAATTTCTGCAAATTTGCCCCAAAAATAGGGAAATGTCTGCCTTTTTCCCCAAAATAAGGGGAATTTCAGCATTTTACCTCAAAATAAAGGGAATTTCTGCATTTTTGCCACAAAATATGGAGAATTTCTGCCTTTTTGCCCCAAAATAAGGAAAATTTCTGCCTATTTTTCCTGAAATAAGTGAAATTTCTGCAATTTTGCCCCAAAATAAGTGAAATTTCTGCAATTTTGCCCCAAAATAAGAAAAATTTCTGGAATTTTGCCCCACAATTAGGGGAAATTCTGCAATTTTGCTCCAAAATACGGGGAATTTCTGCCTTTTTGCCCAAAATAAGGGGAATGCATACCTTTTTGCCATAAAAAAGGAAAATTTCTTCATTTTTGCCCCAAATTTAGAGAAATTTCTGAATTTTTGCCCTGAAATATGTGAAATTTCTGCAATTTTAGCCCAAAATAAGGTGAATTTCTGCCTTTTTGTCCCAAAATAATGGGAATTTCTGCCTTTTAGCCCCAAATAAGAAAAATTTTTGCCTTTTTTCTCTGAAATAAGTGAAATTTCTGCAATTTTGCCCTAAAATAAGGGAAATTTCTGCCTTTTGCCCCAGAATATGGGGAATTTCTGCTTTTTTGTCTGAAAATAAGAAGAATGCATAACTTTTTTGCCATAAAAAAGGGAAATTTCTTCATTTTTGCTCCAAAATAAGGGGAACTTTTGCCTTTTTGCCTCTAAATAAGTGGAATTTCTGTCCTTTTCCCTCAAAACAAAGGCAATTTCTGTCTTTTTTGCCCCAAAATAAGGAAAATTTCTGACTTATAACCCTGAAATAAGTGAAATTTCTGCAAATTTGCCCCAAAATAAGAAATATTTCTGCCTTTTTGGCCCTAAATAAAGGGAATTTCAGCCTTTTTATCTCAAAATAAGAGAAATTTCTGCATTTTTGCAACAAAATATTAGGAATTTCTGCATTTTTGCCACAAAATATTAGGAATTCCTGCTTTTTTGCCGCAAAATAAGGAAAATTTCTGCCTTTTTTCCTGGAAATAAGTGAAATTTCTGCAAATTTGCCCCCAAAAAAGGGAAATTTCTGCCTTTTGCCCCAAAATAAGGGGAATTTCAGCGTTTTACCTCAAAATAAGAAAAATTTCTGATTTTTGCCCCAAAATATGGAGAATTTCTGCCTTTTTCCCCAAAATAAGGAAAATTTCTGCCTTTTTTCCCTGAAATAAGTGAAATTTCTGCAATTTTGCACCAAAATAAGTGAAATTTCTGAAATTTTGCCCCAAAATAAGTAAAATTTCTGCAATTTTGCCCCAAAATAAGGGAAATTTCTTGAATTTTTCCCCAAATTAAGTGGAATTTCTGAGTTTTGCCTAAAATAAGGAGAATTTCTGCCTTTTTGCGCCACAATTAGTGAAATTTCTGCAATTTTGCCGTAAAATAAGGGAAATTTCTGCAATTTTTCCTCATAATAAGGGAAATTTCTGCAATTTTGCCCCAAAATAAGGGGAATTTCTGTTTTTGTCCCACAATTAGGGAAATTTCTGCAATTTTGCCCAAAAATAAGGGGAATTTCTGATTTTTGCACCAAAATATGGAGAATTTCTGCCTTTTTCCCCAAAATAAGGAAAATTTCTGCCTTTTTTCCCTGAAATAAGTGAAATTTCTGCAATTTTGCCCCAAAATAAGTGAAATTTCTGCAATTTTGCCCCAAAATAAGGAAAATTTCTGGAATTTTGCCCCACAATTAGGGGAATTTCTGCAATTTTGCTCCAAAATACGGGGAATTTCTGCCTTTTTGCCCAAAATAGAGGGAATGCATACCTTTTTGCCATAAAAAAGGGAAATTTCTTCATTTTTACCCCAAATTAAGGGAAATTTCAGAATTTTTGCACTGATATATGTTAAATTTCTGCAATTTTAGCCTAAAATAAGGTGAATTTCTGCCTTTTTGCCCCAAAATAATGGGAATTTCTGCCTTTTTGCCCCAAAATAAGAAAAATTTTTGCCTTTTTTCTCTGAAATAACTGAAATTTCTTCAATTTTGCCCTAAAATAAGGGAAATTTCTGCAATTTTTTCCCATAATAAGGGAAATTTCTAGAATTTTGCCACAAAATAAGGGGAATTTCTGTTTTTTTGCTCCCAAATAAGGGAAATTTCTGCAATTCTGCCCTAAAATAAGGGGAATTTCTGCTTTTTTGCCTCTAAATAAGTGGAATTTCTGTCTTTTTCCCCCAAAACAAAGGGAATTTCTGTCATTTTCGCCCCAAAATAAGGAAAATTTCTGACTTATTACCCTGAAATAGGTGAAATTTCTGCAATTTTGCCCCAAAATAAGAAAAATTTCTGCCTTTTTGCCCCTAAATAAGGGGATTTCAGCCTTTTTATTTCAAAATAAGGGAAATATCTGCATTTTTGCAACAAAATATTAGGAATTTCTGCTTTTGCCCCAAAATAAGGAAAAATTTATGCCTTTTTTTCCTGAAATAAGTGAAATTTCTGCAATTTTGCCCCAAAATAAGTGAAATTTCTGCAATTTTGCCCCAAAATAAAGAAAATTTCTCGAATTTTGCCCCACAATTAGGGGAATTTCTGCCATTTTGCTCCAAAATACGGGTAATTTCTGCCTTTTTGCCCAAAATAAGGGGAATGCATACCTTTTTGCAATAAAAATAGGAAATTTCTTCATTTTTGCCCCAATTTGAGGGAAATTTCTGACTTTTTGCCCTGAAATATGTGAAATTTCTGCAATTTTAGCCCAAAATAAGGGAAATTTCTGCAATTTTTCCCCATAATAAGGGAAATTTCTGCAATTTTGCCACAAAATAAGGGGAATTTCTGTTTTTTGCCCCACAATTAGGGAAATTTCTGCAATTTTGCCCCAAAATAAGGAGAATTTCTGCCTTTTGCCCCAAAATATGGGGAATTTCTGCCTTTTTGTCTGAAAATAAGAAAAATGCATAACTTTTTGCCATAAAAAAGAGAAATTTCTTCATTTTTGCTCCAAAATAAGGGGAACATTTGCCTTTTTGCCTCTAAATTAGAGGAATTTCTGGTTTTTTTTCCCCAAAACAAAGAGAATTTCTGTCTTTTTTGCCCCAAAATAAAAAAAATTTCTGACTTATTACCATGAAATAAGTGAAATTTCTGCAAATTTGTCCCAAAAATAGGAAAATTTCTGCCTTTTGCCCCAAAATAAGTAAAATTTCAGCATTTTTTCTCAAAATAAGGGGAATTTCTGCCTTTTTGCCCCAAAATAAGGAAAATTTCTGCCTTTTTTCTCTGAAATAAGTGAAATTTCTGCAATTTTGCCTTAAAATAAGTGAAATTTCGGCAATTTTGCCCCAAAGTAAGGGAAATTTCTGCAATTTTGCCCCAAAATTAGTGGAATTTCTTAGTTTTTTTCAAAAATAAGGAGAATTTCTGCATTTTTGCCCCACAATTAGGGGAATTTCTGCAATTTTGCTCCAAAATACGGGGAATTTCTGCCTTTTTGCCCGAAAATAAAGGGAATGCATACCTTTTTGCCATAAAAAAGGGAAATTTCTTCATTTTTGCCACAAATTAAGGGAAATTTCTGCCTTTTTGCCCTGAAATATGTGAAATTTCTGCAATTTTAGCCCAAAATAAGGTGAATTTCTGCCTTTTTGCCCCAAAATAATGGGAATTTCTGCCTTTTTGCCCCAAAATAAGAAAAATTTTTGCCTTTTTTCTCTGAAATAACTGAAATTTCTGCAATTTTGCCCTATTTAAAGGAAATTTCTGCAATTTTTCCCCATAATAAGGGAAATTTCTGGAATTTTGCCCCAAAATAAGAGGAATTTCTGTTTTTTTGCCCCCAAATAAGGGAAATTTCTGCAATTTTCTCCTAAAATAAGGGGAATTTCTGCTTTTTTGCCTCTAAATAAGTGGAATTTCTGTCTTTTTCCCCCAAAACAAAGGGAATTTCTATCATTTTTGCCCCAAAATAAGGAAAATTTCTGACTTATTACCCTGAAATAAGTGAAATTTCTGCAATTTTGCCCCAATATAAGGAAAATTTCTGCCTTTTTGCCCCCAAATAAGGGGAATTTCAGCCTTTTTACCTCAAAATAAAGGGAATTTCTGAATTTTGGCACAAAATATTAGGAATTTCTGCTTTTTTGCCCAAAATAAGGAAAATTTCTGCTTTTTTCCCTGAAATAAGTGAAATTTCTGCAGTTTTGCCCCAAAATAAGTAAAATTTCTGAAATTTTGCCCCAAAATAAGGGAAATTTCTGGAATTTTGCCCCAAAATAAGTGGAATTTCTGAGTTTTGCCCCAAAATAAGGAGTATTTCTGCATTTTTGCGCCACAATTAGTGAAATTTCTGCAATTTTGCCGTAAAATAAGAGAAATTTCTGCAATTTTTCCTCATAATAAGGGAAATTTCTGCAATTTTGCCCCAAAATAAGGGGAATTTCTTTTTTTGCCCCACAATTAAAGAAATTTCTGCAATTTTGCCCAAAAATAAGGGGAATTTCTGCTTTTTTGCCTCTAAATAAGTGGAATTTCTGTCTTTTTGTCTGAAAATAAGAAGAATGCATACCTTTTTGCCATAAAAAAGGGAAATTTCTTCATTTTTGCTCCAAAATAAGGGGAACTTTTGCCTTTTTGCCTCTAAATAAGTAGAATTTCTGTCCTTTTCCCCCAAAACAAAGAAAATTTCTGTCTTTTTTGCCCAAAAATAAGGAAAATTTCTGACTTATACCCTGAAATAAGTGAAATTTCTGCAAATTTGCCCCAAAATAAGAAAAATTTCTTCCTTTTTGCCTTCAAATAAGGGGAATTTCAGCCTTTTTATCTCAAAATAAGGGAAATTTCTGCATTTTTGCAACAAAATATTAGGAATTTCTGCATTTTTGCCACAAAATATTAGGAATTTCTGACTTTATGCCCCAAAATAAGGAAAACTACTGCCTTTTTTCCCGGAAATAAGTGAAATGTTTGCAAATTTGACCCAAAAAAAAAGGGAAATTTCTGCCTTTTGCCCCAAAATAAGGGGAATTTCAGCATTTTACCTCAAAATAAGGGAAATTTCTGATTTTTGCACCAAAATATGGAGAATTTCTGCCTTTTTGCCAAAAAATGAGGAAAATTTCTGCCTTTTTTCCCTGAAATAAGTAAAATTTCTGCAATTTTGCCCCAAAATAAGTGAAATTTCTGCAATTTTGCTCAAAATAAGGAAAATTTCTGGAATTTTGCCCCACAATTAGGGGAATTTCTGCAATTTTGCTACAAAATACGAGGAATTTCTGCCTTTTTGCCCGAAATAAGGGGAATGCATACCTTTTTGCCGTAAAAAAAAGAGAAATTTCTTCATTTTTGCCCCAAATTAAGGGAAATTTCTGACTTTTTGCCCTGAAATATGTGAAATTTCTGCAATTTTAGCCCAAAATAAAGTGAATTTCTGCCTTTTTGCCCCAAAATAATGGGAATTTCTGCCTTTTGCCCCAAAATAAGAAAGAATTTTTGCCTTTTTTCTCTGAAATAAGTGAAATTTCTGCAATTTTGCCCTAAAATAAGGGAAATTTCTGCAATTTTTCCCCATAATAAGGGAAATTTCTGGAATATTGCCACAAAATAAGGGGAATTTCTGTTTTTTTGCCCCCAAATAAGGGAAATTTCTGCAACTTTGCCCAAAAATAAGGGGAATTTCTGCTTTTTTGCCTCTAAATAAGTGGAATTTCTGTCTTTTTCCCCCAAAACAAAGGGAATTTCTGTCATTTTTGCCCCAAAATAAGGAAAATTTCTGACTTATACCCTGAAATAAGTGAAATTTTTGCAATTTTGCCCTAAAATAAGGGGAATTTCTGCTTTTTTGCCTCTAAATAAGTGGAATTTCTGTTTTTTTCCCCCAAAACAAAGAGAATTTCTGTCTTTTTTGCCCCAAAATAAAGAAAATTTCTGACGTATAACCCTGAAATAAGTGAAATTTTTGCAAATTTGCCCCAAAAATAGGTAAATTTCTGCCTTTTGCCCCAAAATATGGGGAATTTCAGCATTTTACCTCAAAATAAGGGGAATTTCTGCATTTTTGCCACAAAATATTAGGAATTTCTGCCTTTTTGCCCCAAAATAAGGAAAATTTCTGCCTTTTTTCCCTGAAATAAGTGAAATTTCTGCAATTTTGCCCCAAAATAAGTGAAATTTCTGCAATTTTGCCCCAAAATAATAGAAATTTTTGCAATTTTGCCCCAAAATAAGTGGAATTTCTTAGTTTTTCCCCAAAATAAAGAGAATTTCTGCCTTTTTGCCCCACAATTAGGAGAATTTCTGCAATTTTGCTCCAAAATACGGGGAATTTCTGCCTTTTTGCCCGAAATGAGGGGGATGCATACCTTTTTGCCATAAAAAAGGGAAATTTCTTCATTTTTGCCCCAAATTAAGGGAAATTTCTGACTTTTTGCCCTGAAATATGTGAAATTTCTGCAATTTTAGCCCAAAATAAGGTGAATTTCTGCTTTTTTGCCCCAAAATAATGGGAATTTCTGCCTTTTTGCCCCAAAATAAGAAAAATTTTTGCCTTTTTTCTCTGAAATAAGTGAAATTTCTGCAATTTTGCCCTATTTAAAGGAAATTTCTGCAATTTTTCCCCATAATAAGGGAAATTTCTGGAATTTTGCCCCATAATAAGGGGAATTTCTGTTTTTTGCCCCCAAATAAAAGAAATTTCTGCAATTTTGCCCTAAAATAAGGGGAATTTCTGCATTTTTGCCTCTAAATAAGTGGAATTTCTGTCTTTTTCCCCCAAAACAAAGGGAATTTCTATCATTTTTGCCCCAAAATAAGGAAAATTTCTGACTTATTACCCTGAAATAAGTGAAATTTCTGCAATTTTGCCCCAATATAAGGAAAATTTCTGCCTTTTTGCCCCCAAATAAGGGGAATTTCAGCCTTTTTACCTCAAAATAAGGGGAATTTCTGAATTTTGGCACAAAATATTAGGAATTTCTGCTTTTTTGCCCAAAATAAGGAAAATTTCTGCTTTTTTCCCTGAAATAAGTGAAATTTCTGCAATTTTGCCCCAAAATAAGTAAAATTTCTGCAATTTTGCCCCAAAATAAGGGAAATTTCTGGAATTTTGCCCCAAAATAAGTGGAATTTCTGAGTTTTGCCCCAAAATAAGGAGAATTTCTGCATTTTTGCGCCACAATTAGTGAAATTTCTGCAATTTTGCCGTAAAATAAGAGAAATTTCTGCAATTTTTCCTCATAATAAGGGAAATTTCTGCAATTTTGCCCCAAAATAAGGGGAATTTCTTTTTTTGCCCCACAATTAAAGAAATTTCTGCAATTTTGCCCAAAAATAAGGGGAATTTCTGCTTTTTTGCCTCTAAATAAGTGGAATTTCTGTCTTTTTGTCTGAAAATAAGAAGAATGCATACCTTTTTGCCATAAAAAAGGGAAATTTCTTCATTTTTGCTCCAAAATAAGGGGAACTTTTGCCTTTTTGCCTCTAAATAAGTAGAATTTCTGTCCTTTTCCCCCAAAACAAAGAAAATTTCTGTCTTTTTTGCCCAAAAATAAGGAAAATTTCTGACTTATACCCTGAAATAAGTGAAATTTCTGCAAATTTGCCCCAAAATAAGAAAAATTTCTTCCTTTTTGCCTTCAAATAAGGGGAATTTCAGCCTTTTTATCTCAAAATAAGGGAAATTTCTGCATTTTTGCAACAAAATATTAGGAATTTCTGCATTTTTGCCACAAAATATTAGGAATTTCTGACTTTATGCCCCAAAATAAGGAAAACTACTGCCTTTTTTCCCGGAAATAAGTGAAATGTTTGCAAATTTGACCCAAAAAAAAAGGGAAATTTCTGCCTTTTGCCCCAAAATAAGGGGAATTTCAGCATTTTACCTCAAAATAAGGGAAATTTCTGATTTTTGCACCAAAATATGGAGAATTTCTGCCTTTTTGCCAAAAAATGAGGAAAATTTCTGCCTTTTTTCCCTGAAATAAGTAAAATTTCTGCAATTTTGCCCCAAAATAAGTGAAATTTCTGCAATTTTGCTCAAAATAAGGAAAATTTCTGGAATTTTGCCCCACAATTAGGGGAATTTCTGCAATTTTGCTACAAAATACGAGGAATTTCTGCCTTTTTGCCCGAAATAATGGGAATGCATACCTTTTTGCCGTAAAAAAAAGAGAAATTTCTTCATTTTTGCCCCAAATTAAGGGAAATTTCTGACTTTTGCCCTGAAATATGTGAAATTTCTGCAATTTTAGCCCAAAATAAAGTGAATTTCTGCCTTTTTGCCCCAAAATAATGGGAATTTCTGCCTTTTTGCCCCAAAATAAGAAAAAATTTTTGCCTTTTTTCTCTGAAATAAGTGAAATTTCTGCAATTTTGCCCTAAAATAAGGGAAATTTCTGCAATTTTTCCCCATAATAAGGGAAATTTCTGGAATATTGCCACAAAATAAGGGGAATTTCTGTTTTTTTGCCCCCAAATAAGGGAAATTTCTGCAACTTTGCCCAAAAATAAGGGGAATTTCTGCTTTTTTGCCTCTAAATAAGTGGAATTTCTGTCTTTTTCCCCCAAAACAAAGGGAATTTCTGTCATTTTTGCCCCAAAATAAGGAAAATTTCTGACTTATACCCTGAAATAAGTGAAATTTTTGCAATTTTGCCCTAAAATAAGGGGAATTTCTGCTTTTTTGCCTCTAAATAAGTGGAATTTCTGTTTTTTTCCCCCAAAACAAAGAGAATTTCTGTCTTTTTTGCCCCAAAATAAAGAAAATTTCTGACGTATAACCCTGAAATAAGTGAAATTTTTGCAAATTTGCCCCAAAAATAGGTAAATTTCTGCCTTTTGCCCCAAAATATGGGGAATTTCAGCATTTTACCTCAAAATAAGGGGAATTTCTGCATTTTTGCCACAAAATATTAGGAATTTCTGCCTTTTTGCCCCAAAATAAGGAAAATTTCTGCCTTTTTTCCCTGAAATAAGTGAAATTTCTGCAATTTTGCCCCAAAATAAGTGAAATTTCTGCAATTTTGCCCCAAAATAATAGAAATTTTTGCAATTTTGCCCCAAAATAAGTGGAATTTCTTAGTTTTTCCCCAAAATAAAGAGAATTTCTGCCTTTTTGCCCCACAATTAGGAGAATTTCTGCAATTTTGCTCCAAAATACGGGGAATTTCTGCCTTTTTGCCCGAAATGAGGGGGATGCATACCTTTTTGCCATAAAAAAGGGAAATTTCTTCATTTTTGCCCCAAATTAAGGGAAATTTCTGACTTTTTGCCCTGAAATATGTGAAATTTCTGCAATTTTAGCCCAAAATAAGGTGAATTTCTGCTTTTTTGCCCCAAAATAATGGGAATTTCTGCCTTTTTGCCCCAAAATAAGAAAAATTTTTGCCTTTTTTCTCTGAAATAAGTGAAATTTCTGCAATTTTGCCCTATTTAAAGGAAATTTCTGCAATTTTTCCCCATAATAAGGGAAATTTCTGGAATTTTGCCCCATAATAAGGGGAATTTCTGTTTTTTGCCCCCAAATAAAAGAAATTTCTGCAATTTTGCCCTAAAATAAGGGGAATTTCTGCATTTTTGCCTCTAAATAAGTGGAATTTCTGTCTTTTTCCCCCAAAACAAAGGGAATTTCTATCATTTTTGCCCCAAAATAAGGAAAATTTCTGACTTATTACCCTGAAATAAGTGAAATTTCTGCAATTTTGCCCCAATATAAGGAAAATTTCTGCCTTTTTGCCCCCAAATAAGGGGAATTTCAGCCTTTTTACCTCAAAATAAGGGGAATTTCTGAATTTTGGCACAAAATATTAGGAATTTCTGCTTTTTTGCCCAAAATAAGGAAAATTTCTGCTTTTTTCCCTGAAATAAGTGAAATTTCTGCAATTTTGCCCCAAAATAAGTAAAATTTCTGCAATTTTGCCCCAAAATAAGGGAAATTTCTGGAATTTTGCCCCAAAATAAGTGGAATTTCTGAGTTTTGCCCCAAAATAAGGAGAATTTCTGCATTTTTGCGCCACAATTAGTGAAATTTCTGCAATTTTGCCGTAAAATAAGAGAAATTTCTGCAATTTTTCCTCATAATAAGGGAAATTTCTGCAATTTTGCCCCAAAATAAGGGGAATTTCTTTTTTTGCCCCACAATTAAAGAAATTTCTGCAATTTTGCCCAAAAATAAGGGGAATTTCTGCTTTTTTGCCTCTAAATAAGTGGAATTTCTGTCTTTTTGTCTGAAAATAAGAAGAATGCATACCTTTTTGCCATAAAAAAGGGAAATTTCTTCATTTTTGCTCCAAAATAAGGGGAACTTTTGCCTTTTTGCCTCTAAATAAGTAGAATTTCTGTCCTTTTCCCCCAAAACAAAGAAAATTTCTGTCTTTTTTGCCCAAAAATAAGGAAAATTTCTGACTTATACCCTGAAATAAGTGAAATTTCTGCAAATTTGCCCCAAAATAAGAAAAATTTCTTCCTTTTTGCCTTCAAATAAGGGGAATTTCAGCCTTTTTATCTCAAAATAAGGGAAATTTCTGCATTTTTGCAACAAAATATTAGGAATTTCTGCATTTTTGCCACAAAATATTAGGAATTTCTGACTTTATGCCCCAAAATAAGGAAAACTACTGCCTTTTTTCCCGGAAATAAGTGAAATGTTTGCAAATTTGACCCAAAAAAAAAGGGAAATTTCTGCCTTTTGCCCCAAAATAAGGGGAATTTCAGCATTTTACCTCAAAATAAGGGAAATTTCTGATTTTTGCACCAAAATATGGAGAATTTCTGCCTTTTTGCCAAAAAATGAGGAAAATTTCTGCCTTTTTTCCCTGAAATAAGTAAAATTTCTGCAATTTTGCCCCAAAATAAGTGAAATTTCTGCAATTTTGCTCAAAATAAGGAAAATTTCTGGAATTTTGCCCCACAATTAGGGGAATTTCTGCAATTTTGCTACAAAATACGAGGAATTTCTGCCTTTTTGCCCGAAATAATGGGAATGCATACCTTTTTGCCGTAAAAAAAAGAGAAATTTCTTCATTTTTGCCCCAAATTAAGGGAAATTTCTGACTTTTGCCCTGAAATATGTGAAATTTCTGCAATTTTAGCCCAAAATAAAGTGAATTTCTGCCTTTTTGCCCCAAAATAATGGGAATTTCTGCCTTTTTGCCCCAAAATAAGAAAAAATTTTTGCCTTTTTTCTCTGAAATAAGTGAAATTTCTGCAATTTTGCCCTAAAATAAGGGAAATTTCTGCAATTTTTCCCCATAATAAGGGAAATTTCTGGAATATTGCCACAAAATAAGGGGAATTTCTGTTTTTTTGCCCCCAAATAAGGGAAATTTCTGCAACTTTGCCCAAAAATAAGGGGAATTTCTGCTTTTTTGCCTCTAAATAAGTGGAATTTCTGTCTTTTTCCCCCAAAACAAAGGGAATTTCTGTCATTTTTGCCCCAAAATAAGGAAAATTTCTGACTTATACCCTGAAATAAGTGAAATTTTTGCAATTTTGCCCTAAAATAAGGGGAATTTCTGCTTTTTTGCCTCTAAATAAGTGGAATTTCTGTTTTTTTCCCCCAAAACAAAGAGAATTTCTGTCTTTTTTGCCCCAAAATAAAGAAAATTTCTGACGTATAACCCTGAAATAAGTGAAATTTTTGCAAATTTGCCCCAAAAATAGGTAAATTTCTGCCTTTTGCCCCAAAATATGGGGAATTTCAGCATTTTACCTCAAAATAAGGGGAATTTCTGCATTTTTGCCACAAAATATTAGGAATTTCTGCCTTTTTGCCCCAAAATAAGGAAAATTTCTGCCTTTTTTCCCTGAAATAAGTGAAATTTCTGCAATTTTGCCCCAAAATAAGTGAAATTTCTGCAATTTTGCCCCAAAATAATAGAAATTTTTGCAATTTTGCCCCAAAATAAGTGGAATTTCTTAGTTTTTCCCCAAAATAAAGAGAATTTCTGCCTTTTTGCCCCACAATTAGGAGAATTTCTGCAATTTTGCTCCAAAATACGGGGAATTTCTGCCTTTTTGCCCGAAATGAGGGGGATGCATACCTTTTTGCCATAAAAAAGGGAAATTTCTTCATTTTTGCCCCAAATTAAGGGAAATTTCTGACTTTTTGCCCTGAAATATGTGAAATTTCTGCAATTTTAGCCCAAAATAAGGTGAATTTCTGCTTTTTTGCCCCAAAATAATGGGAATTTCTGCCTTTTTGCCCCAAAATAAGAAAAATTTTTGCCTTTTTTCTCTGAAATAAGTGAAATTTCTGCAATTTTGCCCTATTTAAAGGAAATTTCTGCAATTTTTCCCCATAATAAGGGAAATTTCTGGAATTTTGCCCCATAATAAGGGGAATTTCTGTTTTTTGCCCCCAAATAAAAGAAATTTCTGCAATTTTGCCCTAAAATAAGGGGAATTTCTGCATTTTTGCCTCTAAATAAGTGGAATTTCTGTCTTTTTCCCCCAAAACAAAGGGAATTTCTATCATTTTTGCCCCAAAATAAGGAAAATTTCTGACTTATTACCCTGAAATAAGTGAAATTTCTGCAATTTTGCCCCAATATAAGGAAAATTTCTGCCTTTTTGCCCCCAAATAAGGGGAATTTCAGCCTTTTTACCTCAAAATAAGGGGAATTTCTGAATTTTGGCACAAAATATTAGGAATTTCTGCTTTTTTGCCCCAAAATAAGGAAAATTTCTGCTTTTTTCCCTGAAATAAGTGAAATTTCTGCAATTTTGCCCCAAAATAAGTAAAATTTCTGCAATTTTGCCCCAAAATAAGGGAAATTTCTGGAATTTTGCCCCAAAATAAGTGGAATTTCTGAGTTTTGCCCCAAAATAAGGAGAATTTCTGCATTTTTGCGCCACAATTAGTGAAATTTCTGCAATTTTGCCGTAAAATAAGAGAAATTTCTGCAATTTTTCCTCATAATAAGGGAAATTTCTGCAATTTTGCCCCAAAATAAGGGGAATTTCTTTTTTTTGCCCCACAATTAAAGAAATTTCTGCAATTTTGCCCAAAAATAAGGGGAATTTCTGCTTTTTTGCCTCTAAATAAGTGGAATTTCTGTCTTTTTGTCTGAAAATAAGAAGAATGCATACCTTTTTGCCATAAAAAAGGAAAATTTCTTCATTTTTGCTCCAAAATAAGGGGAACTTTTGCCTTTTTGCCTCTAAATAAGTGGAATTTTTGTCCTTTTCCCAAAAAACAAAGGCAATTTCTGTCTTTTTTGCCCCAAAATAAGGAAAATTTCTGACTTATAACCCTGAAATAAGTGAAATTTCTGCAAATTTGCCCCAAAATAAGAAAAATTTCTGCCTTTTTGCCCCCAAATAAGGAGAATTTCAGCCTTTTTATCTCAAAATAAGGGAAATTTCTGCATTTTTGCAACAAAATATTAGGAATTTCTGCATTTTTTGCCACAAAATATTAGGAATTTCTGCCTTTTTGGCCCAAAATAAGGAAAATTTCTGCCTTTTTTCCCGGAAATAAGTGAAATTTCTGCAGATTTGCCTCCCAAATAGGGAAATTTCTGCCTTTTGCCCCAAAGTAAGGGGAATTTCAGCATTTTACCTCAAAATAAGGGACATTTCCTATTTTTGCACCAAAATATGGAAAATTTCTGCCTTTTTGCCCCAAAATAAGGAAAATTTCTGCCTTTTTTCCCTGAAATAAGTGAAATTTCTGCAATTTTGCCCCAAAATAAGTGAAATTTCTGCAATTTTGCCCTAAAATAAGGAAAATTTCTGGAATTTTGCCCCACAATTAGGGGAATTTTTGCAATTTTGCTTCAAAATACAGGGAATTTCTGACTTTTTGCCCAAAATAAGGGGAATGCATACCTTTGTGCCATAAAAAAGGGAAATTTCTTCATTTTTGCCCCAAATTAAGGGAAATTTTAGACTTTTTGCCCTGAAATATGTGAAATTTCTGCAATTTTAGCGCAAAATAAGGTGAATTTCTGCCTTTTTGCCTCAAAATAAGAAAAATTTTTGCCTTTTTTCTCTGAAATAAGTGAAATTTCTGCAATTTTGCCCTAAAATAAGGGAAATTTCTGCAATTTTTCTCCATAATAAGGGACATTTCTGCAATTTTGCCACTAAATAAGGGGAATTTCTGTTTTTTGCCCCACAATTAGGGAAATTTCTGCAATTTTGCCCCAAAATAAGGAGAATTTCTGCCTTTTGCCCCAAAATATGGGGAATTTCTGCCTTTTTGTCCAAAAATAAGAAAAATGCATACTATTTTGCCATTAAAAAGGGAAATTTCTTCATTTTTGCTCCAAAATAAGGGGAACTTTTGCCTTTTTGCCTCTAAATAAGAGGAATTTCTGTTTTTTTTTCCTCAAAACAAAGAGAATTTCTGCCTTTTTGCCCCAAAATAAGAAAAATTTCTGACTTTTTACCATGAAATAAGTGAAATTTCTGCAAATTTGTCCCAAAAATAGGAAAATTTCTGCCTTTTGCCACAAAATAAGGAAAATTTCAGCATTTTACCTCAAAATAAGGGGAATTTCTGCATTTTTGCTACAAAATATTAGGAATTTCTGCTTTTGCCCCAAAATAAGAAAAATTTCTGCCTTTTTTCCCTGAAATAAGTAAAATTTCTGCAATTTTGCCCCAAAATAAGGGAAATATCTGGAATTGTTCCCCAAATTAAGTGGAATTTCTGAGTTTTGCCCCAAAATAAGGAGAATTTCTGCCTTTTTGCGCCACAATTAGTGAAATTTCTGCAATTTTGCCATAAAATAAGGAAAATTTCTTCAATTTTTCCCCATAATAAGGGAAATTTCTGGAATTTTGCCCCAAAATAAGGGGAATTTCTGGTTTTTTGCCCCCAAATAAGGGAAATTTCTGCAATTTTGCCCTAAAATAAGGAAAATTTCTGCTTTTTTGCCTCTAAATAAGTGGAATTTCTGTCTTTTTGTCTGAAAATAAGAAGAATGCATACCTTTTTGCCATAAAAAAGGGAAATTTCTTCATTTTTGCTCCAAAATAAGGGGAACTTTTGCCTTTTTGCCTCTAAATAAGTGGAATTTCTGTCTTTTCCCCCAAAACAAAGGCAATTTCTGTCTTTTTTGCCCCAAAATAAGAAAAATTTCTGACTTATAGCCCTGAAATAAGTGAAATTTCTGCAAATTTGCCCCAAAATAAGAAAAATTTCTGCCTTTTTGCCCCCAAATAAGGGGAATTTCAGCCTTTTTATCTCAAAATAAGGGAAATTTCTGCATTTTTGCAACAAAATATTAGGAATTTCTGCCTTTTTGCCCCAAAATAAGGAAAATTTCTGCTTTTTTTCCCGGAAATAAGTGTAATTTCTGCAAATTTGCCCCAAAAAAGGGAAATTTCTGCCTTTTGCCCCAAAATATGGGGAATTTCAGCATTTTACCTCAAAATAAGGGAAATTTCTGATTTTTGCACCAAAATATGGAGAATTTCTGCCTTTTTGCCCCAAAATAAGGAAAATTTCTGCCTTTTTTCCCTGAAATAAGTGAAATTTCTGCAATTTTGCCCCAAAATAAGTGAAATTTCTGCAATTTTGCCCCAAAATAAGGGAAATTTCTGGAATTTTGCCGCACAATTAGGGGAATTTCTGCAATTTTGCTCCAAAATACAGGGAATTTCTGCCTTTTTGTCCGAAATAAGGGGAATGCATAGCTTTTTGCCATAAAAAAGAGAAATTTCTTCATTTTTGCCCCAAATTAATGGAAATTTCTGCCTTTTTGCCCTGAAATATGTGAAATTTCTGCAATTTTAGCCCAAAATAAGGTGAATTTCTGCCTTTTTGCCCCAAAATAAGAAAAATTTGTGCCTTTTTTCTCTGAAATAAGTGAAATTTCTGCAATTTTGCCCGAAAATAAGGGAAATTTCTGCAATTTTTCCCCATAATAAGGGAAATTTCTGGTATTTTGCCACAAAATAAGGGGAATTTCTGTATTTTTGCCCCCAAATAAGGGAAATTTCTGCAATTTTGCCCTAAAATAAAGGGAATTTCTGCTTTTTTGCCTCCAAATAAGTGGAATTTCTGTCTTTTTCCCCCAAAACAAAGGGAATTTCTGTCATTTTTGCCCCAAAATAAGGAAAATTTCTGACTTATTACCCTGAAATAAGTGAAATTTCTGCAAATTTGCCCCAAAAATAGGGAAATTTCTGCCTTTTGCCCCAAATAAGGGGAATTTCAGCATTTTACCTAAAAATAAGGGAAATTTCTGATTTTTGCACCAAAATATGGAGAATTTCTGCCTTTTTGCCCCAAAATAAGGAAAATTTCTCCCTTTTTTTCTCTAAAATAAGTGAAATTTCTGCAATTTTGCACCAAAATAAGGGAAATTTCTGCATTTTTGCCTCCATATAAGGGGAATTTCAGCCTTTTTACCTCAAAATAAGGGAAATTTCTGCATTTTTGCAACAAAGTATTAGGAATTTCTGCATTTTTGCCACAAAATATTAGGAATTTCTGCATTTTTGCCCCAAAATAAGGAAAATTTCTGGCTTTTTTTCCTGAAATAAGTGAAATTTCTGCAATTTTGCATCAAAATAAGGGAAATTTCTGCAATTTTGCCCCAAAATAAGTGGAATTTCTCAGTTTTGTCCAAAAATAAGGAGAATTTCTGCATTTTTGCCCCACAATTAGGGGAATTTCTGCAATTTTGCTCCAAAATATGGGGAATTTCTGCCTTTTTGCCTGAAAATAAGGGGAATGCATACCTTTTTGCCATAAAAAAGGGAAATTTCTTCACTTTTGCCCCAAATTAAGGGAAATTTCTGCCTTTTTGCCCGGAAATATGTAAAATTTCTGCAATTTTAGCCCAAAATAAGGTGAATTTCTGCCTTTTTGCCCCAAAATAATGAGAATTTCTGCCCTTTTGCCCCAAAATAAGAAAAATTATTGCTTTTTTTTCTCTGAAATAAATGAAATTTCTGCAATTTTGCCCTAAAATAAAAGAAATTTCTGCAATTTTCCCCCATAATAAAGATAATTTCTGGAATTTTGCCCCAAAATAAGGAGAATTTCTGTTTTTTTGCCCCCAAATAAGGGAAATTTCTGCAATTTTGCCCTAAAATAGGGGGAATTTCTGCTTTTTTGCCTCTAAATAAGTGGAATTTCTGTCTTATTCCCCCAAAACAAAGGGAATTTCTTTCATTATTGCCCCAAAATAAGGAAAATTTCTGACTTATTACCCTGAAATAATTGAAATTTCTGCAATTTTGCCCCAATATAAGGGAAATTTCTGCCTTTTTGACCCCAAATAAGGAGAATTTCAGCCTTTTTACCTCAAAATAATAGGAATTTCTGAATTTTGGCACTAAACATTAGGAATTTCTGCCTTTTTGCCCCAAAATAAGGAAAATTTCTGCCTTTTTTCCCTGAAATAAGTGAAATTTCTGCAATTTTGTCCCAAAATAAGTAAAATTTCTGCAATTTTTCTTCAAAATAAAGAAAATTTCTGGAATTTTGCCCCAAAATAAGTGGAATTTCTGAGTTTTGCCCCAAAATATGGAGGATTTCTGCCTTTTTGCCCCACAATTAGTGTAATTTCTACAATTTTGCCCTAATTTAAGGGTAATTTCTGCAATTTTTCCCATAATAAGGGAAATTTCTGAAATTTTGCTTCAAAATAAAGGGAAAATTCTGTTTTTTGCCCCACAATTAGTGAAATTTCTGCAATTTTGCCCCAAAATAAGGAAAATCTCTGGAATTTTGCCCCAAAATAAGTGGAATTTCTCAGTTTTGCCCCAAATAAGGAGAATTTCTGCCTTTTTGCCCCACAATTAGGGAAATTTCTGCAATTTTGCTCCAAAATACGGGGAATTTCTGCCTTTTTGCCAGAAAACAAGGGGAATGCGTAACTTTTTGCCATAAAAAAATGGAAATTTCTTCATTTTTGCCCCAAATTAATGGAAATTTCTGCCTTTTTGCCCTGAAATATGTGAAATTTCTTCAATTTTAGTCCAAAATAAGGTGAATTTCTGCCTTTTTGCCCCAAAATAATGGGAATTTCTGCCTTTTTGCCGCAAAATAAGAAAAATTTTTTCCTTTTTTCTCTGAAATAAGTGAAATTTCTGCAATTTTGCCCTAAAATAAGGCAAATTTCTGCAATTTTTTTCCATAATAAGGGAAATTTCTGGAATTTTGCCACAAAATAAAGGGAATTTCTGTTTTTTTGCCCCCAAATAAGGAAAATTTCTGCAATTTTGCCCTATAATAGGGGGAATTTCTGCTTTTTTGCCTCTAAATAAGTGGAATATCTGTCTTTTTCCCCCAAAACAAAGGGAATTTCTGTCATTTTTGCCCCAAAATAAGGAAAATTTCTGACTTATTACCCTGAAATAAGTGAAATTTCTGCAATTTTGTCCCAATATAAGGGAAATTTCTGCCTTTTTGCCCCCAAATAAGGGGAATTTCAGCCTTTTTACCTCAAAATAAGTGGAATTTCTGAATTTTGGCACCAAATATTGGGAATTTCTGCCTTTTTGCCCCAAAATAAAAAAAAAATTCTGCCTTTTTTCCCTGAAATAAGTGAAATTTCTGAAATTTTGCCCCAAAATAAGAAAAATTTCTGGAATTTTGCCCCAAAATAAGTGGAATTTCTGAGTTTTGCCCCAAAATATGGAGGATTTCTAACTTTTTGCCCCACAATTAGTGAAATTTCTACAATTTTGCCCTAAAATAAGGGAAATTTCTGCAATTTTTCCCCATAATAAGGGAAATTTCTGCAATTTTGCTTTAAAATAAGGGAAATTTCTGTTTTTTGCCACACAATTAGTAAAATTTCTGCAATTTTGCCCCAAAATAAGGAAAATCTCTGGAATTTTGCCCCAAAATAAGTGGAATTTCTGAGTTTTGCCCCAAATTAGAAGAATTTCTGCCTTTTTGCCCCACAATTAGGGATATTTCTGCAATTTTGCTCCAAAATACGGGGAATTTCTGCCTTTTTGCCCGAAAATAAAGAGAATGCATAACTTTTTGCCATAAAAAATGGAAATTTCTTCATTTTTGCCCCAAATTAATGGAAATTTCTGCCTTTTTGCCCTGAAATATGTGAAATTTCTTCAATTTTAGCCCAAAATAAGGTGAATTTCTGCGATTTTGCCCCAAAATAATGGGAATTTCTGCCTTTTTGCCCCAAAATAAGAAAAATTTTTGCCTTTTTTCTCTGAAATAAGTGAAATTTCTGCAATTTTGCCCTAAAATAAGGGAAATTTCTGCAATTTTTTTCCATAATAAGGGAAATTTCTGGAAATTTGCCACAAAATAAAGGGAATTTCTGTTTTTTTGCCCCCAAATAAGGGAAATTTCTGCAATTTTGCCCTAAAATAAGGGGAATTTCTGCTTTTTTGCCTCTAAATAAGTGGAATTTCTGTCTTTTTCCCCCAAAACAAAGGGAATTTCTGTCATTTTTGCCCCAAAATAAGGAAAATTTCTGACTTATTACCCTGAAATAAGTGAAATTTCTGCAATTTTGTCCCAATATAAGGGAAATTTCTGCCTTTTTGCCCCCAAATAAGGGGAATTTCAGCCTTTTTACCTCAAAATAAGGGGAATTTCTGAATTTTGGCACAAAATATTAGGAATTTCTGCTTTTTTGCCCAAAATAAGGAAAATTTCTGCTTTTTTCCCTGAAATAAGTGAAATTTCTGCAATTTTGCCCCAAAATAAGTAAAATTTCTGCAATTTTGCCCCAAAATAAGGGAAATTTCTGGAATTTTGCCCCAAAATAAGTGGAATTTCTGAGTTTTGCCCCAAAATAAGGAGAATTTCTGCATTTTTGCGCCACAATTAGTGAAATTTCTGCAATTTTGCCGTAAAATAAGAGAAATTTCTGCAATTTTTCCTCATAATAAGGGAAATTTCTGCAATTTTGCCCCAAAATAAGGGGAATTTCTTTTTTTGCCCCACAATTAAAGAAATTTCTGCAATTTTGCCCAAAAATAAGGGGAATTTCTGCTTTTTTGCCTCTAAATAAGTGGAATTTCTGTCTTTTTGTCTGAAAATAAGAAGAATGCATACCTTTTTGCCATAAAAAAGGGAAATTTCTTCATTTTTGCTCCAAAATAAGGGGAACTTTTGCCTTTTTGCCTCTAAATAAGTAGAATTTCTGTCCTTTTCCCCCAAAACAAAGAAAATTTCTGTCTTTTTTGCCCAAAAATAAGGAAAATTTCTGACTTATACCCTGAAATAAGTGAAATTTCTGCAAATTTGCCCCAAAATAAGAAAAATTTCTTCCTTTTTGCCTTCAAATAAGGGGAATTTCAGCCTTTTTATCTCAAAATAAGGGAAATTTCTGCATTTTTGCAACAAAATATTAGGAATTTCTGCATTTTTGCCACAAAATATTAGGAATTTCTGACTTTATGCCCCAAAATAAGGAAAATTACTGCCTTTTTTCCCGAAAATAAGTGAAATGTTTGCAAATTTGACCCAAAAAAAAGGGAAATTTCTGCCTTTTGCCCCAAAATAAGGGGAATTTCAGCATTTTACCTCAAAATAAGGGAAATTTCTGATTTTTGCACCAAAATATGGAGAATTTCTGCCTTTTTGCCAAAAAATGAGGAAAATTTCTGCCTTTTTTCCCTGAAATAAGTAAAATTTCTGCAATTTTGCCCCAAAATAAGTGAAATTTCTGCAATTTTGCTCAAAATAAGGAAAATTTCTGGAATTTTGCCCCACAATTAGGGGAATTTCTGCAATTTTGCTACAAAATACGAGGAATTTCTGCCTTTTTGCCCGAAATAATGGGAATGCATACCTTTTTGCCGTAAAAAAAAGAGAAATTTCTTCATTTTTGCCCCAAATTAAGGGAAATTTCTGACTTTTGCCCTGAAATATGTGAAATTTCTGCAATTTTAGCCCAAAATAAAGTGAATTTCTGCCTTTTTGCCCCAAAATAATGGGAATTTCTGCCTTTTTGCCCCAAAATAAGAAAAAATTTTTGCCTTTTTTCTCTGAAATAAGTGAAATTTCTGCAATTTTGCCCTAAAATAAGGGAAATTTCTGCAATTTTTCCCCATAATAAGGGAAATTTCTGGAATATTGCCACAAAATAAGGGGAATTTCTGTTTTTTTGCCCCCAAATAAGGGAAATTTCTGCAACTTTGCCCAAAAATAAGGGGAATTTCTGCTTTTTTGCCTCTAAATAAGTGGAATTTCTGTCTTTTTCCCCCAAAACAAAGGGAATTTCTGTCATTTTTGCCCCAAAATAAGGAAAATTTCTGACTTATACCCTGAAATAAGTGAAATTTTTGCAATTTTGCCCTAAAATAAGGGGAATTTCTGCTTTTTTGCCTCTAAATAAGTGGAATTTCTGTTTTTTTCCCCCAAAACAAAGAGAATTTCTGTCTTTTTTGCCCCAAAATAAAGAAAATTTCTGACGTATAACCCTGAAATAAGTGAAATTTTTGCAAATTTGCCCCAAAAATAGGTAAATTTCTGCCTTTTGCCCCAAAATATGGGGAATTTCAGCATTTTACCTCAAAATAAGGGGAATTTCTGCATTTTTGCCACAAAATATTAGGAATTTCTGCCTTTTTGCCCCAAAATAAGGAAAATTTCTGCCTTTTTTCCCTGAAATAAGTGAAATTTCTGCAATTTTGCCCCAAAATAAGTGAAATTTCTGCAATTTTGCCCCAAAATAATAGAAATTTTTGCAATTTTGCCCCAAAATAAGTGGAATTTCTTAGTTTTTCCCCAAAATAAAGAGAATTTCTGCCTTTTTGCCCCACAATTAGGAGAATTTCTGCAATTTTGCTCCAAAATACGGGGAATTTCTGCCTTTTTGCCCGAAATAAGGGGGATGCATACCTTTTTGCCATAAAAAAGGGAAATTTCTTCATTTTTGCCCCAAATTAAGGGAAATTTCTGACTTTTTGCCCTGAAATATGTGAAATTTCTGCAATTTTAGCCCAAAATAAGGTGAATTTCTGCTTTTTTGCCCCAAAATAATGGGAATTTCTGCCTTTTTGCCCCAAAATAAGAAAAATTTTTGCCTTTTTTCTCTGAAATAAGTGAAATTTCTGCAATTTTGCCCCAATATAAGGAAAATTTCTGCCTTTTTGCCCCCAAATAAGGGGAATTTCAGCCTTTTTACCTCAAAATAAGGGGAATTTCTGAATTTTGGCACAAAATATTAGGAATCTCTGCTTTTTTGCCCCAAAATAAGGAAAATTTCTGCTTTTTTCCCTGAAATAAGTGAAATTTCTGCAATTTTGCCCCAAAATAAGTAAAATTTCTGCAATTTTGCCCCAAAATAAGGGAAATTTCTGGAATTTTGCCCCAAAATAAGTGGAATTTCTGAGTTTTGCCCCAAAATAAGGAGAATTTCTGCATTTTTGCGCCACAATTAGTGAAATTTCTGCAATTTTGCTGTAAAATAAGAGAAATTTCTGCAATTTTTCCTCATAATAAGGGAAATTTCTGCAATTTTTCCCCAAAATAAGGGGAATTTCTTTTTTTTGCCCCACAATTAAAGAAATTTCTGCAATTTTGCCCAAAAATAAGGGGAATTTCTGCTTTTTTGCCTCTAAATAAGTGGAATTTCTGTCTTTTTGTCTGAAAATAAGAAGAATGCATACCTTTTTGCCATAAAAAAGGAAAATTTCTTCATTTTTGCTCCAAAATAAGGGGAACTTTTGCCTTTTTGCCTCTAAATAAGTGGAATTTCTGTCCTTTTCCCCCAAAACAAAGGCAATTTCTGTCTTTTTTGCCCCAAAATAAGGAAAATTTCTGACTTATAACCCTGAAATAAGTGAAATTTCTGCAAATTTGCCCCAAAATAAGAAAAATTTCTGCCTTTTTGCCCCCAAATAAGGAGAATTTCAGCCTTTTTATCTCAAAATAAGGGAAATTTCTGCATTTTTGCAACAAAATATTAGGAATTTCTGCATTTTTTGCCACAAAATATTAGGAATTTCTGCCTTTTTGGCCCAAAATAAGGAAAATTTCTGCCTTTTTTCCCGGAAATAAGTGAAATTTCTGCAAATTTGCCTCCCAAATAGGGAAATTTCTGCCTTTTGCCCCAAAATAAGGGGAATTTCAGCATTTTACCTCAAAATAAGGGACATTTCCTATTTTTGCACCAAAATATGGAAAATTTCTGACTTTTTGCCCCAAAATAAGGAAAATTTCTGCCTTTTTTCCCTGAAATAAGTGAAATTTCTGCAATTTTGCCCCAAAATAAGTGAAATTTCTGCAATTTTGCCCTAAAATAAGGAAAATTTCTGGAATTTTGCCCCACAATTAGGGGAATTTCTGCAATTTTGCTTCAAAATACAGGGAATTTCTGCCTTTTTGCCCAAAATAAGGGGAATGCATACCTTTGTGCCATAAAAAAGGGAAATTTCTTCATTTTTGCCCCAAATTAAGGGAAATTTTTGACTTTTTGCCCTGAAATATGTGAAATTTCTGCAATTTTAGCGCAAAATAAGGTGAATTTCTGCCTTTTTGCCTCAAAATAAGAAAAATTTTTGCCTTTTTTCTCTGAAATAAGTGAAATTTCTGCAATTTTGCCCTAAAATAAGGGAAATTTCTGCAATTTTTCTCCATAATAAGGGACATTTCTGCAATTTTGCCACTAAATAAGGGGAATTTCTGTTTTTTGCCCCACAATTAGGGAAATTTCTGCAATTTTGCCCCAAAATAAGGAGAATTTCTGCCTTTTGCCCCAAAATATGGGGAATTTCTGCCTTTTTGTCCAAAAATAAGAAAAATGCATACTATTTTGCCATTAAAAAGGGAAATTTCTTCATTTTTGCTCCAAAATAAGGGGAACTTTTGCCTTTTTGCCTCTAAATAAGAGGAATTTCTGTTTTTTTTTTCCTCAAAACAAAGAGAATTTCTGCCTTTTTGCCCCAAAATAAGAAAAATTTCTGACTTTTTACCATGAAATAAGTGAAATTTCTGCAAATTTGTCCCAAAAATAGGAAAATTTCTGCCTTTTGCCCCAAAATAAGGAAAATTTCAGCATTTTACCTCAAAATAAGGGGAATTTCTGCATTTTTGCTACAAAATATTAGGAATTTCTGCTTTTGCCCCAAAATAAGAAAAATTTCTGCCTTTTTTCCCTGAAATAAGTAAAATTTCTGCAATTTTGCCCCAAAATAAGGGAAATATCTGGAATTTTTCCCCAAATTAAGTGGAATTTCTGAGTTTTGCCCCAAAATAAGGAGAATTTCTGCCTTTTTGCACCACAATTAGTGAAATTTCTGCAATTTTGCCATAAAATAAGGGAAATTTCTTCAATTTTTCCCCATAATAAGGGAAATTTCTGGAATTTTGCCCCAAAATAAGGGGAATTTCTGGTTTTTTGCCCCCAAATAAGGGAAATTTCTGCAATTTTGCCCTAAAATAAGGAAAATTTCTGCTTTTTTGCCTCTAAATAAGTGGAATTTCTGTCTTTTTGTCTGAAAATAAGAAGAATGCATACCTTTTTGCCATAAAAAAGGGAAATTTCTTCATTTTTGCTCCAAAATAAGGGGAACTTTTGCCTTTTTGCCTCTAAATAAGTGGAATTTCTGTCTTTTCCCCCAAAACAAAGGCAATTTCTGTCTTTTTTGCCCCAAAATAAGAAAAATTTCTGACTTATAGCCCTGAAATAAGTGAAATTTCTGCAAATTTGCCCCAAAATAAGAAAAATTTTTGCCTTTTTGCCCCCAAATAAGGGGAATTTCAGCCTTTTTATCTCAAAATAAGGGAAATGTCTGCATTTTTGCAACAAAATATTAGGAATTTCTGCCTTTTTGCCCCAAAATAAGGAAAATTTCTGCTTTTTTTCCCGGAAATAAGTGTAATTTCTGCAAATTTGCCCCAAAAAAGGGAAATTTCTGCCTTTTGCCCCAAAATATGGGGAATTTCAGCATTTTACCTCAAAATAAGGGAAATTTCTGATTTTTGCACCAAAATATGGAGAATTTCTGCCTTTTTGCCCCAAAATAAGGAAAATTTCTGCCTTTTTCCCTGAAATAAGTGAAATTTCTGCAATTTTGCCCCAAAATAAGTGAAATTTCTGCAATTTTGCCCCAAAATAAGGGAAATTTCTGGAATTTTGCCGCACAATTAGGGGAATTTCTGCAATTTTGCTCCAAAATACAGGGAATTTCTGCCTTTTTGTCCGAAATAAGGGGAATGCATACCTTTTTGCCATAAAAAAGAGAAATTTCTTCATTTTTGCCCCAAATTAATGGAAATTTCTGCCTTTTTGCCCTGAAATATGTGAAATTTCTGCAATTTTAGCCCAAAATAAGGTGAATTTCTGCCTTTTTGCCCCAAAATAATGGGAATTTCTGCCTTTTTGCCCCAAAATAAGAAAAATTTGTGCCTTTTTTCTCTGAAATAAGTGAAATTTCTGCAATTTTGCCCGAAAATAAGGGAAATTTCTGCAATTTTTCCCCATAATAAGGGAAATTTCTGGTATTTTGCCACAAAATAAGGGGAATTTCTGTATTTTTGCCCCCAAATAAGGGAAATTTCTGCAATTTTGCCCTAAAATAAAGGGAATTTCTGCTTTTTTGCCTCCAAATAAGTGGAATTTCTGTCTTTTTCCCCCAAAACAAAGGGAATTTCTGTCATTTTTGCCCCAAAATAAGGAAAATTTCTGACTTATTACCCTGAAATAAGTGAAATTTCTGCAAATTTGCCCCAAAAATAGGGAAATTTCTGCCTTTTGCCCCAAATAAGGGGAATTTCAGCATTTTACCTAAAAATAAGGGAAATTTCTGATTTTTGCACCAAAATATGGAGAATTTCTGCCTTTTTGCCCCAAAATAAGGAAAATTTCTCCCTTTTTTTCTCTAAAATAAGTGAAATTTCTGCAATTTTGCACCAAAATAAGGGAAATTTCTGCATTTTTGCCTCCATATAAGGGGAATTTCAGCCTTTTTACCTCAAAATAAGGGAAATTTCTGCATTTTTGCAACAAAGTATTAGGAATTTCTGCATTTTTGCCACAAAATATTAGGAATTTCTGCATTTTTGCCCCAAAATAAGGAAAATTTCTGGCTTTTTTTCCTGAAATAAGTGAAATTTCTGCAATTTTGCCTCAAAATAAGGGAAATTTCTGCAATTTTGCCCCAAAATAAGTGGAATTTCTGAGTTTTGTCCAAAAATAAGGAGAATTTCTGCATTTTTGCCCCACAATTAGGGGAATTTCTGCAATTTTGCTCCAAAATATGGGGAATTTCTGCCTTTTTGCCTGAAAATAAGGGGAATGCATACCTTTTTGCCATAAAAAAGGGAAATTTCTTCACTTTTGCCCCAAATTAAGGGAAATTTCTGCCTTTTTGCCTGGAAATATGTAAAATTTCTGCAATTTTAGCCCAAAATAAGGTGAATTTCTGCCTTTTTGCCCCAAAATAATGAGAATTTCTGCCCTTTTGCCCCAAAATAATAAAAATTATTGCTTTTTTTTCTCTGAAATAAATGAAATTTCTGCAATTTTGCCCTAAAATAAAAGAAATTTCTGCAATTTTCCCCCATAATAAAGATAATTTCTGGAATTTTGCCCCAAAATAAGGAGAATTTCTGTTTTTTTGCCCCCAAATAAGGGAAATTTCTGCAATTTTGCCCTAAAATAGGGGGAATTTCTGCTTTTTTGCCTCTAAATAAGTGGAATTTCTGTCTTATTCCCCCAAAACAAAGGGAATTTCTTTCATTATTGCCCCAAAATAAGGAAAATTTCTGACTTATTACCCTGAAATAATTGAAATTTCTGCAATTTTGCCCCAATATAAGGGAAATTTCTGCCTTTTTGACCCCAAATAAGGGGAATTTCAGCCTTTTTACCTCAAAATAATAGGAATTTCTGAATTTTGGCACTAAACATTAGGAATTTCTGCCTTTTTGCCCCAAAATAAGGAAAATTTCTGCCTTTTTTCCTTGAAATAAGTGAAATTTCTGCAATTTTGTCCCAAAATAAGTAAAATTTCTGCAATTTTTCTTCAAAATAAAGAAAATTTCTGGAATTTTGCCCCAAAATAAGTGGAATTTCTGAGTTTTACCCCAAAATATGGAGGATTTCTGCCTTTTTGCCCCACAATTAGTGTAATTTCTACAATTTTGCCCTAATTTAAGGGTAATTTCTGCAATTTTTCCCATAATAAGGGAAATTTCTGAAATTTTGCTTCAAAATAAAGGGGAAATTCTGTTTTTTGCCCCACAATTTGTGAAATTTCTGCAATTTTGCCCCAAAATAAGGAAAATCTCTGGAATTTTGCCCCAAAATAAGTGGAATTTCTGAGTTTTGCCCCAAATAAGGAGAATTTCTGCCTTTTTGCCCCACAATTAGGGAAATTTCTGCAATTTTGCTCCAAAATACGGGGAATTTCTGCCTTTTTGCCGGAAAACAAGGGGAATGCGAAACTTTTTGCCATAAAAAAATGGAAATTTCTTCATTTTTGCCCCAAATTAATGGAAATTTCTGCCTTTTTGCCCTGAAATATGTGAAATTTCTTCAATTTTAGTCCAAAATAAGGTGAATTTCTGCCTTTTTGCCCCAAAATAATGGGAATTTCTGCCTTTTTGCCGCAAAATAAGAAAAATTTTTTCCTTTTTTCTCTGAAATAAGTGAAATTTCTGCAATTTTGCCCTAAAATAAGGCAAATTTCTGCAATTTTTTTCCATAATAAGGGAAATTTCTGGAATTTTGCCACAAAATAAAGGGAATTTCTGTTTTTTTGCCCCCAAATAAGGGAAATTTCTGCAATTTTGCCCTATAATAGGGGGAATTTCTGCTTTTTTGCCTCTAAATAAGTGGAATATCTGTCTTTTTCCCCCAAAACAAAGGGAATTTCTGTCATTTTTGCCCCAAAATAAGGAAAATTTCTGACTTATTACCCTGAAATAAGTGAAATTTCTGCAATTTTGTCCCAATATAAGGGAAATTTCTGCCTTTTTGCCCCCAAATAAGGGGAATTTCAGCCTTTTTACCTCAAAATAAGTGGAATTTCTGAATTTTGGCACCAAATATTGGGAATTTCTGCATTTTTTGCCCCAAAATAAAAAAAAATTCTGCCTTTTTTCCCTGAAATAAGTGAAATTTCTGAAATTTTGCCCCAAAATAAGAAAAATTTCTGGAATTTTGCCCCAAAATAAGTGGAATTTCTGAGTTTTGCCCCAAAATATGGAGGATTTCTAACTTTTTGCCCCACAATTAGTGAAATTTCTACAATTTTGCCCTAAAATAAGGGAAATTTCTGCAATTTTTCCCCATAATAAGGGAAATTTCTGCAATTTTGCTTTAAAATAAGGGAAATTTCTGTTTTTTGCCACACAATTAGTAAAATTTCTGCAATTTTGCCCCAAAATAAGGAAAATCTCTGGAATTTTGCCCCAAAATAAGTGGAATTTCTGAGTTTTGCCCCAAATTAGAAGAATTTCTGCCTTTTTGCCCCACAATTAGGGATATTTCTGCAATTTTGCTCCAAAATACGGGGAATTTCTGCCTTTTTGCCCGAAAATAAAGAGAATGCATAACTTTTTGCCATAAAAAATGGAAATTTCTTCATTTTTGCCCCAAATTAATGGAAATTTCTGCCTTTTTGCCCTGAAATATGTGAAATTTCTTCAATTTTAGCCCAAAATAAGGTGAATTTCTGCCATTTTGCCCCAAAATAATGGGAATTTCTGCCTTTTTGCCCCAAAATAAGAAAAATTTTTGCCTTTTTTCTCTGAAATAAGTGAAATTTCTGCAATTTTGCCCTAAAATAAGGGAAATTTCTGCAATTTTTTTCCATAATAAGGGAAATTTCTGGAAATTTGCCACAAAATAAAGGGAATTTCTGTTTTTTTGCCCCCAAATAAGGGAAATTTCTGCAATTTTGCCCTAAAATAAGGGGAATTTCTGCTTTTTTGCCTCTAAATAAGTGGAATTTCTGTCTTTTTCCCCCAAAACAAAGGGAATTTCTGTCATTTTGGCCCCAAAATAAGGAAAATTTCTGACCTATTACCCTAAAATAAGTGAAATTTCTGCAATTTTGTCCCAATATATGGGAAATTTCTGCCTTTTTGCCCCCAAATAAGGGGAATTTCAGCCTTTTTACCTCAAAATAAGGGGAATTTCTGAATTTTGGCACCAAATATTAGGAATTTCTGCCTTTTTGCCCCAAAATAAAAAAGTATTCTGTCTTTTTTCCCTGAAATAAGTGAAATTTCTGCAATTTTGCCCCAAAATAAGGCAAATTTCTGGAATTTTGCCCCAAAATAAGTGGAATTTCTGAGTTTTGCCCCAAAATAAGGAGAATTTCTGCCTTTTGCCCCACAAATAGTGAAATTTCTGCAATTTTGCCCTAAAATAAAGGAAATTTCGGCAATTTTTCCCCATAATAAGGGAAAGTTCTGCAATTTTGCTTCAAAATAAGGGGAATTTCTGTTTTTTGTCCCACAATTTGGGAAATTTCTGCAATTTTGTACTAAAATAAGGGAAATTTCTGCAATTTTTTCCATAATAATGGAAATTTCTGCAATTTTTTTCAAAATAAGGGGAATTTCTGCCTTTTGCCCCAAAATATGGGGAATTTCTGCCTTTTTGTCTGAAAATAAGAAGAATGCATACCTTTTTGCCATAAAAAAGGGAAATTTCTTCATTTTTGCTCAAAAATAAGGGGACCATTTGCCTTTTTGCCTCTAAATAAGTGGAATTTCTGTCTTTTTTCCCAAAAACAAAGGGAATTTCTGTCTTTTTTTGCCCCAAAATAAGGAAAATTTCTGACTTATAACCCTGAAATAAGTGAAATTTCTGCAAATTTGGCCCAAAATAAGAAAAATTTCTGCCTTTTTGCCCCCAAATAAGGGGAATTTCAGCCTTTTTGCCTCAAAATAGGGGAAATTTCTGCATTTTTGCAACAAAATATTAGGAATTTCTGCATTTTTGCCACAAAATATTAGGAATTTCTGCCTTTTTCCCCAAAATAAGGAAAATTTCTGCCTTTTTTTCCGTGAAATAAGTGAAATTTCTGCAATTTTGCCCCAAAATTAGTGAAATTTCTGCAATATTGCCCCAAAATAAAAGAAATTTCTGCAATTTTGCCCCAAAATAAGTGGAATTTCTGAATTTTGCCCCAAGATAAAGAGAATTTCTGCCTTTTGCCCCACAATTAGGGGAATTTATGCAATTTTGCTCCATAATACAAGGAATTTCTGCCTTTTTGCCTGAAAATAAGAAGAATGCATACCTTTTTGCCATAAAAAAGGGAAATTTCTTCATTTTTGCCACAAATTAAGGGAAATTTCTGCCTTTTTGCCCTGAAATATGTAAAATTTCTGAATATTTACCCCAAAATAAGGTGAATTTCTGCCTTTTTGCCCCAAAATAATGGGAAATTCTTCCATTTTGCTCCAAAATAAGAAAAATTTTTGCATTTTTCTCTGAAATAAGTGAAATTTCTGAAATTTTGCCCTAAAATAAGAGAAATTTCTGCAATATTTTCCCATAATAAAGATAATTTCTGGAATTTTGTCCCAAAATAAGGGAATTTCTGTTTTTTGCCCCCAAATAAGGAAAATTTCTGCAATTTTGCTCTAAAATAAGGGGAATTTCTGCTTTTTGCCTCTAAATAAGTGGAATTTCTGTCTTTTTCGCCCAAAACAAAGGGAATTTCTGTCATTTTTTCCCCAAAATAAGGAAAATTTCTGACTTATTACCCTGAAATAAGTGAAATTTCTGCAATTTTGCCCCAATATAAGGAAAATTTCTGCGTTTTTGCCCCCAAACAAGGAGAATTTCAGCCTTTTTACCTCAAAAAAGGGGAATTTCTGAATTTCGGGCACAAAATATTAGGAATTTCTGCCTTTTTGCCCCAAAATAAAAAAAAATTTCTGCCTTTTTTCCCTGAAATAAGTGAAATTTCTGCAATTTTGCCCTATAATAATTAAAATTTCTGCAATTTTGCCCCAAAATAAGGGAAATTTCTAGAATTTTGACCCAAAATAATTGGAATTTCTGAGTTTTTTTCCAAAAAAAAGAAGAATTTCTGCCTTTTTGCCCCACAATTAGTGAAATTTCTGCAATTTTGCCCTAAAATAAGGGAAATTTCTGCAATTTTTCCCCATAATAAGGGAAATTTCTGCAATTTTGCTTCAAAATAAGGGGAATTTCTGTTTTTTGCCCCAAAATCAGGGAAATTTCTGCAATTTTGCCCCAAAATAAGGGGAATTTCTGCCTTTTGCCCCAAAATATGGGGAATTTCTGCCTTTTTGTCCGAAAATAAGAATGCATATCTTTTTGCCATGAAAAAGGGAAATTTCTTCATTTTTGCTCCAAAATAAGGGGAACTTTTGCCTTTTTGCTTCTAAATAAGTGGAATTTCTCTTTTTTTCCCCCAAAACAAAGAGAATTTCTGTCTGTTTTGCCCCAAAATAAGGAAAATTTCTGACTTATTACCCTGAAATAAGTGAAATTTCTGCAAATTTGCCCCAAAAATAGGGAAATTTCTGCCTTTTGCCCAAAAATAAAAGGAATTTCAGCATTTTACCTCAAAATAAGGGAAATTTCTGAATTTTGCACCAAAATATGGAGAATTTCTACCTTTTTGCACCAAAATAAGAAAAATTTCTGCTGTTTTTCCCTGAAATAAGTGAAGTTTCTGCAATTTTGTCTCAAAATATGAAAAGTTTCTGCATTTTTGCACCACAATTAGGGAAATTTCTGCAATTTTGCTCCAAAATACAGAGAATTTCTGCCTTTTTGCCTGAAAATAAGGGGAATGCATACCTTTTTGCCATAAAAAAGGGAAATTTTTTCATTTTTGCCCCAAATTAAGAGAAATTTCTGACTTTTTGCCCTGAAATATGTGAAATTTCTGCAATTTTAGCCCAAAATAAGGTGAATTTCTGCCTTTTTGCCCCAAAATAATGGGAATTTCTGCATTTTTGCTCCAAAATAAGAAAAATTTTTGCTTTTTTTCTCTGAAATAAGTGAAATTTCTGCATTTTTGCCCTTAAATAAAAGAAATTTCTGCAATTTTTCCTTATAATATAGGAAATTTCTGGAATTTTGCCTTAAAATAAGGGGAATTTCTGGTTTTTTGCCCCTAAATAAGAAAAATTTCTGCAATTTTGCCCTAAATTAAGGGGAATTTCTGCTTTTTTGCCTCTAAATAAGTGGAATTTCTGTCTTTTTCCCACAAAACAAAGGGAATTTCTATCGTTATTGCCCCAAAATAAGGAAAATTTCTGACTTATTACCCTGAAATAAGTGAAATTTCTGCCATTTTGCCCCAATATAAGAGAAATTTCTGCTTTTTTGCCCCCAAATAAGGTGAATTTCAGCCTTTTTACCTCAAAATAAGGGGAATTTCTGAATTTTTGCACAAAATATTAGGAATTTCTGCATTTTTGCAACAAAATAAGGACAATTTCTGCCTTTTTCCCTGAAATAAGTGAAATTTCTGCAATTTTCCCCCAAAATAAGTAAAATTTCTGAAATTTTGCCCCAAAATAAGGAAAATTTCTGGAATTTTGCTTCAAAATAAGTGGAATTTCTGAGTTTTGCCCCAAAATAAGGAGAATTTCTGCCTTTTTGCCCACAATTAGTGAAATTTCTTCAATTTTGCCCTAAAATAAGAGAAATTTCTACAATTTTTCCCCATAATAAGGGAAATTTCTGCAATTATGCTTCAAAATAATGGGAATTTCTGTTTTTTGCCCCACAATTAGGGAAATTTCTGCAATTTTGCTCCGAAATAAAAGGAATTTCTGCCTTTTGTCCTAAGATATGGGGAATTTCTGTCTTTTTGTCCGAAAATAAGAAGAATGCATACCTTTTTGCCATAAAAAAGAGAAATTTCTTCATTTTTTCTCCAAAATAAGGGGAACTTTTGCCTTTTTGCCTCTAAATAAGTGGAATTTCTGTCTTTTTCCCCCAAAACAAAGGGAATTTCTGTCTTTTTTGCACCAAAATAAGGAAAATTTCTGACTTTTTACCCTGAAATAAGTGAAATTTCTGCAAATTTGCCCCAAAATAAGGGAAAATTCTGCCTTTTTGTTTCCAAATATGGGGAATTTCTGCCTTTTTACCTCAAAATAAGGGAAATTTCTGCATTTTTGCAACAAAATATTAGGAATTTCTGCATTTTTGCCACAAAATATTAGGAATTTCTGCCTTTTTGCCCCAAAATAAGGAAAATTTCTGCTTTTTTTACCTGAAATAAGTAAAATTTCTGAAATTTTGCCCCAAAATAAGTGAAATTTCTGCAATTTTGCCCCAAAATAAGGAAAATTTCTGGAATTTTGCTTCAAAATAAGTGGAATTTCTGAGTTTTGCCCCAAAATAAAGAGAATTTCTGCCTTTTTGCCCTACAATTAGGGGAATTTCTGCAATTTTGCTCCAAAATACTAGGAATTTCTGCCTTTTTGCCTGAAAATAAGGGGAATGCATACCTTTTTGCCATAAAAAAGGGAAATTTTTTCATTTTTGCCCCAAATTAAGAGAAATTTCTGCCTTTTTGCCCTGAAATATGTGAAATTTCTGCAATTTTAGCCCAAAATAAGGTAAATTTCTGCCTTTTTGCCCCAAAATAATGGGAATTTCTGCCTTTTTGCTCCAAAATAAGAAAAATTTTTGCTTTTTTTCTCTGAAATAAGTGAAATTTTTGCATTTTTGCCCTTAAATAAAATAAATTTCTGCAATTTTTCCTTATAATATAGGAAATATCTGGAATTTTGCCTTAAAATAAGGGGAATTTCTGTTTTTTGCCCCACAATTAGAGGAATTTCTGCAATTTTGCTCCAAAATACGGGGAATTTCTGCCTTTTTGCCTGAAAATAAGGGGAATGCATACCTTTCTGCCATAAAAAAGGGAAATTTCTTCATTTTTGCCCCAAATTAAGGGAAATTTCTGCCTTTTTGCCCTGAAATATGTGAAATTTCTGCAATTTTAGCCCAAAATAAAGTGAATTTCTGCCTTTTTGCCCCATAATAAGAAAAATTTTTGCTTTTTTTCTCTGAAATAAGTGAAATTTCTGCAATTTTGCCCTAAAATAAAAGAAATTCCTGCAATTTTTCCCCATAATAAAGGAAATTTCTGAAATTTTGCCCCAAAATAAGAAGAATTTCTGTTTTTTTGCCCCCAAATAAGGGAAATGTCTGCAATTTTGCCCTAAAATAAGGGGAATTTCTGCTTTTTTGCCTCTAAATAAGTGGAATTTCTGTCTTTTTCCCCTAAAACAAAGGGAATTTCTGTCATTTTTGCCCAAAAATAAAGAAAATTTCTGACTTATTACCCTGAAATACGTGAAATTTCTGCAAATTTGCCCCAAAATAAGGGAAAATTCTGCCTTTTTGCCCCCAAATATGGGGAATTTCAGCCTTTTTACCTCAAAATAAGGGAAATTTCTTCATTTTTGCCACAAAATATTAGAAATTTCTTCTTTTTTGCCACAAAATATTAGGAATTTCTGCCTATTTGCCCCAAAATAAGGAAAATTTCTGCTTTTTTTCCCTGAAATATAAAATTTCTGCAATTTTGCCCCAAAATAAGTGAAATTTCTGCAATTTTGCCTTTAAATAAGTAAAATTTCTGCAATTTTCTCCCAAAATAAGGGAAATTTCTGGAATTTTGCTTCAAAATAAGTGGAATTTCTGAGATTTGCCCCAAAATAAGGAGAATTTCTGCCTTTTTGCCCCACAATTAAGGGAATTTCTGCAATTTTGCTCCAAAATACGGGGAATTTCTGCCTTTTTGCCTGAAAATAAGGGGAATGCATACCTTTTTGCCATAAAAAAGGGAAATTTCTTCATTTTTGCCCCAAATTAAGGGAAATTTCTGCCTTTTTGCCCTGAAATATGTGAAATTTCTGCAATTTTAGCCCAAAATAAAGTGAATTTCTGCCTTTTTGCCCCAAAATAAGAAAAATTTTTGCGTTTTTTCTCTGAAAAAAGTGAAATTTCTGCAATTTTGCCCTAAAATAAGGGAAATTTCTGCAATTCTTCCCCATAATAAGGGAAATTTCTGGAATTTTGCTCCAAAATAAGAAGAATTTCTGTTTTTTTGCCCCCAAATAAAGGAAATTTCTGCAATTTTGCCCTAAAATAAGGGGAATTTCTGCTTTTTTGCCTCTAAATAAGTGGAATTTCTCTTTTTCCCCCAAAACAAAAGGAATTTCTGTCATTTTTGCCCAAAAATAAAGAAAATTTCTGACTTATTACCCTGAAATAAGTGAAATTTCTGCAATTCTGCCCCAATATAAGAGAAATTTCTGCCTTTTTGCCCCCAAATAAGGGGAAATTCAGCCTTTTTACCTCAAAATAAGGGGAATTTCTGAATTTTGGCACAAAATATAAGGAATTTCTGCTTTTTTGCCCCAAAATAAAGAAAATTTCTGCCTTTTTTCCCTGAAATAAGTGAAATTTCTGCAATTTTCCCCCAAAATAAGTAATATTTCTGAAATTTTGCCACAAAATAAGGAAAATTTCTGGAATTTTGCTTCAAAATAAGTGAAATTTCTGAGTTTTGCCCCAAAATAAGGAGAATTTCTGCCTTTTTGCCCACAGTTAGTGAAATTTCTGCAATTTTGCCCTAAAATAAGAGAAATTTCTGCAATTTTCCCCATAATAAGGGAAATTTCTGCAATTTTGCTTCAAAATAAGGGGAATTTCTGTTTTTTGCCCCACAATTAGGGAAATTTCTGCAATTTTGCTCCAAAATAAAAGGAATTTCTGCCTTTTGTCCAAAAATAGGAAAAATGCATACCTTTTTGCCATAAAAAAGGGAAATTTCTTCATTTTTGCTTTAAAATAAGGGGAACTTTTGCCTTTTTGCCTCTAAATAAGTGGAATTTCTGTTATTTTTTTTCCAAAACAAAGAGAATTTCTGTCTTTTTTGCCCCAAAATAAGGAAAATTTGTGACTTATTACCCTGAAATAAGTGAAATTTCTGCAAATTTGTCTCAAAAATAAGAAAATTTCTGCCTTTTTTCCAAAAATAAGGGGAATTTCAGCATTTTATCTCAAAATAAGGGAAATTTCTGATTTTTGCACCAAAATATGGAGAATTTCTGCTTTTTTACACCAAAATAAGGAAAATTTCTGCCTTTTTTCCTTGAAATGAGAGAAATTTCTGCAATTTTGCCCCAAAAAAAGAAGAATTTCTGCCTTTTTGCCCCACAATTAGGGGAATTTTTGCAATTTTGCTACAAAATACAAGGAATTTCTGCCTTTTTGCCCGAAATAAGGAGAATGCATAACTTTTTGCCATAAAAAAGGGAAATTTCATCATTTTTGCCCAAAATTAAGGGAAATTTCTGCGTTTTTCCTTGAAATATGTGAAATTTCTGTAATTTTAGCCCAAAATAAGGTGAATTTCTGCCTTTTTGCCCCAAAATAATGGGAATTTCTGCATTTGCCCCAAAATAAGAAAAATTTTTGCTTTTTTTCTCTGAAATAAGTGAAATTTCTGCAATTTTGCCTTAAAATAAAAGAAATTTCTGCAATTTTTTCCCATAATAAAGGAAATTTCTGGAATTTTGCCTTAAAATAAAAGGAATTTCTTTTTTTTGCCCCCAAATAAGGGAAATTTCTGCAATTTTGCCCTAAATTAAAAGGAATGTCTGCTTTTTTGCCTCTAAATTAGAGGAATTTCTGTCTTTTTTTTTCAAAACAAAGGGAATTTCTGTCTTTTTTGCACCAAAATAAAAAAAATTTCTGACTTATTACCCTGAAATAAGTGAAATTTCTGCAAATTTGCCCCAAAATAAGGAAAATTTCTACCTTTTTGCCTCCAAATATGGGGAATTTCAGCCTTTTTACATCAAAATAAGGGAAATTTCTGCATTTTTGCAACAAAATATTAAAAATTTCTGCATTTTTCCCACAAAATATTAGAAATTTCTGCCTTTTTGCCCCAAAATAAGGAAAATTTCTGCCTTTTTTTTCCCTGAAATAAGTGGAATTTCTGCAATTTTGCCCCAAAATATGTGAAATTTCTGCAATTTTGCCCCAAAATAAGGGAAATTTCTGGAATTTTGCCCCAAAATAAGTGGAATTTCTGAGTTTTGCCCCAAAATAAGGAGAATTTCTGCCTTTTTGCCCCACAATTAGGGGAATTTCTGCAATTTTGCTCCAAAATACGGGGAATTTCTGCCTTTTTGCCCGAAAATAAGGGGAATGCATACCTTTTTGCCATAAAAAAGGGAAATTTCTTCATTTTTGCCCCAAATTAAGGAAAATTTCTGCCTTTTTGCCCTGAAATATGTGAAATTTCTGCAATTTTAGCCCAAAATAAGGTGAATTTCTGCCTTTTTGCCCCAAAATAATGGGAATTTCTGCATTTTTGCCCCAAAATAAGAAAAATTTTTGCTTTTTTTCCTGAAATAAGTGAAATTTCTGCAATTTTGCCCTAAAATAAAAGAAATTAATATAATTTTTCCCCATAATAAAGGAAATTTCTGGAAGTTTACCCCAAAATAAGAAGAATTTCTGTTTTTTTGCCCCCAAATAAGAGAAATTTCTGCAATTTTGCCCTAAATTAAGGGGAATTTCTGCTTTTTTGCCTCTAAATAAGTGGAATTTCTGTCTTCTTACTCCAAAACAAAGGGAATTTCTGTCATTTTTGCCCCAAAATAAGGAAAATTTCTGACTTATTACCCTGAAATAAGTGAAATTTCTGCAATTTTGCCCCAATATAAGGGAAATTTCTGCCTTTTTGCCCCCAAATAAGGGGAATTTCAGCCTTTTTACCTCAAAATAAGGGGAATTTCTGAATTTTGGCACAAAATATTAGGAATTTCTGCCTTTTTGCCCCAAAATAAGGAAAATTTCTGCCTTTTTTCCCTGAAATAAGTGAAATTTCTGCAATTTTGCTCCAAAATAAGTAAAATTTCTGCAATTTTGCCCCAAAATAAGAAAAATTTCTGGAATTTTGTCCCAAAATAAGTGGAATTTCTGAGTTTTGCCCCAAAATAAAGAGAATTTCTGCCTTTTTGCCCACAATTAGTGAAATTTCTGCAATTTTGCCCTAAAATAAGAGAAATTGCTGCAATTTTTCCCAAAAATAAAAAAAATTTCTGCAATTTTGCTTCAAAATAAAAGGAATTTCTGCCTTTTGTCCTAAAATATGGGGAATTTCTGCCTTTTTGTCCGAAAATAAGAAGAATGCATACCTTTTTGCCATAAAAAAGGGAAATTTCTTTATTTTTGCTCCAAAATAAGAGGAACTTTTGCTTTTTGCCTCTAAATAAGTGGAATTTCTGTTTTTTTCCCCCAAAACAAAGGGAATTTCTGTCTTTTTTGCACCAAAATAAAGAAAATTTCTAATTTTTACACTGAAATAAGTGAAATTTCTTCAAATTTGCCCCAAAATAAGGGAAATTTCTGCCTTTTTGCCTCCAAATATGGGGAATTTCAGCCTTTTTACCTCAAAATGAAAAAAATTTCTGCATTTTTGCAACAAAATATTAGGAATTTCTGCATTTTTGCTACAAAATATTAGGAATTTTTGCCTTTTAGCCCCAAAATAAGGAAAATTTCTGCCTTTTTTTCCCTGAAATAAGTGAAATTTCTGCAATTTTGCCCCAAAATATGTGAAATTTCTGCAATTTTGCCCCAAAATAAGGGAAATTTCTGGAATTTTGCCCCAAAATAAGTGGAATTTCTGAGTTTTGCCCCAAAATAAGGGGAATTTCTGCCTTTTTGCCCCACAATTAGGGGAATTTCTGCAATTTTGCTCCAAAATACGGGGAATTTCTGCCTTTTTGCCCGAAAATAAGGAAAATGCATACCTTTTTGCCATAAAAAAGGAAAATTTCTTCAGTTTTGCCCCAAATTAAGGGAAATTTCTGCCTTTTTGCCCTGAAATATGTTAAATTTCTGCAATTTTAGCCCAAAATAAGGTGAATTTCTGCCTTTTTGCCCCAAAATAATGGGAATTTCTGCATTTTTGCTCCAAAATAAGAAAAATTTTTGCTTTTTTTCTCTGAAATAAGTGAAATTTCTGCAATTTTGCCCTAAAATAAAAGAAATTTCTGCAATTTTTCCCCATAATAAAGGAAATTTCTGGAATTTTGCTCCAAAATAAGAAGAATTTCTGTTTTTTTGCCCCCAAATAAGGGAAATTTCTGCAATTTTGCCCTAAATTAAGGGGAATTTCTGCTTTTTTGCCTCTAAATAAGTGGAATTTGTATCTTTTTCCCCCAAAACAAAGGGAATTTCTGTCATTTTTGCCCCAAAATAAGGAAAATTTCTGACTTATTACCCTGAAATAAGTGAAATTTCTGCAATTTTGCCCCAATATAAAGGAAATTTCTGCCTTTTTGCCCCCAAATAAGGTAAATTTCAGACTTTTTACATCACAATAAGGGGAATTACTGAATTTTGGCACAAAATATTAGGAATTTCTGCATTTTTGCCCCAAAATAAGGACAATTTCTGCCTTTTTTCCCTGAAATAAGTGAAATTTCTGCAATTTTGCCCCAAAATAAGTAAAATTTCTGAAATTTTGCCCCAAAATAAGGAAAATTTCTGGAATTTTGGCCCAATATAAGTGGAATTTCTGAGTTTTGCCCCAAAATAAGGAGAATTTCTGCCTTTTTGCCCACAATTAGTTAAAGTTCTGCAATTTTGCCCTAAAATAAGAGAAATTTCTGCAATTTTTCTCCATAATAAGGGAAATTTCTGCAATTTTGCTTCAAAATAAGGGGAATTTCTGTTTTTTGCCCCAAAATTAGGGAAATTTCTGCAATTTTGCTCCAAAATAAAAGGAATTTCTGCCTTTTGTCCTAAAATATGGGGAATTTCTGCCTTTTTGTCCGAAAATAAGAAGAATGCATACCTTTTTGCCATAAAAAAAAGAAATTTCTTCATTTTTGCTCCAAAATAAGGGGAACTTTTGCTTTTTGCCTCTAAATAAGTGGAATTTCTGTTTTTTTCCCCCAAAACAAAGGGAATTTCAGTCTTTTTTGCACCAAAATAAGAAAAATTTCTGACTTTTTACCCTGAAATAAGTGAAATTTCTGCAAAATTGCCCCAAAATAAGGGAAATTTCTGCCTTGTTGCCCCCAAATATGGAAAATTTCAGCCTTTTTAGCTCAAAATAAGGGAAATTTCTGCATTTTTGCAACAAAATATTAGGAATTTCTGCATTTTTGCCACAAAATATTAGGAATTTCTGCCTTTTTGCCCCAAAATAAGGAAAATTTCTGCTTTTTTTCCCTGAAATAAGTGAAATTTCTGCAATTTTGCCCAAAAATAAGTGAAATTTCTGCAATTTTGCCCCAAAATAAGTGAAATTTCTGCAATTTTGCCCCAAAATAAGAAAAATTTCTGGAATTTTGCCCCAAAATAAGTGGAATTTCTGAGTTTTGCCCCAAAATAAGGAGAATTTCTGCCTTTTTGCCCCACAATTAGGGGAATTTCTGTAATTTTGCTCCAAAATACGGGGAATTTCTACCTTTTTGCCTGAAAATAAGGGGAATGCATACATTTTTGCCATAAAAAAGGGAAATTTCTTCATTTTTGCCCCAAATTAAGGGAAATTTCTGCCTTTTTGCCCTGAAATATGTGAAATTTCTGCAATTTTAGCCCAAAATAAAGTGAATTTCTGCCTTTTTGCCCCAAAATAAGAAAAATTTTTGCTTTTTTTCTCTGAAATAAGTGAAATTTCTGCAATTTTGCCCTAAAATAAAAGAAATTAATGCAATTTTTCCCCATAATAAAGGAAATTTCTGGAAGTTTGCCCCAAAATAAGAAGAATTTCTGTTTTTTTGCCCCCAAATAAGGGAAATTTCTGCAATTTTTCCCTAAAATAAGGGGAATTTCTGCTTTTTTGCCTCTAAATAAGTGGAATTTCTGTCTTTTTCCCACAAAACAAAGGGAATTTCTGTATTTTTGCCCCAAAATAAAAAAAATTTCTGACTTATTACCCTGAAATAAGTGAAATTTTTGCAATTTTGCCCCAATATAAGAGAAATTTCTGCCTTTTTGCCCCCAAATAAGGGGAATTTCAGCCTTTTTACCTCAAAATAAGGGGAATTTCTGAATTTTGGCACAAAATATTAGGAATTTCTGCCTTTTTGCCCCAAATAAAGACAATTTCTGACTTTTTTCCCTGAAATAAGTGAAATTTCTGCAATTTTGCCCCAAAATATGTAAAATTTCTGCAATTTTGCCCCAAAATAAGGAAAATTTTTGTAATTTTGCCCCAGAATAAGTGGAATTTCTGAGTTTTGCCCCAAAATAAGGAGAATTTCTGCCTTTTTGCCCACAATTAGTGAAATTTCTGCAATTTTGCCCTAAAATAAGAGAAATTTCTGCAATTTTTCCCCATAATAAGGGAAATTTCTGAAATTTTGCTTCAAAATAAGGGGAATTTCTGTCTTTTTTTCCCCACAATTAGGGAAATTTCTGCAATTTTGCTCCAAAATAAAAGAAATTTCTGCCTTTTGTCCTAAAATATGGGGAATTTCTGCCTTTTTGTCCGAAAATAAGAAGAATGCATACCTTTTTGCCATAAAAAAGGGAAATTTCTTCATTTTTGCTCCAAAATAAGGGGAACTTTTTGTTTTTGCCTCTAAATAGGTGGAATTTCTGTCTTTTTCCCCCAAAACAAAGGGAATTTCTGTCTTTTTTGCACCAAAATAAGGAAAATTTCTGACTTTTTACCCTGAAATAAGTGAAATTTCTGCAAATTTGCCCCAAAATAAGGGAAATATCTGCCTTTTTGCCCCCAAATATGGGGAATTTCAGCCTTTTTACCTCAAAATAATGGAAATTTCTGCATTTTTGCAACAAAATATTAGGAATTTGTGCATTTTTGCCACAAAATATTAGGAATTTCTGCCTTTTTGCCCCAAAATAAGAAAAAATTTCTGCTTTTTTTCCCTGAAATAAGTTAAATTTCTGCAATTTTGCCCAAAAATAAGTGAAATTTCTGCAATTTTGCCCCAAAATAAGTGAAATTTCTGCAATTTTGCCCCAAAATAAGGGAAATTTCTGGAATTTTGCCCCAAAATAAGTGGAATTTCTGAGTTTTGCCCCAAAATAAGGAGAATTTCTGCCTTTTTGTTCCACAATTAGGGGAATTTCTGCAATTTTGCTCCAAAATACGGGGAATTTCTGCCTTTTTGCCTGAAAATAAGGGGAATGCATACCTTTGTGCCATAAAAAAGGGAAATTTCTTCATTTTTGCCCCAAATTAAGGGAAATTTCTGCCTTTTTGCCCTGAAATATGTAAAATTTCTGCAATTATAGCCCAAAATAAGGTGAATTTCTGCCTTTTTGCCCCAAAATAAGAAAAATTTTTGCTTTTTTTCTCTGAAATAAGTGAAATTTCTGCAATTTTGCCCTAAAATAAAAGAAATTTCTGCAATTTTTCCCCATAATAAAGGAAATTTCTGGAATTTTGCCCCAAAATAAGAAGAATTTCTGTTTTTTTGCCCCCAAATAAGGGAAATTTCTGCAATTTTGCCCTAAAATAAGGGGAATTTCTGCTTTTTTGCCTCTAAATAAGTGGAATTTCTGTCCTTTTTCCCAAAACAAAGGGAATTTCTGTCATTTTTGCCCCAAAATAAGGAAAATTTCTGACTTATTACCCTGAAATAAGTGAAATTTCTGCAATTTTGCCCCAATATAAGGGAAATTTCTGCCTTTTTGCCCCCAAATAAGGGGAATTTCAGCCTTTTTACCTCAAAATAAGGGGAATTTCTGAATTTTGGCACAAAATATTAGGAATTTCTGCCTTTTTGCCCCAAAATAAGAAAAATTTCTGCATTTTTTCCCTGAAATAAGTGAAATTTCTGCAATTTTGCCCCAAAATAAGTAAAATTTCTGCAATTTTGCCCCAAAATAAGGAAAATTTCTGGAATTTTGCCCCAAAATCAGTGGAATTTCTGAGTTTTGCCTCAAAATAAGGAGAATTTCTGCCTTTTTGCCCACAATTAGTGAAATTTCTGCAATTTTGCCCCATAATAAGGGGAATTTCTGCAATTTTGCTTCAAAATAAGGGGAATTTCTGTTTTTTGCCCCACAATTAGGGAAATTTCTGCAATTTTGCTCCAAAATAAAAGTAATTTCTGCCTTTTGTTCTAAAATATGGGGAATTTCTGCCTTTTTGTCCGAAAATAAGAAGAATGCATACGTTTATGCCATAAAAAAGGGAAATTTCTTCATTTTTGCTCCAAAATAAGGGGAACTTTTGCTTTTTGCCTAAATAAGTGGAATTTCTGTCTTTTTCCCCCAAAACATAGTGAATTTCTGTCTTTTTTGCACCAAAATAAGGAAAATTTCTGACTTTTTACCCTGAAATAAGTGAAATTTCTGCAAATTTGCCCCAAAATAAGGGAAATTTCTGCATTTTTGCCCACAAATATGGGGAATTTCAGCCTTTTTACCTCAAAATAAGGGAAATTTCTGCATTTTTGCAACAAAATATTAGGAATTTCTGCATTTTTGCCACAAATATTAGGAATTTCTGCCTTTTTGCCCCAAAATAAGTGAAATTTCTGCAATTTTGCCCTAAAATAAGAGAAATTGCTGCAATTTTTCCCAATAATAAAAGAAATTTCTTCAATTTTGCTTCAAAATAAAAGGAATTTCTGCCTTTTGTCCTAAAATATGGGGAATTTCTGCCTTTTTGTCCGAAAATAAGAAGAATGCATACCTTTTTGCCATAAAAAAGGGAAATTTCTTTATTTTTGCTCCAAAATAAGGGGAACTTTTGCTTTTTGCCTCTAAATAAGTGGAATTTCTGTTTTTTCCCTCAAAACAAAGGGAATTTCTGTCTTTTTTGCACCAAAATAAGAAAAGTTTCTGACTTTTTACCCTGAAATAAGTGAAATTTCTGCAAATTTGCCCCAAAATAAGGGAAATTTCTGCATTTTGCCTCCAAATATGGGGAATTTCAGCTATTTTACCTCAAAATAATGGAAATTTCTGCGTTTTTGCAACAAAATATTAGGAATTTCTGCATTTTTGCCACAAAATATTAGGAATTTTTGCCTTTTAGCCCCAAAATAAGGAAAATTTCTGCCTTTTTTTCCCTGAAATAAGTGAAATTTCTGCAATTTTGCCCCAAAATATGTGAAATTTCTGCAATTTTGCCCCAAAATAAGGGAAATTTCTGGAATTTTGCCCCAAAATAAGTGGAATTTCTGAGTTTTGCCCCAAATTAAGGGGAATTTCTGCCTTTTTGCCCCACAATTAGAGGAATTTCTGCAATTTTGCTCCAAAATACGGGAAATTTCTGCCTTTTTGCCCGAAAATAAAGAAAATGCATACCTTTTTGCCATAAAAAAGGGAAATTTCTTCATTTTTGCCCCAAATTAAGGGAAATTTCTGCCTTTTTGGCCTGAAATATGTGAAATTTCTGCAATTATAGCCCAAAATAAGGTGAATTTCTGCCTTTTTGCCCCAAAATAATGGGAATTTCTGCCTTTTTGCTCCAAAATAAGAAAAATTTTTGCTTTTTTTCTCTGAAATAAGTGAAATTTCTGCAATTTTGCCCTAAAATAAAAGAAATTTCTGCAATTTTTCCGCATAATAAAAAAAATTTCTGGAATTTTGCTCCAAAATAAGAAGAATTTCTGTTTTTTTGCCCCCAAATAAGGGAAATTTCTGCAATTTTGCCCTAAATTAAGGGGAATTTCTGCTTTTTTGCCTCTAAATAAGTGGAATTTGTATCTTTTTCCCCCAAAACAAAGGGAATTTCTGTCATTTTTGCCCCAAAATAAGGAAAATTTCTGACTTATTACCCTGAAATAAGTGAAATTTCTGCAATTTTGCCCCAATATAAAGGAAATTTCTGCCTTTTTGCCCCCAAATAAGGTGAATTTCAGACTTTTTACCTCAAAATAAGGGGAATTTCTGAATTTTGGCACAAAATATTAGGAATTTCTGCATTTTTGCCCCAAAATAAGGACAATTTCTGCCTTTTTTCCCTGAAATAAGTGAAATTTCTGCAATTTTGCCCCAAAATAAGTAAAATTTCTGAAATTTTGCCCCAAAATAAGGAAAATTTCTGGAATTTTGGCCCAATATAAGTGGAATTTCTGAGTTTTGCCCCAAAATAAGGAGAATTTCTGCCTTTTTGCCCACAATTAGTTAAATTTCTGCAATTTTGCCCTAAAATAAGAGAAATTTCTGCAATTTTTCTCCATAATAAGGGAAATTTCTGCAATTTTGCTTCAAAATAAGGGGAATTTCTGTTTTTTGCCCCAAAATTAGGGAAATTTCTGCAATTTTGCTCCAAAATAAAAGGAATTTCTGCCTTTTGTCCTAAAATATGGGGAATTTCTGCCTTTTTGTCCGAAAATAAGAAGAATGCATACCTTTTTGCCATAAAAAAAAGAAATTTCTTCATTTTTGCTCCAAAATAAGGGGAACTTTTGCTTTTTGCCTCTAAATAAGTGGAATTTCTGTTTTTTTCCCCCAAAACAAAGGGAATTTCAGTCTTTTTTGCACCAAAATAAGAAAAATTTCTGACTTTTTACCCTGAAATAAGTGAAATTTCTGCAAAATTGCCCCAAAATAAGGGAAATTTCTGCCTTGTTGCCCCCAAATATGGAAAATTTCAGCCTTTTTAGCTCAAAATAAGGGAAATTTCTGCATTTTTGCAACAAAATATTAGGAATTTCTGCATTTTTGCCACAAAATATTAGGAATTTCTGCCTTTTTGCCCCAAAATAAGGAAAATTTCTGCTTTTTTTCCCTGAAATAAGTGAAATTTCTGCAATTTTGCCCAAAAATAAGTGAAATTTCTGCAATTTTGCCCCAAAATAAGTGAAATTTCTGCAATTTTGCCCCAAAATAAGAAAAATTTCTGGAATTTTGCCCCAAAATAAGTGGAATTTCTGAGTTTTGCCCCAAAATAAGGAGAATTTCTGCCTTTTTGCCCCACAATTAGGGGAATTTCTGTAATTTTGCTCCAAAATACGGGGAATTTCTACCTTTTTGCCTGAAAATAAGGGGAATGCATACATTTTTGCCATAAAAAAGGGAAATTTCTTCATTTTTGCCCCAAATTAAGGGAAATTTCTGCCTTTTTGCCCTGAAATATGTGAAATTTCTGCAATTTTAGCCCAAAATAAAGTGAATTTCTGCCTTTTTGCCCCAAAATAAGAAAAATTTTTGCTTTTTTTCTCTGAAATAAGTGAAATTTCTGCAATTTTGCCCTAAAATAAAAGAAATTAATGCAATTTTTCCCCATAATACAGGAAATTTCTGGAAGTTTGCCCCAAAATAAGAAGAATTTCTGTTTTTTTGCCCCCAAATAAGGGAAATTTCTGCAATTTTTCCCTAAAATAAGGGGAATTTCTGCTTTTTTGCCTCTAAATAAGTGGAATTTCTGTCTTTTTCCCACAAAACAAAGGGAATTTCTGTATTTTTGCCCCAAAATAAAAAAAATTTCTGACTTATTACCCTGAAATAAGTGAAATTTTTGCAATTTTGCCCCAATATAAGAGAAATTTCTGCCTTTTTGCCCCCAAATAAGGGGAATTTCAGCCTTTTTACCTCAAAATAAGGGGAATTTCTGAATTTTGGCACAAAATATTAGGAATTTCTGCCTTTTTGCCCCAAATAAAGACAATTTCTGACTTTTTTCCCTGAAATAAGTGAAATTTCTGCAATTTTGCCCCAAAATATGTAAAATTTCTGCAATTTTGCCCCAAAATAAGGAAAATTTTTGTAATTTTGCCCCAGAATAAGTGGAATTTCTGAGTTTTGCCCCAAAATAAGGAGAATTTCTGCCTTTTTGCCCACAATTAGTGAAATTTCTGCAATTTTGCCCTAAAATAAGAGAAATTTCTGCAATTTTTCCCCATAATAAGGGAAATTTCTGAAATTTTGCTTCAAAATAAGGGGAATTTCTGTTTTTTTTTCCCCACAATTAGGGAAATTTCTGCAATTTTGCTCCAAAATAAAAGAAATTTCTGCCTTTTGTCCTAAAATATGGGGAATTTCTGCCTTTTTGTCCGAAAATAAGAAGAATGCATACCTTTTTGCCATAAAAAAGGGAAATTTCTTCATTTTTGCTCCAAAATAAGGGGAACTTTTTGTTTTTGCCTCTAAATAGGTGGAATTTCTGTCTTTTTCCCCCAAAACAAAGGGAATTTCTGTCTTTTTTGCACCAAAATAAGGAAAATTTCTGACTTTTTACCCTGAAATAAGTGAAATTTCTGCAAATTTGCCCCAAAATAAGGGAAATATCTGCCTTTTTGCCCCCAAATATGGGGAATTTCAGCCTTTTTACCTCAAAATAATGGAAATTTCTGCATTTTTGCAACAAAATATTAGGAATTTGTGCATTTTTGCCACAAAATATTAGGAATTTCTGCCTTTTTGCCCCAAAATAAGAAAAAATTTCTGCTTTTTTTCCCTGAAATAAGTTAAATTTCTGCAATTTTGCCCAAAAATAAGTGAAATTTCTGCAATTTTGCCCCAAAATAAGTGAAATTTCTGCAATTTTGCCCCAAAATAAGGGAAATTTCTGGAATTTTGCCCCAAAATAAGTGGAATTTCTGAGTTTTGCCCCAAAATAAGGAGAATTTCTGCCTTTTTGTTCCACAATTAGGGGAATTTCTGCAATTTTGCTCCAAAATACGGGGAATTTCTGCCTTTTTGCCTGAAAATAAGGGGAATGCATACCTTTGTGCCATAAAAAAGGGAAATTTCTTCATTTTTGCCCCAAATTAAGGGAAATTTCTGCCTTTTTGCCCTGAAATATGTAAAATTTCTGCAATTATAGCCCAAAATAAGGTGAATTTCTGCCTTTTTGCCCCAAAATAAGAAAAATTTTTGCTTTTTTTCTCTGAAATAAGTGAAATTTCTGCAATTTTGCCCTAAAATAAAAGAAATTTCTGCAATTTTTCCCCATAATAAAGGAAATTTCTGGAATTTTGCCCCAAAATAAGAAGAATTTCTGTTTTTTTGCCCCCAAATAAGGGAAATTTCTGCAATTTTGCCCTAAAATAAGGGGAATTTCTGCTTTTTTGCCTCTAAATAAGTGGAATTTCTGTCCTTTTTCCCAAAACAAAGGGAATTTCTGTCATTTTTGCCCCAAAATAAGGAAAATTTCTGACTTATTACCCTGAAATAAGTGAAATTTCTGCAATTTTGCCCCAATATAAGGGAAATTTCTGCCTTTTTGCCCCCAAATAAGGGGAATTTCAGCCTTTTTACCTCAAAATAAGGGGAATTTCTGAATTTTGGCACAAAATATTAGGAATTTCTGCCTTTTTGCCCCAAAATAAGAAAAATTTCTGCATTTTTTCCCTGAAATAAGTGAAATTTCTGCAATTTTGCCCCAAAATAAGTAAAATTTCTGCAATTTTGCCCCAAAATAAGGAAAATTTCTGGAATTTTGCCCCAAAATCAGTGGAATTTCTGAGTTTTGCCTCAAAATAAGGAGAATTTCTGCCTTTTTGCCCACAATTAGTGAAATTTCTGCAATTTTGCCCCATAATAAGGGGAATTTCTGCAATTTTGCTTCAAAATAAGGGGAATTTCTGTTTTTTGCCCCACAATTAGGGAAATTTCTGCAATTTTGCTCCAAAATAAAAGTAATTTCTGCCTTTTGTTCTAAAATATGGGGAATTTCTGCCTTTTTGTCCGAAAATAAGAAGAATGCATACGTTTATGCCATAAAAAAGGGAAATTTCTTCATTTTTGCTCCAAAATAAGGGGAACTTTTGCTTTTTGCCTAAATAAGTGGAATTTCTGTCTTTTTCCCCCAAAACATAGTGAATTTCTGTCTTTTTTGCACCAAAATAAGGAAAATTTCTGACTTTTTACCCTGAAATAAGTGAAATTTCTGCAAATTTGCCCCAAAATAAGGGAAATTTCTGCATTTTTGCCCACAAATATGGGGAATTTCAGCCTTTTTACCTCAAAATAAGGGAAATTTCTGCATTTTTGCAACAAAATATTAGGAATTTCTGCATTTTTGCCACAAATATTAGGAATTTCTGCCTTTTTGCCCCAAAATAAGTGAAATTTCTGCAATTTTGCCCTAAAATAAGAGAAATTGCTGCAATTTTTCCCAATAATAAAAGAAATTTCTTCAATTTTGCTTCAAAATAAAAGGAATTTCTGCCTTTTGTCCTAAAATATGGGGAATTTCTGCCTTTTTGTCCGAAAATAAGAAGAATGCATACCTTTTTGCCATAAAAAAGGGAAATTTCTTTATTTTTGCTCCAAAATAAGGGGAACTTTTGCTTTTTGCCTCTAAATAAGTGGAATTTCTGTTTTTTCCCTCAAAACAAAGGGAATTTCTGTCTTTTTTGCACCAAAATAAGAAAAGTTTCTGACTTTTTACCCTGAAATAAGTGAAATTTCTGCAAATTTGCCCCAAAATAAGGGAAATTTCTGCATTTTGCCTCCAAATATGGGGAATTTCAGCCATTTTACCTCAAAATAATGGAAATTTCTGCGTTTTTGCAACAAAATATTAGTAATTTCTGCATTTTTGCCACAAAATATTAGGAATTTTTGCCTTTAGCCCCAAAATAAGGAAAATTTCTGCCTTTTTTTCCCTGAAATAAGTGAAATTTCTGCAATTTTGCCCCAAAATATGTGAAATTTCTGCAATTTTGCCCCAAAATAAGGGAAATTTCTGGAATTTTGCCCCAAAATAAGTGGAATTTCTGAGTTTTGCCCCAAATTAAGGGGAATTTCTGCCTTTTTGCCCCACAATTAGAGGAATTTCTGCAATTTTGCTCCAAAATACGGGAAATTTCTGCCTTTTTGCCCGAAAATAAAGAAAATGCATACCTTTTTGCCATAAAAAAGGGAAATTTCTTCATTTTTGCCCCAAATTAAGGGAAATTTCTGCCTTTTTGGCCTGAAATATGTGAAATTTCTGCAATTATAGCCCAAAATAAGGTGAATTTCTGCCTTTTTGCCCCAAAATAATGGGAATTTCTGCCTTTTTGCTCCAAAATAAGAAAAATTTTTGCTTTTTTTCTCTGAAATAAGTGAAATTTCTGCAATTTTGCCCTAAAATAAAAGAAATTTCTGCAATTTTTCCGCATAATAAAAAAAATTTCTGGAATTTTGCTCCAAAATAAGAAGAATTTCTGTTTTTTTGCCCCCAAATAAGGGAAATTTCTGCAATTTTGCCCTAAATTAAGGGGAATTTCTGCTTTTTTGCCTCTAAATAAGTGGAATTTGTATCTTTTTCCCCCAAAACAAAGGGAATTTCTGTCATTTTTGCCCCAAAATAAGGAAAATTTCTGACTTATTACCTTGAAATAAGTGAAATTTCTGCAATTTTGCCCCAATATAAAGGAAATTTCTGCCTTTTTGCCCCCAAATAAGGTGAATTTCAGACTTTTTACCTCAAAATAAGGGGAATTTCTGAATTTTGGCACAAAATATTAGGAATTTCTGCATTTTTGCCCCAAAATAAGGACAATTTCTGCCTTTTTTCCCTGAAATAAGTGAAATTTCTGCAATTTTGCCCCAAAATAAGTAAAATTTCTGAAATTTTGCCCCAAAATAAGGAAAATTTCTGGAATTTTGGCCCAATATAAGTGGAATTTCTGAGTTTTGCCCCAAAATAAGGAGAATTTCTGCCTTTTTGCCCACAATTAGTTAAATTTCTGCAATTTTGCCCTAAAATAAGAGAAATTTCTGCAATTTTTCTCCATAATAAGGGAAATTTCTGCAATTTTGCTTCAAAATAAGGGGAATTTCTGTTTTTTGCCCCAAAATTAGGGAAATTTCTGCAATTTTGCTCCAAAATAAAAGGAATTTCTGCCTTTTGTCCTAAAATATGGGGAATTTCTGCCTTTTTGTCCGAAAATAAGAAGAATGCATACCTTTTTGCCATAAAAAAAAGAAATTTCTTCATTTTTGCTCCAAAATAAGGGGAACTTTTGCTTTTTGCCTCTAAATAAGTGGAATTTCTGTCTTTTTCCCCCAAAACAAAGGGAATTTCTGTCTTTTTTGCACCAAAATAAGGAAAATTTCTGACTTTTTACCCTGAAATAAGTGAAATTTCTGCAAATTTGCCCCAAAATAAGGGAAATTTCTGCCTTTTTGCCCCCAAATATGGGGAATTTCAGCATTTTTACCTCAAAATAAGGGAAATTTCTGCATTTTTGCAACAAAATATTAGGAATTTCTGCATTTTTGCCACAAAATATTAGGAATTTCTGCCTTTTTGCCCCAAAATAAGGAAAATTTCTGCTTCTTTTTCCCTGAAATAAGTGAAATTTCTGCAATTTTGCCCCAAAATAAGTGAAATTTCTGCAATTTTGCCCCAAAATAAGTGAAATTTCTGCAATTTTGCCCCAAAATAAGGGAAATTTCTGGAATTTTGCCCAAAAATAAGTGGAATTTCTGAGTTTAGCCCCAAAATAAGGAGAATTTCTGTCTTTTGCCCCACAATTAGGGGAATTTCTGTAATTTTGCTCAAAAATACGGGGAATTTCTGCCTTTTTGCCTGAAAATAAGGGGAATGCATACCTTTGTGCCATAAAAAAGGGAAATTTCTTCATTTTTGCCCCAAATTAAGGGAAATTTCTGCCTTTTTTGCCCTGAAATATGTGAAATTTCTGCAATTTTAGCCCAAAATAAAGTGAATTTCTGCCATTTTGCCCCAAAATAAGAAAAATTTTTGCTTTTTTTCTCTGAAATAAGTGAAATTTCTGCAATTTTGCCCTAAAATAAAAAAAATTAATGCAATTTTTCCCCATAATAAAGGAAATTTCTGGAAGTTTGCCCCAAAATAAGAAGAATTTCTGTATTTTTGCCCCCAAATAAGGGAAATTTCTGCAATTTTTTCCTAAAATAAGGGGAATTTCTGCTTTTTTGCCTCTAAATAAGTGGAATTTCTGTCTTTTTCCCCCAAAAACAAAGGGAATTTCTGTCATTTTTGCCCCAAAATAAGGAAAATTTCTGACTTATTATCCTGAAATAAGTGAAATTTCTGCAATTTTGCCCCAATATAAGGGAAATTTCTGCCTTTTTGCCCACAAATAAGGGGAATTTCAGCCTTTTTACCTCAAAATAAGGGGAATTTCTGAATTTTGGCACAAAATATTAGGAATTTCTGCCTTTTTGCCCCAAATAAGGACAATTTCTGCCTTTTTTCCCTGAAATAAGTGAAATTTCTGCAATTTTGCCCCAAAATAAGTAAAATTTCTGCAATTTTGCCCCAAAATAAGGAAAATTTCTGTAATTTTGCCCCAAAATAAGTGGAATTTCTGAGTTTTGCCCCAAAATAAGGAGAATTTCTGCCTTTTTGCCCACAATTAGTGAAATTTCTGCAATTTTGCCCTAAAATAAGAGAAATTTCTGCAATTTTTCCCCATAATAAGGGAAATTTCTAAAATTTTGCTTCAAAATAAGGGGAATTTCTGTTTTTTTTCCCCACAATTAGGGAAATTTCTGCAATTTTGCTCCAAAATAAAAGGAATTTCTGCCTTTTGTCCTAAAATATGGGGAATTTCTGCCGTTTTGTCCGAAAATAAGAAGAATGCATACCTTTTTGCCATAAAAAAGGGAAATTTCTTCATTTTTGCTCCAAAATAAGGGGAACTTTTGGTTTTTGCCTCTAAATAAGTGGAATTTCTGTCTTTTTCCCCCAAAACAAAGGGAATTTCTGTCTTTTTTGCACCAAAATAAGGAAAATTTCTGACTTTTTACCCTGAAATAAGTGAAATTTCTGCAAATTTGCCCCAAAATAAGGGAAATTTCTGCCCTTTTGCCCCCAAATATGGAAAATTTCAGCCTTTTTACCTCAAAATAAGGGAAATTTCTGCATTTTTGCAACAAAATATTAGGAATTTCTGCATTTTTGCCACAAAATATTAGGAATTTCTGCCTTTTTGCCCCAAAATAAGAAAAAATTTCTGCTTTTTTTCCCTGAAATAAGTTAAATTTCTGCAATTTTGCCCAAAAATAAGTGAAATTTCTGCAATTTTGCCCCAAAATAAGTGAAATTTCTGCAATTTTGCCCCAAAATAAGGGAAATTTCTGGAATTTTGCCCCAAAATAAGTGGAATTTCTGAGTTTTGCCCCAAAATAAGGAGAATTTCTGCCTTTTTGCCCCACAATTAGGGGAATTTCTGCAATTTTGCTCCAAAATACGGGGAATCTCTGCCTTTTTGCCTGAAAATAAGGGGAATGCATACCTTTGTGCCATAAAAAAGGGAAATTTCTTCATTTTTGCCCCAAATTAAGGGAAATTTCTGCCTTTTTGCCCTGAAATATGTGAAATTTCTGCAATTTTAGCCCAAAATAAAGTGAATTTCTGCCTTTTTGCCCCAAAATAAGAAAAATTTTTGCTTTTTTTCTCTGAAATAAGTGAAATTTCTTCAATTTTGCCCTAAAATAAAAGAAATTTCTGCAATTTTTCCCCATAATAAAGGAAATTTCTGGAATTTTGCCCCAAAATAAGAATTTCTGTTTTTTTGCCCCCAAATAAGGGAAATTTCTGCAATTTTGCCCTAAAATAAGGGGAATTTCTGCTTTTTTGCCTCTAAATAAGTGGAATTTCTGTCTTTTTCCCCAAAACAAAGGGAATTTCTGTCATTTTTGCCCCAAAATAAGGAAAATTTCTGACTTATTACCCTGAAATAAGTGAAATTTCTGAAATTTTGCCCCAATATAAGGGAAATTTCTGCCTTTTTGCCCCCAAATAAGGGGAATTTCAGCCTTTTTACCTCAAAATAAGGGAAATTTCTGAATTTTGGCACAAAATATTAGGAATTTCTGCCTTTTTGCCCCAAAATAAGAAAAATTTCTGCATTTTTTTTCCTGAAATAAGTGAAATTTCTGCAACTTTGCCCCAAAATAAGTAAAATTTCTGCAATTTTGCCCCAAAATAAGGAAAATTTCTGGAATTTTGCCCCAAAATAAGTGGAATTTCTGAGTTTTGCCCCAAAATAAGGAGAATTTCTGCCTTTTTGCCCACAATTAGTGAAATTTCTGCAATTTTGCCCCATAATAAGGGGAATTTCTGCAATTTTGCTTCAAAATAAGGGGAATTTCTGTTTTTTGCCCCACAATTAGGGAAATTTCTGCAATTTTGCTCCAAAATAAAAGTAATTTCTGCCTTTTGTTCTAAAATATGGGGAATTTCTGCCTTTTTGTCTGAAAATAAGAAGAATGCATACCTTTATGCCATAAAAAAGGGAAATTTCTTCATTTTTGCTCCAAAATAAGGGGAACTTGTGCTTTTTGCCTCTAAATGAGTGGAATTTCTGTCTTTTTCCCCCAAAACAAAGGGAATTTCTGTCTTTTTTGCACCAAAATAAAAAAAATTTCTGACTTTTTACCCTGAAATAAGTGAAATTTCTGCAAATTTGCCCCAAAATAAGAGAAATTTCTGCATTTTTGTCCCCAAATATGGGGAATTTCAGCCTTTTTACCTCAAAATAAGGGAAATTTCTGCATTTTTGCCCCCAAATAAGGGGATTATCCGCCTTTTTTACTAAAAATAAGTGCAATTTCTGCCTTTTCCCCAAAAATAAATGAAATTTCTGTTTTTGGCCTCAAAATAAGGGGAATTTCTGAATTTTTGCCCAAAAATAAGAGAAATTTTAGCCTTTTTACCTCAAAATAAGGGGAATTTCTGCCTTTATGCCCCAAAAATATGGGGAATTTCCACCTTTTTGCCCCAAAATAAGTAAAATTTCTGCAATTTTGTACCAAAATAAAAGAAATTTCTGCCTTTTTGCCCCAAAATAAGAAAATTTCTGTCTTTTTTCTGAAATAAGTGAAATTTCTGCAATTTTGCCCCAAAATAAGGGAAATTTCGGCAATTTTGCCCAAATGTAAAAGGAAATTTCTGCAATTTTGACCCAAAATAAGGGGAATTTCTTACTTTTTGCTCATGAAAAAAGGAGATTTTCTGTCTTTTTGCCCCAAAATAAGGAGAATTTCTGCCTTTTTGCCCAAAAATTATGAGAATTTCTGCAATTTTGCTTCAAAATACGGGGAATTTCTGCCTTTTAGCCCCAAAATAAAGGGAATTTCTGCATTTTCCCCCAATATTTAGGGAATTTCTGCATTTTACCTCTAAATAAGGGGAATTTCTGCATTTTACCTCAAAATAAGAAGAATTTCTGCCTTTTGCCCCAAAATATGGGAAATTTTTGCCTTTTTGTTCCAAAATAAGGAAAATTTCTTCAATTTTGTACCATAATAAAAGAAATTACTGCTTTTTGCCCCAAAAATATGGGAAATTTCTGCCTTTTTGCCCCAAAATAAGGAAAATTTCTGCAATTTTGTACCAAAATAAAAGAAATTTCTGCCTTTTTACCCGAAAATAAGAAAATTTCTGCCTTTTTTGTGAAATAAGTGAAATTTCTGCAATTTTGCCCCAAAATAAGGGAAATTTCAGCAATTTTGCCCAAATGTAAAGGAAATTTCTGCCTTTTTGCCCCAAAATAAGGGGAATTTCAGCCTTATTACCTCAAAATAAGGGAAATTTCTGCCTTTTTGCCACAAAATATAAGGAATTTCTGCCTTTTTGCCCCAAAATAAAAAACATTTCTGTAATTTTGCCCCAAAATAAGGGGAATTTCTCCCTTTTTGCCCCAAAATAAAGGAAATTTCAGCCTTTTTACCTAAAAATAAGTGAAATTTCTGTAATTTTGCCCCAAATAAGGGAAATTTCTGCAACTTTGCCCCAAAATGAGGGACATTCCTTCAATTTTGCCCCAAAATAAAGGAAATTTCTGGAATTTTGCTCCAAAGTAAGGGGAATTTCGGATTTTGGCCCCAAAATAAAGGGAATTTCTGCCTTTTGCCCCAAAATTAGGAGAATTTCTGCAATTTTGCTCCAAAATACGGGGAATTTCTGCCTTTTTGCCCGAAAATAAGAAGAATGCATACCTTTTTGCCATAAAAAAAGGGAAATTTTTTCATTATTGCTCCAAAATAAGGGGAATTTCTGCCTTTTTGCCTCTAAATAAGTGAAATTTCTGTCTTTTTCCCCCAAGACAAAAAAATTTCTGTCTTTTTTGCCCCCAAATAAGGGGAATTTCTCACTTATTACTCTGAAATAAGTGAAATTTCTGCAATTTTACCCCAAAATAAAAGTAATTTCTGCCTTTTTGCCCCCAAATAAGGGAAATTTCAGCCTTTTTACCTCAAAATAAGGGGAATTTCTGCATTTTTCCCACAAAATATTAGGAATTTCTGCCTTTTTGCACCAAAATAAGGAAAATTTCTTTCTTTTTTCTCTGAAATAAGTGAAATTTCTGAAATTTTGCCCCAAAATAAGTGAAATTTCTGCAATTTTCCCCAAAATAAGGGAAATTTCTGCCTTTTTGCCCTGAAATATGTGAAATTTCTTCAATTTTACCCGAAAATTAGGTGAATTTCTGCCTTTTTGCCCCAAAATAATGGGAATTTCTGCCTTTTTGCCCCAAAATAAGAAAAATTTTTGCTTTTTTTCTCTGAAATAAGTGAAATTTCTGCAATTTTGCCCTAAAATACGGGAAATTACTGCAATTTTTTTCTCATAATAAGGGAAAATCTGCAATTTTGCTCCAAAATAAGGGGAATTTCTGTTTTTTGCCCCCAAATAAGAGAAATTTCTGCAATTTTGCCCTAAAATAAGGGGAATTTCTGCCTTTTGCCCCCAAAAAAGAGAGTTTCTGCATTTTTGCCCCAAAATAAAGAAAATTACTGCATTTTTTACCCCAAAATTAGGTGAATTTCTTCAATTTTGCTTCAAAATACGGGGATTTTCTGCTTTTTGCCGAAAATAAGGGGAATTTCTGCCTTTTTGCCCCAAAATTAGGGGAATTTCTGCAATTTTGCTCCAAAATACGGGGAATTTCTGCCTTTTTGCCCGAAAATAAAGGGAATGTATACCTTTTTGGCATAAAAAAGGGAAATTTCTTTATTTTTGCCCCAAAATAAGGGGATTATCTGCCTTTTTTACTAAAAATAAGTGCAATTTCTGCCTTTTCCCCAAAAATAAACGAAATTTCTGTTTTTGGCCTCAAAATAAGGGGAATTTCTGACTTTTTGCGCAAAAATAAGGGAAATTTCAGCCTTTTTACCTCAAAGTAAGGGGAATTTCTGCCTTTTTGCCCCAAAAATATGGGGAATTTCCACCTTTTTGCCCCAAAATAAGTAAAATTTCTGCAATTTTATACCAAAATAAAAGAAATTTCTGCCTTTTTGCCCCAAAATAAGAAAATTTCTGCCTTTTTTCTGAAATAAGTGAAATTTCTGCAATTTTGCCCCAAAATAAGGGAAATTTCGGCAATTTTGCCCAAATGTAAAAGGAAATTTCTGCAATTTTGACCCAAAATAAGGGAAATTTCTTACTTTTTGCTCACGAAAAAGGGTGATTTTCTGTCTTTTTGCCCCAAAATAAGGAGAATTTCTGCCTTTTTTGCTCGAAAATTATGAGAATTTCTGCAATTTTGCTTCAAAATACGGGGAATTTCTGCCTTTTAGCCCCAAAATAAAGGGAATTTCTGCATTTTCCCCCAATATTTGGGGAATTTCTGCATTTTACCTCTAAATAAATGGAATTTCTGCATTTTACCTCAAAATAAGAAGAATTTCTGCCTTTTGCCCCAAAATATGGGGAATTTCTGCCTTTTTGTTCCAAAATAAGGAAAATTTCTTCAATTTTGTACCATAATAAAAGAAATTTCTGCTTTTTGCTACAAAATGAGGGGAATTTCTGCCTTTTGCCCCAAAAAATGGGGAATTTCAGCATTTTACCTCAAAATAAGGGAATTTTAGCCTTTTTGCACCAAAATATGAAGAATTTCTGCCTTTTTGCCCCAAAATAAAGGGAATTTCTGCATTTTTGCACCAATATTAGGGGAATTTCTGCAATTTTGCTCCAAAATACGGGTCATTTCTGCCTTTTTGCCCAAAATTAAGTGGAATTTCTGCCTTTTTGTCCCGAAATAAGTGAAATTTCTTCAATTTTAGCCAAAAATTAGGGATTTCATCTTTTTGCCCCAAAATAAGGGAAATTTCTGCCATTTTGCCTTGAAATATTTGAAATTTCTGCAATTTTACCCCAAAATAAGGGGAATTTCTGCCTTTTTGCCCCAAAATAAGGGGAATTTCAGCCTTATTACCTCAAAATGAGGGAAATTTCTGCATTTTTGCCACAAAATATAAGGAATTTCTGCATTTTTACCCAAAAATAAGGAAAATTTCTGCAATTTTGCCCCAAAATAAGGGGAATTTCTCTCTTTTGCCCCAAAATAAAAAAAATTTCAGCCTTTTTACCTGAAAATAAGTGAAATTTCTGCAATTTTGCCCCAAATAAAAAAAATTTCTGCAATTTTGCCCCAAAATAAGGTAAATTCCTGCAATTTTGCCCCAAAATAAAAAAATTTCTGCCTTTTTGACCCCAAGTAAGGGAACTTTCAGCCTTTTTACCTCAAAATAAGGGGAATTTCTGCATTTTTGCCACAAAATATTAGGAATGTCTGACTTTTTGCCCCAAAATAAGGAAAATTTCTGCCTTTTTTCCCTGAAATAAGTGAAATTTCTGCAATTTTGCCCCAAAATAAGTGAAATTCCTGCAAATTTTGCCCAAAAATAAAAGAAATTTCTGGAATTTTGCCCCAAAATAAGTGAAATTTCTGAGTTTTGCCCTAAAATAAGGAGAATTTCTGTCTTTTTGCCCCAACATATAGAGAATTTCTGCCTTTTTGGCCCACAATTAGGGGAATTTCTGCAATTTTGCTCCAAAATACGGGGATTTTCTGCATTTTTGCCCAAAAATAAGGGGAATGCATACATTTTTGCCATAAAAAAGAGAAATTTCTTTATTTTTGCTCCCAAATAAGGGGAATTTCTGCCTTATTGCCTCTAAATAAGTGGAATTTCTGTCTTTTTCCCCCAAAACAAAGGGAATTTCTGTCTTTTTTGCCCCAAAATAAAGAAAATTTCTGACTTATTACCCTAAAATAAGTGAAATTTCTGCAATTTTGCCCCAAAATAGGGGAAATTTCTGCCTTTTTGCCCTGAAATATGTGAAATTTCTGCAATTTTAGCCCAAAATAAGGTGAATTTCTGCCTTTTTGCCCCTAAATAATGGGAATTTCTGCCTTTTTGCCCCAAAATAAGAAAAATTTTTGCTTTTTTTCTCTGAAATAAGTGAAATTTCTGCAATTTTGCCCTAAAATAAGGGAAATTTCTGCAATTTTTTTTCATAATAAGGGAAATTTCTGCAATTTTACCCCAAAATAAGGGGAATTTCTGTTTTTTGCCCCCAAATAAAAGAAATTTCTGCAATTTTGCCCTATAATAAGGGGAATTTCTGCCTTTTGCCCCAAAATAAGGAGAATTTCTTCCTTTTTGCCCCAAAATAAAGAAAATTACTGTATTTTTTACCCCAAAATCAGGTGAATTTCTGCAATTTTGCTCCAAAATACGGGGATTTTCTGCCTTTTTCGCCGAAAATAACGCGAATTTTTGCCATTTTGCCACAAAATAAGTGAAATTTCTGCAGTTTTACCCCAAAATACAAGGAATTTCTGCCTTTTTGCCCCAAAATTAGGGGAATTTCTGCAATTTTGCTCCAAAATACAAGGAATTTCTCCCTTTAAGCCCGAAAATAAAGGGAATGTATACCTTTTTGCCATAAAAAAAGGAAATTCCTTTATTTTTGTTCCAAAATAAAAGGATTTTCCGCCTTTTTGACTCAAAATAAGTGCAATTTCTGCCTTTTCCCCAAAAATAAACGAAATTTCTGTCTTTTTACCCCAAAATAGGGGGAATTTCTGACATTTTGCCCAAAAATAAGAGAAATATCAGCCTTTTTACCTCAAAATAAGGGGAATTTCTGCCTTTTTGCCTCAAAATAAGGGGAATTTCTGCCTTTCTGCCCCAAAATATGGGGAATTTCTGCCTTTTTGCCCCAAAATAAGAATAATTTCTGCAATTTTGTACCAAAATAAAAGAAATTTCTGCCTTTTTGCCCCAAAATAAGAAAATTTCTGCCTTTTTTCTGAAATAAGTGAAATTTCTGCAATTTTTCCCCAAAATAAGGAAAATTTCTGAAATTTTGCCCAAATGTAAAGGAAATTTCTGCAATTTTGCCCCAATATAAAAGGAATTTCTTACTTTTTGCCCGAAAATTATGAGAATTTCTGCAATTTTGCTTCAAAATACAGGGAATTTCTGCCTTTTAGCCCCAAAATAAAGGGAATTTCTGCATTTCCCCCCAATATTTGGGGAATTTCTGCATTTTACCTCTAAATAAGGAAAATTTCTGCATTTTACTAAAAATATGAAGAATTTCTGCCTTTTGCCCCAAAATATGAGGAATTTCTGCCTTTTTGTTCCAAAATAAGGAAAATTTCTTCAATTTTGTACCATAATAAAAGAAATTTCTGCTTTTTGCCCCAAAACAAGGGGAATTTCTGACTTTTTACCCTGAAATAAATGAAATTTCTGCAATTTTGCCCGAAAATAAGGGAAATTTGTGCCTTTTTGCCCCAAAATATAGGCAATTTCTGCGTTTTGCCCCAAAATATGGGTAATTTCAGCATTTTACCTCAAAATAAGGGGAATTTCAGCCTTTTTGCACCAAAATATGGAGAATTTCTGCCTTTTTGCCCCAAAATAAAGGGAATTTCTGCATTTTTGCACCAATATTAGGGGAATTTCTCCCATTTTGCTCCAAAATACGGGTCATTTCTGCCTTTTTGCCCGAAATTAAGTGGAATTTCTGCCTTTTTGTCCCGAAATAAGTGAAATTTCTTCAATTTTAGCCAAAAATTATGGATTTCATCTTTTTGCCCCAAAATAAAAAAATTTCCACCATTTTGCCCAGAAATATTTGAAATTTCTGCAATTTTACCCCAAAATAAGGGGAATTTCTGCCTTTTTGCCCCAAAATAAGGGGAATTTCAGCCTTATTACCTCAAAATGAGGGAAATTTCTGCCTTTTTGCCCCAAAATATAAGGAATTTCTGTCTTTTTGCCCCAAAATAAGGAAAATTTCTGCAATTTTGCCCCAAAATAAGAGGAATTTCTCTCTTTTTGCCCCAAAATAAAAGAAATTTCAGCCTTTTTACCTGAAAATAAGTGAAATTTCTGCAATTTTTCCCCAAATAAAGGAAATTTCTGCAATTTTGAACCAAAATAAGGTAAATTCCTGAAATTTTGCCTGAAAATAAAAAAAATTTCTGCCTTTTTGCCCCCAAATAAGAGAAATTTCAACCTTTTTACCTCAAAATAAAAGGAATTTCTGCATTTTTACCAAAAAATATTAGGAATTTCTGACTTTTTGCCCCAAAATAAGGAAAATTTCTGCCTTTTTTTCTGAAATAAGTGAAATTTCTGCAATTTTGCCCCAAAATAAGTGAAATTTCTGCAATTTTGCCCCCAAATAAAATAACTTTCTGGAATTTTGCCCCAAACTAAGTGGAATTTCTGACTTTTGCCCTAAAATAAGGAGAATTTCTGTCTTTTTGCCCCAACATATAGAGAATTTCTGCCTTTTTGCCCCACAATTAGGAGAATTTCTACAATTTTGCTCCAAAATACGAGGAATTTCTGCCTTTTTGCCCAAAAATAAGGGGAATGCATACCTTTTTGCCCTAAAAATGGGAAATTTCTTCATTTTTGCTCCAAAATAAGGGGAATTTCTGCCTTTTTGCCTCTAAATAAGTGGAATTTCTGTCTTTTTCCCCCAAAACAAAGGGAATTTCTGTCTTTTTTGCCCCAAAATAAGGAAAATTTCTGACTTATTACCCTGAAATAAGTGAAATTTTTGCAATTTTGCCCCAAAATAAGGGAAATTTCTGCCTTTTTGCCCTGAAATATGTGAAATTTCTGCAATTTTAACCCAAAATAAGGTGAAGTTCTGCCTTTTTGCCCCAAAATAATGGGAATTTCTGCCTTTGCCCCAATATAAGAAAAATTTTTGCTTTTTTTCTCTGAAATAAGTAAAATTTCTGCAATTTTGCCCTAAAATAAGGGAAATTTCTGCAATTTTTCCCCATAATAAGGAAAATTTCTGCAATTTTGCCCCAAAATAAGGAAAATTTCTGTTTTTTGCCCCAAATAAAAGAAATTTCTGCAATATTGCCCTAAAATAAGGGGAATTTCTGCCTTTTACCCTAAAATAAGAAGAATTTCTGCCTTTTTAACCCAAAATTAAGAAAATTACTGTATTTTTTACCCCAAAATTAGGTGAATTTCTTCAATTTTGCTCCAAAATATGGGGATTTTCTGCTTTTTCACCGAAAATAAGGGGAATTTTTGCAATTTTGCTGCAAAATAAGTGAAATTTCTGCAGTTTTACCCCAAAATACGGGGAATTTCTGCATTTTTGCCCCAAAATTAGAAGAATTTCTGCAATTTTGCTCCAAAATATGGGGAATTTCTGCCTTTTTGCCTGAAAATAAAGGTAATGTATACCTTTTTGCCATAATAAAGGGAAATTTCTTTATTTTTGCTTTAAAATAAGGGGATTTTCCGCCTTTTTGACTCAAAATAAGTGCAATTTCTGCCTTTTCTCCAAAAATAAACAAAATTTCTGTCTTTTTGCCTCAAACTAAGGGGAATTTCTGACTTTTTGCCCAAAAATAAGGGAAATTTCAGCCTTTTTACCTCAAAATAAAGGGAATTTCTGCCTTTTTGCCACAAAATATGGGGAATTTCTGCCTTTTTGCCCCAAAATAAGAAAAATTTCTGCAATTTTGTACCAAAATAAAAGAAATTTCTGCCTTTTTGCCCCAATATATAAAAATTTCTATCTTTTTTCTGAAATAAGTGAAATTTCTGCAATTTTGCCACAAACTAAGGGAAATTTCTGCAATTTTGCCCAAATGTAAAGGAAATTTCTGCAATTTTGCCCCAAAATAAGGGAAATTTCTGACTTTTTGCTCCCGAAGAAAGATTTTCTGTCTTTTTGCCCCAAAATAAGGAGAATTTCTGCCTTTTTGCCCGAAAATTATGAGAATTTCTGCAATTTTGCTTCAAAATATGGGGATTTTCTGCCTTTTAGCCCCAAAATAAAGGGAATTTCTGCATTTTTCCCCAATATTTGGGGAATATCTGCATTTTACCTCAAAATAAGAAGAATTTCTTCCTTTTGCCCCAAAATATGGGGAATTTCTGCCTTTTTTCCAAATAAGGAATATTTCTTCAATTTTGTACCATAATAAAAGAAATTTCTGCTTTTTGCCCCAAAATATGGGGAATTGCTGACTTTTTGCCCTGAAATAAATGAAATTTCTGCAATTTTGCCCGAAAATAAAGGAAATTTGTGCCTTTTTGCCCCCAAATGAGGGGAATTTCTGCCTTTTGCCCCAAAATATGGGGAATTTCAGGATTTTACCTCAAAATAAGGGGAATTTCAGCCTTTTTGCACCAAAATATGAAGAATTTCTGCGTTTTTGCCCCAAAATAAAGGGAATTTCTGCATTTTTGCACCAATATTAGGGGAATTTCTGCCATTTTGCACCAAAATACGGGTCATTTCTGCCTTTTTGCCCGAAATTAAGTGGAATTTCTGCCTTTTGGTCCCGAAATAAGTGAAATTTCTTCAATTTTAGCCAAAAATAAAAATTTCATTTTTTACCCCAAAATAAGGGAAATTTCTGCCATTTTGCCCTGAAATATTTGAAATTTCTTCAATTTTACCCCAAAATAAGGGGAATTTCTGCCTTTTTGCCCCAAAATAAGGTGAATTTCAGCCTTATTACCTCAAAATAAGGGAAATTTCTGCCTTTTGCCCGAAAATATCAAAAATTTCTGCCTTTTTGCCCCAAAATAAGGAAAATTTCTGCAATTTTGCCCCAAAATAATGGAATTTCTCTCTTTTTGCCACAAAATAAAAGAAATTTCAGGCTTTTTACCTGAAAATAAGTGAAATTTCTGCAATTTTGCCCCAAATAAAGGAAATTTCTGCAATTTTGCCCAAAAATAAGGTAAATTCCTGCAATTTTGCCCCAAAATAAAAAAAAATTCTGCCTTTTTGCCCCCAAATAAAGGAAATTTCAGCCTTTTTACCTCAAAATAAAGGGAATTTCTGAGTTTTTGCCCCAAAATGAGAAAAATTTCTGCCTTTTTTCCCTGAAATAAGTGAAATTTCTGCAATTTTGCCCCAAAATAAGGGAAATTTCTGCAATTTTGCCCCAAAATAAAATGAATTTCTGGAATTTTGTCCCAAAATAAGTGGAATTTCTGACTTTTGCCCTAAAATAAGGAGAATTTCTGTCTTTTTGCCCCAACATATAGAGAATTTCTGCATTTTTGCCCCACAATTAGGGGAATTTCTGCAATTTTGCTCCAAAATACGGGGAATTTCTGCCTTTTTGCCCAAAAATAAAAGGAATGCATACCTTTTTGCAATAAAAATGGGAAATTTCTTCATTTTTGCTCCAAAATAAGGGGAATTTCTCTATTTTTGCCTCTAAATAAGTGGAATTTCTGTCTTTTTCCCCAAAAACAAAAGGAATTTCTGTCTATTTTGCCCCAAAATATAGAAAATTTCTGATTTATTACCCTGAAATAAGTGAAATTTTTGCAATTTTGCCCCAAAATAAGGGAAATTTCTGCCTTTTTGCCCTGAAATATGTGAAATTTCTGCAATTTTAGCACAAAATAAGGTGAATTTCTGCCTTATTGCCCCAAAATAATGGGAATTTCTGCCTTTTTGCCCCAATATAAAAAAAATTTTTGCTTTTTTTCTCTGAAATAAGTAAAATTTCTGCAATTTTGCCCTAAAATAAGGAAAATTTCTGCAATTTTTCCCCATAATAAGGGAAATTTCTGCAATATTGCCCCAAAATAAGGGAAATTTCTGTATTTTGCCCCCAAATAAAAGAAATTTCTGCAATTTTCCCCTAAAATAAGGGGAATTTCTGCATTTTACCCCGAAATAAGAAGAATTTCTGCCTTTTTAACCCAAAATAAAGAAAATTACTGTATTTTTTACCCCAAAATTAGGTGAATTTCTGCAATTTTGCTCCAAAATATGGGGATTTTCTGCTTTTTCGCCGAAAATAAGGGGAATTTCTGCCATTTTGCCACAAAATAAGTGAAATTTCTGCAGTTTTACCCCAAAATATGGGGAATTTCTGCATTTTTGCCCCAAAATTAGGGGAATTTCTGCAATTTTGCTCTAAAATACAGGGAATTTCTGCCTTTTTGCCTGATAATAAAGGGAATGTATATCTTTTTGCCATAAAAAAGGGAAATTTCTTTATTTTTGCTCCAAAATAAGGGGATTTTCCGCAATTTTGACTCAAAATAAGTACAATTTCTGCCTTTTCCCACAAAATAAACGAAATTTCTGTTTTTTGCCTCAAAATAAGGGAAATTTCTGACTTTTTGCCCGAAAATAAGGGAAATTTCAGCCTTTTTACCTCAAAATAAGGGGAATTTCTGCCTTTTTGCCCCAAAATATGGGGAATTTCTGCCTTTTTGCCCCAAAATAAGAAAAATTTCTGCAATTTTGTACCAAAATAAAAGAAATTTCTGCCTTTTTGCCCCAAAATAAGAAAATTTCTGCCTTTTTTCTGAAATAAGTGAAATTTCTGCAATTTTGCCCCCAAATAAGGGAAATTTCTGCAATTTTGCCCAAATGTAAAGGAAATTTCTGCAATTTTGCCCCAAAATAAAAGGAATTTCTGACTTTTTGCTCCCGAAAAAAGGAGATTTTCTGTCTTTTTGCCCCAAAATAAAGAGAATTTCTGCCTTTTTGCCTGAAAATTATGAGAATTTCTGCAATTTTGCTTCAAAATACGGGGAATTTCTGCCTTTTAGCCCCAAAATAAGGGGATTTTCTGCCTTTTGCCCCAAAATATGGGTAATTTCAGCATTTTACCTCAAAATAAGGGGAATTTCAGCCTTTTTGCACCAAAATATAGAGAATTTCTGCCTTTTTGCCCAAAAATAAAGGGAATTTCTGCATTTTTGCACCAATATTAGGGGAATTTCTGCAATTATGCTCCAAAATACGGGTCATTTCTGCCTTTTTGCCCGAAATTAAGTGGAATTTCTGCCTTTTTGTCCCGAAATAAGTGAAATTTCTTCAATTTTAGCCAAAAATTAGGGATTTCATCTTTTTGCCCCAAAATAAGGAAAATTTCTGCTATTTTCCCCTGAAATATTTGAAATTTCTGCAATTTTACCCCAAAATAAGGGGAATTTCTGCCTTTTTGCCCCAAAATAAGGGGAATTTCAGCCTTATTACCTCAAAATAAGGGAAATTTCTGCTTTTTGCCACAAAATATAAGAAATTTCTGACTTTTTACCCTGAAATAAATGAAATTTCTGCAATTTTGCCCGAAAATAAGGGAAATTTGTGCCTTTTTGCCTCAAAATGAGGGGAATTTCTGCCTTTTGCCCCAAAATATAGGGAATTTCAGCATTTTACCCCAAAAAAAGGTGAATTTATTCTTTTTGCCCCAAAATAATGGGAATTTCTGCCTTTTTCCCCAAAATAAGAAAAATTTTTGCTTTTTTTCACTGAAATAAGTGAATTTTCTGCAATTTTGCCCTAAAATAAGGAAAATTTCTGCATTTTTCCCCATATTAAGGGAAATTTCTGCAATTTTTCTTCAAAATAAAAGGAATTTCTGTTTTTTGCCCCCAAATAAGGGAAATTTCTGCAATTTTGCCCTAAAATAAGAGGAATTTCTGCATTTTGCCCCAAAATAAGGAGAATTTCTGCCTTTTTGTCACAAAATAAAGAAAATTACTGTATTTTTTACCCCAAAATTAGGTGAATTTCTGCAATTTTGCTCCAAAATACGGAGACTTAGTGGCATATTCGCCGAGAATAAGGGAAATTTCTGCCATTTTGCCGCGAAATTACTGAAATTTCTGCAGTTTTAACCCAAAATAAGGGGAATTTCTGCCTTTTTGCCCCAAAATAAGGGGAATTTCTGCAATTTTGCTCCAAAATACGGGGAATTTCTGCCTTTTTGCACGAAAATAAAGGGAATGTATAGCTTTTTCCTTAAAAAAGAGAAATTTCTTTATTTTTGCCCCAAAATAAAGGGATTTTCCGCCTTTTTAACTCAAAATGAGTGCAATTTCTGCCTTTTCCCCAAAAATAAACCAAATTTCTGTCTTTTTGCCCCAATGTAAGATGAATTTCTGACTTTTTGTCCGAAAATAAGGGGAATTTCAGCATTTTTACCTCAAAATAAAGGGAATTTCTGCCTTTTTGCCCCTAAATATGGGGAATTTCTGCCTTTTTCCTTAAAATAAGAAAAATTTCTGCAATTTCGTACCAAAATAAAAGAAATTTCTGCCTTTTTGCCCCAAAATAAGAAAATTTCTGCATTTTTCTGAAAAAAGTGTAATTTCTGCAATTTTGCCCCAAAATAAGGGAAATTTCTGCAATTTTGCCCCAAAATAAAATAAATTTCTGGAATTTTGTCCCAAAATAAGTGGAATTTCTGACTTTTGCCCTAAAATAAAAAGAATTTCTGTCTTTTTGCCCCAACATATAGAGAATTTCTGCATTTTTGCCCCACAATTAGGGGAATTTCTGCAATTTTGCTCCAAAATACGGGGAATTTCTGCCTTTTTGCCCAAAAATAAAAGGAATGCATACCTTTTTGCAATAAAAATGGGAAATTTCTTCATTTTTGCTCCAAAATAAGGGGAATTTCTCTATTTTTGCCTCTAAATAAGTGGAATTTCTGTCTTTTTCCCCAAAAACAAAGGGAATTTCTGTCTATTTTGCCCCAAAATATAGAAAATTTCTGATTTATTACCCTGAAATAAGTGAAATTTTTGCAATTTTGCCCCAAAATAAGGGAAATTTCTGCCTTTTTGCCCTGAAATATGTGAAATTTCTGCAATTTTAGCACAAAATAAGGTGAATTTCTGCCTTTTTGCCCCAAAATAATGGGAATTTCTGCCTTTTTGCCCCAATATAAAAAAAATTTTTGCTTTTTTTCTCTGAAATAAGTAAAATTTCTGCAATTTTGCCCTAAAATAAGGAAAATTTCTGCAATTTTTCCCCATAATAAGGGAAATTTCTGCAATATTGCCCCAAAATAAGGGAAATTTCTGTATTTTGCCCCCAAATAAAAGAAATTTCTGCAATTTTCCCCTAAAATAAGGGGAATTTCTGCATTTTACCCCGAAATAAGAAGAATTTCTGCCTTTTTAACCCAAAATAAAGAAAATTACTGTATTTTTACCCCAAAATTAGGTGAATTTCTGCAATTTTGCTCCAAAATACGGGGATTTTCTGCTTTTTCGACGAAAATAAGGGGAATTTCTGCCATTTTGCCACAAAATAAGTGAAATTTCTGCAGTTTTACCCCAAAATACGGGGAATTTCTGCATTTTTGCCCCAAAATTAGGGGAATTTCTGCAATTTTGCTCCAAAATACGGGAAATTTCTGCCTTTTTGCCTGATAATAAAGGGAATGTATACCTTTTTGCCATAAAAAAAGGGAAATTTCTTTATTTTTGCTCCAAAATAAAAGGATTTTCCGCCATTTTGACTCAAAATAAGTGCAATTTCTGCCTTTTCCCCCAAAATAAACGAAATTTCTGTTTTTTGCCTCAAAATAAGGGAAATTTCTGACTTTTTGCCCGAAAATAAGGGAAATTTCAGCCTTTTTACCTCAAAATAAGGGGAATTTCTGCCTTTTTGCCCCAAAATATGGGGAATTTCTGCCTTTTTGCCCCAAAATAAGAAAAATTTCTGCAATTTTGTACCAAAATAAAAGAAATTTCTGCCTTTTTGCCCCAAAATAAGAAAATTTCTGCCTTTTTTCTGAAATAAGTGAAATTTCTGCAATTTTGCCCCCAAATAAGGGAAATTTCTGCAATTTTGCCCAAATGTAAAGGAAATTTCTGCAATTTTGCCCCAAAATAAAAGGAATTTCTGACTTTTTGCTCCCGAAAAAAGGAGATTTTCTGTCTTTTTGCCCCAAAATAAAGAGAATTTCTGCCTTTTTGCCTGAAAATTATGAGAATTTCTGCAATTTTGCTTCAAAATACGGGGAATTTCTGCCTTTTAGCCCCAAAATAAGGGGATTTTCTGCCTTTTGCCCCAAAATATGGGTAATTTCAGCATTTTACCTCAAAATAAGGGGAATTTCAGCCTTTTTGCACCAAAATATAGAGAATTTCTGCCTTTTTGCCCAAAAATAAAGGGAATTTCTGCATTTTTGCACCAATATTAGGGGAATTTCTGCAATTATGCTCCAAAATACGGGTCATTTCTGCCTTTTTGCCCGAAATTAAGTGGAATTTCTGCCTTTTTGTCCCGAAATAAGTGAAATTTCTTCAATTTTAGCCAAAAATTAGGGATTTCATCTTTTTGCCCCAAAATAAGGAAAATTTCTGCTATTTTCCCCTGAAATATTTGAAATTTCTGCAATTTTACCCCAAAATAAGGGGAATTTCTGCCTTTTTGCCCCAAAATAAGGGGAATTTCAGCCTTATTACCTCAAAATAAGGGAAATTTCTGCTTTTTGCCACAAAATATAAGAAATTTCTGACTTTTTACCCTGAAATAAATGAAATTTCTGCAATTTTGCCCGAAAATAAGGGAAATTTGTGCCTTTTTGCCTCAAAATGAGGGGAATTTCTGCCTTTTGCCCCAAAATATAGGGAATTTCAGCATTTTACCCCAAAAAAAGGTGAATTTATTCTTTTTGCCCCAAAATAATGGGAATTTCTGCCTTTTTCCCCAAAATAAGAAAAATTTTTGCTTTTTTTCTCTGAAATAAGTGAAATTTCTGCAATTTTGCCCTAAAATAAGGGAAATTTCTGCAATTTTTCCCCATAATAAGGGAAATTTCTGCAATTTTTCTTCAAAATATAAGGAATTTCTGTTTTTTGCCCCCAAATAAGGGAAATTTCTGCAATTTTGCCCTAAAATAAGGGGAATTTCTGCCTTTTGCCCCAAAATAAGGAGAATTTCTGCCTTTTGTCACAAAATAAAGAAAATTACTGTATTTTTTACCCCAAAATTAGGTGAATTTCTGCAATTTTGCTCCAAAATACGGAGACTTAGTGCCATATTCGACGAGAATAAGGGAAATTTCTGCCATTTTGCCGCGAAATTACTGAAATTTCTGCAGTTTTAACCCAAAATAAGGGGAATTTCTGCCCTTTTGCCCCAAAATTAGGGGAATTTCTGCAATTTTGCTCTAAAATACGGGGAATTTCTGCCTTTTTGCACGAAAATAAAGGGAATATATAGCTTTTTCCATAAAAAAGAGAAATGTCTTTATTTTTGCCCCAAAATAAGGGTATTTTCCGCTTTTTTAACTCAAAATGAGTGCAATTTCTGCCTTTTCCCCCAAAATAAACCAAATTTCTGTCTTTTTGCCCCAATATAAGATGAATTTCTGACTTTTTGTTCGAAAATAAGGGGAATTTCAGCCTTTTTACCTCAAAATAAGGGGAATTTCTGCCTTTTTGCCCCAAAATATGGGGAATTTCTGCCTTTTTGCCCCAAAATAAGAAAAATTTCTGCAATTTTGTACCAAAATAAAAGAAATTTCTGCCTTTTTGCCCCAAAATAAGAAAATTTCTGCCTTTTTTCTGAAATAAGTGAAATTTCTGCAATTTTGCCCCCAAATAAGGGAAATTTCTGCAATTTTGCCCAAATGTAAAGGAAATTTCTGCAATTTTGCCCCAAAATAAAAGGAATTTCTGACTTTTTGCTCCCGAAAAAAGGAGATTTTCTGTCTTTTTGCCCCAAAATAAAGAGAATTTCTGCCTTTTTGCCCGAAAATTATGAGAATTTCTGCAATTTTGCTTCAAAATACGGGGAATTTCTGCCTTTTAGCCCCAAAATAAGGGGATTTTCTGCCTTTTGCCCCAAAATATGGGTAATTTCAGCATTTTACCTCAAAATAAGGGGAATTTCAGCCTTTTTGCACCAAAATATAGAGAATTTCTGCCTTTTTGCCCAAAAATAAAGGGAATTTCTGCATTTTTGCACCAATATTAGGGGAATTTCTGCAATTTTGCTCCAAAATACGGGTCATTTCTGCCTTTTTGCCCGAAATTAAGTGGAATTTCTGCCTTTTTGTCCCGAAATAAGTGAAATTTCTTCAATTTTAGCCAAAAATTAGGGATTTCATCATTTTGCCCCAAAATAAGGAAAATTTCTGCTATTTTCCCCTGAAATATTTGAAATTTCTGCAATTTTACCCCAAAATAAGGGGAATTTCTGCCTTTTTGCCCCAAAATAAGGGGAATTTCAGCCTTATTACCTCAAAATAAGGGAAATTTCTGCTTTTTGCCACAAAATATAAGGAATTTCTGACTTTTTACCCTGAAATAAATGAAATTTCTGCAATTTTGCCCGAAAATAAGGGCAATTTGTGCCTTTTTGCCTCAAAATGAGGGGAATTTCTGCCTTTTGCCCCAAAATATAGGGAATTTCAGCATTTTACTCCAAAATAAGGTGAATTTTTTCCTTTTTGCCCCAAAATAATGGGAATTTCTGCCTTTTTGCCCCAAAATAAGAAAAATTTTTGCTTTTTTTCTCTGAAATAAGTGAAATTTCTGCAATTTTGCCCTAAAATAAGGGAAATTTCTGCAATTTTTCCCCATAATAAGGGAAATTTCTGCAATTTTTCTTCAAAATAAAAGGAATTTCTGTTTTTGCCCCCAAATAAGGGAAATTTCTGCAATTTTGCCCTAAAATAAGGGGAATTTCTGCCTTTTGCCCCAAAATAAGGAGAATTTCTGCCTTTTTGTCACAAAATAAAGAAAATTACTGTATTTTTTACCCCAAAATTAGGTGAATTTCTGCAATTTTGCTCCAAAATACGGAGACTTAGTGCCATATTCGCCGACAATAAGGGAAATTTCTGCTATTTTGCCGCGAAATTACTGAAATTTCTGCAGTTTTAACCCAAAATAAGGGGAATTTCTGCCTTTTGCCCCAAAATAAGGAGAATTTCTGCCTTTTTGTCACAAAATAAAGAAAATTACTGTAGTTTTTACCCCAAAATTAGGTGAATTTCTGCAGTTTTGCTCCAAAATACAGAGACTTAGTGGCATATTCGCCGAGAATAAGGGAAATTTCTGCCATTTTGCCGCGAAATTACTGAAATTTCTGCAGTTTTAACCCAAAATAAGGGGAATTTCTGCCTTTTTGCCCGAAAATTAGGGGAATTTCTGCAATTTTGCTCCAAAATACGGGGAATTTCTGCCTTTTTGCATGAAAATAAAGGGAATGTATAGCTTTTTCCTTAAAAAAGAGAAATTTCTTTATTTTTGCCCCAAAATAAGGGAATTTTCCGCCTTTTTAACTCAAAATGAGTGCAATTTCTGCCTTTTCCCCAAAAATAAACCAAATTTCTGTCTTTTTGCCCCAATATAAGATGAATTTCTGACTTTTTGTCCGAAAATAAGGGGAATTTCAGCCTTTTTACCTCAAAATAAAGGGAATTTCTGCCTTTTTGCCCCTAAGTATGGGGAATTCCTGCCGTTTTCCCCAAAATAAGAAAAATTTCTGCAATTTCGTACCAAAATAAAAGAAATTTCTGCCTTTTTGCCCCAAAATAAGAAAATTTCTGCATTTTTTCTGAAATAAGTGAAATTTCTGCAATTTTGCCCCAAAATAAAATAAATTTCTGGAATTTTGTCCCAAAATAAGTGGAATTTCTGACTTTTGCCCTAAAATAAGGAGAATTTCTGTCTTTTTGCCCCAACATATAGAGAATTTCTGCATTTTTGCCCCACAATTAGGGGAATTTCTGCAATTTTGCTCCAAAATACGGGGAATTTCTGCCTTTTTGCCCAAAAATAAAAGGAATGCATACCTTTTTGCAATAAAAATGGGAAATTTCTTCATTTTTGCTCCAAAATAAGGGGAATTTCTCTATTTTTGCCTCTAAATAAGTGGAATTTCTGTCTTTTTCCCCAAAAACAAAGGGAATTTCTGTCTATTTTGCCCCAAAATATAGAAAATTTCTGATTTATTACCCTGAAATAAGTGAAATTTTTGCAATTTTGCCCCAAAATAAGGGAAATTTCTGCCTTTTTGCCCTGAAATATGTGAAATTTCTGCAATTTTAGCACAAAATAAGGTGAATTTCTGCCTTTTTGCCCCAAAATAATGGGAATTTTTGCCTTTTTGCCCCAATATAAAAAAAATTTTTGCTTTTTTTCTCTGAAATAAGTAAAATTTCTGCAATTTTGCCCTAAAATAAGGAAAATTTCTGCAATTTTTCCCCATAATAAGGGAAATTTCTGCAATATTGCCCCAAAATAAGGGAAATTTCTGTATTTTGCCCCCAAATAAAAGAAATTTCTGCAATTTTCCCCTAAAATAAGGGGAATTTCTGCATTTTACCCCGAAATAAGAAGAATTTCTGCCTTTTTAACCCAAAATAAAGAAAATTACTGTATTTTTTACCCCAAAATTAGGTGAATTTCTGCAATTTTGCTCCAAAATACGGGGATTTTCTGCTTTTTCGCCAAAAATAAGGGGAATTTCTGCCATTTTGCCACAAAATAAGTGAAATTTCTGCAGTTTTACCCCAAAATACGGGGAATTTCTGCATTTTTGCCCCAAAATTAGGGGAATTTCTGCAATTTTGCTACAAAATACGGGGAATTTCTTCCTTTTTGCCTGATAATGAAGGGAATGTATACCTTTTTGCCATAAAAAAGGGAAATTTCTTTATTTTTGCTCCAAAATAAGGGGACCTTCCGCCATTTTGACTCAAAATAAGTGCAATTTCTGCCTTTTCCCCAAAAATGAACGAAATTTCTGTTTTTTGCCTCAAAATAAGGGAAATTTCTGACTTTTTGCCCGAAAAAAAGGGAAATTTCAGCCTTTTTACCTCAAAATAAGGGGAATTTCTGCCTCTTTGCCCCAAAATATGGGGAATTTCTGCCTTTTTGCCCCAAAATAAGAAAAATTTCTGCAATTTTGTACCAAAATAAAAGAAATTTCTGCCTTTTTGCCCCAAAATAAGAAAATTTCTGCCTTTTTTCTGAAATAAGTGAAATTTCTTCAATTTTGCCCCAAAATAAGGGGATTTTCTGCCTTTTGCCCCAAAATATGGGTAATTTCAGCATTTTACCTCAAAATAAGGGGAATTTCAGCCTTTTTGCACCAAAATATAGAGAATTTCTGCCTTTTTGCCCAAAAATAAAGGGAATTTCTGCATTTTTGCACCAATATTAGGGGAATTTCTGCAATTTTGCTCCAAAATACGGGTCATTTCTGCCTTTTTGCCCGAAATTAAGTGGAATTTCTGCCTTTTTGTCCCGAAATAAGTGAAATTTCTTCAATTTTAGCCAAAAATTAGGGATTTCATCTTTTTGCCCCAAAATAAGGAAAATTTCTGCTATTTTCCCCTGAAATATTTGAAATTTCTGCAATTTTACCCCAAAATAAGGGGAATTTCTGCCTTTTTGCCCCAAAATAAGGGGAATTTCAGCCTTATTACCTCAAAATAAGGGAAATTTCTGCTTTTTGCCACAAAATATAAGGAATTTCTGACTTTTTACCCTGAAATAAATGAAATTTCTGCAATTTTGCCCGAAAATAAGGGAAATTTGTGCCTTTTTGCCTCAAAATGAGGGGAATTTCTGCCTTTTGCCCCAAAATATAGGGAATTTCAGCATTTTACCCCAAAATAAGGTGAATTTTTTCCTTTTTGCCCCAAAATAATGGGAATTTCTGCCTTTTTGCCCCAAAATAAGAAAAATTTTTGATTTTTTTCTCTGAAATAAGTGAAATTTCTGCAATTTTGCCCTAAAATAAGGGAAATTTCTGCAATTTTTCCCCATAATAAGGGAAATTTCTGCAATTTTTCTTCAAAATATAAGGAATTTCTGTTTTTTGCCCCCAAATAAGGGAAATTTCTGCAATTTTGCCCTAAAATAAGGGGAATTTCTGCCTTTTGCCCCAAAATAAGGAGAATTTCTGCCTTTTGTCACAAAATAAAGAAAATTACTGTATTTTTTACCCCAAAATTAGGTGAATTTCTGCAATTTTGCTCCAAAATACGGAGACTTAGTGCCATATTCGACGAGAATAAGGGAAATTTCTGCCATTTTGCCGCGAAATTACTGAAATTTCTGCAGTTTTAACCCAAAATAAGGGGAATTTCTGCCCTTTTGCCCCAAAATTAGGGGAATTTCTGCAATTTTGCTCTAAAATACGGGGAATTTCTGCCTTTTTGCACGAAAATAAAGGGAATATATAGCTTTTTCCATAAAAAAGAGAAATGTCTTTATTTTTGCCCCAAAATAAGGGTATTTTCCGCTTTTTTAACTCAAAATGAGTGCAATTTCTGCCTTTTCCCCCAAAATAAACCAAATTTCTGTCTTTTTGCCCCAATATAAGATGAATTTCTGACTTTTTGTTCGAAAATAAGGGGAATTTCAGCCTTTTTACCTCAAAATAAGGGGAATTTCTGCCTTTTTGCCCCAAAATATGGGGAATTTCTGCCTTTTTGCCCCAAAATAAGAAAAATTTCTGCAATTTTGTACCAAAATAAAAGAAATTTCTGCCTTTTTGCCCCAAAATAAGAAAATTTCTGCCTTTTTTCTGAAATAAGTGAAATTTCTGCAATTTTGCCCCCAAATAAGGGAAATTTCTGCAATTTTGCCCAAATGTAAAGGAAATTTCTGCAATTTTGCCCCAAAATAAAAGGAATTTCTGACTTTTTGCTCCCGAAAAAAGGAGATTTTCTGTCTTTTTGCCCCAAAATAAAGAGAATTTCTGCCTTTTTGCCCGAAAATTATGAGAATTTCTGCAATTTTGCTTCAAAATACGGGGAATTTCTGCCTTTTAGCCCCAAAATAAGGGGATTTTCTGCCTTTTGCCCCAAAATATGGGTAATTTCAGCATTTTACCTCAAAATAAGGGGAATTTCAGCCTTTTTGCACCAAAATATAGAGAATTTCTGCCTTTTTGCCCAAAAATAAAGGGAATTTCTGCATTTTTGCACCAATATTAGGGGAATTTCTGCAATTTTGCTCCAAAATACGGGTCATTTCTGCCTTTTTGCCCGAAATTAAGTGGAATTTCTGCCTTTTTGTCCCGAAATAAGTGAAATTTCTTCAATTTTAGCCAAAAATTAGGGATTTCATCTTTTTGCCCCAAAATAAGGAAAATTTCTGCTATTTTCCCCTGAAATATTTGAAATTTCTGCAATTTTACCCCAAAATAAGGGGAATTTCTGCCTTTTTGCCCCAAAATAAGGGGAATTTCAGCCTTATTACCTCAAAATAAGGGAAATTTCTGCTTTTTGCCACAAAATATAAGGAATTTCTGACTTTTTACCCTGAAATAAATGAAATTTCTGCAATTTTGCCCGAAAATAAGGGAAATTTGTGCCTTTTTGCCTCAAAATGAGGGGAATTTCTGCCTTTTGCCCCAAAATATAGGGAATTTCAGCATTTTACCCCAAAATAAGGTGAATTTTTTCCTTTTTGCCCCAAAATAATGGGAATTTCTGCCTTTTTGCCCCAAAATAAGAAAAATTTTTGATTTTTTTCTCTGAAATAAGTGAAATTTCTGCAATTTTGCCCTAAAATAAGGGAAATTTCTGCAATTTTTCCCCATAATAAGGGAAATTTCTGCAATTTTTCTTCAAAATATAAGGAATTTCTGTTTTTTGCCCCCAAATAAGGGAAATTTCTGCAATTTTGCCCTAAAATAAGGGGAATTTCTGTCTTTTGCCCCAAAATAAGGAGAATTTCTGCCTTTTTGTCACAAAATAAAGAAAATTACTGTATTTTTTACCCCAAAATTAGGTGAATTTCTGCAATTTTGCTCCAAAATACGGAGACTTAGTGCCATATTCGACGAGAATAAGGGAAATTTCTGCCATTTTGCCGCGAAATTACTGAAATTTCTGCAGTTTTAACCCAAAATAAGGGGAATTTCTGCCCTTTTGCCCCAAAATTAGGGGAATTTCTGCAATTTTGCTCTAAAATACGGGGAATTTCTGCCTTTTTGCACGAAAATAAAGGGAATGTATAGCTTTTTCCATAAAAAAGAGAAATGTCTTTATTTTTGCCCCAAAATAAGGGGATTTTCCGCCTTTTTAACTCAAAATGAGTGCAATTTCTGCCTTTTCCCCCAAAATAAACCAAATTTCTGTCTTTTTGCCCCAATATAAGATGAATTTCTGACTTTTTGTTCGAAAATAAGGGGAATTTCAGCCTTTTTACCTCAAAATAAGGGGAATTTCTGCCTTTTTGCCCCAAAATATGGGGAATTTCTGCCTTTTTGCCCCAAAATAAGAAAAATTTCTGCAATTTTGTACCAAAATAAAAGAAATTTCTGCCTTTTTGCCCCAAAATAAGAAAATTTCTGCCTTTTTTCTGAAATAAGGGAAATTTCTGCAATTTTGCCCAAATGTAAAGGAAATTTCTGCAATTTTGCCCCAAAATAAAAGGAATTTCTGACTTTTTGCTCCCGAAAAAAGGAGATTTTCTGTCTTTTTGCCCCAAAATAAAGAGAATTTCTGCCTTTTTGCCCGAAAATTATGAGAATTTCTGCAATTTTGCTTCAAAATACGAGGAATTTCTGCCTTTTAGCCCCAAAATAAGGGGATTTTCTGCCTTTTGCCCCAAAATATGGGTAATTTCAGCATTTTACCTCAAAATAAGGGGAATTTCAGCCTTTTTGCACCAAAATATAGAGAATTTCTGCCTTTTTGCCCAAAAATAAAGGGAATTTCTGCATTTTTGCACCAATATTAGGGGAATTTCTGCAATTTTGCTCCAAAATACGGGTCATTTCTGCCTTTTTGCCCGAAATTAAGTGGAATTTCTGCCTTTTTGTCCCGAAATAAGTGAAATTTCTTCAATTTTAGCCAAAAATTAGGGATTTCATCTTTTTGCCCCAAAATAAGGAAAATTTCTGCTATTTTCCCCTGAAATATTTGAAATTTCTGCAATTTTACCCCAAAATAAGGGGAATTTCTGCCTTTTTGCCCCAAAATAAGGGGAATTTCAGCCTTATTACCTCAAAATAAGGGAAATTTCTGCTTTTTGCCACAAAATATAAGGAATTTCTGACTTTTTACCCTGAAATAAATGAAATTTCTGCAATTTTGCCCGAAAATAAGGGAAATTTGTGCCTTTTTGCCTCAAAATGAGGGGAATTTCTGCCTTTTGCCCCAAAATATAGGGAATTTCAGCATTTTACCCCAAAATAAGGTGAATTTTTTCCTTTTTGCCCCAAAATAATGGGAATTTCTGCCTTTTTGCCCCAAAATAAGAAAAATTTTTGATTTTTTTCTCTGAAATAAGTGAAATTTCTGCAATTTTGCCCTAAAATAAGGGAAATTTCTGCAATTTTTCCCCATAATAAGGGAAATTTCTGCAATTTTTCTTCAAAATAAAAGGAATTTCTGTTTTTTGCCCCCAAATAAGGGAAATTTCTGCAATTTTGCCCTAAAATAAGGGGAATTTCTGCCTTTTGCCCCAAAATAAGGAGAATTTCTGCCTTTTTGTCACAAAATAAAGAAAATTACTGTATTTTTTACCCCAAAATTAGGTGAATTTCTGCAATTTTGCTCCAAAATACGGAGACTTAGTGCCATATTCGACGAGAATAAGGGAAATTTCTGCCATTTTGCCGCGAAATTACTGAAATTTCTGCAGTTTTAACCCAAAATAAGGGGAATTTCTGCCCTTTTGCCCCAAAATTAGGGGAATTTCTGCAATTTTGCTCTAAAATACGAGAATTTCTGCCTTTTTGCACGAAAATAAAGGGAATGTATAGCTTTTTCCATAAAAAAGAGAAATGTCTTTATTTTTGCCCCAAAATAAGGGGATTTTCCGCCTTTTTAACTCAAAATGAGTGCAATTTCTGCCTTTTCCCCCAAAATAAACCAAATTTCTGTCTTTTTGCCCCAATATAAGATGAATTTCTGACTTTTTGTTCGAAAATAAGGCGAATTTCAGCCTTTTTACCTCAAAATAAGGGGAATTTCTGCCTTTTTGCCCCAAAATATGGGGAATTTCTGCCTTTTTGCCCCAAAATAAGAAAAATTTCTGCAATTTTGTACCAAAATAAAAGAAATTTCTGCCTTTTTGCCCCAAAATAAGAAAATTTCTGCCTTTTTTCTGAAATAAGTGAAATTTCTGCAATTTTGCCCCCAAATAAGGGAAATTTCTGCAATTTTGCCCAAATGTAAAGGAAATTTCTGCAATTTTGCCCCAAAATAAAAGGAATTTCTGACTTTTTGCTCCCGAAAAAAGGAGATTTTCTGTCTTTTTGCCCCAAAATAAAGAGAATTTCTGCCTTTTTGCCCGAAAATTATGAGAATTTCTGCAATTTTGCTTCAAAATACGGGGAATTTCTGCCTTTTAGCCCCAAAATAAGGGGATTTTCTGCCTTTTGCCCCAAAATATGGGTAATTTCAGCATTTTACCTCAAAATAAGGGGAATTTCAGCCTTTTTGCACCAAAATATAGAGAATTTCTGCCTTTTTGCCCAAAAATAAAGGGAATTTCTGCATTTTTGCACCAATATTAGGGGAATTTCTGCAATTTTGCTCCAAAATACGGGTCATTTCTGCCTTTTTGCCCGAAATTAAGTGGAATTTCTGCCTTTTTGTCCCGAAATAAGTGAAATTTCTTCAATTTTAGCCAAAAATTAGGGATTTCATCTTTTTGCCCCAAAATAAGGAAAATTTCTGCTATTTTCCCCTGATATATTAGAAATTTCTGCAATTTTACCCCAAAATAAGGGGAATTTCTGCCTTTTTGCCCCAAAATAAGGGGAATTTCAGCCTTATTACCTCAAAATAAGGGAAATTTCTGCTTTTTGCCACAAAATATAAGGAATTTCTGACTTTTTACCCTGAAATAAATGAAATTTCTGCAATTTTGCCCGAAAATAAGGGAAATTTGTGCCTTTTTGCCTCAAAATGAGGGGAATTTCTGCCTTTTGCCCCAAAATATAGGGAATTTCAGCATTTTACCCCAAAATAAGGTGAATTTTTTCCTTTTTGCCCCAAAATAATGGGAATTTCTGCCTTTTTGCCCCAAAATAAGAAAAATTTTTGATTTTTTTCTCTGAAATAAGTGAAATTTCTGCAATTTTGCCCTAAAATAAGGGAAATTTCTGCAATTTTTCCCCATAATAAGGGAAATTTCTGCAATTTTTCTTCAAAATAAAAGGAATTTCTGTTTTTTGCCCCCAAATAAGGGAAATTTCTGCAATTTTGCCCTAAAATAAGGGGAATTTCTGCCTTTTGCCCCAAAATAAAGAGAATTTCTGCCTTTTTGTCACAAAATAAAGAAAATTACTGTATTTTTTACCCCAAAATTAGGTGAATTTCTGCAATTTTGCTCCAAAATACAAAGACTTAGTGCCATATTCGCCGAGAATAAGGAAAATTTCTGCCATTTTGCCGCGAAATTACTGAAATTTCTGCAGTTTTAACCCAAAATAAGAGGAATTTCTGCCTTTTTGCCCCAAAATTAGGGGAATTTCTGCAATTTTGCTCCAAAATACGGGGAATTTCTGCCTTTTTGCACGAAAATAAAGGGAATGTATAGCTTTTTCCATAAAAAAGAGAAATTTCTTTATTTTTGCCCCAAAATAAGGGGATTTTCCACCTTTTTAACTCAAAATAAGTGCAATTTCTGCCTTTTCCCCAAAAATAAACCAAATTTCTGTCTTTTTGCCCCAATATAAGATGAATTTCTGACTTTTTGTCCGAAAATAAGGGGAATTTCAGCCTTTTTACCTCAAAATAAAGGGAATTTCTGCCTTTTTGCCCCTAAGTATGGGGAATTCCTGCCGTTTTCCCCAAAATAAGAAAAATTTCTGCAATTTCGTACCAAAATAAAAGAAATTTCTGCCTTTTTGCCCAAAAATAAGAAAATTTCTGCATTTTTTCTGAAATAAGTGAAATTTCTGCAATTTTGCCCCAAAATAAGGGAAATTTCTGCAATTTTGCCCAAATGTAAAAAAAATTTCTGCAATTTTGAGCCAAAATACGGGGAATTTCTGACATTTTGCCCCCGAAAAAAGGAGATTTTCTGTCTTTTTGCCCCAAAATAAGGAGAATTTCTGTATTTTTGCCCCACAATTAGGGGAATTTCTGCAATTTTGCTTCAAAATACGGGGAATTTCTGCCTTTTAGCCCCAAAATAAAGGGAATTTCTGCATTTTCCCCCAATATTTGGGGAATTTCTGCATTTTACCTCTAAATAAGAGGAATTTCTGCATTTTACTTCAAAATAAGAAGAATTTCTGCCTTTTGCCCCAAAATATGGGGAATTTCTGCCTTTATGTTCCAAAATAAGGAAAATTTCTTCAATTTTGTACCATAATAAAAAAAATTTCTGCTTTTTGCCCCAAAATAAGGGGAATTTCTGACTTTTTACCCTGAAATAAATGAACTTTCTGCAATTTTGCCCAAATATAAGTGAAATTTGTGCCTTTTTGACGCAAAATGAGGGGAATTTCTGCCTTTTACCTCAAAATAAGGGGAATTTCAGCCTTTTTGCACCAAAATATGGAGAATTTCTGCATTTTTCCCCAAAATAAAGGAAATTTCTACATTTTTGCACCAATATTATGGGAATTTCTGCAATTCTGCTCCAAAATACGGGTCATTTCTGCCTTTTTGCCCGAAATTAAATGGAATTTCTGCCTTTTTGTCCCGAAATAAGTGAAATTTCTTCAATTTTAGCCAAAAATTAGGGATTTCATCTTTTTGCCCCAAAATAAGGAGAATTTCATCCATTTTGCCCTGAAATATTTGAAATTTCTGTAATTTTACCCCAAAATAAGGGGAATTTCTGCCTTTTTGCCCCAAAATAAGAATTTCAGCCTTATTACCTCAAAATAAGGGGAATTTCTGACTTTTTGCCCCAAAATATAAGAAATTTCTGCCTTTTTGCCCCAAAATAAGAAAAATTTCTGCAATTTTTGTCCCAAAATAAGGGGTATTTCTCCCTTTTTGCCCCAAAATAAAGGAAATTTCAGCCTTTTTTTCTGAAAATAAGTGAAATTTCTGCAATTTTGCCCCAAATAAGAGAAATTTCTGCAATTTTGCCAGAAAATGAGGTAAATTACTGCAATTTTGCCCTAAAATAAAGGAAATTTCTGGAATTTTGCCCCAAAATAAGGGGAATTTCTGATTTTTGCCCCAAAATAAAGGGAATTACTGTTTTTGCCCCAAAATTAGGGGAATTTCTGCAATTTTGCTTCAAAATACGGGGAATTTCTGCATTTTTGCCCGAAAATAAGGGGAATGCATAACTTTTTGCCATAAAAAAGGGAAATTTTTACATTTTTGCTCCAAAATAAGGGAAATTTCTGCCTTTTTGCCTCTAAATAAGTGGAATTTCTGTCTTTTTCCCCCAAAACAAAGGGAACTTCTGTCTTTTTTGCCCCAAAATAAGGATAATTTCTGACTTATTACCCTGAAATAAGTGAAATTTCTGCAATTTTGCCCCAAAATAAGGGAAATTTCTGCCTTTTTGCCCCCAAATAAGGGAAATTTCAGCCTTTTTACCTCAAAATAAGGGGAATTTCTGCATTTTTGCCACAAAATATTAGGAATTTCTGCTTTTTTGCCCCAAAATAAGGAAAATTTCTGCCTTTTTTCCCTGAAATAAGTGAAATTTCTGCAATTTTGTCCCAAAATAAGTGAAATTTCTGCAATTTTGCTCCTAAATATGGGAAATTTCTGGAATTTTGCCCCAAAATAAGTGGAATTTCTGAGTTTTGCACCAAAATAAGGAGAATTTCTGTTTTTTTGTCCCTACATATAGAGAATTTTTGCCTTTTTGCCCCACCATTAGGGAAATTTCTGCAATTTTGCTCCAAAATACAGGGAATTTCTGCCTTTTTGCCCGAAAATAAGGGGAATGCATAACTTTTTGTCATAAAAAAGGGAAATTTCTTCATTTTTGCTCCAAAATAAGGGGAATTTCTGCCTTTTTGGCTCTAAATAAGTGGAATTTCTGTCTTTTTCCCCCAAAACAAAGAGAATTTTTGTCTTTTTTGCTCCAAAATGAGGAAAATTTCTGACTTATTACCCTGAAAAGTGAAATTTCTCCACTTTTGCCCCAAAATAAGGGAAATTTCTGCCTTTTTGCCCTGAAATATGAGAAATTTCTGCAATTTTAGCCCAAAATAAAGTGAATTTCTGCATTTTTGCCCCAAAATAATGAAAATTTCTGTCTTTTTCCCCCAAAACAAAGGGAATTTCTGGTTTTTTGCCCCAAAATGAGGAAAATTTCTGACTTATTACCTTAAAAAAATTGAAATTTCTGCAATTTTTCCCCAAAATAAGGAAAATTTCTGCCTTTTTGCCCTTACATAAGGAAAATTTCAGCCTTTTTACCTCAAAATAAGGGGAATTTCTGCATTTTTGCCACAAAATATTAGGAATTTCTGCCTTTTGCCTCAAAATAAAGAAAATTTCTGCCTTTTTTCCTGAAATAAGTGAAATTTCTGCAATTTTGCCTCAAAATAAGTGAAATATCTGCAATTTTGCCCCAAAATAAGAAAAATTTCTGCAATTTTGTTCCATATTAAGAGGAATTTCTCCCTTTTTGCCCCAAAATAAAGAAAATTTCAGCCTCTTTACCTGAAAATAAGTGAAATTTCTGCAATTTTGCCCCTACTAAGGGGAATTTCTGACTTTTTACCCGGAAATAAATGAAATTTCTGCAATATTGCTCAAAATAAGGGGAATTTCTGCCTTTTTGCCCAAAATATGGGGAATTTCAGCATTTTACCTCCAAATAAGGGGAATTTCTGCCTTTTTGCCACAAAATATGGGGAATGTCTGCCTTATTGCCCTCAAATGAGGGAAATTTCTTCTTTTCTGCCCCAATTAACGAGACTTTCTGCCTTTTTTGCCACAAAGTAAAGGAAATTTCTGCCTTTTTGCCCCAAAATAAAAGGAATTTCAGCCTTTTTACCTCCAAATAAAGGGAATTTCTGCCTTTTGCCCCAAAATATAGGGAATTTCTATCTTTTTGTTCAAAAATAAGGAAAATTTCTTCAATTTTGTGCCAAAATAATAGGAATTTCTGCTTTTTGCCCCAAAATAATAGGAATTTCTGACTTTGCCCTGAAATAAATGAAATTTCTGCAATTTTGCCCGAAAATAAGAAAAATTTGTGCCTTTTTGCCACAAAATGAGGGGAATTTCTGCCTATTTGCCACAAAATAAGAAAAATTTCTGCAATTCTATAACAAAATAAAAGAAATTTCTACAATTTTGCTTCAAAATAAAAAAAATTTCTGCAATTTTGCCCCAAAATAAGGTAAATTCCTGCAATTTTGCCCCAAAATAAAGGAAATTTCTGGAATTTTGCCCCAAAGTAAGGGGAATTTCTGATTTTTGCCCCAAAATGAAGGGAATTTCTGCCTTTTGCCCCAAAATTAGGGGAATTTCTGCAATTTTGCTTCAAAATACGAGAAATTTCTGCCTTTTTGCCCGAAAATAAGGGGAATGCATACCTTTTTGCAATAAAAAAGGGAAATTTCTTCATTTTTGCTCCAAAATAAGGGGAATTTCTGCCTTTTTGCCTCTAAATAAGTGGAATTTCTGTCTTTTTCCACCAAAACAAAGAGAATTTCTGTCTTTTTTGGCCCAAAATAAGGGGAATTTCTGACTTATTACCCTGAAATAAGTGAAATTTCTGCAATTTTGCCCCAAAATAAGGGAAATTTCTGCCTTTTTGCCCCCAAATAAGGGGAATTTCAGCCTTTTTACCTCAAAATAAGGGGAATTTCTGCATTTTTTCCACAAATTATTAGGAATTTCTGCCTTTTTGCCCCAAAATAAGAAAAATTTCTGCCTTTTTTCCCTGAAATAAGTGAAATTTCTTCAATTTTGCCCCAAAATAAGTGAAATTTCTGCAATTTTGCCCCAAAATAAGTGGAATTTCTGAGTTTTGTCCCAAAATAAGGAGAATTTCTGTCTTTTTGCCCCAACATATAGGGAATTTCTGCCTTTTTGCACCAAGATTAGGAAAGTTTCTGCAATTTTGCTTCAAAATACAGGAAATTTCTGCCTCTTTTCCCGAAAATAAGGGGAACTTCTGCCTTTTTGCCCCAAATGAAGAAAATTTCTGCATTTTTGCCCCAATATTAGGGGAATTTCTGCAATTTTGCTTCAAAATAGGGAAATTTCTTATTTTTTCCGTGAAATTTAGGGGATTTTCTGCCTTTTTCCCCCAAACAAAGGAAATTTCTGCAATTTTATCCCAAAATAAGGGGAATTTCTGCCTTTTTGCCTTAAAATAAGGGGAATTTCTGCCTTTTTGCCCTAAAATATGTGAAATTTCTGCAATTTTACCCCAAAATAAGGTGAATTTCTGCCTCTTTGCCCCAAAATAATGGGAATTTCTGCCTTTTTGCCCCAAAATAAGAAAAATTCTTGCCTTTTTTTCTCTGAAATAAGTGAAATTTCTGCAATTTTGCCCGAAAATAAGGGGAATTTCTGTTTTTTGCTTTTAAATAATGGAAATTTCTGCAATTTTGCTCTAAAATAATATGAATTTCTGCCTTTTGCCCCAAATTAAGGGCAATTTCTGCCATTTTGCCCAAAAATAAAGAAAATTACTGCATTTTATACCCCAAAAATTAGGTGAATTACTGCAATTTTGCTCCAAAATACGGGGATTTTTTGCCTTTTTCGCCGAAAAGAAGGGGAATTTCTGCTATTTTGCCTCGAAATAAGTGAAATTTCTGCAGTTTTACCCAAAAATAAGAATTTCTGACTTTTTGCCCAAAATTAGGGGAATTTCTGCAATTTTGCTCCAAAATACGGGGAAATTCTGCTTTTTAGCCCGAAAATAATGGGAATGTATACCTTTTTGCCATAAAAAAGGGAAATTTCTTCACTTTTGCCCCAAAATAAGGGGATTTTCCGCCTTTTTGACTCCAAATAAGTGCAATTTCTGCATTTTCCCCAAAAATAAATGGAATTTCTGTATTTTTGCCCCAAAATAATGGGAATTTGTGACTTTTTGCCCTGAAATAAGTGAAATTTCTAAAATTTGTCCCCAAAATAATGGAAATGTCTGCTTTTTGCCCTAAATGAAGGAAATTTCTGCCTTTTGCCCCAAAATAAAGGGAATTTCAGCATTTTTACCTCAAAATAAGGGAAATTTCTTCCTTTTTGTCCCAAAATATGAGGAATTTCTAATTTTTTGCCAAAAATAAGGAAAATTTCTTTAATTTTGTACCAAAATAAAAGAAATTACTGCCTTTTTGACCGAAAATAAGGGGAATTTCTGCCTTTTTGCCCTCAAATATGTGAAATTTCTGCAATTTTACCGCAAACTAAGGTGAATTTCTGCCTTTTTGCCCCAAAATAAGAAAAATTTTTGCTTTTTTTTCTGAAATAAGTGAAATTTCTGCAATATTGCCCTAAAATAAGGGAAATTTCTGCACTTTTTCCCTATAATAAGGATATTTTCTGCAATTTTGCCCCAAAATAAGAGGAATTTCTGTTTTTTGCCCCCAAATAAGGGAAATTTCTGCAATTTTGCCCTAAAATAAGGGGAATTTCTGCCTTATGCCCCAAAATAAGAAGAATTTCTGCCTTTTTGCCCCAAAAGAAAGAAAATTACTGTATTTTTATCCCAAAATTAGGTGGATTTCTGCAATTTTGCTCCAAAATACGGGGAATTTCTGCCTTTTTGCCCGAAAATAAAGGGAATATATAACTTTTGCAATAAAAAAAGGAAAATTTCTTCATTTTTGAACCAGAATAAGGGGATTTTACGCCTTTTTGACTCAAAATAAGTGCAATTTCTGCCTTTTCCCCAAAAATAAACAAAATTTCTGTCGTTTTGCCCAAAAATAAGTGGAATTTCTGACTTTTTGCCCCCAAATAAGGGGAATTTCAGCCTTTTTACCTCAAAATAAGGGGAATTTCTGCATTTTTGCCACAAAATATTAGGAATTTCTGCCTTTTTGCCCCAAAATAAGGAAAATTTCTGCCTTTTTTCCCTAAAATAAGTGAAATTTCTGCAATTTTGCCCCAAAATAAGTGAAATTTCTGCAATTTTGCCCCAAAATAAGTGAAATTTTTCCAATTTTGCCCCAAAATAAGAGAAATTTCTGGAATTTTGCCCCAAAATAAGTGGAATTTCTGAGTTTTGCCCCAAAATAAGGAGAATTTCTGTCTTTTTGCCCCAACATATAGGGAATTTCTACCTTTTTGCCCCAATATTAGCTGAGTTTCTGCAATTTTGCTTCAAAATACAGGGAATTTCTGCCTCTTTTCCCGAAAATAAGGGGAACTTCTGCCCTTTTGAGCATTTTTGCCCCAATATTAAGGGAATTTCTGCAATTTTGCTCCAAAATAGGAAAATTTCTGCCTTTTTGCCCCAAAATAATGGGAATTTCTGCCTTTTTCCCTGAAATATTTGAAATTTCTGCAATTTTACCCCAAAATAAGGGGAATTTCTGCCTTTTTGCCCCAAAATATGGGGAATTTCAGCCTTATTACCTCAAAATAAGGGGAATTTCTGCCTTTTTGCCCCAAAATAAGGGAAATTTCTCATTTTTGCCCCAAAATAAAGGAAATTTCAGCCTTTTTACCTGAAAATGAGTGAAATATCTGCAATTTTGCCCCAAATAAGGGAAATTTCTGCAATTTTGCCACAAAATAAAGGAAATTTCTGGAATTTTGGCCCAAAATTAAAAGAATTTCTGATTTTTGCCCCAAAGTAAAAAGAGTTTCTGCCTTTTGCCCCAAAATTAGGGGAATTTCTGCAATTTTGCTCCAAAATACGGGAAATTTCTGCCTTTTTGCCCGAAAATAAGGGGAATGCATACCTTTTTGCCATAAAAAGGGAAATTTCTTTATTTTTGCTCCCAAATAAGGAGAATTTCTGCCTTTTTGCCTCTAAATAAGTGGAATTTCTGTCTTTTTCCCCCAAAACAAAGGGAATTTCTGTCTTTTTTGCCCCAAAATAAAGGGAATTTCTGACTTATTACCCTGAAATAAGTGAAATTTCTCCAATTTTGCCCCAAAATAAGGGAAATTTCTGCCTTTTTGCCCCCAATAAAGGGGAATTTCAGCCTTTTTACCTCAAAATAAGGGGAATTTCTGCATTTTTGCCACAAAATATTAGGAATTTCTGCCTTTTTGCCCCAAAATAAGGAAAATTTCTGCCTTTTTTTCCTGAAATAATTAAAATTTCTGCAATTTTGCCCCAAAATAAGTGAAATTTCTGCAATTTTGCCCCAAATAAGAGAATATTCTGGAATTTTGCCCCAAAATAAGTGGAATTTCTGAGTTTTGCCCCAAAATAAGGAGAATTTCTGTCTTTTTGCCCCAACATATAGGGAATTTCTGCCTTTTTGCCCCAAGATTAGGGGAGTTTCTGCAATTTTGCTTCAAAATACAGGGAATTTCTCCTTCTTTTCCTGAAAATAAGGGGAACTTCTACCTTTTTGTGCATTTTTGCCCCAATATTAGGGGAATTTCTGCAATTTTGCTTCAAAAAACAAGGAATTTCTGCCTTTTTGCCTGAAATTAATGGGATTTTCTGCCTTTTTGCCCCCAAACAAAGGAAATTTCTGCAATTTTATCCCAAAATAAGGGAAATTTCTGCCTTTTTGCCTTAAAATAAGGGGAATTTCTGCCTTTTTGCCCTGAAATATGTGAAATTTCTGCAATTTTACTCCAAAATAAGGTGAATTTCTGCCTCTTTGCCCCAAAATAATGGGAATTTTTGCATTTTTGCCCCAAAATAAGAAAAATTTTTGTTTTTTTTCTCTGAAATAAGTGAAATTTCTGCAATTTTGTCCTAAAATAAGGGAAATTTCTGCAATTTTTCCCCATAATAAGGGAAATTTCTGCAATTTTGCCCGAAAATAAGAAGAATTTCTGTTTTTTGCTTCCAAATAAGGGAAATTTCAGCAATTTTGCTCTAAAATAAGGGGAATTTCTGCCTTTTGCCCCGAATTAAGGGAAATTTCTGCCATTTTGCCCAAAAATAAAGAAAATTACTGCATTTTATACCCCAAAAATTAGGTGAATTACTGCAATTTTGCTCCAACATACGGGGATTTTCTGCCTTTTTCGCTGAAAATAAGGGGAATATCTGCCATCTTGCCACGAAATAAGTAAAATTTCTGCAGTTTTACCCGAAAATAAGAAGAATTTCTGCCTTTTTGCCCCTAAATTAGTGGAATTTCTGCAATTTTGCTCCAAAATACAGGGAATTTCTGCTTTTTTGCCCGAAAATAAACAGAATGTATAACTTTTTGCCATAAAAAAAGGAAATTTCTTCACTTTTGCCCCAAAATAAGGGGATTTTCCGCCTTTTTGACTCCAAATAAGTGCAATTTATGCCTTTTCTCCAAAAATAACCCGAATTTATGTCTTTTTGCTCCAAAATAAGGGGAATTTCTGTCTCTTTCCCCCAAAACAAAGGGAATTTCTGTCTTCTTTGCCCCAAAATAAGGAAAATTTCTGCAATTGTGCCCCAAAATAAGGGGTAGTTCTCCCTTTTAGCCCCAAAATATAGAAAATTTCACCCTTTTTACCTGAAAATAAGTGAAATTTCTGCAATTTTGCCCATATAAAGGAAATTTCTGCAATTTTGCCCCAAAATAAGGTAAATTCCTGCAATTTTGCCCCAAAATAAAGGAAATTTCTGGAATTTTGCCCCAAAGTAAGGAGAATTTCTGATTTTTGCCCCAAAATAAAGGGAATTTCTGACTTTTGGCCCAAAATTAGGGGAATTTCTGCAATTTTGCTCCAAAATACGGAGAATTTCTGCCTTTTTGCCTGAAAAGAAGGGGAATGCATACCTTTTTGCCATAAAAAAAAAGGGAAATTTCTTCATTTTTGCTTCAAAATAAGGGGAATTTCTGCCTTTTTGCCTCTAAATAAGTGGAATTTCTGTCTTTTTCCCCCAAAACAAAAGGAATTTCTGTCTTTTTTGCCCCAAAATAAGGGGAATTTCTGAGTTATTACCCAGAAATAAGTGAAATTTCTGCAATTTTGCCCCAAAATAAGGGAAATTTCTGCCTTTTTGCCCCCAAATAAGGGGAATTTAAGCCTTTTTACCTCAAAATAAGGGGAATTTCTGCATTTTTGCCACAAAATATTAGGAATTTCTGCCTTTTGCCACAAAATAAAAAAAATTTCTGCCTTTTTTCCCTGAAATAAGTGAAATTTCTGCAATGTTACCCAAAAATAAGTAAAATTTCTGCAATTTTGCCCCAAAATAAGGGAAATTTCTGCCTTTTTTCCTTGAAATATGTAAAATTTCTGCAATTTTAGCCCAAAATAAGGTGAATTTCTGCCTTTTTGCGCCAAAATAATGGGAATTTCTGCATTTGCCCAAAAATAAGAAAAATTTATGCTTTTTTCTCTGAAATTAGTGAAATTTCTGCAATTTTGCCCTAAAATAAAGGAAATTTCTGTAATTTTTCCCCATAATAAGGGAAATTTCTTCAATTTTGCCCCAAAATAAGGAAAATTTCTGTGTTTTGCCCCCAAATAAGGGAAATTTCTGCAATTTTGCCATAAAATAAAGGGAATTTCTGCCTTTTGCCCCAAAATAAGTAGAACTTCTGCCTTTTTGCCCCAAAATAAAGAAAATTACTGTATTTTTTACCCGAAAATTAGGTGAATTACTGCAATTTTGCTCCAAAATATGGGGATTTTCTACCTTTTTGTTCGAAATTAATGGGAATGTATATCTTTTTGCCATAAAAAAGGGAAATTTTTTCACTTTTGCCTCAAAATAAGGGGATTTTCCGCCTTTTTGACTCAAAATAAGTGCAATTTCTGCCTTTTCCCCAAAAATAAACGAAATTTCTGTCTTTTTGTCTCAAAATAAGGGGAATTTCTGACTCTTTGCCCGAAAATAAGGGGAATTTCAGCCTTTTTACCTCAAAATAAGGTAAATTTCTGCATTTTTGCCTCAAAATATGGGGAATTTCTGCCTTTTTGCCCCAAAATACAAAAAATTTCTGCAATTTTGTACCAAAATAAAAGAAATTTCTGCCTTTTTGCCCCAAATAAGAAAATTTCTGCCTTTTTTCTGAAATAAGTGAAATTTCTGAAATTTTGCCCCAAAATAAGTGAAATTTCTGTAGTTTTGCACCAAAATAAGAGAATTTTCTGGAATTTTACCCCAAAATAAGGGGAATTTCTGAGTTTTGCCCCAAAATAAGGAGAATTTCTGTCTTTTTGCCCCAACATATAGGGAATTTCAGCTTTTTTGCCCCAAGATTAGGGGAGTTTCTGCAATTTTGCTTCAAAATACAGGGAATTTCGGCCTCTTTTCCCGAAAATAAGGGGAACTTCTGCCTTTTTGTGCATTTTTGCCCCAATATTAGGGGAATTTCTGCAATTTTGCTCCAAAATACGGGGAATTTCTGCCTTTTTGCCTAAAATTAAGGGAATTTTCTGCCTTTTTGCCCCCAAACAAAAGAAATTTCTGCAATTTTATCCCAAAATAAGAGGAATTTCTGCCTTTTTGCCTTAAAATAAGGGGAATTTCTGCCTTTTTGCCCTGAAATATGTGAAATTTCTGCAATTTTACCCCAAAATAAGGTGAATTTCTACCTCTTTGCCCCAAAATAATGGGAATTTCTTCCTTTTTGCCCCAAAATAAAAAAAATTTTTGATTTTTTTTCTCTAAAATAAGTGAAATTTCTGCAATTTTGCCCTAAAATAAGGGAAATTTCTGCAATTTTTCTTCATAATAAGGGAAATTTCTGCAATTTTGCCCGAAAATAAGGGGAATTTCTGTTTTTTGCTTCCAAATAAGGGAAATTTCTGCACTTTTGCTCTAAAATAAGGGGAATTTCTGCCTTTTGCTTCGAATTAAGAGAAATTTCTGCCATTTTGACCAAAAATAAAGAAAATTACTGCATTTTATACCCCAAAAATTAGGTGAATTACTGCAATTTTGCTCCAAAATACGGGGATTTTCTGCCTTTTTCGCAGAAAATAAAGGGAATTTCTGCCATTTTGCCGCGAAATAAGTGAAATTTCTGCAGTTTTACCCGAAAATAAGAAGAATTTCTCCCTTTTTGCCCCTAAATTAGGGGAATTACTGCAATTTTGCTCCAAAATACAGGGAATTTCTGCCTTTTTGCCCGAAAATAAAGAGAATGTATACCTTTTTGCCATAAAAAAAGGAAATTTCTTCACTTTTGCCCCAAAAAAGGGGATTTTCCGCCTTTTTGAATCCAAAAAAGTGCAATTTCTGCCTTTTCCCCCAAAATAAATGGAATTTCTGTCTTTTTGCTCCAAAATAAGAGAAATTTCTGACTTTTTGCCCTGAAATAAGTGAAATTTCTAAAATTTTTTCCCAAAATAAGGGAAATGTCTGCTTTTTGCCCCAAAATAAGGGGAATTTCTGCCTTTTTGCCCCAAAATAAAGAGAATTTCAGCCTTTTTACCTCAAAATAAGGGGAATTTCTGCCTTTTTGCCCCAAAATATGGGGAATTTCTGCTTTTTTGCCCCAAAATAAAGAAAATTATTGTATTTTTACCCCAAAATTTGGTGAATTTCTGCAATTTTGCTCCAAAATACGGAGATTTTCTGCCTTTTTCGCCGAAAATAAGGGGAATTTCTGCCATTTTGCCGCGTAATAAGTGAAATTTCTGCAGTTTTACTCCAAAATAAGGGGAATGTCTGCCTTTTTGCCCCAAAATTAAAGGAATTTCTGCAATTTTGCCCAAAAATTAGGGGAATTTCTGTCTATTTGCCCGAACATAAAAGGAATGTATACCTTTTGCTTAAAAAAGGGATATTTCTTCATTTTTGACCCAAAACAAGGAGATTTTCCGCCTTTTTGACTCAAAATAAGTGCAATTTTTGCCTTTTCCCCAAAAATAAATGAAATTTCTGTCTTTTTGCCCCAAAATAAGGGGAATTTCTGACTTTTTGCCCCAAAATAAGGAGAATTTCAGCCTTTTTAACCTCAAAATAAGGGGAATTTCTGCCTTTTTGCCCCAAAATATAAGGAATTTCTGACTTGTTGCTTCAAAATAAGAAAAATTTCTGCAATTTTGTACCAAAATAAAAGAAATTTCTGCCTTTTTGCCCCAAAATAAGAAAAATTTTGCCTGTTTTCCCTGAAATAAGTAAAATTTCTGCAATTTTGCCCCAAAATAAGGGAAATTTCAGCAATTTTGTCCCAATGTATAGAAAATTTCTGCAATTTTGACCCAAAATAAGGGGAATTTCTGACTGTTTGCTCCCGAAAATAGGAGGTTTTCTGTCTTTTTGCCCCAAAATAAGTAGAATTTCTGCCTTTTTTCCCCAAAATAAAGAAAATTTCTTCCTTTTTTCACTGAAATAAGTGAAATTTCTGCAATTTTGCCCCAAAAGAAGGGAAATTTCTGGAATTTTGCCCCAAAATAAGTGGAATTTCTGAGTTTTGCCCTAAAATAAGGAGAATTTCTGTCTTTTTGCCCCAACATATAGAGAATATCTGCCTTTTTGCCCCACAATTAGGGGAATTTCTGCAATTTTGCTCCAAAATACGGGGAATTTCTGCCTTTTTGTCCAAAAATAAGGGGAATGCATACCTTTTTGCCATAAAAAGGGGAAATTTCTTCATTTTTGCTCCAAAATAAAAGGAATTTCTGCATTTTTGCCTCTAAATAAGTGGAATTTCTGATTTTAACCCAAAACAAAGGGAATTTCTTTCTTTTTTGCCCCAAAATAAAAAAAATTTCTGACTTTTTACCCTGAAATATATGAAATTTCTGCAATTTTGCCTTAAAATAAGGGAAATTTCTGCTTTTTTGCCCTGAAATATGTGAAATTTCTGCAATTTAAGCCCAAAATAAGGTGAATTTCTTTCTTTTTGCCCCAAAATAAGAAAAATTTTTGCTTTTTTCTCTGAAATAAGTGAAATTTCTGCAATTTTGCCCTAAAATTAGGGAAATTTCTGCAATTTTTCCCCATAATAAGGGAAATTTCTGCAATTTTGCCCTAAAATAAGGGGAATTTCTGACTTTTGCCCCAAAATAAGGAGAATTTCTGTCTTTTTGCCGTAAAATATAAGGAATTTATGCCTTTTTGCCCCACAATTAGGGGAATTTCTGCAATTTTGCTCCAAAATACGAAGAATTTCTGCCTTTTAGCCTGAAAATAAAGTAAATGTATACCTTTTTGCCTTAAAACAGGAAATTTCTTTATTTTTGCCCCAAAATAAGGGGATTTTCTGCCTTTTTGACTCAAAATAAGTGCAATTTCTGCCTTTTCCCCAAAAATAAACATAATTTTTGTCTTTTTGCCCCAAAATAAAGGAAATTTTTGACTTTTTGCCCGAAAATAATGGGAATTTCAGCCTTTTTACTTCAAAATAAGGGGAATTTCTGCCTTTTTGCCACAAAATATGGGGAATTTCTGCCTTTTTGCCCCAAAATAAGAAAAATTTCTGCAATTTTGTAACAAAATAAAAGAAATTTCTGCCTTTTTGCCCCAAAATAAGAAAATTTCTGCCTTTTTTCTGAAATAAGTGAAATTTCTGCAATTTTGCCCCAAAATAAGGGAAATTTCTGCAATTTTGCCCAAATGTAAAGGAAATTTCTGCAATTTTTACCCATAATAAGGGGAATTTCTGACTTTTTGCTCCCGAAAAAAGGAGATTTTCTGTCTTTTTGCCCCAAAATAAGGAGAATTTCTGCCTTTTTGCCCGAAAATTATGAGAATTTCTGCAATTTTGCTTCAAAATACAAGGAATTTCTGCCTTTTAGCCCCAAAATAAAGGGAATTTCTGCATTTTCTTCCAATATTTGGGGAATTTCTGCATTTTACCTCAAAATAAGAAGAATTTCTTCCTTTTGCCACAAAATATGGGGAATTTCTGCCTTTTTGTTCCAAAATAAGGAAAATTTCTTCAATTTTGTACCATAATAAAAGAAATTTCTGCTTTTTGCCCCAAAATATGGGGAATTGCTGACTTTTGCCCTGAAATAAATGAAATTTCTGCAATTTTGCCTGAAAATAAGAGAAATTTGGGCTTTTTGCCCCAAAATAAGGGGAATTCTGCTTTTTGCCCCAAAATATGGGGAATTTCAGCATTTTACCTTAAAGTAAGGGGAATTTCAGCCTTTTTGCACCAAAATATGTAGAATTTCTGCCTTTTTTCCCTAAAATAAAAAGAATTTCTGCATTTTTGCACCAATATTAGGGGAATTTCTGCAATTTTGCTCCAAAATACTGGTCATTTCTGCCTTTTTGCCCGAAATTAAGTGGAATTTCTGCCTTTTTGTCCCGAAATAAGTGAAATTTCTTCAATTTTAGCCAAAAATTAGGGATTTTGTCTTTTTGCCCCAAAATAAGGGGAATTTCTGCCATTTTGCCCTGAAATATTTGAAATTTCTGCAATTTTACCCCAAAATAAAGGGAATTTCTGCCTTTTTGCCCCAAAATAAGGAGAATTTCAGCCTTATTACCTCAAAATATGTGAAATTTCTGCTTTTTGCCACAAAATATAAGGAATTTCTGACTTTTTACCCTGAAATAAATGAAATTTCTGCAATTTTGCCCGAAATAAGGGAAACTTGTGCCTTTTTGCCCCAAAATGAGGGGATTTTCGGCCTTTTGCCCCAAAATATGGGGAATTTCAGCATTTTACCCCAAAATAAAGTGAATTTCTGCCTTTTTGCCCCAAAATAATGGGAATTTCTGTTTTTTTGCCCCAAAATAAGAAAAATTTTTGCTTTTTGTTCTCTGAAATAAGTGAAATTTCTGCAATTTTGCCCTAAAATTAGGGAAATTTCTGCAATTTTTCCCCATAATAAGGGAAATTTCTGCAATTTTCCCCAAAATAATAAGAATTTCTGTTTTTTGCCCCCATAAAGGGAAATTACTGCAATTTTGCCCTAAAATAAGGGGAATTTCTGCATTTTGCCCCAAAATAAGGAGCATTTCTGCCTTTTTGTCACAAAATAAAGAAAATTACTGTATTTTTTCCCAAAATTAGGTGAATTCCTGCAATTTTGCTCCAAAATACGGAGATTTTCTGCCATTTTCGCCGAGAATAAAGGGAATTTCTGCCATTTTGCCGCGAAATTAGTGAAATTTCTGCAGTTTTACCCCAAAATAAGGGGACTTTCTGCCTTTTTCTTCAAGATTAGGGGAATTTCTGCAATTTTGCTTTAAAATACGGGGAATTTCTGCCTTTTTGCCCGAAAATAAAGGGAATGTATACCTTTTTGCCATAAAAAAGGGAAACTTCTTCATTTTTGCCCCAAAATAAGGGGATTTTCTGCCTTTTTGACTCAAAATAAGTGCAATTTCTGCCTTTTCCCCAAAAATAAACCAAATTTCTGTCTTTTTGCCCCAACATAAGAGGAATTTCTGACTTTTTGCCCGAAAATAAGGAGAATTTCAGCCTTTTTACCTCAAAATAACGGGAATTTCTGCATTTTTGCCACAAAATATGGGGAATTTCTGACTTTTTCCCCAAAATAAGAAAAATTTCTGCAATTTTATACCAAAATAAAAGAAATTTCTGCCTTTTTGCCCCAAAATAAGAAAATTTCTGCTTTTTTTCTGAAATAAGTGAAATTTCTGCAATTTTGCCCCAAAATAAGGGAAATTTCTGCAATTTTGCCCAAATGTAAAGGAAATTTCTGCAATTTTGACCCAAAATAAGGGGAATTTCTGACTCTTTGCTCCCGAAAAAAGGAGATTTTCTGTCTTTTTGCCCCAAAATAAGGAGAATTTCTGCCTTTTTGCCCGAAAATTATGAGAATTTCTGCAATTTTGCTTCAAAATATGGGGAATTTCTGCCTTTAAGCCCCAAAATAAAGGGAATTTCTCCATTTTCCCCCAATATTTGGGGAATTTCTGCATTTTACCTCTAAATAAGAGGAATTTCTGCATTTTACCTCAAAATAAGAAGAATTTCTGCCTTTTGGCCCAAAATATGAGGAATTTCGGCCTTTTTGTTCCAAAATAAGGAAAATTTCTTCAATTTTGTACCATAATAAAGGAAATTTCTGCTTTTTGCCCCAAAAAATGGGGAATTTCTGACTTTTTACCCTGAAATAAATGAAATTTCTGCAATTTTGCCCAAAAATAAGGGAAATTTGTGCCTTTTTACCCCAAATTTTGGGAATTTCTGCCTTTTGCCCCAAAATATGGGGAATTTCAGCATTTTACCTCAAAATAAGGGGAATTTCAGCCTTTTTACACCAAAATATGGAGAATTTCTGCATTTTTCCCCAAAATAAATGGAATTTCTGCATTTTTCACCAATATTATAGGAATTTCTGCAATTTTGCTCCAAAATACGGGTCATTTCTGCCTTTTTGCCCGAAATTAAGTGGAATTTCTGCCTTTTTGTCCCGAAATAAGTGAAATTTCTTCAATTTTAGCCAAAAATTAGGGATTTCATCTTTTTGCCCCAAAATAAGGAGAATTTCTGCCATTTTGCCCTGAAATATTTGAAATTTCTGCAATTTTACCCCAAAATAAGAGGAATTTCTGCCTTTTTGCCCCAAAATAAAGGGAATTTCAGCCTTATTAACTCAAAATGAGGGGAATTTCTGCCTTTTTGCCCCAAAATATAAGGAATTTCTGCCTTTTTGCCCCAAAATAAGAAAAATTTCTGCAATTTTGCCCCAAAATAAAGGGTATTTCTCCCTTTTTGCCCCAAAATAATGTAAATTTCATTTGTTTTCCTTGAAAATAAGTGAAATTTCTGCAATTTTGCCCCAAATAAGGGAAATTTCGGCAATTTTGCACCAAAATAAGGTAAATTCCGGCAATTTTGCCCCAAAATAAGGGAAATTTCAGGATTTTTGCCCCAAAATAAGGGGAATTTCTGATTTTTGCCCCAAAATAAAGGGAATTTCTGCCTTTTGCCCCAAAATTAGAAGAATTTCTGCAATTTTGCTTCAAAATACGGGGAATTTTTGCATTTTTGCCCGAAAATAAGGGGAATGCATAACTTTTTGCCATAAAAAAGGGAAATTTCTTTATTTTTGCTCCAAAATAAGGGGAATTTCTGCCTTTTTGCCCCTAAATAAGTGAAATTTCTGTCTTTTTTCCCCAAGACAAAGGGAATTTCTGTCTTTTTTGCCCCAAAATAAGGGGAATTTCTGACTTATTACACTGAAATAAGTGAAATTTCTAAATTTTGCCCCACAATAAGGGAAATTTCTGCCTTTTTGCCCCCAAATAAGGGGAATTTAGGCCTTTTTACCTCAAAATAAGGGGAATTTTTGCATTTTTGCCACAAAATATTAGGAATTTCTGGCTTTTTGCCCCAAAATAAGGAAAATTTTTTTCTTTTTTCCCTGAAATAAGTGAAATTTCTGCAATTTTGCCCCAAAATAAGAGAAATTTCTGCAATTTTGCCTAAATGTAAAGGAAATTTCTGCAATTTTGCCCCAAAATAAGGGGAATCTCTGACTTTTGCTCCCGAAAAAAGGAGATTTTCTGTCTTTTTGCCCCAAAATAAGGAGAATTTTTGCCTTTTTGCCCGAAAATTATGAGAATTTCTGCAATTTTGCTTCAAAATACGGGGAATTTCTGCCTTTTAGCCCCAAAATAAAGGGAATTTCTGCATTTTCCCCCAATATTTGGGGAATTTCTGCATTTTACCTCAAAATAAGAAGAATTTCTGCCTTTTGCTCCAAAATATGGGGAATTTCTGCCTTTTTGTTCCAAAATAAGGAAAATTTCTTCAATTTTGTACCATAATAAAAGAAATTTCTGCTTTTTGCCCCAAAATATGGGGAATTGCTGACTTTTTGCCCTGAAATAAATGAAATTTCTGCAATTTTGCCCGAAAATAAGGGAAATTTGTGCCTTTTTACCCCAAATTTTGGGAATTTCTGCCTTTTGCCCCAAAATATGGGGAATTTTAGCATTTTACATCAAAATAAGGGGAATTTCAGCCTTTTTGCACCAAAATATGGAGAATTTCTGCCTTTTTGCTCCAAAATAAAGAGAATTTCTGCATTTTTCACCAATATTAGGGAATTTCTGCAATTTTGCTCCAAAATACAGGTCATTTCTGCCTTTTTGCCCGAAATTAAGTGGAATTTCTGCCTTTTTGTCCCAACATAAGTGAAATTTCTTCAATTTTAGCCCAAAATTAGGGATTTCATCTTTTTGCCCCAAAATAAAAGGAATTTCTGCCATTTTGCCCTGAAATATTTGAAATTTCTGCAATTTTACCACAAAATAAGGGGAATTTCTGCCTTTTTGCCCCAAAATAAGGGGAATTTCAGCCTTATTACCTCAAAATAAGGGAATTTTCTGCTTTTTGCCACAAAATATAAAAAATTTCTGACTTTTTACCCTAAAATAAATGAAATTTCTGCAATTTTTCCCGAAAATAAAGGAAATTTGTGCCTTTTTGCCCCAAAATGAAAGGAATTTCTGCCTTTTGCCCCAAAATATGGGGAATTTCAGCATTTTACCCCAAAATAAGGTCAATTTCTGCCTTTTTGCCCTAAAATAATGGGTATTTCTGCCTTTTTGCCCCAAAATAAGAAAAATTTTTGCTTTTTTTTCTCTGAAATAAGTGAAATTTCTGCAATTTTGCCCTAAAATAAGGAAAATTTCTGCAATTTTTCCCCATAATAAGGGAAATTTCTGTAATTATTCCCCAAAATAAGGGGAATTTCTGTTTTTTCCCCCAAATAAGGGAAATTTCTGCAATTTTGCCCTAAAATAAGGGGAATTTCTGCCTTTTGCCCCAAAATAAGAAGAATTTCTGCCTTTTTGTCACAAAATAAAGAAAATTACTGTATTTTTTAACCCCAAAATTAGGTGAATTTCTGCAATTTTGCTCCAAAATACGGAGATTTTTTGCCATTTTCGCCGAGAATAAGGAGAATTTCTGCCATTTTGCCGCAAAATTAGTGAAATTTCTGCAGTTTTACCCCAAAAAAAGGGAATTTCTGCCTTTTTGCCCCAAAATTAGAAGAATTTATGCAATTTTGCTTTGAAATATTTGAAATTTCTGCAATTTTACCACAAAATAAGGGGAATTTCTGCCGTTTTGCCTCAAAATAAGCGGAATTTCAGCCTTATTACCTCAAAATAAGGGAAATTTCTGCTTTTTGCCACAAAATAAGAAAAATTTTTGCTTTTTTTCTCTGAAATAAGTGAAATTTCTGCAATTTTGCCCTAAAATAAGGGAAATTTCTGCAATTTTTCCCCATAATAAGGGAAATTTCTGCAATTTTTCCCTAAAATAAGGGGAATTTCTGTTTTTTCCCCCAAATAAGGGAAATTTCTGCAATTTTGCCCTAAAATAAGGGGAATTTCTGCCTTTTGCCCCAAAATAAGGAGAATTTCTGCCTTTTTGTCACAAAATAAAGAAAATTACTGTATTTTTTTTCCTAAAATTAGGTGAATTTCTGCAATTTTGCTCCAAAATACGGAGATTTTCTGCCATTTTCGCCGAGACTAAGGGGAATTTCTGCCTTTTTGCCCCAAAATAATGGGAATTTCAAACTTTTTACCTCAAAATAAGGGGAATTTCTGTCTTTTGCCCAAAATATGGGGAATTTCTGACTTTTTGTTCCAAAATAAGGAAAATTTCTTCAATTTGTACCAAAATAAAAGAAATTTCTGATTTTTGCCCCAAAATAAAAGTAATTTCTGACTTTTGCCCTGAAATAAATGAAATTTCAGCAATTTGGCCCGAAAATAAGGAAAATTTGTGTTTTTTTGCCCCAAAATGAGGGGAATTTCAGCATTTTACCTCAAAAAAAGGGGAATTTCAGCGTTTTTGCACCAAAATATAGAAAATTTCTGCCTTTTTGCCCCAAAATATGGGGAATTTCAGCATTTTACCTCAAAAAAAGGGGAATTTCAGCCTTTTTGCACCAAAATATAGAAAATTTCTGCCTTTTTGCCACAAAATAAGAAAAATTTCTGCAATTCTGTACCAAAATAAAAGAAATTATTAAAATTTTGTCCCAAAATAGGGAAATTTCTAATTTTTTCCCAGAAATAAGGAGAATTTCTGTATTTTTGCCCCAAAATAAAGGGAATTTCTGCCTTTTTGCCCCAAAATTAGGGGAGTTTCTGTAATTTTACTTCAAAATACAGGGAATTTCTGCCTCTTTTCCTGAAAATAAGGGGAACTTCTGCCGATTTGCGCAAATAAAGGGAATTTCTGCATTTTTGCCCCAACATTAGGGGAATTTCTGCAATTTTGCTCTAAAATACGGGGAATTTCTGCCTTTTTGCCCAAAATTAAGGGGATTTTCTGCCTTTTTGCCCCCAAACAAGGAAATTTCTTCAATTTTATCCCAAAATAAGGGGAATTTCTGCCTTTTTGCCCCCAAATAAGGGGAATTTCTGCATTTTTGCCCTGAAATATGTGAAATGTCTGCAATTTTACCCCAAAATAAGGTGAATTTCTGCCTTTTTGCCCCAAAATAATGGGAATTTCTGCATTTTGCCCTAAAATAACAAAAATATTTGCTTTTTTCTCTGAAATAAGTGAAATTTCTGCAATTTTGCCTTAAAATAAAAGAAATTTCTGCAATTTTTCCCCATAATAAAGGAATTTTCTGCAATTTTGCCCCAAAATATAGGGAATTTCTGTTTTTTGTCCCCAAATAAGGGAAATTTCTGCAATTTTGCCCTGAAATAAGGGGAATTTCTGCTTTTTGCCCAAAAAAACGAAGAATTTCTGCCCTTTTGCCCCAAAATAAAGAAAATTACTGCATGTTTTACCCCAAAATTAGGTGAATTTCTGCAATTTTGCTCCAATATACGGGGATTTTCGGCCTTTTTCGCCGAAAATAAAGGGAATTTCTTCCATTTTGCCGCGAAATAAGTGAAATTTCTGCAGTTTTACCCTAAAATAAGGGGAAGTTCTGCGTTTTGGTCCCAAAATTAGGGGAATTTCTACAATTTTACTCCAAAATACGGGGAATTTCTGCCTTTTTGCCCGAAAATAAAGAGAATGTATATTTTTTTGCCATAAAAAAAGGAAATTTCTTCATTTTTACCCCAAAATAAAGGGATTTTTCGCCTTTTGGCTCAAAATAAGTGCAATTTCTGACTTTTCCCCAAAAATAAACGGAAATTCTGTCTTTTTGCCCCAAAATAAGGGAAATTTCTGACTTTTTGCCCTGAAATAAGTTAAATTTCTAAAATTTTTCCCCAAAATAAGGTAAATGTCTGCTTTTTGCCCCAAAATAAGGAGAATTTCTGCCTTTTTGCCCCCAAATAAGGGGAATTTCAGCCTTTTTACCTCAAAATAAAAGGAATTTCTGCATTTTTGCCCCAAAATGTGGGAAATTTCTGTTTTTTTACCCAAAATAAGAAAAATTTCTGCAATTTTGTACCAAAATAAAATAAATTTCTGCCTTTTTGCCACAAAATAAGAAAATTTCTGCTTTTTTTCCCTGAAATAAGTGAAATTTCTGCAATTTTGCCACAAAATAAGTGAAATTTCTGAGTTTTGCCTCAAATAAGGAAAATTTCTGTATTTTTTGTCCTAACATATAGAGAATTTCTGCCTTTTTGCCCCACAATTAGGGGAATTTCTGCAATTTTGCTCCAAAATATAAGGAATTTCTGCCTTTTTGCCCGAAAATAAGAAGAATGCATACCTTTTTGCCATAAAAAAGGGAAATTTCTTCATTTTTGCTCCAAAATAAGGGGAATTTCTACATTTTTGCCTCTAAATAAGTGGAATTTCTGTCTTTTTCCCCCAAAACAAAGGGAAATTCTGTCTTTTTTGCCCCAAAATAAGGAAAATTTCTGACTTATTACCCTGAAGTAAGTGAAATTTCTGCAATTTTGCCCCAAAATAAGGGAAATTTCTGCCTTTTTGCCCCCAAATAAGAGAATTTCAGCCTTTTTACCTCAAAATAAGGGGAATTTCTGCATTTTTGCCCCAAAATATGGAAAAATTCTGCCTTTTTGCCCCAAAATAAGAAAAATTTCTGCAATTTTGTACCAAAGTAAAAGAAATTTCTGACTTTTTGCGCAAAAATAAGAAAATTTCTGCTTTTCTTTTTTCTTAAATAAGTGAAATTTCTTCAATTTTGCCCCAAAATAAGAGAAATTTCTGAGTTTTCTCTCAAAATGAGGGAAATTTCTAAAATTTTGCCCCAAAATATGTGGAATCTCTAAGTTTTGCCCCAAAATAAGAAGAATTTCTGTCTTTTTGTTCTAACATATAGGGAATTTCTGCCTTTTTGTTCCACAATTAGGGGAATTTCTGCAATTTTGCTCCTAAATACGGGGAATTTCTGCCTTTTTGCCCAAAAATAAAAAGAATGCATACCTTTTTGCCATAAAAAAGTGAAATTTCTTCATTTTTGCTCCAAAATAAGGGGAATTTCTGCTTTTTTGCCTCTAAATAAGTGGAATTTCTGTCTTTTCCCCCCAAAACAAAGGGAATTTCTGTCTTTTTTGCCCCAAAATAATGAAAATTTCTGACTTATTACCCTGAAATATGTGAAATTTCTGCAATTTTGCCCCAAATTAAGGGAAATTTCTGCCTTTTTGCCCCCAAATAAGGGGAATTTCAGCTTTTTTACCTCAAAATAAGGGGAATTTCTGCATTTTTGCCACAAAATATTAGGAATTTCTGCCTTTTTGCACAAAAATAAAAAAATTTCTGCCTTTTTTCCCTTAAATAAGTGAAATATCTGCAATTTTGCCCCAAAATAAGTGAAATTTCTGCAATTCTGCCCCAAATTAAGGGAAATTTCTGGAATTTTGCCCCAAAATAAGTGGAATTTCTGAGTTTTGCCCCAAAATAAGGAGAATTTCTGTTTTTTGCCCAAACATATAGGGAATTTCTGCAGTTTTGCCCCACAATTAGGGGAATTTCTGCAATTTTGCTTCAAAATATGGGGAATTTCTGCCTTTTTCCCCGAAAATAAGAAGAATGCATACCTTTTTGCCATAAAAAAGGGAAATTTCTTCATTTTTGCTCAAAAATAAGGGGAATTTCTGCATTTTTGCCTCTAAATAAGTGGAATTTCTGTCTTTTTCCCCCAAAACATAGGGAATTTCTGTCTTTTTGCCCCAAAATCAGGAAAATTTCTGACTTATTACCCTGAAATAAGTGAAATTTCTGCAAATTTGCCTTAAAATAAAAGAAATTTCTGCAATTTTTCTCCATAATAAAGGAATTTTCTGCAATTTTGCCCCAAAATAAAGGGAATTCCTGTTTTTTGTCCCCAAATAAGGGAAATTTCTGCAATTTTGTCCTAAAATAAGGGGAATTTCTGCCTTTTGCCTCAAAATAAGGGGAATTTCTGCCTTTTTGCCCCAAAATAAAGAAAATTACTGCATGTTTTACCCCAAAATTAGGTGAATTTCTGCAATTTTGCTCCAAAATACGGGGATTTTTTTGCCTTTTTCGCCGATAATAAAGGGAATTTCTGCCTTTTTGCCGCGAAATAAGTGAAATTTCTGCAGCTTTACCCCAAAATAAGGGGAAGTTCTGCGCTTTTGCCCCAAAAATAAGGGAATTTCTGCAATATTGCTCCAAAATACGGGTAATTTTTGCCTTTTTGCCCGAAAATAAAGGGAATGTATACCTTTTTGCCATAAAAAAGGGAAATTTCTTCATTTTTGCTCCAAAATAAGGGGAATTTCTGACTTATTACCATAAAATCAGTGAAATTTCTGCAATTTTGCCCCAAAATAAGGGAAATTTCTGCCTTTTTGCCACAAAATAAGGGGAATTCCTGTCTTTTTGCCCCAAAAAAGGGGAATTTCAGCCTTTTTACCTCATAATAAGGGGAATTTCTGCCTTTTTGCCCTAAAATATGGGGAATTTCTGTATTTTTGCCCCAAAATCAAGAAAATTTCTGCAATTTTGTACCAAAATAAAAGTAATTTCTGCCTTTTTGCCCCAAAATAAAAAAAATTTCTGCGTTTTTTCCTTGAAATAAGTGAAATTTCTGCAATTTTGCTCCAAAATAAGAGAGATTTCTGCAATTGTGCCCCCCAAAAAAGGAAATTTTTGGAATTTTGCCCCAAAATAAGGGGAATTTCTGACATTTTTCCACAAAATATGGGGAATTTCTGCCTTATTGCCCCCAAATAAGGAAAATTTTTGCTTTTCTGCCCCAATTAACGGGAATTTCTGCCTTTTTGCCACAAAGTAAAGGGAATTTACGCCTTTTTGCCCCAAAATAACGGGAATTTCAGCCTTTTTACCTCAAAATAAGGGGTATTTCTGCCTTTTGCCCAAAATATGGGGAATTTCTGACTTTTTGTTCCAAAATAAGGAAAATTTCTTCAATTTGTAACAAAATAAAAGAAATTTCTGCTTTTTGCCCCAAAATAAAAGTAATTTCTGACTATTTGCCCTGAAATAAATGAAATTTCTGCAATTTGGCCCGAAAATAAGCGAAATTTGTGCCTTTTTGCCCCAAAATGAGAAGAATTTCTGCCTTTTTGCCCCAAAATATGGGGAATTTCAGCATTTTACCTCAAAAAAAGAAGAATTTCAGCCTTTTTGCAGCAAAATGTAGAAAATTTCTGCCTTTTTGCAACAAAATAAGAAAAATTTCTGCAATTCTGTACCAAAATAAAAGAAATTTCTAAAATTTTGCCCCATAATTAGGGAAATTTCTGATTTTTGCCCCGAAATAAGGAGAATTTCTGTATTTTTGCCCCAAAATAAAGGGAATTTCTGCCTTTTTGCCCCAATATTAGGGGAATTTCTGCAATTTTGCTCTAAAATACAGGGAATATCTGCCTTTTTGCCCGAAATTAAGGGGATTTTCTGCCTTTTTGCCCCCAAACAAGGGAATTTTCTGCACTTTTATCTCAAAATAAGGGGAATTTCTGCATTTTTGCCCCCAAATAAGGCGAATTTCTGCCTTTTTGCCCTGAAATATGTGAAATGTCTGCAATTTTACCCCAGAATAAGGTGAATTTCTGCCTTTTTGCCCCAAAATAAGGGGAATTTCTGCCTTTTTGCCACAAAATAAGGAAAATTTCTGCCTTTTTTCCCTAAAATAAGTGAAATTTCTGCAATTTTGCCCCAAAATAAGTGAAATTTCTGCAATTTTGCCCAAATATAAGGGAAATTTCTGGAATTTTGCCCCAAAATAAGTTGCATTACTGAATTTTGCCCCAAAATAAAGAGAATTTCTGTCTTTTTGCCCTAACATATAGGGAATTTCTGCCTTTTTGCCCCACAATTAGGGGAATTTCTGCAATTTTGCTCCAAAATACGGGGAATTTCTGCTTTTTAGCCCGAAAATAAGGGGAATGTATACCATTTGCCACAAAAAAAAGAGAAATTTCTTCATTTTTGCTCCAAAATAAGGGGAATTTCTGCATTTTTGCCTCTAAATAAGTGGAATTTCTGTCTTTTTCCCCCAAAAGAAAGGGAATTTCTGTCTTTTTTGTCCCAAAATAAGAAAAATTTCTGACTTATTACCCTGAAATAAGTGAAATTTCTGCAAGTGTGCCCCAAAATAAGGGAAATTTCTGCCTTTTTGCCACAAAATAAGGGGAATTTCTGTCTTTTTACCTCAAAATAAAATGAATTTCTGCATTTTTGCCTCAAAATATGGGATTTTCTGCCTTTTTGCCCCAAAATAAGAAAAATTTCTGCAATTTTGTACCAAAATAAAAGAAATTTCTGCCTTTTTGCCCCGAAATAAAAAAATTTCTGCATTTTTTTCTGAAATAAGTGAAATTTGTGCAATTTTGCCCCAAAATAAGTGAAATTTCTGCAATTTTGCCCCAAAATAAGGGAAATTTCTTGAACTTTGCCCCAAAATAAGTGGAATTTCTGAATTTTGCCCCAAAATAAGGAGAATTTCTGTTTTTTGCCCCAACATATAGGGAATTTCTGCATTTTGCCCCACAATTAGGGGAATTTCTGCAATTTTGCTCCAAAATACTGAAAATTTCTGCCTTTTTGCCCGAAAATAAGAAGAATGCATACCTTTTTGCCATAAAAAAGGGAAATTTCTTCATTTTTGCTCAAAAATAAGGGGAATTTCTGCTTTTTTGCCTCTAAATAAGTGGAATTTTTGTCTTTTTCCCCCAAACAAAGAAAATTTCTGGTTTTTTTGCCCCAAAATAATGAAAATTTCTGACTTATTACCCTGAAATAAGTGAAATTTCTGCAATTTTGCCCCAAATTAAGGGAAATTTCTGCCTTTTTGCTCCCAAATAAGGGGAATTTCAGTTTTTTACCTCAAAATAAGGGAATTTCTGCATTTTTGCCACAAACTATTAGGAATTTCTGCCTTTTTGCTCCAAAATTAAAAAATTTCTGCTTTTTTTCACTTAAATAAGTGAAATATCTGCAATTTTGCCCCAAAATAAGTGAAATTTCTGCAATTTTGCCTTAATATGGGAAATTTCTGGAATTTGGCCCCCAAAAAAGTGGAATTTCTGAGTTTTGCCCCAAAATAAGGAGAATTTCTGTCTTTTTGCCCGAACATATAGGGAATTTCTATATTTTTGCCCAACAATTACGGGAATTTCTGCAATTTTGCTTCAAAATACGGGGAATTTCTGCCTTTTTGCCCGAAAATAAGAAGAATGCATACCTTTTTGCCATAAAAAAGGGAAATTTCTTCATTTTTGCTCAAAAATAATGGGAATTTCTGCTTTTTTGTCTCTAAATAGGTGGAATTTCTCTCTTTTTCCCCCAAAACAGAGGAAATTTCTGTCTTTTTTGCCCCAAAATAAGGAAAATTCCTGACTTATTACCCTGAAATAAGTGAAATTTCTGCAATTTTGCCCCAAATAAAGGAAATTTCTGCCTTTTTGCCCCCAAATAAAAGGAATTTCAGCCTTTTTACCTCAAAATAAGGGGAATTTCTGCATTTTTGCAACAAAATATTAGGAATTTCTGCCTTTTTGCCCCAAAATAAGCAAAATTTCTGCCGTTTTTTCCTGAAATAAGTGAAATTTCTGCAATTTTGCCCCAAAATAAGGGAAATTTCTGGAATTTTGTCCCAAAATAAGTGGAATTTCTGAGTTTTGCCCCAAAATAAGGAGAATTTCTGTCTTTTTGCTCTAACATATAGAGAATTTCTGCCTTTTTGCCCCACAATTAGGGGAATTTCTGCAATTTTGCTCCAAAATACAGGGAATTTTTGCTTTTTAGCCCGAAAATAAGGGGAATGTATACCTTTTGCCACAAAAAAGGGAAATTTCTTCATTTTTGCTCCAAAATAAGGGGAATTTCTGTTTTTGGCCTCTAAATAAGTGGAATTTCTGTCTTTTTCCCCCAAAACAAAGGGAATTTCTGTCTTTTTTGCCCCAAAATAAGGAAAATTTCTGACTTCTTACCCTGAAATAAGTGAAATTTCTGCAATTTTGCCCCAAAATAAGGGAAATTTCTTCCTTTTTGCCCCCAAATAAGGTGAATTTTATACTTTTTACCTCAAAATAAGGGGAATTACTGCATTTTTGCCCCAAAATATGGAAAATTTCTTCCTTTTTGCCCCAAAATAAGAAAAATTTCTGAAGTTTTGTATAAAATAAAATAAATTTCTGCCTTTTAGCCCCAAAATAAGAAAATTTCTGCTTTTTTTCCGAAATAAGTTAAATCTCTGCAATTTTGCCCCAAAATATGTGAAATTTCTGCAAATTTGCCCCAAAATAAGGGAAATTTCTGGTATTTTGCCCCAAAACAAGGGGAATTTCTGAGTTGTGCCTCAAAATAAGAAGAATTTCTGTTTTTTGCTTCATAATAATGTGAATTTCTGCATTTTCCTTCAATATTAGGGGAATATGTGCAATTTTGCTTCAAAATACGGGGAATTTCTGCCTTATTGAACCAAAATAAAGGGAATTTCTGCATTTTTTCACCAATATAAGGGGAATTTCTGAAATTTCGCTCCAAAATACAGGGAATTTCTGCCTTATTTCCCGAAATAATGTGGAATTTCTGCCTTTTTGCCCTGAAATATTTGAAATTTCCACAATTTTACCCCAAAATAAGGAGAATTTCTGTTTTTGGCCCCAAAATTAGGAGAATTTCTGCTTTTGCCCCAAAATAAGGCATTTTCTGACTTTTTGCCCTGAAATAAGTGAAATTTCTGCAATTTTGCCCCAAAATAAGGGGAATTTCTGCCTTTTTGCCAAAATAAGGGGAATTTCAGCATTTTACCTCTAAATAAGGGGAATTTCTGCCTTTTTGCCACAAAATATGGGGAATTTCTGCTTTATTGCCCCCAAATAAGGAAAATTTTTGCTTTTTTGCCCGAATTAACGGGAATTTCTCCATTTTTGCCACAAAGTAAAGGGAAATTCTGCCTTTTTGCCCCAAAATAACGGGAATTTCAGTCTTTTTACCTCAAAATAATGGGAATTTCTTCCTTTTGCCCAAAATATGGGGAATTTCTGACTTTTTGTTCCAAAATAAGGAAAATTTCTTCAATTTTGTACCAAAATAAAAGAAATTTCTGCTTTTTGTCCCAAAATAAAAGTAATTTCTGAATTTTTGCCCTGAAATAAATGAAATTTTGGCAATTTTGCCCGAAAATAAGGGAAATTTGTGCCTTTTGCCCCAAAATGAGGGGAATTTCTGCCTTTTTGCCCCACAATTAGGGGAATTTCTGCAATTTTGCTCCAAAATACGGGGAATTTCTGCCTTTTTGCCCGAAAATAAGAAGAATGCATACCTTTTGCCATAAAAAGAGAAATTTTTTCATTTTTTCTCAAAAATAAGGGGAATTTCTATTTTTTGTCTCTAAATAAGTGGAATTTCTGTCTTTTTTCCCCAAAACAAAGGGAATTTCTGTCTTTTTTTGCCCCAAAATAAGGAAAATTTCTGACTTATTATCTTCAAATAAGTGAAATTTCTGCAATTTTGCCCCAAAATAAGGGAAATTTCTGCCTATTTGCCCCCAAATAAGGGGAATTTAAGCCTTTATACCTCAAAATAAGGAAAATTTCTGCATTTTTGCCACAAAATATTAGGAATTTCTGCCTTTTTGCCCCAAAATAAGGAAAATTACTTACTTTTTTCCCTGAAATAAGTGAAATTTCTGCAATTTTGCTCCAAAATAAGTGAAATTTTTGCCTTTTTGCCCCCAAATAAAGGGAATTTCAACCTTTTTACATCAAAATAAAGGGAATTTCTGCATTTTTGCCACAAATTTTGGGAAATTTCTGCCTTTTTACCCCAAAATAAGAAAAATTTCTGCAATTTTGTACCAAAGTAAAAGAAATTTCTGACTTTTTGCCCTTAAATAAGAAAATTTCTGCTTTTTTTCTGAAATAAGTGAAATTTCTGCAATTTTGTCCTAAAATAAAAGAAATTTCGGCAATCTTGCCCCAAAATAAGTGAAATTTCTGGAATTTTGCCACAAAATAAGTGGAATTTATGAGTTTTGCCCAAAAATAAGGAGAATTTCTATCTTTTTGCACCAACATATCGGGAATTTCTTCCTTTTTGCCCCACAATTAGGGGAATATCTGCAATTTTGCTCCAAAATACGGGGAATTTCTGCTTTTTAGCCCGAAAATAAAAAGAATGTATAACTTTAGCCACAAAAAAGGGAAATTTTTTCATTTTTGCCCCAAAATAAGAGGAATTTCTGCCTTTTTACCTCAAAATAAGTGAGATTTCTGCCTTTTTACCCAAAAATAAACGGAATTTCTGACTTTTTGCCCCAAAATAAAAGGAATTTTTTAATTATGCCCTGAAATAAGTGAAATTTCTGCAATTTTGCCCCAAAATAAAAGAAATTTCTGCCTTTTTGCCACAAAATAAGGGGAATTTCTGTCTTTTTGCCCCAAATTAAGGGAAATTTCTGCCTTTTTGCCCCCAAATAAGAGGAATTTCAGCTTTTTTACCTCAAAATAAGGGGAATTTCTGCATTTTTGCCACAAAATATTAGGAATTTCTGCCTTTTTGCGCAAAAATAAAAAAATTTCTGCTTTTTTTTCCTTAAATAAGTGAAATATCTGCAATTTTGCCCCAAAATAAGTGAAATTTCTGCAATTCTGCCCCAAAATAAGGGAAATTTCTGGAATTTTGCCCCAAAATAAGTGGAATTTCTGAGTTTTGCCCCAAAATAAGGAGAATTTCTGTTTTTTGCCCAAACATATAGGGAATTTCTGCAGTTTTGCCCCACAATTAGGGGAATTTCTGCAATTTTGCTTCAAAATATGGGGAATTTCTGCCTTTTTCCCCGAAAATAAGAAGAATGCATACCTTTTTGCCATAAAAAAGGGAAATTTCTTCATTTTTGCTCAAAAATAAGGGGAATTTCTGCATTTTTGCCTCTAAATAAGTGGAATTTCTGTCTTTTTCCCCCAAAACAAAGGGAATTTCTGTCTTTTTGCCCCAAAATCAGGAAAATTTCTGACTTATTACCCTGAAATAAGTGAAATTTCTGCAAATTTGCCTTAAAATAAAAGAAATTTCTGCAATTTTTCTCCATAATAAAGGAATTTTCTGCAATTTTGCCCCAAAATAAAGGGAATTCCTGTTTTTTGTCCCCAAATAAGGGAAATTTCTGCAATTTTGTCCTAAAATAAGGGGAATTTCTGCCTTTTGCCTCAAAATAAGGGGAATTTCTGCCTTTTTGCCCCAAAATAAAGAAAATTACTGCATGCTTTACTCCAAAATTAGGTGAATTTCTGCAATTTTGCTCCAAAATACATGGATTTTTTGCCTTTTTCGCCGATAATAAAGGGAATTTCTGCCTTTTTGCCGCGAAATAAGTGAAATTTCTGCAGCTTTACCCCAAAATAAGGGGAAGTTCTGCGCTTTTGCCCCAAAATTAGGGGAATTTCTGCAATATTGCTCCAAAATACGGGTAATTTCTGCCTTTTTGCCCGAAAATAAAGGGAATGTATACCTTCTTGCCATAAAAAAGGGAAATTTCTTCATTTTTGCTCCAAAATAAGGGGAATTTCTGACTTATTACCCTGAAATCAGTGAAATTTCTGCAATTTTGCCCCAAAATAAGGGAAATTTCTGCCTTTTTGCCACAAAATAAGGGGAATTTCTGTCTTTTTGCCCCAAAAAAGGGGAATTTCAGCCTTTTTACCTCATAATAAGGGGAATTTCTGCCTTTTTGCCCTAAAATATGGGGAATTTCTGTATTTTTGCCCCAAAATCAAGAAAATTTCTGCAATTTTGTACCAAAATAAAAGTAATTTCTGCCTTTTTGCCCCAAAATAAAAAAAATTTCTGCGTTTTTTCCTTGAAATAAGTGAAATTTCTGCAATTTTGCTCCAAAATAAGAGAGATTTCTGCAATTTTGCCCCCAAAAAAAGGAAATTTTTGGAATTTTGCCCCAAAATAAGGGGAATTTCTGACATTTTTCCACAAAATATGGGGAATTTCTGCCTTATTGCCCCCAAATAAGGAAAATTTTTGTTTTCTGCCCCAATTAACGGGAATTTCTGCCTTTTTGCCACAAAGTAAAGGGAATTTACGCCTTTTTGCCCCAAAATAACGGGAATTTCAGCCTTTTTACCTCAAAATAAGGGGTATTTCTGCCTTTTGCCCAAAATATGGGGAATTTCTGACTTTTTGTTCCAAAATAAGGAAAATTTCTTCAATTTGTAACAAAATAAAAGAAATTTCTGCTTTTTGCCCCAAAATAAAAGTAATTTCTGACTATTTGCCCTGAAATAAATGAAATTTCTGCAATTTGGCCCGAAAATAAGCGAAATTTGTGCCTTTTTGCCCCAAAATGAGAAGAATTTCTGCCTTTTTGCCCCAAAATATGGGGAATTTCAGCATTTTACCTCAAAAAAAGAAGAATTTCAGCCTTTTTGCAGCAAAATATAGAAAATTTCTGCCTTTTTGCAACAAAATAAGAAAAATTTCTGCAATTCTGTACCAAAATAAAAGAAATTTCTAAAATTTTTGCCCCAAAATTAGGGAAATTTCTGATTTTTGCCCCGAAATAAGGAGAATTTCTGTATTTTTGCCCCAAAATAAAGGGAATTTCTGCCTTTTTGCCCCAATATTAGGGGAATTTCTGCAATTTTGCTCTAAAATACAGGGAATATCTGCCTTTTTGCCCGAAATTAAGGGGATTTTCTGCCTTTTTGCCCCCAAACAAGGGAATTTTCTGCACTTTTATCTCAAAATAAGGGGAATTTCTGCATTTTTGCCCCCAAATAAGGCGAATTTCTGCCTTTTTGCCCTGAAATATGTGAAATGTCTGCAATTTTACCCCAGAATAAGGTGAATTTCTGCCTTTTTGCCCCAAAATAAGGGGAATTTCTGCCTTTTTGCCACAAAATAAGGAAAATTTCTGCCTTTTTTCCCTAAAATAAGTGAAATTTCTGCAATTTTGCCCCAAAATAAGTGAAATTTCTGCAATTTTGCCCAAATATAAGGGAAATTTCTGGAATTTTGCCCCAAAATAAGTTGCATTACTGAATTTTGCCCCAAAATAAAGAGAATTTCTGTCTTTTTGCCCTAACATATAGGGAATTTCTGCCTTTTTGCCCCACAATTAGGGGAATTTCTGCAATTTTGCTCCAAAATACGGGGAATTTCTGCTTTTTAGCCCGAAAATAAGGGGAATGTATACCATTTGCCACAAAAAAAAGAGAAATTTCTTCATTTTTGCTCCAAAATAAGGGGAATTTCTGCATTTTTGCCTCTAAATAAGTGGAATTTCTGTCTTTTTCCCCCAAAAGAAAGGGAATTTCTGTCTTTTTTGTCCCAAAATAAGAAAAATTTCTGACTTATTACCCTGAAATAAGTGAAATTTCTGCAAGTGTGCCCCAAAATAAGGGAAATTTCTGCCTTTTTGCCACAAAATAAGGGGAATTTCTGTCTTTTTACCTCAAAATAAAATGAATTTCTGCATTTTTGCCTCAAAATATGGGATTTTCTGCCTTTTTGCCCCAAAATAAGAAAAATTTCTGCAATTTTGTACCAAAATAAAAGAAATTTCTGCCTTTTTGCCCCGAAATAAAAAAATTTCTGCATTTTTTTCTGAAATAAGTGAAATTTGTGCAATTTTGCCCCAAAATAAGTGAAATTTCTGCAATTTTGCCCCAAAATAAGGGAAATTTCTTGAACTTTGCCCCAAAATAAGTGGAATTTCTGAATTTTGCCCCAAAATAAGGAGAATTTCTGTTTTTTGCCCCAACATATAGGGAATTTCTGCATTTTGCCCCACAATTAGGGGAATTTCTTCAATTTTGCTCCAAAATACGGGGAATTTCTGCCTTTTTGCCCGAAAATAAGAAGAATGCATACCTTTTTGCCATAAAAAAGGGAAGTTTCTTCATTTTTGCTCAAAAATAAGGAGAATTTCTGCTTTTTTGCCTCTAAATAAGTGGAATTTTTGTCTTTTTCCCCCAAAACAAAGGGAATTTCTGTTTTTTTTGCCCCAAAATAATGAAAATTTCTGACTTATTACCCTGAAATAAGTGAAATTTCTGCAATTTTGCCCCAAATTAAGGGAAATTTCTGCCTTTTTGCTTCCAAATAAGGGGAATTTCAGTTTTTTACCTCAAAAGAAGGGAATTTCTGCATTTTTGCCACAAAATATTAGGAATTTCTGCCTTTTTGCTCCAAAATTAAAAAATTTCTGCTTTTTTTCCCTTAAATAAGTGAAATATCTGCAATTTTGCCCCAAAATAAGTAAAATTTCTGCAATTTTGCCTTAATATAGGGGAAATTTCTGGAATTTGGCCCCAAAAAAAGTGGAATTTCTGAGTTTTGCCCCAAAATAAGGAGAATTTCTGTCTTTTTGCCCGAACATATAGGGAATTTCTATATTTTTGCCCAACAATTACGGGAATTTCTGCAATTTTGCTTCAAAATACGGGGAATTTCTGCCTTTTTGCCCAAAAATAAGAAGAATGCATACCTTTTTGCCATAAAAAAGGGAAATTTCTTCATTTTTGCTCAAAAATAATGGGAATTTCTGCTTTTTTGCCTCTAAATAGGTGGAATTTCTCTCTTTTTCCCTCAAAACAGAGGAAATTTCTGTCTTTTTTGCCCCAAAATAAGGAAAATTTCTGACTTATTACCCTGAAATAAGTGAAATTTCTGCAATTTTGCCCCAAATAAAGGAAATTTCTGCCTTTTTGCCCCCAAATAAAAGGAATTTCAGCCTTTTTACCTCAAAATAAGGGGAATTTCTGCATTTTTGCAACAAAATATTAGGAATTTCTGCCTTTTTGCCCCAAAATAAGCAAAATTTCTGCCTTTTTTTCCTGAAATAAGTGAAATTTCTGCAATTTTGCCCCAAAATAAGGGAAATTTCTGGAATTTTGCCCCAAAATAAGTGGAATTTCTGAGTTTTGCCCCAAAATAAGGAGAATTTCTGTCTTTTTGCTCTAACATATAGAGAATTTCTGCCTTTTTGCCCCACAATTAGGGGAATTTCTGCAATTTTGCTCCAAAATACAGGGAATTTTTGCTTTTTAGCCCGAAAATAAGGGGAATGTATACCTTTTGCCACAAAAAAGGGAAATTTCTTCATTTTTGCTCCAAAATAAGGGGAATTTCTGTTTTTGGCCTCTAAATAAGTGGAATTTCTCTCTTTTTCCCCCAAAACAAAGGGAATTTCTGTCTTTTTTGCCCCAAAATAAGGAAAATTTCTGACTTCTTACCCTGAAATAAGTGAAATTTCTGCAATTTTGCCCCAAAATAAGGGAAATTTCTGCCTTTTTGCCCCCAAATAAGGTGAATTTTATACTTTTTACCTCAAAATAAGGGGAATTACTGCATTTTTGCCCCAAAATATGGAAAATTTCTTCCTTTTTGCCCCAAAATAAGAAAAATTTCTGAAGTTTTGTATAAAATAAAATAAATTTCTGCCTTTTAGCCCCAAAATAAGAAAATTTCTGCTTTTTTTTCCGAAATAAGTTAAATTTCTGCAATTTTGCCCCAAAATATGTGAAATTTCTGCAAATTTGCCCCAAAATAAGGGAAATTTCTGGTATTTTGCCCCAAAACAAGGGGAATTTCTGAGTTTTGCATCAAAATAAGGAGAATTTCTGTCTTTTTGCTTCATAATAATGTGAATTTCTGCATTTTCCTTCAAAATTAGGGGAATATGTGCAATTTTGCTTCAAAATACGGGGAATTTCTGCCTTATTGAACCAAAATAAAGGGAATTTCTGCATTTTTGCACCAATATAAGGGGAATTTCTGAAATTTTGCTCCAAAATACAGGGAATTTCTGCCTTATTGCCCGAAATAATGTGGAATTTCTGCCTTTTTGCCCTGAAATATTTGAAATTTCCACAATTTTACCCCAAAATAAGGAGAATTTCTGTTTTTGGCCCCAAAATTAGGAGAATTTCTGCTTTTGCCCCAAAATAAGGCATTTTCTGACTTTTTGCCCTGAAATAAGTGAAATTTCTGCAATTTTGCCACAAAATAAGGGGAATTTCTGCCTTTTTGCCAAAATAAGGGGAATTTCAGCATTTTACCTCTAAATAAGGGGAATTTCTGCCTTTTTGCCACAAAATATGGGGAATTTCTGCTTTATTGCCCCCAATAAGGAAAATTTTTGCTTTTCTGCCCGAATTAACGGGAATTTCTCAATTTTTGCCACAAAGTAAAGGGAAATTCTGCCTTTTTGCCCCAAAATAACGGGAATTTCAGTCTTTTTACCTCAAAATAATGGGAATTTCTTCCTTTTGCCCAAAATAGGGGGAATTTCTGACTTTTTGTTCCAAAATAAGGAAAATTTCTTCAATTTTGTACCAAAATAAAAGAAATTTCTGCTTTTTGTCCCAAAATAAAAGTAATTTCTGAATTTTTGCCCTGAAATAAATGAAATTTTGGCAATTTTGCCCGAAAATAAGGGAAATTTGTGCCTTTTTGCCCCAAAATGAGGGGAATTTCTGCTTTTTTGCCCCACAATTAGGGGAATTTCTGCAATTTTGCCCCAAAATAAGGGAAATTTCTTTAACTTTGCCCCAAAATAAGTGGAATTTCTGAATTTTGCCCCAAAATAAGGAGAATTTCTGTTTTTTGCCCCAACATATAGGGAATTTCTGCATTTTGCCCCACAATTAGGGGAATTTCTTCAATTTTGCTCCAAAATACGGGGAATTTCTGCCTTTTTGCCCGAAAATAAGAAGAATGCATACCTTTTTGCCATAAAAAAGGGAAATTTCTTCATTTTTGCTCAAAAATAAGGAGAATTTCTGCTTTTTTGCCTCTAAATAAGTGGAATTTTTGTCTTTTTCCCCCAAAACAAAGGGAATTTCTGTTTTTTTTGCCCCAAAATAATGAAAATTTCTGACTTATTACCCTGAAATAAGTGAAATTTCTGCAATTTTGCCCCAAATTAAGGGAAATTTCTGCCTTTTTGCTTCCAAATAAGGGGAATTTCAGTTTTTTACCTCAAAATAAGGGAATTTCTGCATTTTTGCCACAAAATATTAGGAATTTCTGCCTTTTTGCTCCAAAATTAAAAAATTTCTGCTTTTTTTCCCTTAAATAAGTGAAATATCTGCAATTTTGCCCCAAAATAAGTGAAATTTCTGCAATTTTGCCTTAATATAAGGGAAATTTCTGGAATTTGGCCCCAAAAAAAGTGGAATTTCTGAGTTTTGCCCCAAAATAAGGAGAATTTCTGTCTTTTTGCCCAAACATATAGGGAATTTCTATATTTTTGCCCAACAATTACGGGAATTTCTGCAATTTTGCTTCAAAATACAGGGAATTTCTGCCTTTTTGCCCAAAAATAAGAAGAATGCATACCTTTTTGCCATAAAAAAGGGAAATTTCTTCATTTTTGCTCAAAAATAATGGGAATTTCTGCTTTTTTGCCTCTAAATAGGTGGAATTTCTCTCTTTTTCCCTCAAAACAGAGGAAATTTCTGTCTTTTTTGCCCCAAAATAAGGAAAATTTCTGACTTATTACCCTGAAATAAGTGAAATTTCTGCAATTTTGCCCCAAATAAAGGAAATTTCTGCCTTTTTGCCCCCAAATAAAAGGAATTTCAGCCTTTTTACCTCAAAATAAGGGGAATTTCTGCATTTTTGCAACAAAATATTAGGAATTTCTGCCTTTTTGCCCCAAAATAAGCAAAATTTCTGCCTTTTTTTCCTGAAATAAGTGAAATTTCTGCAATTTTGCCCCAAAATAAGGGAAATTTCTGGAATTTTGCCCCAAAATAAGTGGAATTTCTGAGTTTTGCCCCAAAATAAGGAGAATTTCTGTCTTTTTGCTCTAACATATAGAGAATTTCTGCCTTTTTGCCCCACAATTAGGGGAATTTCTGCAATTTTGCTCCAAAATACAGAGAATTTTTGCTTTTTAGCCCGAAAATAAGGGGAATGTATACCTTTTGCCACACAAAAGGGAAATTTCTTCATTTTTGCTCCAAAATAAGGGGAATTTCTGTTTTTGGCCTCTAAATAAGTGGAATTTCTGTCTTTTTCCCCCAAAACAAAGGGAATTTCTGTCTTTTTTGCCCCAAAATAAGGAAAATTTCTGACTTCTTACCCTGAAATAAGTGAAATTTCTGCAATTTTGCCCCAAAATAAGGGAAATTTCTGCCTTTTTGCCCCCAAATAAGGTGAATTTTATACTTTTTACCTCAAAATAAGGGGAATTACTGCATTTTTGCCCCAAAATATGGAAAATTTCTTCCTTTTTGCCCCAAAATAAGAAAAATTTCTGAAGTTTTGTATAAAATAAAATAAATTTCTGCCTTTTAGCCCCAAAATAAGAAAATTTCTGCTTTTTTTTCCGAAATAAGTTAAATTTCTGCAATTTTGCCCCAAAATATGTGAAATTTCTGCAAATTTGCCCCAAAATAAGGGAAATTTCTGGTATTTTGCCCCAAAACAAGGGGAATTTCTGAGTTTTGCATCAAAATAAGGAGAATTTCTGTCTTTTTGCTTCATAATAATGTGAATTTCTGCATTTTCCTTCAAAATTAGGGGAATATGTGCAATTTTGCTTCAAAATACGGGGAATTTCTGCCTTATTGAACCAAAATAAAGGGAATTTCTGCATTTTTGCACCAATATAAGGGGAATTTCTGAAATTTTGCTCCAAAATACAGGGAATTTCTGCCTTATTGCCCGAAATAATGTGGAATTTCTGCCTTTTTGCCCTGAAATATTTGAAATTTCCACAATTTTACCCCAAAATAAGGAGAATTTCTGTTTTTGGCCCCAAAATTAGGAGAATTTCTGCTTTTGCCCCAAAATAAGGCATTTTCTGACTTTTTGCCCTGAAATAAGTGAAATTTCTGCAATTTTGCCACAAAATAAGGGGAATTTCTGCCTTTTTGCCAAAATAAGGGGAATTTCAGCATTTTACCTCTAAATAAGGGGAATTTCTGCCTTTTTGCCACAAAATATGGGGAATTTCTGCTTTATTGCCCCCAATAAGGAAAATTTTTGCTTTTCTGCCCGAATTAACGGGAATTTCTCAATTTTTGCCACAAAGTAAAGGGAAATTCTGCCTTTTTGCCCCAAAATAACGGGAATTTCAGTCTTTTTACCTCAAAATAATGGGAATTTCTTCCTTTTGCCCAAAATAGGGGGAATTTCTGACTTTTTGTTCCAAAATAAGGAAAATTTCTTCAATTTTGTACCAAAATAAAAGAAATTTCTGCTTTTTGTCCCAAAATAAAAGTAATTTCTGAATTTTTGCCCTGAAATAAATGAAATTTTGGCAATTTTGCCCGAAAATAAGGGAAATTTGTGCCTTTTTGCCCCAAAATGAGGGGAATTTCTGCTTTTTTGCCCCACAATTAGGGGAATTTCTGCAATTTTGCCCCAAAATAAGGGAAATTTCTTTAACTTTGCCCCAAAATAAGTGGAATTTCTGAATTTTGCCCCAAAATAAGGAGAATTTCTGTTTTTTGCCCCAACATATAGGGAATTTCTGCATTTTGCCCCACAATTAGGGGAATTTCTTCAATTTTGCTCCAAAATACGGGGAATTTCTGCCTTTTTGCCCGAAAATAAGAAGAATGCATACCTTTTTGCCATAAAAAAGGGAAATTTCTTCATTTTTGCTCAAAAATAAGGAGAATTTCTGCTTTTTTGCCTCTAAATAAGTGGAATTTTTGTCTTTTTCCCCCAAAACAAAGGGAATTTCTGTTTTTTTTGCCCCAAAATAATGAAAATTTCTGACTTATTACCCTGAAATAAGTGAAATTTCTGCAATTTTGCCCCAAATTAAGGGAAATTTCTGCCTTTTTGCTTCCAAATAAGGGGAATTTCAGTTTTTTACCTCAAAATAAGGGAATTTCTGCATTTTTGCCACAAAATATTAGGAATTTCTGCCTTTTTGCTCCAAAATTAAAAAATTTCTGCTTTTTTTCCCTTAAATAAGTGAAATATCTGCAATTTTGCCCCAAAATAAGTGAAATTTCTGCAATTTTGCCTTAATATAAGGGAAATTTCTGGAATTTGGCCCCAAAAAAAGTGGAATTTCTGAGTTTTGCCCCAAAATAAGGAGAATTTCTGTCTTTTTGCCCAAACATATAGGGAATTTCTATATTTTTGCCCAACAATTACGGGAATTTCTGCAATTTTGCTTCAAAATACAGGGAATTTCTGCCTTTTTGCCCAAAAATAAGAAGAATGCATACCTTTTTGCCATAAAAAAGGGAAATTTCTTCATTTTTGCTCAAAAATAATGGGAATTTCTGCTTTTTTGCCTCTAAATAGGTGGAATTTCTCTCTTTTTCCCTCAAAACAGAGGAAATTTCTGTCTTTTTTGCCCCAAAATAAGGAAAATTTCTGACTTATTACCCTGAAATAAGTGAAATTTCTGCAATTTTGCCCCAAATAAAGGAAATTTCTGCCTTTTTGCCCCCAAATAAAAGGAATTTCAGCCTTTTTACCTCAAAATAAGGGGAATTTCTGCATTTTTGCAACAAAATATTAGGAATTTCTGCCTTTTTGCCCCAAAATAAGCAAAATTTCTGCCTTTTTTTCCTGAAATAAGTGAAATTTCTGCAATTTTGCCCCAAAATAAGGGAAATTTCTGGAATTTTGCCCCAAAATAAGTGGAATTTCTGAGTTTTGCCCCAAAATAAGGAGAATTTCTGTCTTTTTGCTCTAACATATAGAGAATTTCTGCCTTTTTGCCCCACAATTAGGGGAATTTCTGCAATTTTGCTCCAAAATACAGAGAATTTTTGCTTTTTAGCCCGAAAATAAGGGGAATGTATACCTTTTGCCACACAAAAGGGAAATTTCTTCATTTTTGCTCCAAAATAAGGGGAATTTCTGTTTTTGGCCTCTAAATAAGTGGAATTTCTGTCTTTTTCCCCCAAAACAAAGGGAATTTCTGTCTTTTTTGCCCCAAAATAAGGAAAATTTCTGACTTCTTACCCTGAAATAAGTGAAATTTCTGCAATTTTGCCCCAAAATAAGGGAAATTTCTGCCTTTTTGCCCCCAAATAAGGTGAATTTTATACTTTTTACCTCAAAATAAGGGGAATTACTGCATTTTTGCCCCAAAATATGGAAAATTTCTTCCTTTTTGCCCCAAAATAAGAAAAATTTCTGAAGTTTTGTATAAAATAAAATAAATTTCTGCCTTTTAGCCCCAAAATAAGAAAATTTCTGCTTTTTTTTCCGAAATAAGTTAAATTTCTGCAATTTTGCCCCAAAATATGTGAAATTTCTGCAAATTTGCCCCAAAATAAGGGAAATTTCTGGTATTTTGCCCCAAAACAAGGGGAATTTCTGAGTTTTGCATCAAAATAAGGAGAATTTCTGTCTTTTTGCTTCATAATAATGTGAATTTCTGCATTTTCCTTCAAAATTAGGGGAATATGTGCAATTTTGCTTCAAAATACGGGGAATTTCTGCCTTATTGAACCAAAATAAAGGGAATTTCTGCATTTTTGCACCAATATAAGGGGAATTTCTGAAATTTTGCTCCAAAATACAGGGAATTTCTGCCTTATTGCCCGAAATAATGTGGAATTTCTGCCTTTTTGCCCTGAAATATTTGAAATTTCCACAATTTTACCCCAAAATAAGGAGAATTTCTGTTTTTGGCCCCAAAATTAGGAGAATTTCTGCTTTTGCCCCAAAATAAGGCATTTTCTGACTTTTTGCCCTGAAATAAGTGAAATTTCTGCAATTTTGCCACAAAATAAGGGGAATTTCTGCCTTTTTGCCAAAATAAGGGGAATTTCAGCATTTTACCTCTAAATAAGGGGAATTTCTGCCTTTTTGCCACAAAATATGGGGAATTTCTGCTTTATTGCCCCCAATAAGGAAAATTTTTGCTTTTCTGCCCGAATTAACGGGAATTTCTCAATTTTTGCCACAAAGTAAAGGGAAATTCTGCCTTTTTGCCCCAAAATAACGGGAATTTCAGTCTTTTTACCTCAAAATAATGGGAATTTCTTCCTTTTGCCCAAAATATGGGGAATTTCTGACTTTTTGTTCCAAAATAAGGAAAATTTCTTCAATTTTGTACCAAAATAAAAGAAATTTCTGCTTTTTGTCCCAAAATAAAAGTAATTTCTGAATTTTTGCCCTGAAATAAATGAAATTTTGGCAATTTTGCCCGAAAATAAGGGAAATTTGTGCCTTTTGCCCCAAAATGAGGGGAATTTCTGCCTTTTTGCCCCACAATTAGGGGAATTTCTGCAATTTTGCTCCAAAATACGGGGAATTTCTGCCTTTTTGCCCGAAAATTAGAAGAATGCATACCTTTTTGCCATAAAAAGAGAAATTTTTTCATTTTTTCTCAAAATAAGGGGAATTTCTATTTTTTGTCTCTAAATAAGTGGAATTTTTGTCTTTTTTCCCCAAAACAAAGGGAATTTCTGTCTTTTTTTGCCCCAAAATAAGGAAAATTTCTGACTTATTATCTTGAAATAAGTGAAATTTCTGCAATTTTGCCCCAAAATAAGGGAAATTTCTGCCTATTTGCCCCCAAATAAGGGGAATTTAAGCCTTTATAGCTCAAAATAAGGAAAATTTCTGCATTTTTGCCACAAAATATTAGGAATTTCTGCCTTTTTGCCCCAAAATAAGGAAAATTACTTACTTTTTTCCCTGAAATAAGTGAAATTTCTGCAATTTTGCTCCAAAATAAGTGAAATTTTTGTCTTTTTGCCCCCAAATAAAGGGAATTTCAACCTTTTTACATCAAAATAAAGGGAATTTCTGCATTTTTGCCACAAATTTTGGGAAATTTCTGCCTTTTTGCCCCAAAATAAGAAAAATTTCTGCAATTTTGTACCAAAATAAAAGAAATTTCTGACTTTTTGCCCTTAAATAAGAAAATTTCTGCTTTTTTTCTGAAATAAGTGAAATTTCTGCAATTTTGCCCTAAAATAAAAGAAATTTCGGCAATCTTGCCCCAAAATAAGTGAAATTTCTGGAATTTTGCCACAAAATAAGTGGAATTTATAAGTTTTGCTCAAAAATCAGGAGAATTTCTATCTTTTTGCACCAACATATAGGGAATTTCTTCCTTTTTGCCCCACAATTAGGGGAATATCTGCAATTTTGCTCCAAAATACGGGGAATTTCTGCTTTTTAGCCCGAAAATAAAAAGAATGTATAACTTTAGCCACAAAAAAGGGAAATTTCTTCATTTTTGCCCAAAATAAGAGGAATTTCTGTTTTTTTACCTCAAAATAAGTGAGATTTCTGCCTTTTAACCCAAAAATAAACGGAATTTCTGACTTTTTGCCCCAAAATAAAAGGAATTTTTTAATTATGCCCTGAAATAAGTGAAATTTCTGCAATTTTGCCCCAAAATAAAAGAAATTTCTGCCTTTTTGCCACAAAATAAGGAGAATTTCTGTCTTTCTGCCCCAAAATAAGGGAAATTTCTGCCTTTTTGCCCCCAAATAAGGGGAATTTCAGCCTTTTTACCTCACAATAAGGGGAATTTCTGCATTTTTGCCACAAAATAGTAAGAATTTCTGCCATTGTGCTCCAAAATACGGGAAATTTCTGCCTTTTTTCCCTGAAATAAGTGAAATTTCTGCAATTTTGCCCCAAAATAAGTGAAATTTCTGCAATTTTGCGCCAAAATAAGGAAAATTTCTGCAATTTTGCCCCAAAATAAGAGAAATTTATGGAATTTTGCCCAAAAATAAGTGGAATTTCTGAGTTTTGCCCCAAAATAAGGAGAATTTCTGTCTTTTTGCCCCAACATATAGGGAATTTCTGCCTTTTTGCCTCACAATTAGGGGAATTTCTGCAATTTTGCTTCAAAATATGGGGAATTTCTGCCTTTTTGCCTGAAAATAAGAAGAATGCATACCTTTTTGGCATAAAAAAGTGAAATTTCTTCATTTTTGCTCCAAAATAAGGGGAATTTCTGTTTTTTGACTCTAAATAAGTGGAATTTCTGTCTTTTCCCCCCAAAACAAAAGGAATTTATGTCTTTTTTGCCCCAAAATAAAGAAAATTTCTGACTTATTACCCTGAAATAAGTGAAATTTCTGCAATTTTGCCCTAAAATAAGGAAAATTTCTGCGTTTTTGCCCCCAAATAAAGGGGAATTTCCGCCTTTTTACCTCAAAATAAAAGGAATTTCTGCATTTTTGCCACAAAATATTAAGAATTTCTGCCTTTTTGCCCCAAAATAAGGAAAATTTCTGCCTTTTTTTCCTGAAATAAGTGAAATTTTTGCAATTTTGCTCTAAAATAAGTGAAATTTTGCCTTTTTGATACCAAATAAGGGGAATTTCAGCCTTTTTACCTCAAAATAAAGGGAATTTCTGCATTTTTGCCCCAAAATATGGGAAATTTCTGCCTTTATGCCCCAAAATAAGAAAATTTTCTGCAATTTTTTACCAAAATAAATGAAATTGCTGCCTTTTTACCCCCAATTAAGAAAATTTCTGCCTTTTTTTCTGAAAGAAGTGAAATTTCTGCAATTTTGCCCCAAAATAAGTGAAATTTCTCCAATTTTGCTCAAAAATAATTGAAATTTCTGGAATTTTGCCACAAAATAAGTGGAATTTATACGTTTTGCCCCAAAATAAAAAGAATTTTGTCTTTTTTTCCCAACATATAGGAAATTTCTGCCTTTTTGCCCCACAATTAGGGGAATTTCTGCAATTTTGCTCTAAATTACGGGGAATTTCTTTTTTTTAGCCCGAAAATAAGGGGAATGTATACCTTTTGCCACAAAAAAGGGAAATTTCTGTCGTTTTGCCCCAAAATAAAAGGAATTTTTGAATTATCCCCTGAAGTAAGTGAAATTTCTGCAATTTTGCCCCACGAAAAAAGAAATTTCTGCCTTTTTGCCACAAAATAAGGGGAATTTCTTTCTTATTGCCCCAAAATAAGGGGAATTTTTGCATTTTTGCCACAAAATATTAAGAATTTCTGCCATTGTGCTCCAAAATACAAAAAATTTCTGCCTTTTTTCCCTGAAATAAGTGAAACTTCTGCAATTTTTCCACAAAATAAGTGAAATTTATGCAATTTTGCCCCAAAATAAAAGAAATTTCTGGAATTTTGCCCCAAAATAAGTGGAATTTCTGAGTTTTGCCCCAAAATAAGAAGAATTTCTGTCTTTTTGCCCCAAAATAATGTGAATTTCTGCATTTTCCCTCAAAATTAGGGGAATATGTGCAATTTTGCTTCAAAATACAGGGAATTTCTGCCTTATTGAACCAAAATAAAGGGAATTTCTGCATTTTTGCACCAATATAAGGGGAATTTCTGAAATTTTGCTCCAAAATACAGGGAATTTCTGCCTTATTGCCCGAAATAATGTGGAATTTCTGCGTTTTTGCCCTGAAATATTTGAAATTTCCACAATTTTACCCCAAAATAAGAGGAATTTCTGTTTTTGGCCTCAAAATTAAAAGAATTTCTGCTTTTTGCCCTAAAATAAGGCAATTTTCTGACTTTTTGCCCTGAAATAAGTGAAATTTCTGCAATTTTGCCCCAAAATAAGGGGAATTTCTGGCTTTTTGCCAAAATAAGGGGAATTTCAGCATTTTCCCTTCAAATAAGAAGAATTTCTGCTTTTTTGCCACAAAATATGGGGAATTTCTGCCTTATTGCCCCCAAATAAGGAAAATTTTTGCTTTTCTTCCCCAATTAATGGGAATATCTGCCCTTTGCCACAAAGTAAAGGGAATTTCTGCCTTTTTGCCCCAAAATAATGGGAATTTCAGCCTTTTTAGCTCAAAATAATGGGAATTTCTGCCTTTTGCCCAAAATATGGGGAATTTCTGACTTTTTGTTCCAAAATAAGGAAAATTTCTTCATTTTTATACCAAAATAAAAGAAATTTCTGCTTTTTGCCCCAAAATAAAAGTAATTTCTGACTTTTTGCCCTGAAATAAATAAAATTTCGGAAATTTTGCGCGAAAATAAGGGAAATTTGTGCCTTTTTGCCCCAAAATGTGGGGAATTTCTGCCTTTTTGCCCCACAATTAGGGGAATTTCTGCAATTTTACACCAAAATTCAAGGAATTTCTGACTTTTTGCCCGAAAATAAGAAGAATGCATACCTTTTTGCCATAAAAAGGGGAAATTTCTTCATTTTTGCTTCAAAATAAGGGGAATTTCTGCTTTTTTGCCTCTAAATAAGTGGAATTTCAGTTTTTTCCCCCAAAACAAAGGGAATTTCTGTCTTTTTTGCCCCAAAATAAGGAAAATTTCTGACATTACCCTGAAATAAGTGAAATTTCTGCAATTTTGCCCTAAAATAAGGGAAATTTCTGCCTTTTTGCCTCCAAATAATGGGAATTTCAGCCTTTTACCTCAAAATAAGGGGAATTTCTGCATTTTTGCCCCAAAATATGGGAAATTTCTGCCTTTTTGCCCCAAAATAAGAAAAATTTCTGCAATTTTGTACCAAAATAAAAAAAATTTCTGCCTTTTTGCCTCAAAATAAAAAAATTTCTGCTTTTTTTCTGAAATAAGTGAAATTTCTGCAATTTTGCCCCAAAATAAGTGAAATTTCTGCAATTTTGCCCCCAAATAAGGGAAATTTCTGGAATTTTGCCCCAAAATAAGTGGAATTTCTGAGTTTGGCCCCAAAATAAGGAGAATTTCTGTCTTTTGCCTCAAAATAATGTGAATTTCTGCATTTTCCCTCAAAATAAGGGGAATATGTGCAATTTTGCTTCAAAATACGGGGAATTTCTGCCTTATTGAACCAAAATAAAGGGAATTTCTGCATTTTTGCACCAATATAAGGGGAATTTCTGAAATTTTGCTCCAAAATACAGGGAATTTCTCCTTATTGCCCGAAATAATGTGGAATTTCTGCCTTTTTGCCCTGAAATATTTGAAATTTCCACAATTTTATCCCAAAATAAGGGGAATTTCTGTTTTTGGCCTCAAAATTAGGAGAATTTCTGCTTTTTGCCCCAAAATAAGGCAATTTTCTGACTTTTTGCCCTGAAATAAGTGAAATTTCTGCAATTTTGCCCCAAAATAAGGGGAATTTCTGCCTCTTTGCCACAAAATATGGGAAATTTCTGCCTTATTGCCCCCAAATAAGGAAAATTTTTGCTTTTCTGCCCCAATTAATGGGGATTTCTGCTTTTTTGCCACAAAGTAAAGGGAATTTCTGCCTTTTTGCCCCAAAATAACGGGAATTTCAGACTTTTTACCTCAAAATAAGGGGAATTTCTGCCTTTTGCCCGAAATATGGGGAATTTCTGACTTTTTGTTCCAAAATAAGGAAAATTTCTACAATTTTGTACCAAAATAAAAGAAATTTCTGCTTTTTGCCCCAAAATAAAAGTAATTTCTGACTTTTTGCCCTGAAATAAATGAAATTTCTGCAATTTTTCCAGAAAATAAGGGAAATTTGTGCCTTTTTACCCAAAAATGAGAAGAATTTCTGTTTTTTTGCCCCAAAATATGGGGTATTTCAGCATTTTACCTCAAAATAAGGGGAATTTCAGTTTTTTGCACCAAAATATGGAAAATCACTGCCTGTTTGCCACAAAATAAGAAATACTTCTGCAATTCTGTACCAATATAAAAGAAATTTCTAAAATTTTGCCCCAAAATAAGGAGAATTTTTGATTTTTGCCCCAAAATTAGAAGAATTTCTGCAATTTTGCTACAAAATACGGGTAATTTCTGACTTTTTGCCCGAAAATAAAGGGAATGTATACCTTTTTGCAATAAAAAAGAGAAATTTCTTCATTTTTGCTCTGAAATAAGGGGAATTTCTGCTTTTTTGCCTCTAAATAAGTGGAATTTCTGTCTTTTTCCCACAAAACAAAAGGAAGTTCTGTCTTTTTTGCCCCAAAATAAAGAAAATTTCTGACTTATTACCCTGAAGTAAGTGAAATTTCTGCAATTTTGCACGAAAATGAGAGAAACTTCTGCCTTTTTGCCCCCAAATAATGGGAATTTCAGCCTTTTTTCCCTCAAAATAAGGGGAATTTCTGCATTTTTGCCACAAAATATTAGTAATTTCTGCCATTTTGCCCCAAATGAGGAAAATTTCTGCCTTTTATCCATGAAATAAGTGAAGTTTCTTCAATTTTGCCCTAAAATAAGTGAAATTTCTGCAATTTTGCCCCAAAATAAGTGAAATTTCTGCAATTTTGCCCCAAAATAAGTGAAATTTCTGCAATTTTGACCCAAAATAAGTAGAATTTCTGCAATTTTACCCCAAAATAAGGGGAATTTCTGTCTTTTTGCCCTTACATATAGGGAATTTCTGCTTTTTGCCTCACAATTAGGGGAATTTCTGCAAATTTGCTCCAAAATACATGGAATTTCTGCTTTTTAGTCCGAAAATAAGGGGAATGTATACCTTGTGCCACAAAAAAGGGAAATTTCTTCATTTTTGCCCCAAAATAAGAGGAATTTCTGCCTTTTTACCTTAAAAAAGTGAAATTTCTGCCTTTTTACCCAAAAATAAACGGAATTTCTGTCTTTTTGCAACAAAATAAAAGGAATTTTTGAATTATGCCTTGAAATAAGTGAAATTTCTGCAATTTTGCCCCAAAATAAAAGAAATTTCTGCCTTTTTGCCACAAAATAAGGGGAATTTCTGTATTTTTGCCCCAAAATAAGGGAAATTTCTGCCTTTTTGCCCTGAAATAAGAGGAATTTCAGCATTTTTACCTCAAAATAAGCGGAATTTCTGCATTTTTGCCAAGAAATATTAGTAATTTCTGCCTTTTTGCCCCAAAATAAGGAAAATTTCTGCCTTTGTTCCCTGAAATAAGTGAAATTTCTGCAATTTTGCCCCAAAATAACAGAAATTTCTGCCTTTTTGCCCTCAAATAAGGGGGAATTTCAGCCTTTTTACCTCAAAATAAAGGGAATTTCTGCATTTTTGCCACAAAATATTAGAAATTTCTGCCTTTTTGCCCCAAAATAAGAAAATTTCTGCTTTATTTTCCTGAAATAAGTGAAATTTCTGCAATTTTGCCCCAAAATAAGTGAAATTTCTGCAATTTTGCCCCAAAATAAGAGAAATTTCTGGAATTTTGCCCCAAAATAAGTGGAATTTCTGAGTTTTGCCCCAAAATAAGGAGAATTTCTGTCTTTTTGCCCCAACATATAGGGAATTTCTGCCTTTTTGCCCCACAATTAGGGGAATTTCTGCAATTTTGCTCCAAAATACAGGGAATTTCTGCCTTTTTGCCTGAAAATAAGAAGAATGCATACCTTTTTGCCATAAAAAAGGGAAATTTCTTCATTTTTGCTCCAAAATAAGGGGAATTTCTGCTTTTTTGCCTCTAAATAAGTGGAATTTTTGCCTTTTTTCCCCAAAACAAAGGGAATTTCTGTCTTTTTTGCCCCAAAAAAGGAAAAATTCTGACTTATTACCCTGAAGTAAGTGAAATTTATGCAATTTTGTTCCAAAATAAGGGAAATTTCTGCCTTTTTGCCCCCAAATAAGGGGAATTTCAGCCTTTTTACCTAAAAATAAAAGGAATTTCTGCATTTTTGCTACAAAATATTAGGAATTTCTAACTTTTTGCCCCAAAATAAGGAAAATTTCTGCCTTTTTTCTCTGAAATAAGTGAAATTTCTGCAATTTTGCCACAAAATAAGTGAAATTTTTGCAATTTTGCCCCAAAATAAGTGAAATTTCTGGAATTTTGCCCCAAAATAAGTGGTATTTCTGAGTTTTGCCCCAAAATAAGGAGAAATTCTGTCTTTTTGCTCCAACATATAGGGAATTTCTGACTTTTTGACCCACAATTAAGGGAATTTCTGAAATTTTGCTCCAAAATAAGGCGAATTTCTGCTTATTTGCCTCTAAATAAGTGGAATATCTTTTTTTTTCCCCAAATCAAAGGGAATTTCTGTTTTTTTTACCCCAAAATAAAGAAAATTTCTGACTTATTACCATGAAATAAGTGAAATTTCTGCAATTTTGCCCTAAAATAAGAGAAATTTCTGCTTTTTTGTCCCAAAATAATGGGAATTTCAGCCTTTTTACCTCAAAATAAGTGGAATTTCTGCATTTTTGCCCCAAAATAAGGGAAATTTCTGCCTTTTTGCCCCAAAATAAGAAAAATTTCTGCAATTTTGTACAAAAATAAAAGAATTTTCTGCCTTTTTGCCCCAATATAAGAAAATTTCTGCTTTTTTTTCTGAAATAAGTGAAATTTCTGGAATTTTGCTCCAAAATAAGGGAAATTTCTGGAATTTTGCCCCAAAATAAGTGGACTTTCTGAGTTTTGCCCCAAAATAAGGAGAATTTCTGTCTTTTTGCCACAACATATAGAAAATTTTTGCCTTCTTGCCCCACAATTAGGGGAATTTCTGGAATTTTTCTCCAAAATACAGGGAATTTCTGCCTTTTTGCCCGAAAATAAGAAGAATGCATACCTATTTGCCATAAAAAAGGGAAATTTCTTCATTTTTGCTTCAAAATAAGGGGAATTTCTTTTTTTTTGCCTCTAAATAAGTGGAATTTCTGTCTTTTTCCCCCAAAACAAAGGGAATTTCGGTATTTTTGCCCCCAAATAAGGAAAATTTCTGACTTATTACCCTGAAATAAGTGAAATTTCTGCAATTTTGCTCCAAAATAAGGGAAATTTCTGCCTTTTTGCCCTCAAATAAGGGGAATTTCAGCATTTTTCCCTCAAAATAAGGGGAATTTCTGGATTTTTGCCCAAAATATGGGAAATTTCTTCCTTTTTGCCCCAAAATAAGGAAAATTTCTGCAATTTTGTACCAAAATAAAAGAAATTTCTGCCTTTTTGCCCCAAAATAAGAAAATTTCTGCTTTTTTTTGAAATAAGTTAAATTTCTGCAATTTTGCCTGAAAATAAGTCAAATTTCTGCAATTTTGCCCAAAAATAAGGGAAATTTCTGGAATTTTGCCCCAAAATAAGTGGAATTTCTGAGTTTTACCCCAAACAAAGGAGAATTTCTATCTTTTTGCCCCAACATATAGGGAATTTCTGCCTTTTTGCCCCACAATTAGGGGAATTTCTGCATTTTTGCTCCAAAATACGGGGAATTTCTGCCTTTTTGCCCGAAAATAAGAAGAATGCATACCTTTTTGCCATAAAAAAGGGAAATTTCTTCATTTTTGCTCCAAAATAAGGGGAATTTCTGCTTTTTTGCCTCTAAATAAGTGGAATTTCTGTCTTTTTCCCCCAAAACAAAGGGAATTTCTGTCTTTTTGCTCCAAAATAAAGAAAAAATTTTGACTTATTACCCTGAAATAAGTGAAATTTCTGCAATTTTGCCCCAAAATAAAGGAAATTTCTGCATTTTGGCTCCCAAATAAGGGGAATTTCAGCCATTTTACCTCAAAATAAAAGGAATTTCTGCATTTTTGCCCCAAAATAAGGGAAATTTTGGCGTTTTTGCCCCAAAATAAGTAAAATTTCTGCCTTTTTACCCTAAAATAAGTGAAATTTCTGCATTTTGGCCCCAAAATAAGTGAAATTTCTGGAATTTTGCCCCAAAATAAATGGGATTTCTGAGTTTTGCCTCAAAATAAGGAGAATTTCTGTCTTTTTGCCCTAACATATAAAAATTTCTGCCTTTTTGCCCCACAATTAGGGGAATTTCTGCAATTTTGCTCCAAAAAACGAGGAATTTCTGCATTTTTGCCCAAAAATAGGAAGAATGCATACCTTTTTGCCATAAAAAAGGGAAATTTCTTCATTTTTGCTCCAAAATAAGGGGAATTTCTGCATTTTTGCCTATAAATAAGTGGAATTTCTGTCTTTTTCCCCCAAAACAAAAAGAATTTCTGTCTTTTTTGCCCCAAAATAAGAAAAATTTCTGACTTATTACCCTGAAATAAGTGAAATTTCTGCAATTTTGCCCCAAAATAAGGCAAATTTCTGCCTTTTTGCCCCCAAATATGAAGAATTTCAGCCATTTTACCACAAAATAAGGGGAATTTCTGCATTTTTGCCCCAAAATAAGGGAAATTTTGGCCTCTTTGCCCCAAAATAAGGAAATTTTCTGCCTTTTTTTCCTGAAATAAGTGAAATTTTTCCAATTTTGCCCCAAAATAATGGAAATTTCTGAAATTTTGCCCCAAAATAAGTGGAATTTCTGAGTTTTGCCCCAAAATAAAAAGAATTTCTGTCTTTTTGCCCCAACATATAGGGAATTTCTGCCTTTTTGCCCCACAATTAGGGGAATTTCTGCAATTTTGCTCCAAAATACAGGGAATTTCTGCCTTTTTGCCAGAAAATAAGAAGAATGCATACCTTTTTGCCATAAAAAAGGGAAATTTCTTCATTTTTGCTCCAAAATAAGGGGAATTTCTGCTTTTTTGCCTCTAAATAAGTGGAATTTTTGCCTTTTTCCCCCAAACAAAGGGAATTTCTGTCTTTTTTGCCCCAAAAAAGGAAAAATTCTGACTTATTACCCTGAAGTAAGTGAAATTTTTGCAATTTTGTTCCAAAATAAGGGAAATTTCTGCCTTTTTGCCCCCAAATAAGGGGAATTTCAGCCTTTTTACCTCAAAATAAAAGGAATTTCTGCATTTTTGCCACAAAATATTAGGAATTTCTAATTTTTGCCCCAAAATAAGGAAAATTTCTGCCTTTTTTCTCGGAAATAATTGAAATTTCTGCAATTTTGCCACAAAATAAGTGAAATTTCTGCAATTTTGCCCCAAAATAAGTGAAATTTCTGGAATTTTGCCCCAAAATAAGTGGAATTTCTGAGTTTTGCCCCAAAATAAACAGAATTTCTGTCTTTTTGCCCCAACATATAGGGAATTTCTGCCTTATTGACCCACAATTAGGGGAATTTCTGAAATTTTGCTCCAAAATAAGGGGAATTTCTGCTTTTTTGTCTCTAAATAAGTGGAATTTCTGTATTTTTCCCCCAAAACAAAGGGAATTTCTGGTTTTTTTGCCCCAAAATAAAGAAAATTTCTGTCTTATTACCATGAAATAAGTGAAATTTCTGCAATTTTGACCCAAAATAAGTGGAATTTCTGAGTTTTGCCCCAAAATAAAAGAATTTCTGTCTTTTTGCCCCAACATATAGGGAATATCTGACTTTTTGCCCCACAATTAGGGGAATTTCTGCAATTTTGCTCCAAAATACAGGGAATTTCTGCCTTTTTGCCCGAAAATAAGAAGAATGCATACCTTTTTGTCATAAAAATGGGAATTTTCTTCATTTTTGCTACAAAATAAGGGGAATTTCTGTTTTTGCCTCTAAATAAGTGGAATTTTTGCCTTTTTCCCCAAAACAAAGGGAATTTCTGTCTTTTTTGCCCCAAAAAAAGAAAAATTCTGACTTATTACCCTGAAGTAAGTGAAATTTATGCAATTTTGTTCCAAAATAAGAAAAATTTCTGCCTTTTTGCCCCCAAATAAGGGGAATTTCAGCCTTTTTACCTCAAAATAAAAGGAATTTCTGCATTTTTGCCACAAAATATTAGGAATTTCTAACTTTTTGCCCCAAAATAAGAAAAATTTCTGCCTTTTTTCTCTGAAATAAATGAAATTTCTGCAATTTTGCCACAAAATAAGTGAAATTTCTGCAATTTTGCCCCAAAATAAGTGAAATTTCTGCAATTTTGCCCCAAAATAAGTGAAATTTCTGGAATTTTGCCCGAAAATAAGTGGAATTTCTGAGTTTTGCCCCAAAATAAGGAGAATTTCTGTCTTTTTGCCCCAACATATAGGGAATTTCTGCCTTTTTGACCCACAATTAGGGGAATTTCTGAAATTTTGCTCCAAAATAAAAGGAATTTCTGCTTTTTTGCCTCTAAATAAGTGAAATTTCTGTCTTTTTCCCCCAAAACAAAGGGAATTTCTGTTTTTTTTACCCCAAAATAAAGAAAATTTTTGTCTTATTACCATGAAATAAGTGAAATTTCTACAATTTTGCCCCAAAATAAGGGAAATTTCTGCTTTTTTGTCCCCAAATAATGGGAATTTCAGCCTTTTTACCTCAAAATAAGTGGAATTTCTGCATTTTTGCCCCAAAATAAGGGAAATTTCTGCCTTTTTGCCCCAAAATAAGAAAAATTTCTGCAATTTTGTACCAAAATAAGAGAAATTTCTGCCTTTTTGCCCCAAAATAAGAAAATTTCTGCTTTTTTTTTGAAATAAGTGAAATTTCTGCAATTTTGCCCGAAAATAAGTAAAATTTCTGCAATTTTTCCCCAAAATAAGAGAAATTTCTGGAATTTTGCCCCAAAATAAGTGGAATTTCTGAGTTTTGCCCCAAAATAAGGAGAATTTCTGTCTTTTTGCCCCAACATATAGGGAATTTCTGCCTTTTTGACCCACAATTAGGGGAATTTCTGCAATTTTGCTCAAAAATACGGTGAATTTCTGCCTTTTTGCCCGAAAATAAGAAGAATGCATAACTTTTTGCCATAAAAATGGAAATTTCTTCATTTTTGCTCCATAATAAGGGGAATTTCTGCTTTTTTGCCTCTAAATAATTGGAATTTCTGTATTTTTCCCCCAAAACAAAGGGAATTTTTGTCTTTTTTGCCCCAAAATAAGGAAAATTTCTGACTTATTACCCTGAAATAAGTGAAATTTCTGCAATTTTGCCCGAAAATAAAGGAAATTTCTGCCTTTTTGCCCCCAAATAAAAGGAATTTCAGCCTTTTTACCTCAAAATAAGGGGAATTTCTGCCTTTTTTCTCCAAAATATGGGAAATTTCTGCGTTTTTGCCCCAAAATAAGAAAAATTTCTGCAATTATGTACCAAAATAAATGAAATTTCTGCCTTTTTGACCCAAAATAAGAAAAATTCTGCTTTTTTTTGAAATAAGTGAAATTTCTGCTATTTTGCCCCAAAATAAGTGAAATTTCTGCAATTTTGCCCCAAAATAAGGGAAATTTCTGGAATTTTGCCCCAAAATAAGTGGAATTTCTGAGTTTTGCCCCAAAATAAGGATAATTTCTGTCTTTTTGCCCCAACATATAGGGAATTTCTGCCTTTTTGCCCCACAATTAGGGGAATTTCTGCAATTTTGCTCCAAAATACGGGAAATTTTTGCCTTTTTGCCCCAAAATAAAGAAAATTTCTGACTTTTTTCTCTAAAATAAGTGAAATTTCTGCAATTTTACCACAAAATAAGTGAAATTTCCTCAATTTTGCCCCAAAATAAGTGAAATTTCTGGAATTTTGCCCCAAAATAAGTGGAATTTCTGAGTTTTGCCCCAAAATAAGGAAAATTTCTGTCTTTTTGCCCCAACATATAGGGAATTTCTGCCTTTTTGAACCACAATTAGGGGAATTTCTGAAATTTTGCTCCAAAATAAGAGGAATTTCTGCTTTTTTGCCTCTAAATAAGTAGAATTTCTGTCTTTTTCCCCCAAAACAAAGGGAATTTCTGTTTTTTTTTGCCCCAAAATAAAGAAAATTTCTGTCTTATTACCATGAAATAAGTGAAATTATTGCAATTTTGCCCAAAAATAAGGTAAATTTCTGCTTTTTTGTCCCCAAATAATGGGAATTTCAGCCTTTTTACCTCAAAATAAGTGGAATTTCTGCATTTTTGCCCCAAAATAAGGGAAATTTCTGCCTTTTTGCCCCAAAATAAGAAAAATTTCTGCAATTTTGTACCAAAATAGAAGAAATTGCTGCCTTTTTGCCCCAAAATAAGAAAATTTCTGCTTTTTTTTGGAATAAGTGAAATTTCGGCAATTTTGCCCGAAAATAAGTAAAATTTCTGCAATTTTGCCCCAAAATAAGGGAAATTTCTGGAATTTTGCCCCAAAATAAGTGGAATTTCTGAGTTTTGCCCCAAAATAAGGAAAATTTCTGCTTTTTTGTCCCCAAATAATGGGAATTTCAGCCTTTTTTCCCTCAAAATAAGGGGAATTTCTGCATTTTTGCCACAAAATATTAAGAATTACTGCCTTTTTGCCCCAAAATAAGGAAAATTTCTGCCTTTTTTCCCTGAAATAAGTGAAATTTCTGCAATTTTGCCCCAAAATAATTGAAATTTATGCAATTTTGCCCCAAAATATGTGAAATTTCTGGAATTTTGCCCCAAAATAAGTGGAATTTCTGAGATTTGCCCCAAAATAAGGAGAATTTCTGTCTTTTTGCCCCAAGATATAGGGAATTTCTGCCTTTTTGACCCACAATTAGGGGAATTTCTGAAATTTTGCTCCAAAATACGGTGAATTTCTGCCTTTTTGCCCGAAAATAAGAAGAATGCATATCTTTTTGCCATAAAAAAGGGAAATTTCTTCATTTTTGCTCCAAAATAAGGGGAATTTCTGATTTTTTGCCTCTAAATAAGTGGAATTTTTGCCTTTTTCCCCAAAACAAAGTAAATTTCTGTCTTTTTTGTCCCAAAAAAAGAAAAATTCTGACTTATTACGCTGAAGTAACTGAAATTTATGCAATTTTGTTCCAAAATAAGGGAAATTTCTGCCTTTTTGCCCCCAAATAAGGGTAATTTCAGCCTTTTTACCTCAAAATAAAAGGAATTTCTGCATTTTTGCCACAAAAGATTAGGAATTTCTAACTTTTTGCCCCAAAATAAGGAAAATTTCTGCCTTTTTTCTCTGAAATAACTGAAATTTCTGCAATTTTGCCACAAAATAAGTGAAATTTCTGCAATTTTGCCCCAAAATAAGTGAAATTTCTGGAATTTTGCCCGAAAATAAGTGGAATTTCTGAGTTTTGCCCCAAAATAAGGAGAATTTCTGTCTTTTTGCCCCAACATATAGGGAATTTCTGCCTTTTTGACCCACAATTAGGGGAATTTCTGAAATTTTGCTCCAAAATAAGTGGAATTTCTGCTTTTTTGCCTCTAAATAAGTGGAATTTCTGTCATTTTCCCCAAAACAAAGGGAATTTCTGTTTTTTTTACCCCAAAATAAAGAAAATTTCTGTCTTATTACCATGAAATAAGTGAAATTTCTACAATTTTGCCCCAAAATAAGGGAAATTTCTGCTTTTTTGTCCCCAAATAATGAGAATTTCAGCCTTTTTACCTCAAAATAAGTGGAATTTCTGCATTTTGCCCCAAAATAAGGGAAATTTCTGCCTTTTTGCCCCATAATAAGAAAAATTTCTGCAATTTTGTACCAAAATAAAAGAAATTTCTGCCTTTTTGCCCCAAAATAAGAAAATTTCTGCTTTTTTTTGAAATAAGTGAAATTTTTGCAATTTTGCCGAAAATAAGTGAAATTTCTGCTATTTTGCCCCAAAATAAGTGAAATTTCTGCAATTTTGCCCCAAAATAAGGGAAATTTCTGGAATTTTGCCCCAAAATAAGTGGAATTTCTGAGTTTTGCCCCAAAATAAGGATAATTTCTGTCTTTTTGCCCCAACATATAGGGAATTTCTGCCTTTTTGCCCCACAATTAGGGGAATTTCTGCAATTTTTCTCCAAAATACGGGAAATTTTTGCCTTTTTGCCCCAAAATAAAGAAAATTTCTGACTTTTTTCTCTAAAATAAGTGAAATTTCTGCAATTTTACCACAAAATAAGTGAAATTTCCTCAATTTTGCCCCAAAATAAGTGAAATTTCTGGAATTTTGCCCCAAAATAAGTGGAATTTCTGAGTTTTGCCCCAAAATAAGGAAAATTTCTGTCTTTTTGCCCCAACATATAGGGAATTTCTGCCTTTTTGACCCACAATTAGGGGAATTTCTGAAATTTTGCTCCAAAATAAGAGGAATTTCTGCTTTTTTGCCTCTAAATAAGTAGAATTTCTGTCTTTTTCCCCCAAAACAAAGGGAATTTCTGTTTTTTTTTTGCCCCAAAATAAAGAAAATTTCTGTCTTATTACCATGAAATAAGTGAAATTATTGCAATTTTGCCCAAAAATAAGGTAAATTTCTGCTTTTTTGTCCCCAAATAATGGGAATTTCAGCATTTTTACCTCAAAATAAGTGGAATTTCTGCATTTTTGCCCCAAAATAAGGGAAATTTCTGCCTTTTTGCCCCAAAATAAGAAAAATTTCTGCAATTTTGTACCAAAATAGAAGAAATTGCTGCCTTTTTGCCCCAAAATAAGAAAATTTCTGCTTTTTTTTTGGAATAAGTGAAATTTCGGCAATTTTGCCCGAAAATAAGTAAAATTTCTGCAATTTTGCCCCAAAATAAGGGAAGTTTCTGGAATTTTGCCCCAAAATAAGTGGAATTTCTGAGTTTTGCCCCAAAATAAGGAAAATTTCTGCTTTTTTGTCCCCAAATAATGGGAATTTCAGCCTTTTTTCCCTCAAAATAAGGGGAATTTCTGCATTTTTGCCACAAAATATTAAGAATTACTGCCTTTTTGCCCCAAAATAAGGAAAATTTCTGCCTTTTTTCCCTGAAATAAGTGAAATTTCTGCAATTTTGCCCCAAAATAATTGAAATTTATGCAATTTTGCCCCAAAATAAGTGAAATTTCTGGAATTTTGCCCCAAAATAAGTGGAATTTCTGAGATTTGCCCCAAAATAAGGAGAATTTCTGTCTTTTTGCCCCAAGATATAGGGAATTTCTGCCTTTTTGACCCACAATTAGGGGAATTTCTGCAATTTTGCTCCAAAATACGGTGAATTTCTGCCTTTTTGCCCGAAAATAAGAAGAATGCATATCTTTTTGCCATAAAAAAGGGAAATTTCTTCATTTTTGCTCCAAAATAAGGGGAATTTCTGATTTTTTGCCTCTAAATAAGTGGAATTTTTGCCTTTTTCCCCAAAACAAAGTAAATTTCTGTCTTTTTTGTCCCAAAAAAAGAAAAATTCTGACTTATTACGCTGAAGTAACTGAAATTTATGCAATTTTGTTCCAAAATAAGGGAAATTTCTGCCTTTTTGCCCCCAAATAAGGGTAATTTCAGCCTTTTTACCTCAAAATAAAAGGAATTTCTGCATTTTTGCCACAAAAGATTAGGAATTTCTAACTTTTTGCCCCAAAATAAGGAAAATTTCTGCCTTTTTTCTCTGAAATAACTGAAATTTCTGCAATTTTGCCACAAAATAAGTGAAATTTCTGCAATTTTGCCCCAAAATAAGTGAAATTTCTGGAATTTTGCCCGAAAATAAGTGGAATTTCTGAGTTTTGCCCCAAAATAAGGAGAATTTCTGTCTTTTTGCCCCAACATATAGGGAATTTCTGCCTTTTTGACCCACAATTAGGGGAATTTCTGAAATTTTGCTCCAAAATAAGTGGAATTTCTGCTTTTTTGCCTCTAAATAAGTGGAATTTCTGTCATTTTCCCCAAAACAAAGGGAATTTCTGTTTTTTTTACCCCAAAATAAAGAAAATTTCTGTCTTATTACCATGAAATAAGTGAAATTTCTACAATTTTGCCCCAAAATAAGGGAAATTTCTGCTTTTTTGTCCCCAAATAATGAGAATTTCAGCCTTTTTACCTCAAAATAAGTGGAATTTCTGCATTTTGCCCCAAAATAAGGGAAATTTCTGCCTTTTTGCCCCATAATAAGAAAAATTTCTGCAATTTTGTACCAAAATAAAAGAAATTTCTGCCTTTTTGCCCCAAAATAAGAAAATTTCTGCTTTTTTTTGAAATAAGTGAAATTTTTGCAATTTTGCCGAAAATAAGTAAAATTTCTGCAATTTTGCCCCAAAATAAGAGAAATTTCTGGAATTTTGCCCCAAAATAAGTGGAATTTCTGAGTTTTGCCCCAAAATAAGGAGAATTTCTGTCTTTTTGCCCAAACATATAGGGAATTTCTGCCTTTTTGCCCCACAATGAGGGGAATTTCTGCAATTTTGCTCCAAAATACGGGGAATTTCTGTCTTTTTGCCCGACAATTAGAAGAATGCATACCTTTTTGCCATAAAAAAGGGAAATTTCTTCATTTTTGCTCCAAAATAAAGGGAATTTCTGCTTTTTTGCCTCTAAATAAGTGGAATTTCTGTATTTTTCCCACAAAACAAAAGGAAGTTCTGTCTTTTTTGCCCCAAAATAAAGAAAATTTCTGACTTATTACCCTAAAGTAAGTGAAATTTCTGCAATTTTGCCCGAAAATGAGAGAAACTTCTGCCTTTTTGCCCCCAAATAATGGGAATTTCAGCCTTTTTTCTCTCAAAATAAGGGGAATTTCTGCATTTTTGCCACAAAATATTAGGAATTTCTGCCTTTTTGCCCCAAAATAAGGAAAATTTCTGCCTTTTTTCCTGAAATAAGTGAAATTTCTGCAATTTTGCCCCAAAATAATTGAAATTTATGCAATTTTGCCCCAAAATAAGTGAAATTTCTGGAATTTTGCCCCAAAATAAGGAAAATTTCTGTCTTTTTGCCCCAAGATATAGGGAATTTCTGCCTTTTTGACCCACAATTAGGGGAATTTCTGCAATTTTGCTCAAAAATACGGTGAATTTCTGCCTTTTTGCCCGAAAATAAGAAGAATGCATACCTTTTTGCCATAAAAATGGAAATTTCTTCATTTTTGCTCCATAATAATGGGAATTTCTGCTTTTTTGCCTCTAAATAATTGGAATTTCTGTATTTTTCCCCCAAAACAAAGAGAATTTTTGTCTTTTTTGCCCCAAAATAAGGAAAATTTCTGACTTATTACCCTGAAATATGAAATTTCCGCAATTTTGCCCGAAAATAAAGGAAATTTCTGCCTTTTTGCCCCCAAATAAAAGGAATTTCAGCCTTTTTACCTCAAAATAAGGGGAATTACTGCATTTTTGCTCCAAAATATGAAAAAATTTCTGCCTTTTTGCCCCAAAATAAGAAAAATTTCTGCAATTTTGTACCAAAATAAGTGAAATTTCTGCCTTTTTACAACAAAATAAAAAAGATTCTGCTTTTTTTTAAAATAAGTGAAATTTCTGCAATTTTGCCCCAAAATAAGTGAAATTTCTGCAATTTTGCCCCAAAATAAGAAAAATTTCTGCAATTTTGTACCAAAATAAAAGAAATTGCTGCCTTTTTGCCCCAAAATAAGAAAATTTCTGCTTTTTTTTTTAAATAAGTGAAATTTCGGCAATTTTGCCCGAAAATAAGTAAAATTTCTGCAATTTTGCCCCAAAATAAGGGAAATTTCTGGAATTTTGCCCCAAAATAAGTGGAATTTCTGAGTTTTGCCCCAAAATAAGGAAAATTTCTGCTTTTTTGTCCCCAAATAATGGGAATTTCAGCCTTTTTTCCCTCAAAATAAGGGGAATTTCTGCATTTTTGCCACAAAATATTAGGAATTTCTGCCTTTTTGCCCCAAAATAGGGAAAATTTCTGCCTTTTTTCCCTGAAATAAGTGAAATTTCTGCAATTTTGCCCCAAAATAATTGAAATTTATGCAATTTTGCCCCAAAATAAGTGAAATTTCTGGAATTTTGCCCCAAAATAAGTGGAATTTCTGAGATTTGCCCCAAAATAAGGAGAATTTCTGTCTTTTTGCCCCAAGATATAGGGAATTTCTGCCTTTTTGACACACAATTAGGGGAATTTTTGCAATTTTGCTCCAAAATACGGTGAATTTCTGCCTTTTTGCCCGAAAATAAGAAGAATGCATATCTTTTTGCCATAAAAAAGGGAAATTTCTTCATTTTTGCTCTAAAATAAGGGGAATTTCTGATTTTTTGCCTCTAAATAAGTGGAATTTTTGCCTTTTTACCCAAAACAAAGGGAATTTCTGTCTTTTTTGTCCCAAAAAAGGAAAAATTCTGACTTATTACCCTGAAGTAACTGAAATTTATGCAATTTTGTTCCAAAATAAGGGAAATTTCTGCCTTTTTGCCCCCAAATAAGGGTAATTTCAGCCTTTTTACCTCAAAATAAAAGGAATTTCTGCATTTTTGCCACAAAAGATTAGGAATTTCTAACTTTTTGCCCCAAAATAAGGAAAATTTCTGCCTTTTTTCTCTGAAATAACTGAAATTTCTGCAATTTTGCCACAAAATAAGTGAAATTTCTGCAATTTTGCCCCAAAATAAGTGAAATTTCTGGAATTTTGCCCGAAAATAAGTGGAATTTCTGAGTTTTGCCCCAAAATAAGGAGAATTTCTGTCTTTTTGCCCCAAGATATAGGGAATTTCTGCCTTTTTGACCCACAATTAGGGGAATTTCTGAAATTTTGCTCCAAAATAAAAGGAATTTCTGCTTTTTTGCCTCTAAATAAGTGAAATTACTGTCTTTTTCCCCCAAAACAAAGGGAATTTCTGTTTTTTTTACCCCAAAATAAAGAAAATTTTTGTCTTATTACCATGAAATAAGTGAAATTTCTACAATTTTGCCCCAAAATAAGGGAAATTTCTGCTTTTTTGTCCCCAAATAATGGGAATTTCAGCCTTTTTACCTCAAAATAAGTGGAATTTCTGCATTTTTGCCCCAAAATAAGGGAAATTTCTGCCTCTTTGCCCCAAAATAAGAAAAATTTCTGCAATTTTGTACCAAAATAAAAGAAATTTCTGCCTTTTTGCCCCAAAATAAGAAAATTTCTGCTTTTTTTTGAAATAAGTGAAATTTCTGCAATTTTGCCCGAAAATAAGTAAAATTTCTGCAATTTTTCCCCAAAATAAGAGAAATTTCTGGAATTTTGCCCCAAAATAAGTGGAATTTCTGAGTTTTGCCCCAAAATAAGGAGAATTTCTGTCTTTTTGCCCCAACATATAGGGAATTTCTGCCTTTTTGACCCACAATTAGGGGAATTTCTGCAATTTTGCTCAAAAATACGGTGAATTTCTGCCTTTTTGCCCGAAAATAAGAAGAATGCATACCTTTTTGCCATAAAAATGGAAATTTCTTCATTTTTGCTCCATAATAAGGGGAATTTCTGCTTTTTTGCCTCTAAATAATTGGAATTTCTGTATTTTTCCCCCAAAACAAAGGGAATTTTTGTCTTTTTTGCCCCAAAATAAGGAAAATTTCTGACTTATTACCCTGAAATAAGTGAAATTTCTGCAATTTTGCCCGAAAATAAAGGAAATTTCTGCCTTTTTGCCCCCAAATAAAAGGAATTTCAGCCTTTTTACCTCAAAATAAGGGGAATTTCTGCCTTTTTTTCTCCAAAATATGGGAAATTTCTGCCTTTTTGCCCCAAAATAAGAAAAATTTCTGCAATTATGTACCAAAATAAATGAAATTTCTGCCTTTTTGACCCAAAATAAGAAAGATTCTGCTTTTTTTTGAAATAAGTGAAATTTCTGCAATTTTGCCCCAAAATAAGGGAAATTTCTGGAATTTTGCCCCAAAATAAGTGGAATTTCTGAGTTTTGCCCCAAAATAAGGAGAATTTCTGTCTTTTTGCCCCAACATATAGGGAATTTCTGCCTTTTTGACCCACAATTAGGGGAATTTCTGAAATTTTGCTCCAAAATAAAAGGAATTTCTGCTTTTTTGCCTCTAAATAAGTGAAATTTCTGTCTTTTTCCCCCAAAACAAAGGGAATTTCTGTTTTTTTTTACCCCAAAATAAAGAAAATTTTTGTCTTATTACCATGAAATAAGTGAAATTTCTACAATTTTGCCCCAAAATAAGGGAAATTTCTGCTTTTTTGTCCCCAAATAATGGGAATTTCAGCCTTTTTACCTCAAAATAAGTGGAATTTCTGCATTTTTGCCCCAAAATAAGGGAAATTTCTGCCTTTTTGCCCCAAAATAAGAAAAATTTCTGCAATTTTGTACCAAAATAAAAGAAATTTCTGCCTTTTTGCCCCAAAATAAGAAAATTTCTGCTTTTTTTTGAAATAAGTGAAATTTCTGCAATTTTGCCCGAAAATAAGTAAAATTTCTGCAATTTTGCCCCAAAATAAGAGAAATTTCTGGAATTTTGCCCCAAAATAAGTGGAATTTCTGAGTTTTGCCCCAAAATAAGGAGAATTTCTGTCTTTTTGCCCCAACATATAGGGAATTTCTGCCTTTTTGACCCACAATTAGGGGAATTTCTGCAATTTTGCTCCAAAATACGGTGAATTTCTGCCTTTTTGCCCGAAAATAAGAAGAATGCATAACTTTTTGCCATAAAAATGGAAATTTCTTCATTTTTGCTCCATAATAAGGGGAATTTCTGCTTTTTTGCCTCTAAATAATTGGAATTTCTGTATTTTTCCCCCAAAACAAAGGGAATTTTTGTCTTTTTTGCCCCAAAATAAGGAAAATTTCTGACTTATTACCCTGAAATAAGTGAAATTTCTGCAATTTTGCCCGAAAATAAAGGAAATTTCTGCCTTTTTGCCCCCAAATAAAAGGAATTTCAGCCTTTTTACCTCAAAATAAGGGGAATTTCTGCCTTTTTTCTCCAAAATATGGGAAATTTCTGCCTTTTTGCCCCAAAATAAGAAAAATTTCTGCAATTATGTACCAAAATAAATGAAATTTCTGCCTTTTTGACCCAAAATAAGAAAGATTCTGCTTTTTTTTGAAATAAGTGAAATTTCTGCTATTTTGCCCCAAAATAAGTGAAATTTCTGCAATTTTGCCCCAAAATAAGGGAAATTTCTGGAATTTTGCCCCAAAATAAGTGGAATTTCTGAGTTTTGCCCCAAAATAAGGAGAATTTCTGTCTTTTTGCCCCAACATATAGGGAATTTCTGCCTTTTTGACCCACAATTAGGGGAAATTCTGCAATTTTGCTCCAAAATACGGGGAATTTCTGTCTTTTTGCCCGACAATTAGAATAATGCATACCTTTTTGCCATAAAAAAGGGAAATTTCTTCATTTTTGCTCCAAAATAAAGGGAATTTCTGCTTTTTTGCCTCTAAATAAGTGGAATTTCTGTCTTTTTCCCGCAAAACAAAAGGAAGTTCTGTCTTTTTTGCCCCAAAATAAAGAAATTTTCTGACTTATTACTCTGAAGTAAGTGAAATTTCTGCAATTTTGCCCGAAAATTAGAGAAATTTCTGCCTTTTTGCCCCCAAATAATGAGAATTTCAGCCTTTTTTCCCTCAAAATAAGGGGAATTTCTGCATTTTTGCCACAAAATATTAGGAATTTCTGCCTTTTTCCCCTAAAATAAGGAAAATTTCTGCCTTTTTTCCCTGAAATAAGTGAAATTTCTGCAATTTTGCCCCAAAATAATTGAAATTTATGCAATTTAGCCCCAAAATAAGTGAAATTTCTGGAATTTTGCCCCAAAATAAGTGGAATTTCTGAGATTTGCCCCAAAATAAGGAGAATTTCTGTCTTTTTGCCCCAAGATATAGGAAATTTCTGCCTTTTTGACCCATAATTAGGGGAATTTCTGCAATTTTGCTCCAAAATACGGGGAATTTCTGCCTTTTTGCCCGAAAATAAGAAGAATGCATACCTTTTTGCCATCAAAATGGAAATTTCTTCATTTTTGCTCCATAATAAGGGGAATTTCTGCTTTTTTGCCTCTAAATAATTGGAATTTCTGTATTTTTTTCCCAAAACAAAAGGAATTTTTGTCTTTTTTGCCCCAAAATAAAGGAAATTTCTGACTTATTACCCTGAAATAAGTGAAATTTCTGCAATTTTGCCCGAAAATAAAGGAAATTTCTGCCTTTTTGCCCCCAAATAAAAGGAATTTCAGCCTTTTTACCTCAAAATAAGGGGAATTTCTGCTTTTTTGCTCCAAAATATGGGAAATTTCTGCCTTTTTGCCCCAAAATAAGAAAAATTTCTGCAATTATGTACCAAAATAAATGAAATTTCTGCCTTTTTGACCCAAAATAAGAAAGATTCTGCTTTTTTTTGAAATAAGTGAAATTTCTGCTATTTTGCCCCAAAATAAGGGAAATTTCTGGAATTTTGCCCCAAAATAAGTGGAATTTCTGAGTTTTGCCCCAAAATAAGGAGATTTCTGTCTTTTTGCCCCAACATATAGGGAATTTCTGCCTTTTTGCCCCACAATTAGGGGAATTTCTGCAATTTTGCTCCAAAATACAGGGAATTTCTGTTTTTTTGCCCGAAAATAAGAAGAATGCATACCTTTTTGCCATAAAAAAGGGAAATTTCTTCATTTTTGCTCCAAAATAAGGGGAATTTCTGCTTTTTTGCCTTTAAATAAGTGGAATTTTTGCCTTTTTCCCCAAAACAAAGGGAATTTCTGTCTTTTTTGCCCCAAAAAAAGAAAAATTCTGACTTATTACCCTGAAGTAACTGAAATTTATGCAATTTTGTTCCAAAATAAGGGAAATTTCTGCCTTTTTGCCCCCAAATAAGGGAAATTTCAGCCTTTTTACCTCAAAATAAAAGGAATTTCTGCATTTTTGCCACAAAATATTAGGAATTTCTAACTTTTTGCCCCAAAATATAAAAAATTTCTACCTTTTTTCTCTGAAATAAGTGAAATTTCTGCAATTTTGCCACAAAATAAGTGAAATTTCTGCAATTTTGCCCCAAAATAAATGAAATTTCTGGAATTTTGCCCCAAAATAAGTGGAATTTCTGAGATTTGCCCAAAATAATGAGAATTTCTGTCTTTTTGCCCCAACATATAGGGAATTTCTGCCTTTTTGACCCAAAATTAGGGGAATTTCTGAAATTTTGCTCCAAAATAAGGAAAATTTCTGCTTTTTTGCCTCTAAATAAGTGGAATTGCTGTCTTTTTCCCCCAAAACAAAGGGAATTTCTGGGTTTTTTTGCCCCAAAATAAAGAAAATTTCTGTCTTATTACCCTAAAATAAGTGAAATTTCTGCAATTTTGCCACAAAATAAGGGAAATTTCTGCTTTTTTCTCCCCAAATAATGGGAATTTCAGCCTTTTTACCTCAAAATAAGTGGAATTTCTGCATTTTTGTTCCAAAATAAGGGAAATTTCTGCATTTTTGCCCCCAAAAAAATGGAATTTCAGCATTTTTCCCTCAAAATAAGGGGAATTTCTGCATTTTTGCCCCAAAATATGGGAAATTTCTGCTTTTTTGCCCCAAAATAAGGAAAATTTCTGCAATTTTGTACCAAAATAAAAGAAATTTCTGCCTTTTTGCCCCAAAATAAGAAAATTTCTGCTTTTTTTTGAAATAAGTGAAATTTCTGCAATTTTGCCCGAAAATAAGTAAAATTTCTGCAATTTTGCCCTAAAATAAGGGAAATTTCTGGAATTTTGCCCCAAAATAAGTGGAATTTCTGAATTTTGCCCCAAAATAAGGAGAATTTCTGTCTTTTTGCCCAAACATATAGGGAATTTCTGTCTTTTTGCCCCACAATTAGGGAAATTTCTGCAATTTTGCTCCAAAATACGGGGAATTTCTGCTTTTTTGCCTGAAAATAAGAAGAATGCATACCTTTTTGCCATAAAAAAGGGAAATTTCTTCATTTTTGCTCCAAAATAAGGGGAATTTCTGCATTTTTGCCTCTAAATAAGTGGAATTTCTGTCTTTTTCCCCCAAAACAAAGGGAATTTCTGTCTTATTTGCCCCAAAATAAAGAAAAAATTTTGACTTATTACCCTGAAATAAGTGAAATTTCTGCAATTTTGCCCCAATATAAGGGAAATTTCTGCATTTTTGCCCCCAAATAAGGGGAATTTCAGCCATTTTACCTCAAAATAAGGGGAATTTCTGAATTTTTGCCCCAAAATAAGGAAAATTTTGGCGTTTTTGCCCCAAATAAGGAAAATTTCTGCATTTTTACCCTGAAATAAGTGAAATTTCTGCATTTTGGCCCAAAAATAAGGGAAATTTCAAGAATTTTGACCTAAATAAGTGGGATTTCTGAGTTTTGCCCCAAAATAAGGAGAATTTCTGTCTTTTTGCCCTAAGATATAGGAAATTTCTGCCTTTTTGCCCCACAATTAAAGGAATTTCTGCAATTTTGCTCCAAAATACGAGGAATTTATGCCTTTTTGCCAAAAAATAGGAAGAATGCATACCTTTTTGCCATAAAAAAGGGAAATTTCTTCATTTTTGCTCCAAAATAAGGGGAATTTCTGCATTTTTGCCTCTAAATAAGTGGAATTTCTGTCTTTTTCCCCCAAAACAAAGGGAATTTCTGTCTTTTTTGTCCCAAAATAAGAAAAATTTCTGATTTATAACCCTGAAATAAGTGAAATTTCTGCAATTTTGCCCCAAAATAAGTGAAATTTCTGCCTTTTTGCCCCCAAATAAAAGGAATTTCAGCCTTTTTACCTCAAAATAACGGGAATTTCTGCCTTTTTGCTCCAAAATATGGGAAATTTCTGCCTTTTTGCCCCAAATAAGAAAAATTTCTGCAATTTTGTACCAAAATAAACGAAATTTCTGCCTTTTTGCCCCAAAATAAGAAAGATTCTGCTTTTTTTTGAAATAAGTGAAATTTCTGCAATTTTGCCCCAAAATAAGTGAAATTTCTGCAATTTTGCCCCAAAATATGGGAAATTTCTGGAATTTTGCCCCAAAATAAGTGGAATTTCTGAGTTTTGCCCCAAAATAAGGAGAATTTCTGTCTTTTTGCCCCAACATATAGGGAATTTCTGCCTTTTTGACCCACAATTAGGGGAAATTCTGCAATTTTGCTCCAAAATACGGGGAATTTCTGTCTTTTTGCCGGACAATTAGAAGAATGCATACCTTTTTGCCATAAAAAAGGGAAATTTCTTCATTTTTGCTCCAAAATAAAGGGAATTTCTGCTTTTTTACCTCTAAATAAGTGGAATTTCTGTCTTTTTCCCGCAAAACAAAAGGAAGTTCTGTCTTTTTTGCCCCAAAATAAAGAAATTTTCTGACTTATTACTCTGAAGTAAGTGAAATTTCTGCAATTTTGCCCGAAAATTAGAGAAATTTCTGCCTTTTTGCCCCCAAATAATGAGAATTTCAGCCTTTTTTCCCTCAAAATAAGGGGAATTTCTGCATTTTTGCCACAAAATATTAGGAATTTCTGCCTTTTTCCCCTAAAATAAGGAAAATTTCTGCCTTTTTTCCCTGAAATAAGTGAAATTTCTGCAATTTTGCCCCAAAATAATTGAAATTTATGCAATTTTGCCCCAAAATAAATGAAATTTCTGGAATTTTGCCCCAAAATAAGTGGAATTTCTGAGATTTGCCCAAAATAATGAGAATTTCTGTCTTTTTGCCCCAACATATAGGGAATTTCTGCCTTTTTGACCCAAAATTAGGGGAATTTCTGAAATTTTGCTCCAAAATAAGGAAAATTTCTGCTTTTTTGCCTCTAAATAAGTGGAATTGCTGTCTTTTTCCCCCAAAACAAAGGGAATTTCTGGGTTTTTTTGCCCCAAAATAAAGAAAATTTCTGTCTTATTACCCTAAAATAAGTGAAATTTCTGCAATTTTGCCACAAAATAAGGGAAATTTCTGCTTTTTTCTCCCCAAATAATGGGAATTTCAGCCTTTTTACCTCAAAATAAGTGGAATTTCTGCATTTTTGTTCCAAAATAAGGGAAATTTCTGCATTTTTGCCCCCCAAAAAATGGAATTTCAGCATTTTTCCCTCAAAATAAGGGGAATTTCTGCATTTTTGCCCCAAAATATGGGAAATTTCTGCCTTTTTGCCCCAAAATAAGGAAAATTTCTGCAATTTTGTACCAAAATAAAAGAAATTTCTGCCTTTTTGCCCCAAAATAAGAAAATTTCTGCTTTTTTTTGAAATAAGTGAAATTTCTGCAATTTTGCCCGAAAATAAGTAAAATTTCTGCAATTTTGCCCTAAAATAAGGGAAATTTCTGGAATTTTGCCCCAAAATAAGTGGAATATCTGAATTTTGCCCCAAAATAAGGAGAATTTCTGTCTTTTTGCCCAAACATATAGGGAATTTCTGTCTTTTTGCCCCACAATTAGGGAAATTTCTGCAATTTTGCTCCAAAATACGGGGAATTTCTGCTTTTTTGCCCGAAAATAAGAAGAATGCATACCTTTTTGCCATAAAAAAGGGAAATTTCTTCATTTTTGCTCCAAAATAAGGGGAATTTCTGCATTTTTGCCTCTATATAAGTGGAATTTCTGTCTTTTTCCCCCAAAACAAAGGGAATTTCTGTCTTATTTGCCCCAAAATAAAGAAAAAATTTTGACTTATTACCCTGAAATAAGTGAAATTTCTGCAATTTTGCCCCAATATAAGTGAAATTTCTGCATTTTTGCCCCCAAATAAGGGGAATTTCAGCCATTTTACCTCAAAATAAGGGGAATTTCTGAATTTTTGCCCCAAAATAAGGAAAATTTTGGCGTTTTTGCCCCAAATAAGGAAAATTTCTGCATTTTTACCCTGAAATAAGTGAAATTTCTGCATTTTGGCCCAAAAATAAGGGAAATTTCAAGAATTTTGACCTAAATAAGTGGGATTTCTGAGTTTTGCCCCAAAATAAGGAGAATTTCTGTCTTTTTGCCCTAAGATATAGGAAATTTCTGCCTTTTTGCCCCACAATTAAAGGAATTTCTGCAATTTTGCTCCAAAATACGAGGAATTTATGCCTTTTTGCCAAAAAATAGGAAGAATGCATACCTTTTTGCCATAAAAAAGGGAAATTTCTTCATTTTTGCTCCAAAATAAGGGGAATTTCTGCATTTTTGCCTCTAAATAAGTGGAATTTCTGTCTTTTTCCCCCAAAACAAAGGGAATTTCTGTCTTTTTTGTCCCAAAATAAGAAAAATTTCTGATTTATAACCCTGAAATAAGTGAAATTTCTGCAATTTTGCCCCAAAATAAGTGAAATTTCTGCCTTTTTGCCCCCAAATAAAAGGAATTTCAGCCTTTTTACCTCAAAATAACGGGAATTTCTGCCTTTTTGCTCCAAAATATGGGAAATTTCTGCCTTTTTGCCCCAAATAAGAAAAATTTCTGCAATTTTGTACCAAAATAAACGAAATTTCTGCCTTTTTGCCCCAAAATAAGAAAGATTCTGCTTTTTTTTGAAATAAGTGAAATTTCTGCAATTTTGCCCCAAAATAAGTGAAATTTCTGCAATTTTGCCCCAAAATATGGGAAATTTCTGGAATTTTGCCCCAAAATAAGTGGAATTTTTGAGTTTTGTCCCAAAATAAGGAGAATTTCTGTCTTTTTGCCCCAACATATAGGGAATTTCTGCCTTTTTGACCCACAATTAGGGGAATTTCTGCAATTTTGCTCCAAAATACAGGGAATTTCTGCCTTTTTGCCCGAAAATAAGAAGAATGCATATCTTTTTGCCATAAAAAAGGGAAATTTCTTCATTTTTGCTCCAAAATAAGGGGAATTTCTGTTTTTGCCTCTAAATAAGTGGAATTTTTGCCTTTTTCCCCAAAACAAAGGGAATTTCTGTCTTTTTTGCCCCAAAAAAGGAAAAATTCTGACTTATTACCCTGAAGTAAGTGAAATTTATGCAATTTTGTTCCAAAATAAGGGAAATTTCTGCCTTTTTGCCCCCAAATAAGGGGAATTTCAGCCTTTTTACCTCAAAATAAAAGGAATTTCTGCATTTTTGCCACAAAATATTAGGAATTTCTAACTTTTTGCCCCAAAATATGGAAAATTTCTACCTTTTTTCTCTGAAATAAGTGAAATTTCTGCAATTTTGCCACAAAATAAGTGAAATTTCTGCAATTTTGCCCCAAAATAAGTGAAATTTCTGGAATTTTGCCCCAAAATAAGTGGAATTTCTGAGATTTGCCCCAAAATAATGAGAATTTCTGTCTTTTTGCCCCAACATATAGGGAATTTCTGCCTTTTTGACCCACAATTAGGGGAATTTCTGAAATTTTGCTCCAAAATAAGGGGAATTTCTGCTTTTTTGCTTCTAAATAAGTGGAATTTCTGTCTTTTTCCCCCAAAACAATGGGAATTTCTGGGATTTTTGGCCCCAAAATAAAGAAAATTTCTGTCTTATTACCCTGAAATAAGTGAAATTTCTGCAATTTTGCCCCAAAATAAGGGAAATTTCTGCAATTTTGCCCCAAAATAAGGGAAATTTCTGGAATTTTGCCCCAAAATAAGTGGAATTTCTGACTTATTACCCTGAAATAAGTGAAATTTCTGCAATTTTGCCCGAAAATAAAGGAAATTTCTGCCTTTTTGCCCCCAAATAAAAGGAATTTCAGCCTTTTTACCTCAAAATAAGGGGAATTTCTGCCTTTTTTCTCCAAAATATGGGAAATTTCTGCCTTTTTGCCCCAAAATAAGAAAAATTTCTGCAATTATGTACCAAAATAAATGAAATTTCTGCCTTTTTGACCCAAAATAAGAAAGATTCTGCTTTTTTTTGAAATAAGTGAAATTTCTGCTATTTTGCCCCAAAATAAGTGAAATTTCTGCAATTTTGCCCCAAAATAAGGGAAATTTCTGGAATTTTGCCCCAAAATAAGTGGAATTTCTGAGTTTTGCCCCAAAATAAGGAGAATTTCTGTCTTTTTGCCCCAACATATAGGGAATTTCTGCCTTTTTGACCCACAATTAGGGGAATTTCTGAAATTTTGCTCCAAAATAAAAGGAATTTCTGCTTTTTTGCCTCTAAATAAGTGAAATTTCTGTATTTTTCCCCCAAAACAAAGGGAATTTCTGTTTTTTTTACCCCAAAATAAAGAAAATTTTTGTCTTATTACCATGAAATAAGTGAAATTTCTACAATTTTGCCCCAAAATAAGGGAAATTTCTGCTTTTTTGTCCCCAAATAATGGGAATTTCAGCCTTTTTACCTCAAAATAAGTGGAATTTCTGCATTTTTGCCCCAAAATAAGGGAAATTTCTGCCTTTTTGCCCCAAAATAAGGAAAATTTCTGCAATTTTGTACCAAAATAAAAGAAATTTCTGCCTTTTTGCCCCAAAATTAGAAAATTTCTGCTTTTTTTTGAAATAAGTGAAATTTCTGCAATTTTGCCCGAAAATAAGTAAAATTTCTGCAATTTTGCCCTAAAATAAGGGAAATTTCTGGAATTTTGCCCCAAAATAAGTGGAATTTCTGAATTTTGCCCCAAAATAAGGAGAATTTCTGTCTTTTTGCCCAAACATATGGGGAATTTCTGTCTTTTTGCCCCACAATTAGGGAAATTTCTGCAATTTTGCTCCAAAATACGGGGAATTTCTGCTTTTTTGCCCAAAAATAAGAAGAATGCATACCTTTTTGCCATAAAAAAGGGAAATTTCTTCATTTTTGCTCCAAAATAAGGGGAATTTCTGCATTTTTGCCTCTATATAAGTGGAATTTCTGTCTTTTTCCCCCAAAACAAAGGGAATTTCTGTCTTATTTGCCCCAAAATAAAGAAAAAATTTTGACTTATTACCCTGAAATAAGTGAAATTTCTGCAATTTTGCCCCAAAATAAGGGAAATTTCTGCTTTTTTGTCCCCAAATAATGGGAATTTCAGCCTTTTTACCTCAAAATAAGTGGAATTTCTGCATTTTTACCCCAAAATAAGGGAAATTTCTGCCTTTTTGCCCCAAAATAAGAAAAATTTCTGCAATTTTGTACCAAAATAAAAGAAATTTCTGCCTTTTTGCCCCAAAATATGAAAATTTCTGCTTTTTTTTGAAATAAGTGAAATTTCTGCAATTTTGCCCGAAAATAAGTAAAATTTCTGCAATTTTGCCCCAAAATAAGAGAAATTTCTGGAATTTTGCCCCAAAATAAGTGGAATTTCTGAGTTTTGCCCCAAAATAAGGAGAATTTCTGTCTTTTTGCCCCAACATATAGGGAATTTCTGCCTTTTTGACCCACAATTAGGGGAATTTCTGCAATTTTGCTCCAAAATACGGTGAATTTCTGCCTTTTTGCCCGAAAATAAGAAGAATGCATATCTTTTTGCCATAAAAAAGGGAAATTTCTTCATTTTTGCTCCATAATAAGGGGAATTTCTGATTTTTTGCCTCTAAATAATTGGAATTTCTGTATTTTTCCCCCAAAACAAAGGGAATTTTTGTCTTTTTTGCCCCAAAATAAGGAAAATTTCTGACTTATTACCCTGAAATAAGTGAAATTTCTGCAATTTTGCCCGAAAATAAAGGAAATTTCTGCCTTTTTGCCCCCAAATAAAAGGAATTTCAGCCTTTTTACCTCAAAATAAGGGGAATTTCTGCCTTTTTTCTCCAAAATATGGGAAATTTCTGCCTTTTTGCCCCAAAATAAGAAAAATTTCTGCAATTATGTACCAAAATAAATGAAATTTCTGCCTTTTTGACCCAAAATAAGAAAGATTCTGCTTTTTTTTGAAATAAGTGAAATTTCTGCTATTTTGCCCCAAAATAAGTGAAATTTCTGCAATTTTGCCCCAAAATAAGGGAAATTTCTGGAATTTTGCCCCAAAATAAGTGGAATTTCTGAGTTTTGCCCCAAAATAAGGAGAATTTCTGTCTTTTTGCCCCAACATATAGGGAATTTCTGCCTTTTTGCCCCACAATTAGGGGAAATTCTGCAATTTTGCTCCAAAATACGGGGAATTTCTTTCTTTTTGCCCGACAATTAGAAGAATGCATACCTTTTTGCCATAAAAAAGGGAAATTTCTTCATTTTTGCTCCAAAATAAAGGGAATTTCTGCTTTTTTGCCTCTAAATAAGTGGAATTTCTGTCTTTTTCCCGCAAAACAAAAGGAAGTTCTGTCTTTTTTGCCCCAAAATAAAGAAATTTTCTGACTTATTACTCTGAAGTAAGTGAAATTTCTGCAATTTTGCCCGAAAATTAGAGAAATTTCTGCCTTTTTGCCCCCAAATAATGAGAATTTCAGCCTTTTTTCCCTCAAAATAAGGGGAATTTCTGCATTTTTGCCACAAAATATTAGGAATTTCTGCCTTTTTCCCCTAAAATAAGGAAAATTTCTGCCTTTTTTCCCTGAAATAAGTGAAATTTCTGCAATTTTGCCCCAAAATAATTGAAATTTATGCAATTTAGCCCCAAAATAAGTGAAATTTCTGGAATTTTGCCCCAAAATAAGTGGAATTTCTGAGATTTGCCCCAAAATAAGGAGAATTTCTGACTTTTTGCCCCAAGATATAGGAAATTTCTGCCTTTTTGACCCACAATTAGGGGAATTTCTGCAATTTTGCTCCAAAATACGGGGAATTTCTGCCTTTTTGCCCGAAAATAAGAAGAATGCATACCTTTTTGCCATCAAAATGGAAATTTCTTCATTTTTGCTCCATAATAAGGGGAATTTCTGCTTTTTTGCCTCTAAATAATTGGAATTTCTGTATTTTTTTCCCAAAACAAAAGGAATTTTTGTCTTTTTTGCCCCAAAATAAAGGAAATTTCTGACTTATTACCCTGAAATAAGTGAAATTTCTGCAATTTTGCCCGAAAATAAAGGAAATTTCTGCCTTTTTGCCCCCAAATAAAAGGAATTTCAGCCTTTTTACCTCAAAATAAGGGGAATTTCTGCTTTTTTGCTCCAAAATATGGGAAATTTCTGCCTTTTTCCCCAAAATAAGAAAAATTTCTGCAATTATGTACCAAAATAAAGGAAATTTCTGCCTTTTTGACCCAAAATAAGAAAGATTCTGCTTTTTTTTGAAATAAGTGAAATTTCTGCTATTTTGCCCCAAAATAAGGGAAATTTCTGGAATTTTGCCCCAAAATAAGTGGAATTTCTGAGTTTTGCCCCAAAATAAGGAGAATTTCTGTCTTTTTGCCCCAACATATAGGGAATTTCTGCCTTTTTGCCCCACAATTAGGGGAATTTCTGCAATTTTGCTCCAAAATACAGGGAATTTCTGTTTTTTTGCCCGAAAATAAGAAGAATGCATACCTTTTTGCCATAAAAAAGGGAAATTTCTTCATTTTTGCTCCAAAATAAGGGGAATTTCTGCTTTTTTGCCTTTAAATAAGTGGAATTTTTGCCTTTTTCCCCAAAACAAAGGGAATTTCTGTCTTTTTTGCCCCAAAAAAAGAAAAATTCTGACTTATTACCCTGAAGTAACTGAAATTTATGCAATTTTGTTCCAAAATAAGGGAAATTTCTGCCTTTTTGCCCCCAAATAAGGGAAATTTCAGCCTTTTTACCTCAAAATAAAAGGAATTTCTGCATTTTTGCCACAAAATATTAGGAATTTCTAACTTTTTGCCCCAAAATATAAAAAATTTCTACCTTTTTTCTCTGAAATAAGTGAAATTTCTGCAATTTTGCCACAAAATAAGTGAAATTTCTGCAATTTTGCCCCAAAATAAATGAAATTTCTGGAATTTTGCCCCAAAATAAGTGGAATTTCTGAGATTTGCCCAAAATAATGAGAATTTCTGTCTTTTTGCCCCAACATATAGGGAATTTCTGCCTTTTTGACCCAAAATTAGGGGAATTTCTGAAATTTTGCTCCAAAATAAGGAAAATTTCTGCTTTTTTGCCTCTAAATAAGTGGAATTGCTGTCTTTTTCCCCCAAAACAAAGGGAATTTCTGGGTTTTTTTGCCCCAAAATAAAGAAAATTTCTGTCTTATTACCCTAAAATAAGTGAAATTTCTGCAATTTTGCCACAAAATAAGGGAAATTTCTGCTTTTTTCTCCCCAAATAATGGGAATTTCAGCCTTTTTACCTCAAAATAAGTGGAATTTCTGCATTTTTGTTCCAAAATAAGGGAAATTTCTGCATTTTTGCCCCCAAAAAAATGGAATTTCAGCATTTTTCCCTCAAAATAAGGGGAATTTCTGCATTTTTGCCCCAAAATATGGGAAATTTCTGCCTTTTTGCCCCAAAATAAGGAAAATTTCTGCAATTTTGTACCAAAATAAAAGAAATTTCTGCCTTTTTGCCCCAAAATAGGAAAATTTCTGCTTTTTTTTGAAATAAGTGAAATTTCTGCAATTTTGCCCGAAAATAAGTAAAATTTCTGCAATTTTGCCCCAAAATAAGAGAAATTTCTGGAATTTTGCCCCAAAATAAGTGGAATTTCTGAGTTTTGCCCCAAAATAAGGAGAATTTCTGTCTTTTTGCCCCAACATATAGGGAATTTCTGCCTTTTTGACCCACAATTAGGGGAATTTCTGCAATTTTGCTCCAAAATACGGTGAATTTCTGCCTTTTTGCCCGAAAATAAGAAGAATGCATATCTTTTTGCCATAAAAAAGGGAAATTTCTTCATTTTTGCTCCATAATAAGGGGAATTTCTGATTTTTTGCCTCTAAATAATTGGAATTTCTGTATTTTTCCCCCAAAACAAAGGGAATTTTTGTCTTTTTTGCCCCAAAATAAGGAAAATTTCTGACTTATTACCCTGAAATAAGTGAAATTTCTGCAATTTTGCCCGAAAATAAAGGAAATTTCTGCCTTTTTGCCCCCAAATAAAAGGAATTTCAGCCTTTTTACCTCAAAATAAGGGGAATTTCTGCCTTTTTTCTCCAAAATATGGGAAATTTCTGCCTTTTTGCCCCAAAATAAGAAAAATTTCTGCAATTATGTACCAAAATAAATGAAATTTCTGCCTTTTTGACCCAAAATAAGAAAGATTCTGCTTTTTTTTGAAATAAGTGAAATTTCTGCTATTTTGCCCCAAAATAAGTGAAATTTCTGCAATTTTGCCCCAAAATAAGGGAAATTTCTGGAATTTTGCCCCAAAATAAGTGGAATTTCTGAGTTTTGCCCCAAAATAAGGAGAATTTCTGTCTTTTTGCCCCAACATATAGGGAATTTCTGCCTTTTTGCCCCACAATTAGGGGAAATTCTGCAATTTTGCTCCAAAATACGGGGAATTTCTTTCTTTTTGCCCGACAATTAGAAGAATGCATACCTTTTTGCCATAAAAAAGGGAAATTTCTTCATTTTTGCTCCAAAATAAAGGGAATTTCTGCTTTTTTGCCTCTAAATAAGTGGAATTTCTGTCTTTTTCCCGCAAAACAAAAGGAAGTTCTGTCTTTTTTGCCCCAAAATAAAGAAATTTTCTGACTTATTACTCTGAAGTAAGTGAAATTTCTGCAATTTTGCCCGAAAATTAGAGAAATTTCTGCCTTTTTGCCCCCAAATAATGAGAATTTCAGCCTTTTTTCCCTCAAAATAAGGGGAATTTCTGCATTTTTGCCACAAAATATTAGGAATTTCTGCCTTTTTCCCCTAAAATAAGGAAAATTTCTGCCTTTTTTCCCTGAAATAAGTGAAATTTCTGCAATTTTGCCCCAAAATAATTGAAATTTATGCAATTTAGCCCCAAAATAAGTGAAATTTCTGGAATTTTGCCCCAAAATAAGTGGAATTTCTGAGATTTGCCCCAAAATAAGGAGAATTTCTGACTTTTTGCCCCAAGATATAGGAAATTTCTGCCTTTTTGACCCACAATTAGGGGAATTTCTGCAATTTTGCTCCAAAATACGGGGAATTTCTGCCTTTTTGCCCGAAAATAAGAAGAATGCATACCTTTTTGCCATCAAAATGGAAATTTCTTCATTTTTGCTCCATAATAAGGGGAATTTCTGCTTTTTTGCCTCTAAATAATTGGAATTTCTGTATTTTTTTCCCAAAACAAAAGGAATTTTTGTCTTTTTTGCCCCAAAATAAAGGAAATTTCTGACTTATTACCCTGAAATAAGTGAAATTTCTGCAATTTTGCCCGAAAATAAAGGAAATTTCTGCCTTTTTGCCCCCAAATAAAAGGAATTTCAGCCTTTTTACCTCAAAATAAGGGGAATTTCTGCTTTTTTGCTCCAAAATATGGGAAATTTCTGCCTTTTTGCCCCAAAATAAGAAAAATTTCTGCAATTATGTACCAAAATAAATGAAATTTCTGCCTTTTTGACCCAAAATAAGAAAGATTCTGCTTTTTTTTTGAAATAAGTGAAATTTCTGCTATTTTGCCCCAAAATAAGGGAAATTTCTGGAATTTTGCCCCAAAATAAGTGGAATTTCTGAGTTTTGCCCCAAAATAAGGAGAATTTCTGTCTTTTTGCCCCAACATATAGGGAATTTCTGCCTTTTTGCCCCACAATTAGGGGAATTTCTGCAATTTTGCTCCAAAATACAGGGAATTTCTGTTTTTTTGCCCGAAAATAAGAAGAATGCATACCTTTTTGCCATAAAAAAGGGAAATTTCTTCATTTTTGCTCCAAAATAAGGGGAATTTCTGCTTTTTTGCCTTTAAATAAGTGGAATTTTTGCCTTTTTCCCCAAAACAAAGGGAATTTCTGTCTTTTTTGCCCCAAAAAAAGAAAAATTCTGACTTATTACCCTGAAGTAACTGAAATTTATGCAATTTTGTTCCAAAATAAGGGAAATTTCTGCCTTTTTGCCCCCAAATAAGGGAAATTTCAGCCTTTTTACCTCAAAATAAAAGGAATTTCTGCATTTTTGCCACAAAATATTAGGAATTTCTAACTTTTTGCCCCAAAATATAAAAAATTTCTACCTTTTTTCTCTGAAATAAGTGAAATTTCTGCAATTTTGCCACAAAATAAGTGAAATTTCTGCAATTTTGCCCCAAAATAAATGAAATTTCTGGAATTTTGCCCCAAAATAAGTGGAATTTCTGAGATTTGCCCAAAATAATGAGAATTTCTGTCTTTTTGCCCCAACATATAGGGAATTTCTGCCTTTTTGACCCAAAATTAGGGGAATTTCTGAAATTTTGCTCCAAAATAAGGAAAATTTCTGCTTTTTTGCCTCTAAATAAGTGGAATTGCTGTCTTTTTCCCCCAAAACAAAGGGAATTTCTGGGTTTTTTTGCCCCAAAATAAAGAAAATTTCTGTCTTATTACCCTAAAATAAGTGAAATTTCTGCAATTTTGCCACAAAATAAGGGAAATTTCTGCTTTTTTCTCCCCAAATAATGGGAATTTCAGCCTTTTTACCTCAAAATAAGTGGAATTTCTGCATTTTTGTTCCAAAATAAGGGAAATTTCTGCATTTTTGCCCCCAAAAAAATGGAATTTCAGCATTTTTCCCTCAAAATAAGGGGAATTTCTGCATTTTTGCCCCAAAATATGGGAAATTTCTGCCTTTTTGCCCCAAAATAAGGAAAATTTCTGCAATTTTGTACCAAAATAAAAGAAATTTCTGCCTTTTTGCCCCAAATAAGAAAATTTCTGCTTTTTTTGAAATAAGTGAAATTTCTGCAATTTTGCCCGAAAATAAGTAAAATTTCTGCAATTTTGCCCCAAAATAAGAGAAATTTCTGGAATTTTGCCCCAAAATAAGTGGAATTTCTGAGTTTTGCCCCAAAATAAAGAGAATTTCTGTCTTTTTGCCCCAACATATAGGGAATTTCTGCCTTTTTGACCCACAATTAGGGGAATTTCTGCAATTTTGCTCCAAAATACGGTGAATTTCTGCCTTTTTGCCCGAAAATAAGAAGAATGCATATCTTTTTGCCATAAAAAAGGGAAATTTCTTCATTTTTGCTCCATAATAAGGGGAATTTCTGATTTTTTGCCTCTAAATAATTGGAATTTCTGTATTTTTCCCCCAAAACAAAGGGAATTTTTGTCTTTTTTGCCCCAAAATAAGGAAAATTTCTGACTTATTACCCTGAAATAAGTGAAATTTCTGCAATTTTGCCCGAAAATAAAGGAAATTTCTGCCTTTTTGCCCCCAAATAAAAGGAATTTCAGCCTTTTTACCTCAAAATAAGGGGAATTTCTGCCTTTTTTCTCCAAAATATGGGAAATTTCTGCCTTTTTGCCCCAAAATAAGAAAAATTTCTGCAATTATGTACCAAAATAAATGAAATTTCTGCCTTTTTGACCCAAAATAAGAAAGATTCTGCTTTTTTTTGAAATAAGTGAAATTTCTGCTATTTTGCCCCAAAATAAGTGAAATTTCTGCAATTTTGCCCCAAAATAAGGGAAATTTCTGGAATTTTGCCCCAAAATAAGTGGAATTTCTGAGTTTTGCCCCAAAATAAGGAGAATTTCTGTCTTTTTGCCCCAACATATAGGGAATTTCTGCCTTTTTGCCCCACAATTAGGGGAAATTCTGCAATTTTGCTCCAAAATACGGGGAATTTCTTTCTTTTTGCCCGACAATTAGAAGAATGCATACCTTTTTGCCATAAAAAAGGGAAATTTCTTCATTTTTGCTCCAAAATAAAGGGAATTTCTGCTTTTTTGCCTCTAAATAAGTGGAATTTCTGTCTTTTTCCCGCAAAACAAAAGGAAGTTCTGTCTTTTTTGCCCCAAAATAAAGAAATTTTCTGACTTATTACTCTGAAGTAAGTGAAATTTCTGCAATTTTGCCCGAAAATTAGAGAAATTTCTGCCTTTTTGCCCCCAAATAATGAGAATTTCAGCCTTTTTTCCCTCAAAATAAGGGGAATTTCTGCATTTTTGCCACAAAATATTAGGAATTTCTGCCTTTTTCCCCTAAAATAAGGAAAATTTCTGCCTTTTTTCCCTGAAATAAGTGAAATTTCTGCAATTTTGCCCCAAAATAATTGAAATTTATGCAATTTAGCCCCAAAATAAGTGAAATTTCTGGAATTTTGCCCCAAAATAAGTGGAATTTCTGAGATTTGCCCCAAAATAAGGAGAATTTCTGACTTTTTGCCCCAAGATATAGGAAATTTCTGCCTTTTTGACCCACAATTAGGGGAATTTCTGCAATTTTGCTCCAAAATACGGGGAATTTCTGCCTTTTTGCCCGAAAATAAGAAGAATGCATACCTTTTTGCCATCAAAATGGAAATTTCTTCATTTTTGCTCCATAATAAGGGGAATTTCTGCTTTTTTGCCTCTAAATAATTGGAATTTCTGTATTTTTTTCCCAAAACAAAAGGAATTTTTGTCTTTTTTGCCCCAAAATAAAGGAAATTTCTGACTTATTACCCTGAAATAAGTGAAATTTCTGCAATTTTGCCCGAAAATAAAGGAAATTTCTGCCTTTTTGCCCCCAAATAAAAGGAATTTCAGCCTTTTTACCTCAAAATAAGGGGAATTTCTGCTTTTTTGCTCCAAAATATGGGAAATTTCTGCCTTTTTGCCCCAAAATAAGAAAAATTTCTGCAATTATGTACCAAAATAAATGAAATTTCTGCCTTTTTGACCCAAAATAAGAAAGATTCTGCTTTTTTTTGAAATAAGTGAAATTTCTGCTATTTTGCCCCAAAATAAGGGAAATTTCTGGAATTTTGCCCCAAAATAAGTGGAATTTCTGAGTTTTGCCCCAAAATAAGGAGAATTTCTGTCTTTTTGCCCCAACATATAGGGAATTTCTGCCTTTTTGCCCCACAATTAGGGGAATTTCTGCAATTTTGCTCCAAAATACAGGGAATTTCTGTTTTTTTGCCCGAAAATAAGAAGAATGCATACCTTTTTGCCATAAAAAAGGGAAATTTCTTCATTTTTGCTCCAAAATAAGGGGAATTTCTGCTTTTTTGCCTTTAAATAAGTGGAATTTTTGCCTTTTTCCCCAAAACAAAGGGAATTTCTGTCTTTTTTGCCCCAAAAAAAGAAAAATTCTGACTTATTACCCTGAAGTAACTGAAATTTATGCAATTTTGTTCCAAAATAAGGGAAATTTCTGCCTTTTTGCCCCCAAATAAGGGAAATTTCAGCCTTTTTACCTCAAAATAAAAGGAATTTCTGCATTTTTGCCACAAAATATTAGGAATTTCTAACTTTTTGCCCCAAAATATAAAAAATTTCTACCTTTTTTCTCTGAAATAAGTGAAATTTCTGCAATTTTGCCACAAAATAAGTGAAATTTCTGCAATTTTGCCCCAAAATAAATGAAATTTCTGGAATTTTGCCCCAAAATAAGTGGAATTTCTGAGATTTGCCCAAAATAATGAGAATTTCTGTCTTTTTGCCCCAACATATAGGGAATTTCTGCCTTTTTGACCCAAAATTAGGGGAATTTCTGAAATTTTGCTCCAAAATAAGGAAAATTTCTGCTTTTTTGCCTCTAAATAAGTGGAATTGCTGTCTTTTTCCCCCAAAACAAAGGGAATTTCTGGGTTTTTTTGCCCCAAAATAAAGAAAATTTCTGTCTTATTACCCTAAAATAAGTGAAATTTCTGCAATTTTGCCACAAAATAAGGGAAATTTCTGCTTTTTTCTCCCCAAATAATGGGAATTTCAGCCTTTTTACCTCAAAATTAGTGGAATTTCTGCATTTTTGTTCCAAAATAAGGGAAATTTCTGCATTTTTGCCCCCAAAAAAATGGAATTTCAGCATTTTTCCCTCAAAATAAGGGGAATTTCTGCATTTTTGCCCCAAAATATGGGAAATTTCTGCCTTTTTGCCCCAAAATAAGGAAAATTTCTGCAATTTTGTACCAAAATAAAAGAAATTTCTGCCTTTTTGCCCCAAAATAAGAAAATTTCTGCTTTTTTTTGAAATAAGTGAAATTTCTGCAATTTTGCCCGAAAATAAGTAAAATTTCTGCAATTTTGCCCTAAAATAAGGGAAATTTCTGGAATTTTGCCCCAAAATAAGTGGAATTTCTGAATTTTGCCCCAAAATAAGGAGAATTTCTGTCTTTTTGCCCAAACATATAGGGAATTTCTGTCTTTTTGCCCCACAATTAGGGAAATTTCTGCAATTTTGCTCCAAAATACGGGGAATTTCTGCTTTTTTGCCCGAAAATAAGAAGAATGCATACCTTTTTGCCATAAAAAAGGGAAATTTCTTCATTTTTGCTCCAAAATAAGGGGAATTTCTGCATTTTTGCCTCTATATAAGTGGAATTTCTGTCTTTTTCCCCCAAAACAAAGGGAATTTCTGTCTTATTTGCCCCAAAATAAAGAAAAAATTTTGACTTATTACCCTGAAATAAGTGAAATTTCTGCAATTTTGCCCCAATATAAGGGAAATTTCTGCATTTTTGCCCCCAAATAAGGGGAATTTCAGCCATTTTACCTCAAAATAAGGGGAATTTCTGAATTTTTGCCCCAAAATAAGGAAAATTTTGGCGTTTTTGCCCCAAATAAGGAAAATTTCTGCATTTTTACCCTGAAATAAGTGAAATTTCTGCATTTTGGCCCAAAAATAAGGGAAATTTCAAGAATTTTGACCTAAATAAGTGGGATTTCTGAGTTTTGCCCCAAAATAAGGAGAATTTCTGTCTTTTTGCCCTAAGATATAGGAAATTTCTGCCTTTTTGCCCCACAATTAAAGGAATTTCTGCAATTTTGCTCCAAAATACGAGGAATTTATGCCTTTTTGCCAAAAAATAGGAAGAATGCATACCTTTTTGCCATAAAAAAGGGAAATTTCTTCATTTTTGCTCCAAAATAAGGGGAATTTCTGCATTTTTGCCTCTAAATAAGTGGAATTTCTGTCTTTTTCCCCCAAAACAAAGGGAATTTCTGTCTTTTTTGTCCCAAAATAAGAAAAATTTCTGATTTATAACCCTGAAATAAGTGAAATTTCTGCAATTTTGCCCCAAAATAAGTGAAATTTCTGCCTTTTTGCCCCCAAATAAAAGGAATTTCAGCCTTTTTACCTCAAAATAACGGGAATTTCTGCCTTTTTGCTCCAAAATATGGGAAATTTCTGCCTTTTTGCCCCAAATAAGAAAAATTTCTGCAATTTTGTACCAAAATAAACGAAATTTCGGCCTTTTTGCCCCAAAATAAGAAAGATTCTGCTTTTTTTTGAAATAAGTGAAATTTCTGCAATTTTGCCCCAAAATAAGTGAAATTTCTGCAATTTTGCCCCAAAATAAGGGAAATTTCTGGAATTTTGCCCCAAAATAAGTGGAATTTTTGAGTTTTGTCCCAAAATAAGGAGAATTTCTGTCTTTTTGCCCCAACATATAGGGAATTTCTGCCTTTTTGACCCACAATTAGGGGAATTTCTGCAATTTTGCTCCAAAATACGGGGAATTTCTGCTTTTTTGCCCGAAAATAAGAAGAATGCATACCTTTTTGCCATAAAAAAGGGAAATTTCTTCATTTTTGCTCCAAAATAAGGGGAATTTCTGCATTTTTGCCTCTATATAAGTGGAATTTCTGTCTTTTTCCCCCAAAACAAAGGGAATTTCTGTCTTATTTGCCCCAAAATAAAGAAAAAATTTTGACTTATTACCCTGAAATAAGTGAAATTTCTGCAATTTTGCCCCAATATAAGGGAAATTTCTGCATTTTTGCCCCCAAATAAGGGGAATTTCAGCCATTTTACCTCAAAATAAGGGGAATTTCTGAATTTTTGCCCCAAAATAAGGAAAATTTTGGCGTTTTTGCCCCAAATAAGGAAAATTTCTGCATTTTTACCCTGAAATAAGTGAAATTTCTGCATTTTGGCCCAAAAATAAGGGAAATTTCAAGAATTTTGACCTAAATAAGTGGGATTTCTGAGTTTTGCCCCAAAATAAGGAGAATTTCTGTCTTTTTGCCCTAAGATATAGGAAATTTCTGCCTTTTTGCCCCACAATTAAAGGAATTTCTGCAATTTTGCTCCAAAATACGAGGAATTTATGCCTTTTTGCCAAAAAATAGGAAGAATGCATACCTTTTTGCCATAAAAAAGGGAAATTTCTTCATTTTTGCTCCAAAATAAGGGGAATTTCTGCATTTTTGCCTCTAAATAAGTGGAATTTCTGTCTTTTTCCCCCAAAACAAAGGGAATTTCTGTCATTTTTGTCCCAAAATAAGAAAAATTTCTGATTTATAACCCTGAAATAAGTGAAATTTCTGCAATTTTGCCCCAAAATAAGTGAAATTTCTGCCTTTTTGCCCCCAAATAAAAGGAATTTCAGCCTTTTTACCTCAAAATAACGGGAATTTCTGCCTTTTTGCTCCAAAATATGGGAAATTTCTGCCTTTTTGCCCCAAATAAGAAAAATTTCTGCAATTTTGTACCAAAATAAACGAAATTTCTGCCTTTTTGCCCCAAAATAAGAAAGATTCTGCTTTTTTTTTTGAAATAAGTGAAATTTCTGCAATTTTGCCCCAAAATAAGTGAAATTTCTGCAATTTTGCCCCAAAATAAGGGAAATTTCTGGAATTTTGCCCCAAAATAAGTGGAATTTTTGAGTTTTGTCCCAAAATAAGGAGAATTTCTGTCTTTTTGCCCCAACATATAGGGAATTTCTGCCTTTTTGACCCACAATTAGGGGAATTTCTGCAATTTTGCTCCAAAATACAGGGAATTTCTGCCTTTTTGCCCGAAAATAAGAAGAATGCATATCTTTTTGCCATAAAAAAGGGAAATTTCTTCATTTTTGCTCCAAAATAAGGGGAATTTCTGTTTTTGCCTCTAAATAAGTGGAATTTTTGCCTTTTTCCCCAAAACAAAGGGAATTTCTGTCTTTTTTGCCCCAAAAAAGGAAAAATTCTGACTTATTACCCTGAAGTAAGTGAAATTTATGCAATTTTGTTCCAAAATAAGGGAAATTTCTGCCTTTTTGCCCCCAAATAAGGGGAATTTCAGCCTTTTTACCTCAAAATAAAAGGAATTTCTGCATTTTTGCCACAAAATATTAGGAATTTCTAACTTTTTGCCCCAAAATATGGAAAATTTCTACCTTTTTTCTCTGAAATAAGTGAAATTTCTGCAATTTTGCCACAAAATAAGTGAAATTATTGCAATTTTGCCCCAAAATAAGTGAAATTTCTGGAATTTTGCCCCAAAATAAGTGGAATTTCTGAGATTTGCCCCAAAATAATGAGAATTTCTGTCTTTTTGCCCCAACATATAGGGAATTTCTGCCTTTTTGACCCACAATTAGGGGAATTTCTGAAATTTTGCTCCAAAATAAGGGGAATTTCTGCTTTTTTGCTTCTAAATAAGTGGAATTTCTGTCTTTTTCCCCCAAAACAATGGGAATTTCTGGGATTTTTGGCCCCAAAATAAAGAAAATTTCTGTCTTATTACCCTGAAATAAGTGAAATTTCTGCAATTTTGCCCCAAAATAAGGGAAATTTCTGCAATTTTGCCCCAAAATAAGGGAAATTTCTGGAATTTTGCCCCAAAATAAGTGGAATTTCTGACTTATTACCCTGAAATAAGTGAAATTTCTGCAATTTTGCCCGAAAATAAAGGAAATTTCTGCCTTTTTGCCCCCAAATAAAAGGAATTTCAGCCTTTTTACCTCAAAATAAGGGGAATTTCTGCCTTTTTTCTCCAAAATATGGGAAATTTCTGCCTTTTTGCCCCAAAATAAGAAAAATTTCTGCAATTATGTACCAAAATAAATGAAATTTCTGCCTTTTTGACCCAAAATAAGAAAGATTCTGCTTTTTTTTGAAATAAGTGAAATTTCTGCTATTTTGCCCCAAAATAAGTGAAATTTCTGCAATTTTGCCCCAAAATAAGGGAAATTTCTGGAATTTTGCCCCAAAATAAGTGGAATTTCTGAGTTTTGCCCCAAAATAAGGAGAATTTCTGTCTTTTTGCCCCAACATATAGGGAATTTCTGCCTTTTTGACCCACAATTAGGGGAATTTCTGAAATTTTGCTCCAAAATAAAAGGAATTTCTGCTTTTTTGCCTCTAAATAAGTGAAATTTCTGTATTTTTCCCCCAAAACAAAGGGAATTTCTGTTTTTTTTACCCCAAAATAAAGAAAATTTTTGTCTTATTCCCATGAAATAAGTGAAATTTCTACAATTTTGCCCCAAAATAAGGGAAATTTCTGCTTTTTTGTCCCCAAATAATGGGAATTTCAGCCTTTTTACCTCAAAATAAGTGGAATTTCTGCATTTTTGCCCCAAAATAAGGGAAATTTCTGCCTTTTTGCCCCAAAATAAGGAAAATTTCTGCAATTTTGTACCAAAATAAAAGAAATTTCTGCCTTTTTGCCCCAAAATTAGAAAATTTCTGCTTTTTTTTGAAATAAGTGAAATTTCTGCAATTTTGCCCGAAAATAAGTAAAATTTCTGCAATTTTGCCCTAAAATAAGGGAAATTTCTGGAATTTTGCCCCAAAATAAGTGGAATTTCTGAATTTTGCCCCAAAATAAGGAGAATTTCTGTCTTTTTGCCCAAACATATAGGGAATTTCTGTCTTTTTGCCCCACAATTAGGGAAATTTCTGCAATTTTGCTCCAATATACGGGGAATTTCTGCTTTTTTGCCCGAAAATAAGAAGAATGCATACCTTTTTGCCATAAAAAAGGGAAATTTCTTCATTTTTGCTCCAAAATAAGGGGAATTTCTGCATTTTTGCCTCTATATAAGTGGAATTTCTGTCTTTTTCCCCCAAAACAAAGGGAATTTCTGTCTTATTTGCCCCAAAATAAAGAAAAAATTTTGACTTATTACCCTGAAATAAGTGAAATTTCTGCAATTTTGCCCCAAAATAAGGGAAATTTCTGCTTTTTTGTCCCCAAATAATGGGAATTTCAGCCTTTTTACCTCAAAATAAGTGGAATTTCTGCATTTTTGCCCCAAAATAAGGGAAATTTCTGCCTTTTTGCCCCAAAATAAGAAAAATTTCTGCAATTTTGTACCAAAATAAAAGAAATTTCTGCCTTTTTGCCCCAAAATAAGAAAATTTCTGCTTTTTTTTGAAATAAGTGAAATTTCTGCAATTTTGCCCGAAAATAAGTAAAATTTCTGCAATTTTGCCCCAAAATAAGAGAAATTTCTGGAATTTTGCCCCAAAATAAGTGGAATTTCTGAGTTTTGCCCCAAAATAAGGAGAATTTCTGTCTTTTTGCCCCAACATATAGGGAATTTCTGCCTTTTTGACCCACAATTAGGGGAATTTCTGCAATTTTGCTCCAAAATACGGTGAATTTCTGCCTTTTTGCCCGAAAATAAGAAGAATGCATATCTTTTTGCCATAAAAAAGGGAAATTTCTTCATTTTTGCTCCATAATAAGGGGAATTTCTGATTTTTTGCCTCTAAATAATTGGAATTTCTGTATTTTTCCCCCAAAACAAAGGGAATTTTTGTCTTTTTTGCCCCAAAATAAGGAAAATTTCTGACTTATTACCCTGAAATAAGTGAAATTTCTGCAATTTTGCCCGAAAATAAAGGAAATTTCTGCCTTTTTGCCCCCAAATAAAAGGAATTTCAGCCTTTTTACCTCAAAATAAGGGGAATTTCTGCCTTTTTTCTCCAAAATATGGGAAATTTCTGCCTTTTTGCCCCAAAATAAGAAAAATTTCTGCAATTATGTACCAAAATAAATGAAATTTCTGCCTTTTTGACCCAAAATAAGAAAGATTCTGCTTTTTTTTGAAATAAGTGAAATTTCTGCTATTTTGCCCCAAAATAAGTGAAATTTCTGCAATTTTGCCCCAAAATAAGGGAAATTTCTGGAATTTTGCCCCAAAATAAGTGGAATTTCTGAGTTTTGCCCCAAAATAAGGAGAATTTCTGTCTTTTTGCCCCAACATATAGGGAATTTCTGCCTTTTTGCCCCACAATTAGGGGAAATTCTGCAATTTTGCTCCAAAATACGGGGAATTTCTTTCTTTTTGCCCGACAATTAGAAGAATGCATACCTTTTTGCCATAAAAAAGGGAAATTTCTTCATTTTTGCTCCAAAATAAGGGGAATTTCTGCATTTTTGCCTCTATATAAGTGGAATTTCTGTCTTTTTCCCCCAAAACAAAGGGAATTTCTGTCTTATTTGCCCCAAAATAAAGAAAAAATTTTGACTTATTACCCTGAAATAAGTGAAATTTCTGCAATTTTGCCCCAAAATAAGGGAAATTTCTGCTTTTTTGTCCCCAAATAATGGGAATTTCAGCCTTTTTACCTCAAAATAAGTGGAATTTCTGCATTTTTGCCCCAAAATAAGGGAAATTTCTGCCTTTTTGCCCCAAAATAAGAAAAATTTCTGCAATTTTGTACCAAAATAAAAGAAATTTCTGCCTTTTTGCCCCAAAATAAGAAAATTTCTGCTTTTTTTTGAAATAAGTGAAATTTCTGCAATTTTGCCCGAAAATAAGTAAAATTTCTGCAATTTTGCCCCAAAATAAGAGAAATTTCTGGAATTTTGCCCCAAAATAAGTGGAATTTCTGAGTTTTGCCCCAAAATAAGGAGAATTTCTGTCTTTTTGCCCCAACATATAGGGAATTTCTGCCTTTTTGACCCACAATTAGGGGAATTTCTGCAATTTTGCTCCAAAATACGGTGAATTTCTGCCTTTTTGCCCGAAAATAAGAAGAATGCATATCTTTTTGCCATAAAAAAGGGAAATTTCTTCATTTTTGCTCCATAATAAGGGGAATTTCTGATTTTTTGCCTCTAAATAATTGGAATTTCTGTATTTTTCCCCCAAAACAAAGGGAATTTTTGTCTTTTTTGCCCCAAAATAAGGAAAATTTCTGACTTATTACCCTGAAATAAGTGAAATTTCTGCAATTTTGCCCGAAAATAAAGGAAATTTCTGCCTTTTTGCCCCCAAATAAAAGGAATTTCAGCCTTTTTACCTCAAAATAAGGGGAATTTCTGCCTTTTTTCTCCAAAATATGGGAAATTTCTGCCTTTTTGCCCCAAAATAAGAAAAATTTCTGCAATTATGTACCAAAATAAATGAAATTTCTGCCTTTTTGCCCCAAAATAAGAAAAATTTCTGCAATTATGTACCAAAATAAATGAAATTTCTGCCTTTTTGACCCAAAATAAGAAAGATTCTGCTTTTTTTTGAAATAAGTGAAATTTCTGCTATTTTGCCCCAAAATAAGTGAAATTTCTGCAATTTTGCCCCAAAATAAGGGAAATTTCTGGAATTTTGCCCCAAAATAAGTGGAATTTCTGAGTTTTGCCCCAAAATAAGGAGAATTTCTGTCTTTTTGCCCCAACATATAGGGAATTTCTGCCTTTTTGCCCCACAATTAGGGGAAATTCTGCAATTTTGCTCCAAAATACGGGGAATTTCTTTCTTTTTGCCCGACAATTAGAAGAATGCATACCTTTTTGCCATAAAAAAGGGAAATTTCTTCATTTTTGCTCCAAAATAAGGGGAATTTCTGCATTTTTGCCTCTATATAAGTGGAATTTCTGTCTTTTTCCCCCAAAACAAAGGGAATTTCTGTCTTATTTGCCCCAAAATAAAGAAAAAATTTTGACTTATTACCCTGAAATAAGTGAAATTTCTGCAATTTTGCCCCAAAATAAGGGAAATTTCTGCTTTTTTGTCCCCAAATAATGGGAATTTCAGCCTTTTTACCTCAAAATAAGTGGAATTTCTGCATTTTTGCCCCAAAATAAGGGAAATTTCTGCCTTTTTGCCCCAAAATAAGAAAAATTTCTGCAATTTTGTACCAAAATAAAAGAAATTTCTGCCTTTTTGCCCCAAAATAAGAAAATTTCTGCTTTTTTTTGAAATAAGTGAAATTTCTGCAATTTTGCCCGAAAATAAGTAAAATTTCTGCAATTTTGCCCCAAAATAAGAGAAATTTCTGGAATTTTGCCCCAAAATAAGTGGAATTTCTGAGTTTTGCCCCAAAATAAGGAGAATTTCTGTCTTTTTGCCCCAACATATAGGGAATTTCTGCCTTTTTGACCCACAATTAGGGGAATTTCTGCAATTTTGCTCCAAAATACGGTGAATTTCTGCCTTTTTGCCCGAAAATAAGAAGAATGCATATCTTTTTGCCATAAAAAAGGGAAATTTCTTCATTTTTGCTCCATAATAAGGGGAATTTCTGATTTTTTGCCTCTAAATAATTGGAATTTCTGTATTTTTCCCCCAAAACAAAGGGAATTTTTGTCTTTTTTGCCCCAAAATAAGGAAAATTTCTGACTTATTACCCTGAAATAAGTGAAATTTCTGCAATTTTGCCCGAAAATAAAGGAAATTTCTGCCTTTTTGCCCCCAAATAAAAGGAATTTCAGCCTTTTTACCTCAAAATAAGGGGAATTTCTGCCTTTTTTCTCCAAAATATGGGAAATTTCTGCCTTTTTGCCCCAAAATAAGAAAAATTTCTGCAATTATGTACCAAAATAAATGAAATTTCTGCCTTTTTGACCCAAAATAAGAAAGATTCTGCTTTTTTTTGAAATAAGTGAAATTTCTGCTATTTTGCCCCAAAATAAGTGAAATTTCTGCAATTTTGCCCCAAAATAAGGGAAATTTCTGGAATTTTGCCCCAAAATAAGTGGAATTTCTGAGTTTTGCCCCAAAATAAGGAGAATTTCTGTCTTTTTGCCCCAACATATAGGGAATTTCTGCCTTTTTGCCCCACAATTAGGGGAAATTCTGCAATTTTGCTCCAAAATACGGGGAATTTCTTTCTTTTTGCCCGACAATTAGAAGAATGCATACCTTTTTGCCATAAAAAAGGGAAATTTCTTCATTTTTGCTCCAAAATAAAGGGAATTTCTGCTTTTTTGCCTCTAAATAAGTGGAATTTCTGTCTTTTTCCCGCAAAACAAAAGGAAGTTCTGTCTTTTTTGCCCCAAAATAAAGAAATTTTCTGACTTATTACTCTGAAGTAAGTGAAATTTCTGCAATTTTGCCCGAAAATTAGAGAAATTTCTGCCTTTTTGCCCCCAAATAATGAGAATTTCAGCCTTTTTTCCCTCAAAATAAGGGGAATTTCTGCATTTTTGCCACAAAATATTAGGAATTTCTGCCTTTTTCCCCTAAAATAAGGAAAATTTCTGCCTTTTTTCCCTGAAATAAGTGAAATTTCTGCAATTTTGCCCCAAAATAATTGAAATTTATGCAATTTAGCCCCAAAATAAGTGAAATTTCTGGAATTTTGCCCCAAAATAAGTGGAATTTCTGAGATTTGCCCCAAAATAAGGAGAATTTCTGACTTTTTGCCACAAGATATAGGAAATTTCTGCCTTTTTGACCCACAATTAGGGGAATTTCTGCAATTTTGCTCCAAAATACGGGGAATTTCTGCCTTTTTGCCCGAAAATAAGAAGAATGCATACCTTTTTGCCATCAAAATGGAAATTTCTTCATTTTTGCTCCATAATAAGGGGAATTTCTGCTTTTTTGCCTCTAAATAATTGGAATTTCTGTATTTTTTTCCCAAAACAAAAGGAATTTTTGTCTTTTTTGCCCCAAAATAAAGGAAATTTCTGACTTATTACCCTGAAATAAGTGAAATTTCTGCAATTTTGCCCGAAAATAAAGGAAATTTCTGCCTTTTTCCCCCCAAATAAAAGGAATTTCAGCCTTTTTACCTCAAAATAAGGGGAATTTCTGCTTTTTTGCTCCAAAATATGGGAAATTTCTGCCTTTTTGCCCCAAAATAAGAAAAATTTCTGCAATTATGTACCAAAATAAATGAAATTTCTGCCTTTTTGACCCAAAATAAGAAAGATTCTGCTTTTTTTTGAAATAAGTGAAATTTCTGCTATTTTGCCCCAAAATAAGGGAAATTTCTGGAATTTTGCCCCAAAATAAGTGGAATTTCTGAGTTTTGCCCCAAAATAAGGAGAATTTCTGTCTTTTTGCCCCAACATATAGGGAATTTCTGCCTTTTTGCCCCACAATTAGGGGAATTTCTGCAATTTTGCTCCAAAATACAGGGAATTTCTGTTTTTTTGCCCGAAAATAAGAAGAATGCATACCTTTTTGCCATAAAAAAGGGAAATTTCTTCATTTTTGCTCCAAAATAAGGGGAATTTCTGCTTTTTTGCCTTTAAATAAGTGGAATTTTTGCCTTTTTCCCCAAAACAAAGGGAATTTCTGTCTTTTTTGCCCCAAAAAAAGAAAAATTCTGACTTATTACCCTGAAGTAACTGAAATTTATGCAATTTTGTTCCAAAATAAGGGAAATTTCTGCCTTTTTGCTCCCAAATAAGGGAAATTTCAGCCTTTTTACCTCAAAATAAAAGGAATTTCTGCATTTTTGCCACAAAATATTAGGAATTTCTAACTTTTTGCCCCAAAATATAAAAAATTTCTACCTTTTTTCTCTGAAATAAGTGAAATTTCTGCAATTTTGCCACAAAATAAGTGAAATTTCTGCAATTTTGCCCCAAAATAAATGAAATTTCTGGAATTTTGCCCCAAAATAAGTGGAATTTCTGAGATTTGCCCAAAATAATGAGAATTTCTGTCTTTTTGCCCCAACATATAGGGAATTTCTGCCTTTTTGACCCAAAATTAGGGGAATTTCTGAAATTTTGCTCCAAAATAAGGAAAATTTCTGCTTTTTTGCCTCTAAATAAGTGGAATTGCTGTCTTTTTCCCCCAAAACAAAGGGAATTTCTGGGTTTTTTTGCCCCAAAATAAAGAAAATTTCTGTCTTATTACCCTAAAATAAGTGAAATTTCTGCAATTTTGCCACAAAATAAGGGAAATTTCTGCTTTTTTCTCCCCAAATAATGGGAATTTCAGCCTTTTTACCTCAAAATAAGTGGAATTTCTGCATTTTTGCCCCAAAATAAGGGAAATTTCTGCATTTTTGCCCCCAAAAAGAAGGAATTTCAGCATTTTTCCCTCAAAATAAGGGGAATTTCTGCATTTTTGCCCCAAAATATGGGAAATTTCTGCCTTTTTGCCCCAAAATAAGGAAAATTTCTGCAATTTTGTACCAAAATAAAAGAAATTTCTGCCTTTTTGCCCCAAAATAAGAAAATTTCTGCTTTTTTTTGAAATAAGTGAAATTTCTGCAATTTTGCCCGAAAATAAGTAAAATTTCTGCAATTTTGCCCTAAAATAAGGGAAATTTCTGGAATTTTGCCCCAAAATAAGTGGAATTTCTGAATTTTGCCCCAAAATAAGGAGAATTTCTGTCTTTTTGCCCAAACATATAGGGAATTTCTGTCTTTTTGCCCCACAATTAGGGAAATTTCTGCAATTTTGCTCCAAAATACGGGGAATTTCTGCTTTTTTGCCCGAAAATAAGAAGAATGCATACCTTTTTGCCATAAAAAAGGGAAATTTCTTCATTTTTGCTCCAAAATAAGGGGAATTTCTGCATTTTTGCCTCTATATAAGTGGAATTTCTGTCTTTTTCCCCCAAAACAAAGGGAATTTCTGTCTTATTTGCCCCAAAATAAAGAAAAAATTTTGACTTATTACCCTGAAATAAGTGAAATTTCTGCAATTTTGCCCCAATATAAGGGAAATTTCTGCATTTTTGCCCCCAAATAAGGGGAATTTCAGCCATTTTACCTCAAAATAAGGGGAATTTCTGAATTTTTGCCCCAAAATAAGGAAAATTTTGGCGTTTTTGCCCCAAATAAGGAAAATTTCTGCATTTTTACCCTGAAATAAGTGAAATTTCTGCATTTTGGCCCAAAAATAAGGGAAATTTCAAGAATTTTGACCTAAATAAGTGGGATTTCTGAGTTTTGCCCCAAAATAAGGAGAATTTCTGTCTTTTTGCCCTAAGATATAGGAAATTTCTGCCTTTTTGCCCCACAATTAAAGGAATTTCTGCAATTTTGCTCCAAAATACGAGGAATTTATGCCTTTTTGCCAAAAAATAGGAAGAATGCATACCTTTTTGCCATAAAAAAGGGAAATTTCTTCATTTTTGCTCCAAAATAAGGGGAATTTCTGCATTTTTGCCTCTAAATAAGTGGAATTTCTGTCTTTTTCCCCCAAAACAAAGGGAATTTCTGTCTTTTTTGTCCCAAAATAAGAAAAATTTCTGATTTATAACCCTGAAATAAGTGAAATTTCTGCAATTTTGCCCCAAAATAAGTGAAATTTCTGCCTTTTTGCCCCCAAATAAAAGGAATTTCAGCCTTTTTACCTCAAAATAACGGGAATTTCTGCCTTTTTGCTCCAAAATATGGGAAATTTCTGCCTTTTTGCCCCAAATAAGAAAAATTTCTGCAATTTTGTACCAAAATAAACGAAATTTCTGCCTTTTTGCCCCAAAATAAGAAAGATTCTGCTTTTTTTTGAAATAAGTGAAATTTCTGCAATTTTGCCCCAAAATAAGTGAAATTTCTGCAATTTTGCCCCAAAATAAGGGAAATTTCTGGAATTTTGCCCCAAAATAAGTGGAATTTTTGAGTTTTGTCCCAAAATAAGGAGAATTTCTGTCTTTTTGCCCCAACATATAGGGAATTTCTGCCTTTTTGACCCACAATTAGGGGAATTTCTGCAATTTTGCTCCAAAATACGGGGAATTTCTGCTCTTTTGCCCGAAAATAAGAAGAATGCATACCTTTTTGCCATAAAAAAGGGAAATTTCTTCATTTTTGCTCCAAAATAAGGGGAATTTCTGCATTTTTGCCTCTATATAAGTGGAATTTCTGTCTTTTTCCCCCAAAACAAAGGGAATTTCTGTCTCATTTGCCCCAAAATAAAGAAAAAATTTTGACTTATTACCCTGAAATAAGTGAAATTTCTGCAATTTTGCCCCAATATAAGGGAAATTTCTGCATTTTTGCCCCCAAATAAGGGGAATTTCAGCCATTTTACCTCAAAATAAGGGGAATTTCTGAATTTTTGCCCCAAAATAAGGAAAATTTTGGCGTTTTTGCCCCAAATAAGGAAAATTTCTGCATTTTTACCCTGAAATAAGTGAAATTTCTGCATTTTGGCCCAAAAATAAGGGAAATTTCAAGAATTTTGACCTAAATAAGTGGGATTTCTGAGTTTTGCCCCAAAATAAGGAGAATTTCTGTCTTTTTGCCCTAAGATATAGGAAATTTCTGCCTTTTTGCCCCACAATTAAAGGAATTTCTGCAATTTTGCTCCAAAATACGAGGAATTTATGCCTTTTTGCCAAAAAATAGGAAGAATGCATACCTTTTTGCCATAAAAAAGGGAAATTTCTTCATTTTTGCTCCAAAATAAGGGGAATTTCTGCATTTTTGCCTCTAAATAAGTGGAATTTCTGTCTTTTTCCCCCAAAACAAAGGGAATTTCTGTCTTTTTTGTCCCAAAATAAGAAAAATTTCTGATTTATAACCCTGAAATAAGTGAAATTTCTGCAATTTTGCCCCAAAATAAGTGAAATTTCTGCCTTTTTGCCCCCAAATAAAAGGAATTTCAGCCTTTTTACCTCAAAATAACGGGAATTTCTGCCTTTTTGCTCCAAAATATGGGAAATTTCTGCCTTTTTGCCCCAAATAAGAAAAATTTCTGCAATTTTGTACCAAAATAAACGAAATTTCTGCCTTTTTGCCCCAAAATAAGAAAGATTCTGCTTTTTTTTTGAAATAAGTGAAATTTCTGCAATTTTGCCCCAAAATAAGTGAAATTTCTGCAATTTTGCCCCAAAATAAGGGAAATTTCTGGAATTTTGCCCCAAAATAAGTTGAATTTTTGAGTTTTGTCCCAAAATACGGAGAATTTCTGTCTTTTTGCCCCAACATATAGGGAATTTCTGCCTTTTTGACCCACAATTAGGGGAATTTCTGCAATTTTGCTCCAAAATACAGGGAATTTCTGCCTTTTTGCCCGAAAATAAGAAGAATGCATATCTTTTTGCCATAAAAAAGGGAAATTTCTTCATTTTTGCTCCAAAATAAGGGGAATTTCTGTTTTTGCCTCTAAATAAGTGGAATTTTTGCCTTTTTCCCCAAAACAAAGGGAATTTCTGTTTTTTTTGCCCCAAAAAAGGAAAAATTCTGACTTATTACCCTGAAGTAAGTGAAATTTATGCAATTTTGTTCCAAAATAAGGGAAATTTCTGCCTTTTTGCCCCCAAATAAGGGGAATTTCAGCCTTTTTACCTCAAAATAAAAGGAATTTCTGCATTTTTGCCACAAAATATTAGGAATTTCTAACTTTTTGCCCCAAAATATGGAAAATTTCTACCTTTTTTCTCTGAAATAAGTGAAATTTCTGCAATTTTGCCACAAAATAAGTGAAATTATTGCAATTTTGCCCCAAAATAAGTGAAATTTCTGGAATTTTGCCCCAAAATAAGTGGAATTTCTGAGATTTGCCCCAAAATAATGAGAATTTCTGTCTTTTTGCCCCAACATATAGGGAATTTCTGCCTTTTTGACCCACAATTAGGGGAATTTCTGAAATTTTGCTCCAAAATAAGGGGAATTTCTGCTTTTTTGCTTCTAAATAAGTGGAATTTCTGTCTTTTTCCCCCAAAACAATGGGAATTTCTGGGATTTTTGGCCCCAAAATAAAGAAAATTTCTGTCTTATTACCCTGAAATAAGTGAAATTTCTGCAATTTTGCCCCAAAATAAGGGAAATTTCTGCAATTTTGCCCCAAAATAAGGGAAATTTCTGGAATTTTGCCCCAAAATGAGTGGAATTTCTGACTTATTACCCTGAAATAAATGAAATTTCTGCAATTTTGCCCGAAAATAAAGGAAATTTCTGCCTTTTTGCCCCCAAATAAAAGGAATTTCAGCCTTTTTACCTCAAAATAAGGGGAATTTCTGCCTTTTTTCTCCAAAATATGGGAAATTTCTGCCTTTTTGCCCCAAAATAAGAAAAATTTCTGCAATTATGTACCAAAATAAATGAAATTTCTGCCTTTTTGACCCAAAATAAGAAAGATTCTGCTTTTTTTTGAAATAAGTGAAATTTCTGCTATTTTGCCCCAAAATAAGTGAAATTTCTGCAATTTTGCCCCAAAATAAGGGAAATTTCTGGAATTTTGCCCCAAAATAAGTGGAATTTCTGAGTTTTGCCCCAAAATAAGGAGAATTTCTGTCTTTTTGCCCCAACATATAGGGAATTTCTGCCTTTTTGACCCACAATTAGGGGAATTTCTGAAATTTTGCTCCAAAATAAAAGGAATTTCTGCTTTTTTGCCTCTAAATAAGTGAAATTTCTGTATTTTTCCCCCAAAACAAAGGGAATTTCTGTTTTTTTTACCCCAAAATAAAGAAAATTTTTGTCTTATTCCCATGAAATAAGTGAAATTTCTACAATTTTGCCCCAAAATAAGGGAAATTTCTGCTTTTTTGTCCCCAAATAATGGGAATTTCAGCCTTTTTACCTCAAAATAAGTGGAATTTCTGCATTTTTGCCCCAAAATAAGGGAAATTTCTGCCTTTTTGCCCCAAAATAAGGAAAATTTCTGCAATTTTGTACCAAAATAAAAGAAATTTCTGCCTTTTTGCCCCAAAATTAGAAAATTTCTGCTTTTTTTTGAAATAAGTGAAATTTCTGCAATTTTGCCCGAAAATAAGTAAAATTTCTGCAATTTTGCCCTAAAATAAGGGAAATTTCTGGAATTTTGCCCCAAAATAAGTGGAATTTCTGAATTTTGCCCCAAAATAAGGAGAATTTCTGTCTTTTTGCCCAAACATATAGGGAATTTCTGTCTTTTTGCCCCACAATTAGGGAAATTTCTGCAATTTTGCTCCAATATACGGGGAATTTCTGCTTTTTTGCCCGAAAATAAGAAGAATGCATACCTTTTTGCCATAAAAAAGGGAAATTTCTTCATTTTTGCTCCAAAATAAGGGGAATTTCTGCATTTTTGCCTCTATATAAGTGGAATTTCTGTCTTTTTCCCCCAAAACAAAGGGAATTTCTGTCTTATTTGCCCCAAAATAAAGAAAAAATTTTGACTTATTACCCTGAAATAAGTGAAATTTCTGCAATTTTGCCCCAAAATAAGGGAAATTTCTGCTTTTTTGTCCCCAAATAATGGGAATTTCAGCCTTTTTACCTCAAAATAAGTGGAATTTCTGCATTTTTGCCCCAAAATAAGGGAAATTTCTGCCTTTTTGCCCCAAAATAAGAAAAATTTCTGCAATTTTGTACCAAAATAAAAGAAATTTCTGCCTTTTTGCCCCAAAATAAGAAAATTTCTGCTTTTTTTTGAAATAAGTGAAATTTCTGCAATTTTGCCCGAAAATAAGTAAAATTTCTGCAATTTTGCCCCAAAATAAGAGAAATTTCTGGAATTTTGCCCCAAAATAAGTGGAATTTCTGAGTTTTGCCCCAAAATAAGGAGAATTTCTGTCTTTTTGCCCCAACATATAGGGAATTTCTGCCTTTTTGACCCACAATTAGGGGAATTTCTGCAATTTTGCTCCAAAATACGGTGAATTTCTGCCTTTTTGCCCGAAAATAAGAAGAATGCATATCTTTTTGCCATAAAAAAGGGAAATTTCTTCATTTTTGCTCCATAATAAGGGGAATTTCTGATTTTTTGCCTCTAAATAATTGGAATTTCTGTATTTTTCCCCCAAAACAAAGGGAATTTTTGTCTTTTTTGCCCCAAAATAAGGAAAATTTCTGACTTATTACCCTGAAATAAGTGAAATTTCTGCAATTTTGCCCGAAAATAAAGGAAATTTCTGCCTTTTTGCCCCCAAATAAAAGGAATTTCAGCCTTTTTACCTCAAAATAAGGGGAATTTCTGCCTTTTTTCTCCAAAATATGGGAAATTTCTGCCTTTTTGCCCCAAAATAAGAAAAATTTCTGCAATTATGTACCAAAATAAATGAAATTTCTGCCTTTTTGACCCAAAATAAGAAAGATTCTGCTTTTTTTTGAAATAAGTGAAATTTCTGCTATTTTGCCCCAAAATAAGTGAAATTTCTGCAATTTTGCCCCAAAATAAGGGAAATTTCTGGAATTTTGCCCCAAAATAAGTGGAATTTCTGAGTTTTGCCCCAAAATAAGGAGAATTTCTGTCTTTTTGCCCCAACATATAGGGAACTTCTGCCTTTTTGCCCCACAATTAGGGGAAATTCTGCAATTTTGCTCCAAAATACGGGGAATTTCTTTCTTTTTGCCCGACAATTAGAAGAATGCATACCTTTTTGCCATAAAAAAGGGAAATTTCTTCATTTTTGCTCCAAAATAAAGGGAATTTCTGCATTTTTGCCTCTAAATAAGTGGAATTTCTGTCTTTTTCCCGCAAAACAAAAGGAAGTTCTGTCTTTTTTGCCCCAAAATAAAAAAATTTTCTGACTTATTACTCTGAAGTAAGTGAAATTTCTGCAATTTTGCCCGAAAATTAGAGAAATTTCTGCCTTTTTGCCCCCAAATAATGAGAATTTCAGCCTTTTTTCCCTCAAAATAAGGGGAATTTCTGCATTTTTGCCACAAAATATTAGGAATTTCTGCCTTTTTCCCCTAAAATAAGGAAAATTTCTGCCTTTTTTCCCTGAAATAAGTGAAATTTCTGCAATTTTGCCCCAAAATAATTGAAATTTATGCAATTTAGCCCCAAAATAAGTGAAATTTCTGGAATTTTGCCCCAAAATAAGTGGAATTTCTGAGATTTGCCCCAAAATAAGGAGAATTTCTGACTTTTTGCCCCAAGATATAGGAAATTTCTGCCTTTTTGACCCACAATTAGGGGAATTTCTGCAATTTTGCTCCAAAATACGGGGAATTTCTGCCTTTTTGCCCGAAAATAAGAAGAATGCATACCTTTTTGCCATCAAAATGGAAATTTCTTCATTTTTGCTCCATAATAAGGGGAATTTCTGCTTTTTTGCCTCTAAATAATTGGAATTTCTGTATTTTTTTCCCAAAACAAAAGGAATTTTTGTCTTTTTTGCCCCAAAATAAAGGAAATTTCTGACTTATTACCCTGAAATAAGTGAAATTTCTGCAATTTTGCCCGAAAATAAAGGAAATTTCTGCCTTTTTGCCCCCAAATAAAAGGAATTTCAGCCTTTTTACCTCAAAATAAAGGGAATTTCTGCTTTTTTGCTCCAAAATATGGGAAATTTCTGCCTTTTTGCCCCAAAATAAGAAAAATTTCTGCAATTATGTACCAAAATAAATGAAATTTCTGCCTTTTTGACCCAAAATAAGAAAGATTCTGCTTTTTTTTGAAATAAGTGAAATTTCTGCTATTTTGCCCCAAAATAAGGGAAATTTCTGGAATTTTGCCCCAAAATAAGTGGAATTTCTGAGTTTTGCCCCAAAATAAGGAGAATTTCTGTCTTTTTGCCCCAACATATAGGGAATTTCTGCCTTTTTGCCCCACAATTAGGGGAATTTCTGCAATTTTGCTCCAAAATACAGGGAATTTCTGTTTTTTTGCCCGAAAATAAGAAGAATGCATACCTTTTTGCCATAAAAAAGGGAAATTTCTTCATTTTTGCTCCAAAATAAGGGGAATTTCTGCTTTTTTGCCTTTAAATAAGTGGAATTTTTGCCTTTTTCCCCAAAACAAAGGGAATTTCTGTCTTTTTTGCCCCAAAAAAAGAAAAATTCTGACTTATTACCCTGAAGTAACTGAAATTTATGCAATTTTGTTCCAAAATAAGGGAAATTTCTGCCTTTTTGCCCCCAAATAAGGGAAATTTCAGCCTTTTTACCTCAAAATAAAAGGAATTTCTGCATTTTTGCCACAAAATATTAGGAATTTCTAACTTTTTGCCCCAAAATATAAAAAATTTCTACCTTTTTTCTCTGAAATAAGTGAAATTTCTGCAATTTTGCCACAAAATAAGTGAAATTTCTGCAATTTTGCCCCAAAATAAATGAAATTTCTGGAATTTTGCCCCAAAATAAGTGGAATTTCTGAGATTTGCCCAAAATAATGAGAATTTCTGTCTTTTTGCCCCAACATATAGGGAATTTCTGCCTTTTTGACCCAAAATTAGGGGAATTTCTGAAATTTTGCTCCAAAATAAGGAAAATTTCTGCTTTTTTGCCTCTAAATAAGTGGAATTGCTGTCTTTTTCCCCCAAAACAAAGGGAATTTCTGGGTTTTTTTGCCCCAAAATAAAGAAAATTTCTGTCTTATTACCCTAAAATAAGTGAAATTTCTGCAATTTTGCCACAAAATAAGGGAAATTTCTGCTTTTTTCTCCCCAAATAATGGGAATTTCAGCCTTTTTACCTCAAAATAAGTGGAATTTCTGCATTTTTGTTCCAAAATAAGGGAAATTTCTGCATTTTTGCCCCCAAAAAAATGGAATTTCAGCATTTTTCCCTCAAAATAAGGGGAATTTCTGCATTTTTGCCCCAAAATATGGGAAATTTCTGCCTTTTTGCCCCAAAATAAGGAAAATTTCTGCAATTATGTACCAAAATAAAAGAAATTTCTGCCTTTTTGCCCCAAAATAAGAAAATTTCTGCTTTTTTTTGAAATAAGTGAAATTTCTGCAATTTTGCCCGAAAATAAGTAAAATTTCTGCAATTTTGCCCTAAAATAAGGGAAATTTCTGGAATTTTGCCCCAAAATAAGTGGAATTTCTGAATTTTGCCCCAAAATAAGGAGAATTTCTGTCTTTTTGCCCAAACATATAGGGAATTTCTGTCTTTTTGCCCCACAATTAGGGAAATTTCTGCAATTTTGCTCCAAAATACGGGGAATTTCTGCTTTTTTGCCCGAAAATAAGAAGAATGCATACCTTTTTGCCATAAAAAAGGGAAATTTCTTCATTTTTGCTCCAAAATAAGGGGAATTTCTGCATTTTTGCCTCTATATAAGTGGAATTTCTGTCTTTTTCCCCCAAAACAAAGGGAATTTCTGTCTTATTTGCCCCAAAATAAAGAAAAAATTTTGACTTATTACCCTGAAATAAGTGAAATTTCTGCAATTTTGCCCCAATATAAGGGAAATTTCTGCATTTTTGCCCCCAAATAAGGGGAATTTCAGCCATTTTACCTCAAAATAAGGGGAATTTCTGAATTTTTGCCCCAAAATAAGGAAAATTTTGGCGTTTTTGCCCCAAATAAGGAAAATTTCTGCATTTTTACCCTGAAATAAGTGAAATTTCTGCATTTTGGCCCAAAAATAAGGGAAATTTCAAGAATTTTGACCTAAATAAGTGGGATTTCTGAGTTTTGCCCCAAAATAAGGAGAATTTCTGTCTTTTTGCCCTAAGATATAGGAAATTTCTGCCTTTTTGCCCCACAATTAAAGGAATTTCTGCAATTTTGCTCCAAAATACGAGGAATTTATGCCTTTTTGCCAAAAAATAGGAAGAATGCATACCTTTTTGCCATAAAAAAGGGAAATTTCTTCATTTTTGCTCCAAAATAAGGGGAATTTCTGCATTTTTGCCTCTAAATAAGTGGAATTTCTGTCTTTTTCCCCCAAAACAAAGGGAATTTCTGTCATTTTTGTCCCAAAATAAGAAAAATTTCTGATTTATAACCCTGAAATAAGTGAAATTTCTGCAATTTTGCCCCAAAATAAGTGAAATTTCTGCCTTTTTGCCCCCAAATAAAAGGAATTTCAGCCTTTTTACCTCAAAATAACGGGAATTTCTGCCTTTTTGCTCCAAAATATGGGAAATTTCTGCCTTTTTGCCCCAAATAAGAAAAATTTCTGCAATTTTGTACCAAAATAAACGAAATTTCTGCCTTTTTGCCCCAAAATAAGAAAGATTCTGCTTTTTTTTTTGAAATAAGTGAAATTTCTGCAATTTTGCCCCAAAATAAGTGAAATTTCTGCAATTTTGCCCCAAAATAAGGGAAATTTCTGGAATTTTGCCCCAAAATAAGTGGAATTTTTGAGTTTTGTCCCAAAATAAGGAGAATTTCTGTCTTTTTGCCCCAACATATAGGGAATTTCTGCCTTTTTGACCCACAATTAGGGGAATTTCTGCAATTTTGCTCCAAAATACAGGGAATTTCTGCCTTTTTGCCCGAAAATAAGAAGAATGCATATCTTTTTGCCATAAAAAAGGGAAATTTCTTCATTTTTGCTCCAAAATAAGGGGAATTTCTGTTTTTGCCTCTAAATAAGTGGAATTTTTGCCTTTTTCCCCAAAACAAAGGGAATTTCTGTCTTTTTTGCCCCAAAAAAGGAAAAATTCTGACTTATTACCCTGAAGTAAGTGAAATTTATGCAATTTTGTTCCAAAATAAGGGAAATTTCTGCCTTTTTGCCCCCAAATAAGGGGAATTTTAGCCTTTTTACCTCAAAATAAAAGGAATTTCTGCATTTTTGCCACAAAATATTAGGAATTTCTAACTTTTTGCCCCAAAATATAGAAAATTTCTATCTTTTTTCTCTGAAATAAGTGAAATTTCTGCAATTTTGCCACAAAATAAGTGAAATTTCTGCAATTTTGCCCCAAAATAAGTGAAATTTCTGGAATTTTGCCCCAAAATAAGTGGAATTTCTGAGATTTGCCCCAAAATAATGAGAATTTCTGTCTTTTTGCCCCAACATATAGGGAATTTCTGCCTTTTTGACCCACAATTAGGGGAATTTCTGAAATTTTGCTCCAAAATAAGGGGAATTTCTGCTTTTTTGCTTCTAAATAAGTGGAATTTCTGTCTTTTTCCCCCAAAACAATGGGAATTTCTGGGATTTTTGGCCCCAAAATAAAGAAAATTTCTGTCTTATTACCCTGAAATAAGTGAAATTTCTGCAATTTTGCCCCAAAATAAGGGAAATTTCTGCAATTTTGCCCCAAAATAAGGGAAATTTCTGGAATTTTGCCCCAAAATAAGTGGAATTTCTGACTTATTACCCTGAAATAAGTGAAATTTCTGCAATTTTGCCCCAAAATAAGTGAAATTTCTGCCTTTTTGCCCCCAAATAAAAGGAATTTCAGCCTTTTTACCTCAAAATAACGGGAATTTCTGCCTTTTTGCTCCAAAATATGGGAAATTTCTGCCTTTTTGCCCCAAAATAAGAAAAATTTCTGCAATTATGTACCAAAATAAATGAAATTTCTGCCTTTTTGACCCAAAATAAGAAAGATTCTGCTTTTTTTTGAAATAAGTGAAATTTCTACTATTTTGCCCCAAAATGAGTGAAATTTCTGCAATTTTGCCCCAAAATAAGGGAAATTTCTGGAATTTTGCCCCAAAATAAGTGGAATTTCTGAGTTTTGCCCCAAAATAAGGAGAATTTCTGTCTTTTTGCCCCAACATATAGGGAATTTCTGCCTTTTTGACCCACAATTAGGGGAATTTCTGAAATTTTGCTCCAAAATAAAAGGAATTTCTGCTTTTTTGCCTCTAAATAAGTGAAATTTCTGTCTTTTTCCCCCAAAACAAAGGGAATTTCTGTTTTTTTACCCCAAAATAAAGAAAATTTTTGTCTTATTACCATGAAATAAGTGAAATTTCTACAATTTTGCCCCAAAATAAGGGAAATTTCTGCTTTTTTGTCCCCAAATAATGGGAATTTCAGCCTTTTTACCTCAAAATAAGTGGAATTTCTGCATTTTTGCCCCAAAATAAGGGAAATTTCTGCCTTTTTGCCCCAAAATAAAAAAAATTTCTGCAATTTTGTACAAAAATAAAAGAAATTTCTGCCTTTTTGCCCCAAAATAAGAAAATTTCTGCTTTTTTTTGAAATAAGTGAAATTTCTGCAATTTTGCCCGAAAATAAAGGGAATTTCTGCCTTTTTGCCCCCAAATAAAAGGAATTTCAGCCTTTTTACCTCAAAATAAAGGGAATTTCTGCCTTTTTGCTCCAAAATATGGGAAATTTCTGCCTTTTTGCCCCAAAATAAGAAAAATTTCTGCAATTATGTACCAAAATAAATGAAATTTCTGCCCTTTTGACCCAAAATAAGAATGATTCTGCTTTTTTTTATAAATAAGTGAAATTTCTGCTATTTTGCCCCAAAATAAGTGAAATTTCTGCAATTTTGCTCCAAAATAAGGGAAATTTCTGGAATTTTTCCCCAAAATAAGTGGAATTTCTGAGTTTTGCCCCAAAATGAGGAGAATTTCTGTCTTTTTGCCCCAACATATAGGGAATTTCTGCATTTTTGCCCCACAATTAGGGGAAATTCTGCAATTTTGCTCCAAAATACGGGGAATTTCTGTCTTTTTGCCCGACAATTAGAAGAATGCATACCTTTTTGCCATAAAAAAGGGAAATTTCTTCTTTTTTGCTCCAAAATAAAGGGAATTTCTGCTTTTTTGCCTCTAAATAAGTGGAATTTCTGTCTTTTTCCCGCAAAACAAAAGGAAGTTCTGTCTTTTTTGCCCCAAAATAAAGAAATTTTCTGACTTATTACTCTGAAGTAAGTGAAATTTCTGCAATTTTGCCCGAAAATTAGAGAAATTTCTGCCTTTTTGCCCCCAAATAATGGGAATTTCAGCCTTTTTTCCCTCAAAATAAGGGGAATTTCTGCATTTTTGCCACAAAATATTAGGAATTTCTGCCTTTTTCCCCTAAAATAAGGAAAATTTCTGCCTTTTTTCCCTGAAATAAGTGAAATTTCTGCAATTTTGCCCCAAAATAATTGAAATTTATGCAATTTAGCCCCAAAATAAGTGAAATTTCTGGAATTTTGCCCCAAAATAAGTGGAATTTCTGAGATTTGCCCCAAAATAAGGAGAATTTCTGTCTTTTTGCCCCAAGATATAGGAAATTTCTGCCTTTTTGACCCACAATTAGGGGAATTTCTGCAATTTTGCTCCAAAATACGGGGAATTTCTGCCTTTTTGCCCGAAAATAAGAAGAATGCATATCTTTTTGCCATCAAAATGGAAATTTCTTCATTTTTGCTCCATAATAAGGGGAATTTCTGCTTTTTTGCCTCTAAATAATTGGAATTTCTGTATTTTTTTCCCAAAACAAAAGGAATTTTTGTCTTTTTTACCCCAAAATAAGGAAAATTTCTGACTTATTACCCTGAAATAAGTGAAATTTCTGCAATTTTGCCCGAAAATAAAGGAAATTTCTGCCTTTTTGCCCCCAAATAAAAGGAATTTCAGCCTTTTTACCTCAAAATAAGGGTAATTTCTGCCTTTTTGCTCCAAAATATGGGAAATTTCTGCCTTTTTGCCCCAAAATAAGAAAAATTTCTGCAATTATGTACCAAAATAAATGAAATTTCTGCCTTTTTGACCCAAAATAAGAAAGATTCTGCTTTTTTTTGAAATAAGTGAAATTTCTGCTATTTTGCCCCAAAATAAGGGAAATTTCTGGAATTTTGCCCCAAAATAAGTGGAATTTCTGAGTTTTGCCCCAAAATAAGGAGAATTTCTGTCTTTTTGCCCCTACATATAGGGAATTTCTGCCTTTTTGCCCCACAATTAGGGGAATTCCTGCAATTTTGCTCCAAAATACAGGGAATTTCTGCCTTTTTGCCCGAAAATAAGAAGAATGCATACCTTTTTGCCATAAAAAAGGGAAATTTCTTCATTTTTGCTCCAAAATAAGGGGAATTTCTGCTTTTTTGCCTTTAAATAAGTGGAATTTTTGCCTTTTTCCCCAAAACAAAGGGAATTTCTGTCTTTTTTGCCCCAAAAAAAGAAAAATTCTGACTTATTACCCTGAAGTAACTGAAATTTATGCAATTTTGTTCCAAAATAAGGGAAATTTCTGCCTTTTTGCCCCCAAATAAGGGAAATTTCAGCCTTTTTACCTCAAAATAAAAGGAATTTCTGCATTTTTGCCACAAAATATTAGGAATTTCTAACTTTTTGCCCCAAAATTTGGAAAATTTCTACCTTTATTCTCTGAAATAAGTGAAATTTCTGCAATTTTGCCACAAAATAAGTGAAATTTCTGCAATTTTGCCCCAAAATAAATGAAATTTCTGGAATTTTGCCCCAAAATAAGTGGAATTTCTGAGATTTGCCCAAAATAATGAGAATTTCTGTCTTTTTGCCCCAACATATAGGGAATTTCTGCCTTTTTGACCCACAATTAGGGGAATTTCTGAAATTTTGCTCCAAAATAAGGAAAATTTCTGCTTTTTTGCCTCTAAATAAGTGGAATTGCTGTCTTTTTCCCCCAAAACAAAGGGAATTTCTGGGTTTTTTTGCCCCAAAATAAAGAAAATTTCTGTCTTATTACCCTAAAATAAGTGAAATTTCTGCAATTTTGCCACAAAATAAGGGAAATTTCTGCTTTTTTCTCCCCAAATAATGGGAATTTCAGCCTTTTTACCTCAAAATAAGTGGAATTTCTGCATTTTTGCCCCAAAATAAGGGAAATTTCTGCATTTTTGCCCCCAAAAAGAAGGAATTTCAGCATTTTTCCCTCAAAATAAGGGGAATTTCTGCATTTTTGCCCCAAAATATGGGAAATTTCTGCCTTTTTGCCCCAAAATAAGGAAAATTTCTGCAATTTTGTACCAAAATAAAAGAAATTTCTGCCTTTTTGCCCCAAAATAAGAAAATTTCTGCTTTTTTTTGAAATAAGTGAAATTTCTGCAATTTTGCCCGAAAATAAGTAAAATTTCTGCAATTTTGCCCTAAAATAAGGGAAATTTCTGGAATTTTGCCCCAAAATAAGTGGAATTTCTGAATTTTGCCCCAAAATAAGGAGAATTTCTGTCTTTTTGCCCAAACATATAGGGAATTTCTGTCTTTTTGCCCCACAATTAGGGAAATTTCTGCAATTTTGCTCCAAAATACGGGGAATTTCTGCTTTTTTGCCCGAAAATAAGAAGAATGCATACCTTTTTGCCATAAAAAAGGGAAATTTCTTCATTTTTGCTCCAAAATAAGGGGAATTTCTGCATTTTTGCCTCTATATAAGTGGAATTTCTGTCTTTTTCCCCCAAAACAAAGGGAATTTCTGTCTTATTTGCCCCAAAATAAAGAAAAAATTTTGACTTATTACCCTGAAATAAGTGAAATTTCTGCAATTTTGCCCCAATATAAGGGAAATTTCTGCATTTTTGCCCCCAAATAAGGGGAATTTCAGCCATTTTACCTCAAAATAAGGGGAATTTCTGAATTTTTGCCCAGAAATAAGGAAAATTTTGGCGTTTTTGCCCCAAATAAGGAAAATTTCTGCATTTTTACCCTGAAATAAGTGAAATTTCTGCATTTTGGCCCAAAAATAAGGGAAATTTCAAGAATTTTGACCTAAATAAGTGGGATTTCTGAGTTTTGCCCCAAAATAAGGAGAATTTCTGTCTTTTTGCCCTAAGATATAGGAAATTTCTGCCTTTTTGCCCCACAATTAAAGGAATTTCTGCAATTTTGCTCCAAAATACGAGGAATTTATGCCTTTTTGCCAAAAAATAGGAAAAATGCATACCTTTTTGCCATAAAAAAGGGAAATTTCTTCATTTTTGCTCCAAAATAAGGGGAATTTCTGCATTTTTGCCCCTAAATAAGTGGAATTTCTGTCTTTTTCCCCCAAAACAAAGGGAATTTCTGTCTTTTTTGTCCCAAAATAAGAAAAATTTCTGATTTATAACCCTGAAATAAGTGAAATTTCTGCAATTTTGCCCCAAAATAAGTGAAATTTCTGCCTTTTTGCCCCCAAATAAAAGGAATTTCAGCCTTTTTACCTCAAAATAACGGGAATTTCTGACTTTTTGCTCCAAAATATGGGAAATTTCTGCCTTTTTGCCCCAAATAAGAAAAATTTCTGCAATTTTGTACCAAAATAAACGAAATTTCTGCCTTTTTGCCCCAAAATAAGAAAGATTCTGCTTTTTTTTGAAATAAGAGAAATTTCTGCAATTTTGCCCCAAAATAAGTGAAATTTCTGCAATTTTGCCCCAAAATAAGGGAAATTTCTGGAATTTTGCCCCAAAATAAGTGGAATTTTTGAGTTTTGTCCCAAAATAAGGAGAATTTCTGTCTTTTTGCCCCAACATATAGGGAATTTCTGCCTTTTTGCCCCACAATTAAGGGAATATCTGCAATTTTGCTCCAAAATACAGGGAATTTCTGCCTTTTTGCCCGAAAATAAGAAGAATGCATATCTTTTTGCCATAAAAAGGGAAATTTCTTCATTTTTGCTCCAAAATAAGGGGAATTTCTGTTTTTGCCTCTAAATAAGTGGAATTTTTGCCTTTTTCCCCAAAACAAAGGGAATTTCTGTCTTTTTTGCCCCAAAAAAGGAAAAATTCTGACTTATTACCCTGAAGTAAGTGAAATTTATGCAATTTTGTTCCAAAATAAGAAAAATTTCTGCCTTTTTGCCCCCAAATAAGGGGAATTTCAGCCTTTTTACCTCAAAATAAAAGGAATTTCTGCATTTTTGCCACAAAATATTAGGAATTTCTAACTATTTGCCCCAAAATATAGAAAATTTCTACCTTTTTCGCTGAAATAAGTGAAATTTCTGCAATTTTGCCACAAAATAAGTGAAATTTCTGCAATTTTGCCCCAAAATAAGTGAAATTTCTGGAATTTTGCCCCAAAATAAGTGGAATTTCTGAGATTTGCCACAAAATAATGAGAATTTCTGTCTTTTTGCCCCAACTTATAGGGAATTTCTGCCTTTTTGACCCACAATTAGGGGAATTTCTGAAATTTTGCTCCAAAATAAGGGGAATTTCTGCTTTTTTGCTTCTAAATAAGTGGAATTTCTGTCTTTTTCCCCCAAAACAATGGGAATTTCTGGGATTTTTGGCCCCAAAATAAAGAAAATTTCTGTCTTATTACCCTGAAATAAGTGAAATTTCTGCAATTTTGCCCCAAAATAAGGGAAATTTCTGCTTTTTTCCCCAAATAATGGAAATTTCAGCCTTTTTACCTCAAAATAAGGGGAATTTCTGCATTTTTGCCCCAAAATAAGGGAAATTTCTGCCTTTTTGCCCCAAAATAAGAAAAATTTCTGCAATTATGTACCAAAATAAATGAAAATTCTGCCTTTTTGACCCAAAATAAGAAAGATTCTGCTTTTTTTTGAAATAAGTGAAATTTCTGCTATTTTGCCCCAAAATAAGTGAAATTTCTGCAATTTTGCCCCAAAATAAGGGAAATTTCTGGAATTTTGCCCCAAAATAAGTGGAATTTCTGAGATTTGCCCCAAAATAAGGAGAATTTCTGTCTTTTTGCCCCAAGATATAGGAAATTTCTGCCTTTTTGACCCACAATTAGGGGAATTTCTGCAATTTTGCTCCAAAATACGGGGAATTTCTGCCTTTTTGCCCGAAAATAAGAAGAATGCATATCTTTTTGCCATCAAAATGGAAATTTCTTCATTTTTGCTCCATAATAAGGGGAATTTCTGCTTTTTTGCCTCTAAATAATTGGAATTTCTGTATTTTTTTCCCAAAACAAAAGGAATTTTTGTCTTTTTTGCCCCAAAATAAGGAAAATTTCTGACTTATTACCCTGAAATAAGTGAAATTTCTGCAATTTTGCCCGAAAATAAAGGAAATTTCTGCCTTTTTGCCCCCAAATAAAAGGAATTTCAGCCTTTTTACCTCAAAATAAGGGTAATTTCTGCCTTTTTGCTCCAAAATATGGGAAATTTCTGCCTTTTTGCCCCAAAATAAGAAAAATTTCTGCAATTATGTACCAAAATAAATGAAATTTCTGCCTTTTTGACCCAAAATAAGAAAGATTCTGCTTTTTTTTGAAATAAGTGAAATTTCTGCTATTTTGCCCCAAAATAAGGGAAATTTCTGGAATTTTGCCCCAAAATAAGTGGAATTTCTGAGTTTTGCCCCAAAATAAGGAGAATTTCTGTCTTTTTGCCCCTACATATAGGGAATTTCTGCCTTTTTGCCCCACAATTAGGGGAATTTCTGCAATTTTGCTCCAAAATACAGGGAATTTCTGCCTTTTTGCCCGAAAATAAGAAGAATGCATACCTTTTTGCCATAAAAAAGGGAAATTTCTTCATTTTTGCTCCAAAATAAGGGGAATTTCTGCTTTTTTGCCTTTAAATAAGTGGAATTTTTGCCTTTTTCCCCAAAACAAAGGGAATTTCTGTCTTTTTTGCCCCAAAAAAAGAAAAATTCTGACTTATTACCCTGAAGTAACTGAAATTTATGCAATTTTGTTCCAAAATAAGGGAAATTTCTGCCTTTTTGCCCCCAAATAAGGGAAATTTCAGCCTTTTTACCTCAAAATAAAAGGAATTTCTGCATTTTTGCCACAAAATATTAGGAATTTCTAACTTTTTGCCCCAAAATTTGGAAAATTTCTACCTTTATTCTCTGAAATAAGTGAAATTTCTGCAATTTTGCCACAAAATAAGTGAAATTTCTGCAATTTTGCCCCAAAATAAATGAAATTTCTGGAATTTTGCCCCAAAATAAGTGGAATTTCTGAGATTTGCCCAAAATAATGAGAATTTCTGTCTTTTTGCCCCAACATATAGGGAATTTCTGCCTTTTTGACCCACAATTAGGGGAATTTCTGAAATTTTGCTCCAAAATAAGGAAAATTTCTGCTTTTTTGCCTCTAAATAAGTGGAATTGCTGTCTTTTTCCCCCAAAACAAAGGGAATTTCTGGGTTTTTTTGCCCCAAAATAAAGAAAATTTCTGTCTTCTTACCCTAAAATAAGTGAAATTTCTGCAATTTTGCCACAAAATAAGGGAAATTTCTGCTTTTTTCTCCCCAAATAATGGGAATTTCAGCCTTTTTACCTCAAAATAAGTGGAATTTCTGCATTTTTGCCCCAAAATAAGGGAAATTTCTGCATTTTTGCCCCCAAAAAGAAGGAATTTCAGCATTTTTCCCTCAAAATAAGGGGAATTTCTGCATTTTTGCCCCAAAATATGGGAAATTTCTGCCTTTTTGCCCCAAAATAAGGAAAATTTCTGCAATTTTGTACCAAAATAAAAGAAATTTCTGCCTTTTTGCCCCAAAATAAGAAAATTTCTGCTTTTTTTTGAAATAAGTGAAATTTCTGCAATTTTGCCCGAAAATAAGTAAAATTTCTGCAATTTTGCCCTAAAATAAGGGAAATTTCTGGAATTTTGCCCCAAAATAAGTGGAATTTCTGAATTTTGCCCCAAAATAAGGAGAATTTCTGTCTTTTTGCCCAAACATATAGGGAATTTCTGTCTTTTTGCCCCACAATTAGGGAAATTTCTGCAATTTTGCTCCAAAATACGGGGAATTTCTGCTTTTTTGCCCGAAAATAAGAAGAATGCATACCTTTTTGCCATAAAAAAGGGAAATTTCTTCATTTTTGCTCCAAAATAAGGGGAATTTCTGCATTTTTGCCTCTATATAAGTGGAATTTCTGTCTTTTTCCCCCAAAACAAAGGGAATTTCTGTCTTATTTGCCCCAAAATAAAGAAAAAATTTTGACTTATTACCCTGAAATAAGTGAAATTTCTGCAATTTTGCCCCAATATAAGGGAAATTTCTGCATTTTTGCCCCCAAATAAGGGGAATTTCAGCCATTTTACCTCAAAATAAGGGGAATTTCTGAATTTTTGCCCAGAAATAAGGAAAATTTTGGCGTTTTTGCCCCAAATAAGGAAAATTTCTGCATTTTTACCCTGAAATAAGTGAAATTTCTGCATTTTGGCCCAAAAATAAGGGAAATTTCAAGAATTTTGACCTAAATAAGTGGGATTTCTGAGTTTTGCCCCAAAATAAGGAGAATTTCTGTCTTTTTGCCCTAAGATATAGGAAATTTCTGCCTTTTTGCCCCACAATTAAAGGAATTTCTGCAATTTTGCTCCAAAATACGAGGAATTTATGCCTTTTTGCCAAAAAATAGGAAAAATGCATACCTTTTTGCCATAAAAAAGGGAAATTTCTTCATTTTTGCTCCAAAATAAGGGGAATTTCTGCATTTTTGCCCCTAAATAAGTGGAATTTCTGTCTTTTTCCCCCAAAACAAAGGGAATTTCTGTCTTTTTTGTCCCAAAATAAGAAAAATTTCTGATTTATAACCCTGAAATAAGTGAAATTTCTGCAATTTTGCCCCAAAATAAGTGAAATTTCTGCCTTTTTGCCCCCAAATAAAAGGAATTTCAGCCTTTTTACCTCAAAATAACGGGAATTTCTGACTTTTTGCTCCAAAATATGGGAAATTTCTGCCTTTTTGCCCCAAATAAGAAAAATTTCTGCAATTTTGTACCAAAATAAACGAAATTTCTGCCTTTTTGCCCCAAAATAAGAAAGATTCTGCTTTTTTTTGAAATAAGAGAAATTTCTGCAATTTTGCCCCAAAATAAGTGAAATTTCTGCAATTTTGCCCCAAAATAAGGGAAATTTCTGGAATTTTGCCCCAAAATAAGTGGAATTTTTGAGTTTTGTCCCAAAATAAGGAGAATTTCTGTCTTTTTGCCCCAACATATAGGGAATTTCTGCCTTTTTGCCCCACAATTAAGGGAATATCTGCAATTTTGCTCCAAAATACAGGGAATTTCTGCCTTTTTGCCCGAAAATAAGAAGAATGCATATCTTTTTGCCATAAAAAGGGAAATTTCTTCATTTTTGCTCCAAAATAAGGGGAATTTCTGTTTTTGCCTCTAAATAAGTGGAATTTTTGCCTTTTTCCCCAAAACAAAGGGAATTTCTGTCTTTTTTGCCCCAAAAAAGGAAAAATTCTGACTTATTACCCTGAAGTAAGTGAAATTTATGCAATTTTGTTCCAAAATAAGAAAAATTTCTGCCTTTTTGCCCCCAAATAAGGGGAATTTCAGCCTTTTTACCTCAAAATAAAAGGAATTTCTGCATTTTTGCCACAAAATATTAGGAATTTCTAACTATTTGCCCCAAAATATAGAAAATTTCTACCTTTTTCGCTGAAATAAGTGAAATTTCTGCAATTTTGCCACAAAATAAGTGAAATTTCTGCAATTTTGCCCCAAAATAAGTGAAATTTCTGGAATTTTGCCCCAAAATAAGTGGAATTTCTGAGATTTGCCACAAAATAATGAGAATTTCTGTCTTTTTGCCCCAACTTATAGGGAATTTCTGCCTTTTTGACCCACAATTAGGGGAATTTCTGAAATTTTGCTCCAAAATAAGGGGAATTTCTGCTTTTTTGCTTCTAAATAAGTGGAATTTCTGTCTTTTTCCCCCAAAACAATGGGAATTTCTGGGATTTTTGGCCCCAAAATAAAGAAAATTTCTGTCTTATTACCCTGAAATAAGTGAAATTTCTGCAATTTTGCCCCAAAATAAGGGAAATTTCTGCTTTTTTCCCCAAATAATGGAAATTTCAGCCTTTTTACCTCAAAATAAGGGGAATTTCTGCATTTTTGCCCCAAAATAAGGGAAATTTCTGCCTTTTTGCCCCAAAATAAGAAAAATTTCTGCAATTATGTACCAAAATAAATGAAAATTCTGCCTTTTTGACCCAAAATAAGAAAGATTCTGCTTTTTTTTGAAATAAGTGAAATTTCTGCTATTTTGCCCCAAAATAAGTGAAATTTCTGCAATTTTGCCCCAAAATAAGGGAAATTTCTGGAATTTTGCCCCAAAATAAGTGGAATTTCTGAGTTTTGCCCCAAAACAAGGAAAATTTCAGTCTTTTTGCCTCAACATATAGGGAATTTCTGCCTTTTTGACCCACAATTAGGGGAATTTCTGCAATTTTGCTCCAAAATACAGGGAATTTCTGCCTTTTTGCCCGAAAATAAGAAGAATGCATACCTTTTTGCCATAAAAAAGGGAAATTTCTTCATTTTTGCTCCAAAATAAGGGGAATTTCTGCTTTTTTGCCTTTAAATAAGTGGAATTTTTGTCTTTTTCCCCAAAACAAAGGGAATTTCTGTCTTTTTTGCCCCAAAAAAAGAACAATTCTGACTTATTACCCTGAAGTAACTGAAATTTATGCAATTTTGTTCCAAAATAAGCGAAATTTCTGCCTTTTTGCCCCCAAATAAGGGAAATTTCAGCCTTTTTACCTCAAAATAAAAGGAATTTCTGCATTTTTGCCACAAAATATTAGGAATTTCTAACTTTTTGCCCCAAAATATGGAAAATTTCTACCTTTTTTCGCTGAAATAAGTGAAATTTCTGCAATTTTGCCACAAAATAAGTGAAATTTCTGCAATTTTGCCCCAAAATAAGTGAAATTTCTGGAATTTTGCCCCAAAATAAGTGGAATTTCTGAGATTTGCCCAAAATAATGAGAATTTCTGTCTTTTTGCCCCAACATATAGGGAATTTCTGCCTTTTTGACCCACAATTAGGGGAATTTCTGAAATTTTGCTCCAAAATAAGGAAAATTTCTGCTTTTTTGCCTCTAAATAAGTGGAATTGCTGTCTTTTTCCCCCAAAACAAAGGGAATTTCTGGGTTTTTTTGCCCCAAAATAAAGAAAATTTCTGTCTTATTACCCTAAAATAAGTGAAATTTCTGCAATTTTGCCACAAAATAAGGGAAATTTCTGCTTTTTTCTCCCCAAATAATGGGAATTTCAGCCTTTTTACCTCAAAATAAGTGGAATTTCTGCATTTTTGCCCCAAAATAAGGGAAATTTCTGCATTTTTGCCCCCAAAAAGAAGGAATTTCAGCATTTTTCCCTCAAAATAAGGGGAATTTCTGCATTTTTGCCCCAAAATATGGGAAATTTCTGCCTTTTTGCCCCAAAATAAGGAAAATTTCTGCAATTTTGTACCAAAATAAAAGAAATTTCTGCCTTTTTGCCCCAAAATAAGAAAATTTCTGCTTTTTTTTGAAATAAGTGAAATTTCTGCAATTTTGCCCGAAAATAAGTAAAATTTCTGCAATTTTGCCCTAAAATAAGGGAAATTTCTGGAATTTTGCCCCAAAATAAGTGGAATTTCTGAATTTTGCCCCAAAATAAGGAGAATTTCTATCTTTTTGCCCCAACATATAGGGAATTTCTGTCCTTTTGCCCCACAATTAGGGAAATTTCTGCAATTTTGCTCCAAAATACGGGGAATTTCTGCTTTTTTGCCCGAAAATAAGAAGAATGCATACCTTTTTGCCATAAAAAAAAGAAATTTCTTCATTTTTGCTCCAAAATAAGGGGAATTTCTGCATTTTTGCCTCTAAATAAGTGGAATTTCTGTCTTTTTCCCCCAAAACAAAGGGAATTTCTGTCTTATTTGCCCCAAAATAAAGAAAAAATTTTGACTTATTACCCTGAAATAAGTGAAATTTCTGCAATTTTGCCCCAATATAAGGGAAATTTCTGCATTCTTGCCCCCAAATAAGGGGAATTTCAGCCATTTTACCTCAAAATAAGGGGAATTTCTGAATTTTTGCCCCAAAATAAGGAAAATTTTGGCGTTTTTGCCCCAAATAAGGAAAATTTCTGCGTTTTTACCCTGAAATAAGTGAAATTTCTGCATTTTGGCCCAAAAATAAGGGAAATTTCAGGAATTTTGACCTAAATAAGTGGGATTTCTGAGTTTTGCCCCAAAATAAGGAGAATTTCTGTCTTTTTGCCCTAAGATATAGGAAATTTCTGCCTTTTTGCCCCACAATTAAAGGAATTTCTGCAATTTTGCTCCAAAATACGAGGAATTTATGCCTTTTTGCCAAAAAATAGGAAAAATGCATACCTTTTTGCCATAAAAAAGGGAAATTTCTTCATTTTTGCTCCAAAATAAGGGGAATTTCTGCATTTTTGCCCCTAAATAAGTGGAATTTCTGTCTTTTTCCCCCAAAACAAAGGGAATTTCTGTCTTTTTTGTCCCAAAATAAGAAAAATTTCTGATTTATAACCCTGAAATAAGTGAAATTTCTGCAATTTTGCCCCAAAATAAGTGAAATTTCTGCCTTTTTGCCCCCAAATAAAAGGAATTTCAGCCTTTTTACCTCAAAATAACGGGAATTTCTGACTTTTTGCTCCAAAATATGGGAAATTTCTGCCTTTTTGCCCCAAATAAGAAAAATTTCTGCAATTTTGTACCAAAATAAACGAAATTTCTGCCTTTTTGCCCCAAAATAAGAAAGATTCTGCTTTTTTTTGAAATAAGAGAAATTTCTGCAATTTTGCCCCAAAATAAGTGAAATTTCTGCAATTTTGCCCCAAAATAAGGGAAATTTCTGGAATTTTGCCCCAAAATAAGTGGAATTTTTGAGTTTTGTCCCAAAATAAGGAGAATTTCTGTCTTTTTGCCCCAACATATAGGGAATTTCTGCCTTTTTGCCCCACAATTAAGGGAATATCTGCAATTTTGCTCCAAAATACAGGGAATTTCTGCCTTTTTGCCCGAAAATAAGAAGAATGCATATCTTTTTGCCATAAAAAGGGAAATTTCTTCATTTTTGCTCCAAAATAAGGGGAATTTCTGTTTTTGCCTCTAAATAAGTGGAATTTTTGCCTTTTTCCCCAAAACAAAGGGAATTTCTGTCTTTTTTGCCCCAAAAAAGGAAAAATTCTGACTTATTACCCTTAAGTAAGTGAAATTTATGCAATTTTGTTCCAAAATAAGAAAAATTTCTGCCTATTTGCCCCCAAATAAGGGGAATTTCAGCCTTTTTACCTCAAAATAAAAGGAATTTCTGCATTTTTGCCACAAAATATTAGGAATTTCTAACTATTTGCCCCAAAATATAGAAAATTTCTACCTTTTTCGCTGAAATAAGTGAAATTTCTGCAATTTTGCCACAAAATAAGTGAAATTTCTGCAATTTTGCCCCAAAATAAGTGAAATTTCTGGAATTTTGCCCCAAAATAAGTGGAATTTCTGAGATTTGCCACAAAATAATGAGAATTTCTGTCTTTTTGCCCCAACTTATAGGGAATTTCTGCCTTTTTGACCCACAATTAGGGGAATTTCTGAAATTTTGCTCCAAAATAAGGGGAATTTCTGCTTTTTTGCTTCTAAATAAGTGGAATTTCTGTCTTTTTCCCCCAAAACAATGGGAATTTCTGGGATTTTTGGCCCCAAAATAAAGAAAATTTCTGTCTTATTACCCTGAAATAAGTGAAATTTCTGCAATTTTGCCCCAAAATAAGGGAAATTTCTGCTTTTTTCCCCAAATAATGGAAATTTCAGCCTTTTTACCTCAAAATAAGGGGAATTTCTGCATTTTTGCCCCAAAATAAGGGAAATTTCTGCCTTTTTGCCCCAAAATAAGAAAAATTTCTGCAATTATGTACCAAAATAAATGAAAATTCTGCCTTTTTGACCCAAAATAAGAAAGATTCTGCTTTTTTTTGAAATAAGTGAAATTTCTGCTATTTTGCCCCAAAATAAGTGAAATTTCTGCAATTTTGCCCCAAAATAAGGGAAATTTCTGGAATTTTGCCCCAAAATAAGTGGAATTTCTGAGTTTTGCCCCAAAATAAGGAAAATTTCAGTCTTTTTGCCTCAACATATAGGGAATTTCTGCCTTTTTGACCCACAATTAGGGGAATTTCTGCAATTTTGCTCCAAAATACAGGGAATTTCTGCCTTTTTGCCCGAAAATAAGAAGAATGCATACCTTTTTGCCATAAAAAAGGGAAATTTCTTCATTTTTGCTCCAAAATAAGGGGAATTTCTGCTTTTTTGCCTTTAAATAAGTGGAATTTTTGTCTTTTTCCCCAAAACAAAGGGAATTTCTGTCTTTTTTGCCCCAAAAAAAGAACAATTCTGACTTATTACCCTGAAGTAACTGAAATTTATGCAATTTTGTTCCAAAATAAGCGAAATTTCTGCCTTTTTGCCCCCAAATAAGGGAAATTTCAGCCTTTTTACCTCAAAATAAAAGGAATTTCTGCATTTTTGCCACAAAATATTAGGAATTTCTAACTTTTTGCCCCAAAATATGGAAAATTTCTACCTTTTTTCGCTGAAATAAGTGAAATTTCTGCAATTTTGCCACAAAATAAGTGAAATTTCTGCAATTTTGCCCCAAAATAAGTGAAATTTCTGGAATTTTGCCCCAAAATAAGTGGAATTTCTGAGATTTGCCCAAAATAATGAGAATTTCTGTCTTTTTGCCCCAACATATAGGGAATTTCTGCCTTTTTGACCCACAATTAGGGGAATTTCTGAAATTTTGCTCCAAAATAAGGAAAATTTCTGCTTTTTTGCCTCTAAATAAGTGGAATTGCTGTCTTTTTCCCCCAAAACAAAGGGAATTTCTGGGTTTTTTTGCCCCAAAATAAAGAAAATTTCTGTCTTATTACCCTAAAATAAGTGAAATTTCTGCAATTTTGCCACAAAATAAGGGAAATTTCTGCTTTTTTCTCCCCAAATAATGGGAATTTCAGCCTTTTTACCTCAAAATAAGTGGAATTTCTGCATTTTTGCCCCAAAATAAGGGAAATTTCTGCATTTTTGCCCCCAAAAAGAAGGAATTTCAGCATTTTTCCCTCAAAATAAGGGGAATTTCTGCATTTTTGCCCCAAAATATGGGAAATTTCTGCCTTTTTGCCCCAAAATAAGGAAAATTTCTGCAATTTTGTACCAAAATAAAAGAAATTTCTGCCTTTTTGCCCCAAAATAAGAAAATTTCTGCTTTTTTTTGAAATAAGTGAAATTTCTGCAATTTTGCCCGAAAATAAGTAAAATTTCTGCAATTTTGCCCTAAAATAAGGGAAATTTCTGGAATTTTGCCCCAAAATAAGTGGAATTTCTGAATTTTGCCCCAAAATAAGGAGAATTTCTATCTTTTTGCCCCAACATATAGGGAATTTCTGTCTTTTTGCCCCACAATTAGGGAAATTTCTGCAATTTTGCTCCAAAATACGGGGAATTTCTGCTTTTTTGCCCGAAAATAAGAAGAATGCATACCTTTTTGCCATAAAAAAAAGAAATTTCTTCATTTTTGCTCCAAAATAAGGGGAATTTCTGCATTTTTGCCTCTAAATAAGTGGAATTTCTGTCTTTTTCCCCCAAAACAAAGGGAATTTCTGTCTTATTTGCCCCAAAATAAAGAAAAAATTTTGACTTATTACCCTGAAATAAGTGAAATTTCTGCAATTTTGCCCCAATATAAGGGAAATTTCTGCATTCTTGCCCCCAAATAAGGGGAATTTCAGCCATTTTACCTCAAAATAAGGGGAATTTCTGAATTTTTGCCCCAAAATAAGGAAAATTTTGGCGTTTTTGCCCCAAATAAGGAAAATTTCTGCGTTTTTACCCTGAAATAAGTGAAATTTCTGCATTTTGGCCCAAAAATAAGGGAAATTTCAGGAATTTTGACCTAAATAAGTGGGATTTCTGAGTTTTGCCCCAAAATAAGGAGAATTTCTGTCTTTTTGCCCTAAGATATAGGAAATTTCTGCCTTTTTGCCCCACAATTAAAGGAATTTCTGCAATTTTGCTCCAAAATACGAGGAATTTCTGCCTTTTTGCCCGAAAATAAGAAGAATGCATACCTTTTTGCCATAAAAAAGGGAAATTTCATTTTTGCTCCAAGATAAGGGGAATTTCTGCTTTTTTGCCCTTAAATAAGTGGAATTTCTGTCTTTTTCCCCCAAAACAAAGGGAATTTCTGTCTTTTTTGCCCCAAAATAAGGAAAATTTCTGACTTATTACCCTGAAATAACTGAAATTTCTGCAATTTTTCCCCAAAATAATGGAAATTTCTGCCTTTTTGCACCCAAAAAAGGGGAATTTCAGCCTTTTTACCTCAAAATAACGGGAATTTCTGCATTTTTGCCCCATAATATGGGAAATTTCTGCCTTTTTGACCCAAAATAAGAAAAATATCTGCAATTTTGTACCAAAATACACGAAATTTCTGCCTTTTGGCCCCAAAATAAGAGAATTTCTGCTTTTTTTCAGAAATAAGTGAAATTTCTGCAATTTTGCTCTAAAATAAGTCAAATTTCTGCAATTTTGCCCCAAAATAAGTGGAATTTCTGAGTTTTGCCCCAAAATAAGGAGAATTTCTGTCTTTTTGCCCCAACATATAGGGAATTTCCGCCTTTTTGCCCCACAATTAGGGGAATTTCTGCAATTTTGCTCCAAAATACGGGGAATTTCTTTTTTTTGCCGGAAAATGAGAAGAATGCATACCTTTTGCCATAAAAAAGGGAAATTTCTTCATTTTTGCTCCAAAATAAAAGGACTTTCTGCTTTTTTGCCTCTAAATAAGTGGAATTTCTGTCTTTTTCCCCCCAAAAAAAGGGAATTTCTGTCTCTTTTGCCCCAAAATAAGAAAAATTTCTGACTTATTACCCTGAAGTAAGTGAAATTTCTGCAATTTTGCCCCAAAATAAGGGAAATTTCTGCCTTTTTGCCCCCAAATAAGGGGAATTTCAGCCTTTTTACCTCAAAATAAGGGGAATTTCTGCATTTTTGCCCCAAACTATGGGAAATTATTGCCTTTTTGTCCCAAAATAAGAAAAATTTTTGCAATTTTGTACCAAAATAAAAAATAATTTCTGCCTTTTTGCCCTAAAATAAGAAAATTTCTGCTTTTTTCTGAAATAAGTCAAATTTCTTCAATTTTGCCTCAAAATAAGAGAAATTTCTGGAATTTTGCCCCAAAATAAGTGGAATTTCTGAGTTTTGCCCCAAAATAAGGAGAATTTCTGGCTTTTTGCCCAAATATAGGGAATTTCTGCCTTTTTGCCCCACAATTGGGGGAATTTCTGCAATTTTGCTTCAAAATACAAGGAATTTCTGCCTTTTTGCTCGAAAATAAAAAGAATGCATACCTTTTTGCCATAAAAAAGGGAAATTTCTTCATTTTTTCACCAAAATAAGGGAAATTTCTGCTTTTTTGCCTCTAAATAAGTGGAATTTCTGTCTTTTTCCCGCAAAACAAAGGGAATTCCTGTATTTTGCCGCAAAATAAGGAAAATTTCTGACTTATTACCCTAAAATAAGTGAAATTTCTGCAATTTTGCCCCAAAATAAGGGAAATTTTTGACTTTTTGCCCCCAAATAAGGTGAATTTCAGATTTTTTACCTCAAAATAAAGGGAATTTCTGCACTTTTGCCACAAAATATTAGGAATTTCTGCCTTTTTGCCCCAAAATAAGAAAATTTCTTTTTTTCCCTGAAATAAGTGAAATTTCTGAAATTTTGCCCCAAAATAAGTGAAATATCTACAATTTTGCCCCAAAATAAGGGAAATTTCTGGAATTTTGCCCCAAAATAAGTGGAATTTCTGAGTTTTGCCCCAAAATAAGGAGAATTTCTGTCTTTTTGCCCCAACATATAGGGAATTTCTGCCTTATTGCCCCACAATTAGGGGAATTTCTGCAATTTTGCTCCAAAATACAGGGAATTTCTGTCTTTTTGCCCGAAAATTAGAAGAATGCATACCTTTTTGCCATAAAAAAGAAAAATTTCTTCATTTTTGCTCCAAAATAAGGGGAATTTCTGAATTTTTGCCTCTAAATAAGTGGAATTTCTGTCTTTTTCCCGCAAAACAAAAGGAAGTTCTGTCTTTTTTGCCCCAAAATAAAGAAAATTTCTGACTTATTACCTTGAAGTAAGTGAAATTTCTACAATTTTGCACGAAAATTAGAGGAATTTCTGCATTTTTGCCACAAAATATTAGGAATTTCTGCCTTTTTGCCCCAAAATAAGAAAATTTCTTTTTTTTCCCTGAAATAAGTGAAATTTCTGAAATTTTGCCCCAAAATAAGTGAAATTTCTACAATTTTGCCCCAAAATAAGGGAAATTTCTTGAATTTTGCCCCAAAATAAGTGGAATTTCTGAGTTTTGCCCCAAAATAAGAAGAATTTCTGTCTTTTTGCCCCAACATATAGGGAATTTCTGCCTTTATGCCCCACAATTAGGGGAATTTCTGCAATTTTGCTCCAAAATATAGGTAATTTCTGTCTTTTTGCCCGAAAATTAGAAGAATGCATACCTTTTTGCCATAAAAAAGAAAAATTTCTTCATTTTTGCTCCAAAATAAGGGGAATTTCTGCATTTTTGCCTCTAAATTAGTGGAATTTCTGTCTTTTTCCCGCAAAACAAAAGGAAGTTCTGTCTTTTTTGCCCCAAAATAAGGAAAATTTCTGAATTATTACCCTGAAGTAAGTGAAATTTCTACAATTTTGCACGAAAATTAGGGAAATTTCTGCCTTTTTGCCCCCAAATAATGGGAATTTCAGCCTATTTACCTAAAAATAAGGGGAATTTCTGCATTTTTGCCACAAAATATTAGGAATTTCTGCCTTTTTGCCCCAAAATAAGAAAAATTTCTGCAATTTTGTACCAAAATAAACGATTTTTCTGCCTTTTGGCCCCAAAATAAGAGAATTTCTGCTTTTTTTAAGAAATAAGTGAAATTTCTGCAATTTTGCTCTAAAATAAGTCAAATTTCTGCAATTTTGCCCCAAAATAAGTGGAATTTCTGAGTTTTGCCCCAAAATAAGGAGAATTTCTGTATTTTTGCCCCAGCATATAGAAAATTTCTGCCTTTTTGCCCCACAATTAGGGGAATTTCTGCAATTTTGCTCCAAAATACGGGGAATTTCTTCCTTTTTGCCAGAAAATAGAAGAATGCATACCTTTTTGCCATAAAAAAGGGAAATTTCTTCATTTTTGCTCCAAAATAAAAGGAATTTCTGCTTTTTTGCCTCTAAATAAGTGGAATTTCTGTCTTTTTCCCCCAAAACAAAGGGAATTTCTGTCTCTTTTGCCCCAAAATAAGGAAAATTTCTGACTTATTACCCTGAAGTAAGTGAAATTTCTGCAATTTTGCCCCAAAATAAGGGAAATTTCTGTTTTTTTGCCCCCAAATAAAAGGAATTTCAGCCTTTTTACCTCAAAATAAGGGGAATTTCTGCATTTTTGCCCCAAACTATGGGAAATTTCTGCCTTTTTGTCCCACATTAAGAAAAATTTTTGCAATTTTGTACCAAAATAAAAAATAATTTCTGCCTTTTTGCCCTAAAATAAGAAAATTTCTGCTTTTTTCTGAAATAAGTCAAATTTCTTCAATTTTACCCCAAAATAAGAGAAATTTCTGGAATTTTGCCCCAAAATAAGTGGAATTTCTGAGTTTTGCCCCAAAATAAGGAGAATTTCTGTCTTTTTGCCCAAATATAGGGAATTTCTGCCTTTTTGCCCCACAATTGGGGGAATTTCTGCAATTTTGCTTCAAAATACAAGGAATTTCTGCCTTTTTGCTCGAAAATAAGAAGAATGCATACCTTTTGGCCATAAAAAAGGGAAATTTCTTCATTTTAGCTCCAAAATAAGGGGAATTTCTGCATTTTTGCCTCTAAATAAGTGGAATATCTGTCTTTTTCCCCCAAAAATAAAGGGAATTTCTGTCTTTTTGCCCAAAAATAAAGAAAATTTCTGACTTATTACCCTAAAGTAAGTGAAATTTCTGCAATTTTGCCCCAAAATAAGGGAAATTTCTGCCTTTTGCCCCCAAATAATGGGAATTTCAGCCTTTTTACCTCAAAATAAGGGGAATTTCTGCATTTTGCCCCAAAATATAAGAAATTTCTGTCTTTTTGCCCCAAAATAAGAAAAATTTCTGCAATTTTGTACCAAAATAAAAGAAATTTCTTTTTTCCCCCAAAATAAGAAATTTTCTACTTTTTTTTCTGAAATAAGTGAATTTTCTGCAATTTTGCCCAAGAATAAGTGAAATTTCTGAGTTTTGCCCCAAAATAAGTAGAATTTCTGTCATTTTGCCCCAACATATAGGGAATTTCTGCCTTTTTGCCCCACAATTAAGGGAATTTCTGCAATTTTGCTCAAAAATATCGGAAATTTCTGCTTTTTTGCCCGAAAATAAAAAGAATGCGTACCTGTTTGCCATAAAAAAGGGAAATTTCTTCATTTTTGCTCCAATATAAGGGGAATTTCTGCTTTTTTGCCTGTAAATAAGTGGAATTTCTGTCTTTTTCCCCCAAAACAAAGGGAATTTCTGTCTTTTTTGCCCCAAAATAAGGAAAATTTCTAACTTATTACCCTGAAATAAGTGAAATTTCTGCAATTTCGCCTCAAAATGTGGGAAATTTCTGCATTTTTGTCCCCAAATAAGGGGAATTTCAGCCTGTTTACCTCAAAATAAGGGGAATTTCTGCATTTTTCCCCAAAATATGGGAAATTTCTGCCTTTGTGCCCCAAAATAAGAAAAATTTCTGCAATTTGTACCAAAATAAAAGAAATTTCTGCCTTTTTGTTCCAAAATAAAAAAATTTCTGCTTTTTTCCTGAAATAAGTCAAATTTCTGCAATTTTGCCCCAAAATAAGGGAAATTTCTGGAATTTTGCCCCAGAATTAGTGAAATTTCTTAGTTTTGCCCCAAAATAAAAAGAATTTCTGTCTTTTGCCCCAACATAGAGGGAATTTCTCCCTTTTTGCCCCACAATTAGAGGAATTTCTGCAATTTTGTTCCAAAATACGGGGAATTTCTGCCTTTTTGCCCAAAAATAAGAAGAATGCATACCTTTTTGCCATAAAAAAGGGAAATTTCTTCATTTTTTCTCCAAAATAAGGGGAATTTCTGCATTTTTGCCTCTAAATAAGTGGAATTTCTGTCTTTTTCCCCCAAAACAAAGGGAATTTCTGTCTTTTTTGCCCCAAAATAAGGAAAATTTTTGACTTATTACCCTGAAATAAGTGAAATTTCTGCAATTTTGCCCCAAAATAAGGGGAATTTCAGCCTTTTTACCTCAAAATAAGAGGAATTTGTGCATTTTTGCCACAAAATATAAAAAATTTCTGCCTTTTTGGCCCAAAATAAGGAAAATTTCTGCCTTTTTTTCTCTGAAATAAGTGAAATTTCTGCAATTTTGCCCCAAAATAAGTGAAGTTTCTGCAATTTTGTCCCAAAATAAGGAACATTTTTGGAATTTTGCCCCAAAATAAGGGGAATGTATACCTTTTGCCACAAAAAAGGGAAATTTCTTCATTTTTGCTCCAATATAAAAGGAATTTCTACTTTTTTGCCTCTAAATAAGTGGAATTTCTGTCTTTTTCCCCCAAAACAAAGGGAATTTCTGTCTTTTTTGCCCCAAAATAAGGAAAATTTTTGACTTATTACCCTGAAATAAGTGAAATTTCTGCAATTTTGCCCCAAAATAAGGGGAATTTCAGCCTTTTTACCTCAAAATAAGAGGAATTTCTGCATTTTTGCCACAAAATATAAAAAATTTCTGCCTTTTTGCCCCAAAATAAGGAAAATTTCTGCCTTTTTTTCTCTGAAATAAGTGAAATTTCTGCAATTTTGCCACAAAATAAGTGAAGTTTCTGCAATTTTGCCCCAAAATAAGGAAAATTTTTAAAATTTTGCCCCAAAATAAGGGGAATGTATACCTTTTGCCACAAAAAAGGAAAATTTCTTCATTTTTGCTCTAATATAAGGGGAATTTCTGCTTTTTTGCCTCTAAATAAGTGGAATTTCTGTCTTTTTCCCCCAAAACAAAGGGAATTTCTGTCTTTTTTGCCCCAAAATAAGGAAAATTTCTGACTTATTTCCCTGAAATAAGTGAAATTTCTGCAATTTTGCCCCCAAATAAGGGAAATTTCTGTCTTTTTGCCCCCAAATAAGGGGAATTTCAGCCTTTTTACCTCAAAATAAGGGGAATTTCTGCATTTTTCCCCCAAAATATGGTAAATTTCTCCCTTATTGCCCCAAAATAAGAAAAATTTCTGCAATTTTGTACCAAAGTAAAAGAAATTTCTACCTTTTTGCCCCAAAATAAGAAAATTTCTGCTTTTTTTCTGAAATAAGTGAAATTTCTGCAATTTTGCACCAAAATAAGTGGAATTTCTGAGTTTTGACCCAAAATAAGGAGAATTTCTGTTTTTTTGCTCCAACATATAGGGAATTTCTGCCTTTTTGCCCCACAATTAGGGGAATTTCTGCAATTTTGCTGCAAAATACGGGAAATTTCTGCTTTTTTGCCCGAAAATAAGAAGAATGCATCGCTTTTTGCCATAAAAAAGGTAAATTTCTTCATTTTTGCTCCAAATAAGGGGAATTTCTGCTTTTTTGCCTCTAAATAAGTGAAATTTCTGTCTTTTTCCCCCAAAACAAAGGGAATTTCTCTCTTTTTTGCCCCAAAATAAGGAAAATATCTGACTTATTACCCTGAAATAAGTGAAATTTCTGCAATTTTGCCCCAAAATAAGAGAAATTTCTGTCTTTTTGCCCCCAAATAAGGGGAATTTCAGACTTTTTACCACAAAATAAGGAGAATTTCTGCATTTTTGCCACAAAATATTAGGAATTTCATCCTTTTTGCCCCAAAATAAAAAAATTTCTGCCTTTTTTCCCTGAAATAAGTGAAATTTCTGAAATTTTGCCCCAAAATAAGTGAAATTTCTGCAATTTTGCTCCAAAATAAGGGAAATTTCTGGAATTTTGCCCCAAAATAAGTGGAATTTCTGAGTTTTGCCCCAAAATAAGGAGAATTTCTGTCTTTTTGCCTTAACATATAGGGAATTTCTGCCTTTTTGCCCCACAATTAGGGGAATTTCTGCAATTTTGCTCCAAAATACGGGTAATTTCTGCTTTTTTGCCCGAAAATAAGAAGAATGCATAGCTTTTTGCCATAAAAAAGGGAAATTTCTTTATTTTGCTCCAAAATAAGGGGAATTTCTGCTTTTTTGCCCTTAAATAAGTGGAATTTCTGTCTTTTTCCCCCAAAACAAAGGGAATTTCTGTCTTTTTTGCCCCAAAATAAGGAAAATTTCTGACTTATTACCCTGAAATTACTGAAATTTCTGCAATTTTTCCCCAAAATAATGGAAATTTCTGCCTTTTTGCACCCAAAAAAGGGGAATTTCAGCCTTTTTACCTCAAAATAACGGGAATTTCTGCATTTTTGCCCCATAATATGGGAAATTTCTGCCTTTTTGACCCAAAATAAGAAAAATATCTGCAATTTTGTACCAAAATACACGAAATTTCTGCCTTTTGGCCCCAAAATAAGAGAATTTCTGCTTTTTTTCAGAAATAAGTGAAATTTCTGCAATTTTGCTCTAAAATAAGTCAAATTTCTGCAATTTTGCCCCAAAATAAGTGGAATTTCTGAGTTTTGCCCCAAAATAAGGAGAATTTCTGTCTTTTTGCCCCAACATATAGGGAATTTCCGCCTTTTTGCCCCACAATTAGGGGAATTTCTGCAATTTTGCTCCAAAATACGGGGAATTTCTTTTTTTTGCCGGAAAATGAGAAGAATGCATACCTTTTGCCATAAAAAAGGGAAATTTCTTCATTTTTGCTCCAAAATAAAAGGACTTTCTGCTTTTTTGCCTCTAAATAAGTGGAATTTCTGTCTTTTTCCCCCAAAAAAAAGGGAATTTCTGTCTCTTTTGCCCCAAAATAAGAAAAATTTCTGACTTATTACCCTGAAGTAAGTGAAATTTCTGCAATTTTGCCCCAAAATAAGGGAAATTTCTGCCTTTTTGCCCCCAAATAAGGGGAATTTCAGCCTTTTTACCTCAAAATAAGGGGAATTTCTGCATTTTTGCCCCAAACTATGGGAAATTATTGCCTTTTTGTCCCAAAATAAGAAAAATTTTTGCAATTTTGTACCAAAATAAAAAATAATTTCTGCCTTTTTGCCCTAAAATAAGAAAATTTCTGCTTTTTTCTGAAATAAGTCAAATTTCTTCAATTTTGCCTCAAAATAAGAGAAATTTCTGGAATTTTGCCCCAAAATAAGTGGAATTTCTGAGTTTTGCCCCAAAATAAGGAGAATTTCTGGCTTTTTGCCCAAATATAGGGAATTTCTGCCTTTTTGCCCCACAATTGGGGGAATTTCTGCAATTTTGCTTCAAAATACAAGGAATTTCTGCCTTTTTGCTCGAAAATAAAAAGAATGCATACCTTTTTGCCATAAAAAAGGGAAATTTCTTCATTTTTTCACCAAAATAAGGGAAATTTCTGCTTTTTTGCCTCTAAATTAGTGGAATTTCTGTCTTTTTCCCGCAAAACAAAGGGAATTCCTGTATTTTGCCGCAAAATAAGGAAAATTTCTGACTTATTACCCTAAAATAAGTGAAATTTCTGCAATTTTGCCCCAAAATAAGGGAAATTTTTGACTTTTTGCCCCCAAATAAGGTGAATTTCAGATTTTTTACCTCAAAATAAAGGGAATTTCTGCACTTTTGCCACAAAATATTAGGAATTTCTGCCTTTTTGCCCCAAAATAAGAAAATTTCTTTTTTTCCCTGAAATAAGTGAAATTTCTGAAATTTTGCCCCAAAATAAGTGAAATATCTACAATTTTGCCCCAAAATAAGGGAAATTTCTGGAATTTTGCCCCAAAATAAGTGGAATTTCTGAGTTTTGCCCCAAAATAAGGAGAATTTCTGTCTTTTTGCCCCAACATATAGGGAATTTCTGCCTTATTGCCCCACAATTAGGGGAATTTCTGCAATTTTGCTCCAAAATACAGGGAATTTCTGTCTTTTTGCCCGAAAATTAGAAGAATGCATACCTTTTTGCCATAAAAAAGAAAAATTTCTTCATTTTTGCTCCAAAATAAAGGGAATTTCTGAATTTTTGCCTCTAAATAAGTGGAATTTCTGTCTTTTTCCCGCAAAACAAAAGGAAGTTCTGTCTTTTTTGCCCCAAAATAAAGAAAATTTCTGACTTATTACCTTGAAGTAAGTGAAATTTCTACAATTTTGCACGAAAATTAGAGGAATTTCTGCATTTTTGCCACAAAATATTAGGAATTTCTGCCTTTTTGCCCCAAAATAAGAAAATTTCTTTTTTTTCCCTGAAATAAGTGAAATTTCTGAAATTTTGCCCCAAAATAAGTGAAATTTCTACAATTTTGCCCCAAAATAAGGGAAATTTCTTGAATTTTGCCCCAAAATAAGTGGAATTTCTGAGTTTTGCCCCAAAATAAGAAGAATTTCTGTCTTTTTGCCCCAACATATAGGGAATTTCTGCCTTTTTGCCCCACAATTAGGGGAATTTCTGCAATTTTGCTCCAAAATATAGGTAATTTCTGTCTTTTTGCCCGAAAATTAGAAGAATGCATACCTTTTTGCCATAAAAAAGAAAAATTTCTTCATTTTTGCTCCAAAATAAGGGGAATTTCTGCATTTTTGCCTCTAAATTAGTGGAATTTCTGTCTTTTTCCCGCAAAACAAAAGGAAGTTCTGTCTTTTTTACCCCAAAATAAGGAAAATTTCTGAATTATTACCCTGAAGTAAGTGAAATTTCTACAATTTTGCACGAAAATTAGGGAAATTTCTGCCTTTTTGCCCCCAAATAATGGGAATTTCAGCCTATTTACCTAAAAATAAGGGGAATTTCTGCATTTTTGCCACAAAATATTAGGAATTTCTGCCTTTTTGCCCCAAAATAAGAAAAATTTCTGCAATTTTGTACCAAAATAAACGATTTTTCTGCCTTTTGGCCCCAAAATAAGAGAATTTCTGCTTTTTTTAAGAAATAAGTGAAATTTCTGCAATTTTGCTCTAAAATAAGTCAAATTTCTGCAATTTTGCCCCAAAATAAGTGGAATTTCTGAGTTTTGCCCCAAAATAAGGAGAATTTCTGTATTTTTGCCCCAGCATATAGAAAATTTCTGCCTTTTTGCCCCACAATTAGGGGAATTTCTGCAATTTTGCTCCAAAATACGGGGAATTTCTTCCTTTTTGCCAGAAAATAGAAGAATGCATACCTTTTTGCCATAAAAAAGGGAAATTTCTTCATTTTTGCTCCAAAATAAAAGGAATTTCTGCTTTTTTGCCTCTAAATAAGTGGAATTTCTGTCTTTTTCCCCCAAAACAAAGGGAATTTCTGTCTCTTTTGCCCCAAAATAAGGAAAATTTCTGACTTATTACCCTGAAGTAAGTGAAATTTCTGCAATTTTGCCCCAAAATAAGGGAAATTTCTGTTTTTTTGCCCCCAAATAAAAGGAATTTCAGCCTTTTTACCTCAAAATAAGGGGAATTTCTGCATTTTTGCCCCAAACTATGGGAAATTTCTGCCTTTTTGTCCCACATTAAGAAAAATTTTTGCAATTTTGTACCAAAATAAAAAATAATTTCTGCCTTTTTGCCCTAAAATAAGAAAATTTCTGCTTTTTTCTGAAATAAGTCAAATTTCTTCAATTTTACCCCAAAATAAGAGAAATTTCTGGAATTTTGCCCCAAAATAAGTGGAATTTCTGAGTTTTGCCCCAAAATAAGGAGAATTTCTGTCTTTTTGCCCAAATATAGGGAATTTCTGCCTTTTTGTCCCACAATTGGGGGAATTTCTGCAATTTTGCTTCAAAATACAAGGAATTTCTGCCTTTTTGCTCGAAAATAAGAAGAATGCATACCTTTTGGCCATAAAAAAGGGAAATTTCTTCATTTTAGCTCCAAAATAAGGGGAATTTCTGCATTTTTGCCTCTAAATAAGTGGAATATCTGTCTTTTTCCCCCAAAAATAAAGGGAATTTCTGTCTTTTTGCCCAAAAATAAAGAAAATTTCTGACTTATTACCCTAAAGTAAGTGAAATTTCTGCAATTTTGCCCCAAAATAAGGGAAATTTCTGCCTTTTGCCCCCAAATAATGGGAATTTCAGCCTTTTTACCTCAAAATAAGGGGAATTTCTGCATTTTGCCCCAAAATATAAGAAATTTCTGTCTTTTTGCCCCAAAATAAGAAAAATTTCTGCAATTTTGTACCAAAATAAAAGAAATTTCTTTTTTCCCCCAAAATAAGAAATTTTCTACTTTTTTTTCTGAAATAAGTGAATTTTCTGCAATTTTGCCCAAGAATAAGTGAAATTTCTGAGTTTTGCCCCAAAATAAGTAGAATTTCTGTCATTTTGCCCCAACATATAGGGAATTTCTGCCTTTTTGCCCCACAATTAAGGGAATTTCTGCAATTTTGCTCAAAAATATCGGAAATTTCTGCTTTTTTGCCCGAAAATAAAAAGAATGCGTACCTGTTTGCCATAAAAAAGGGAAATTTCTTCATTTTTGCTCCAATATAAGGGGAATTTCTGCATTTTTGCCTGTAAATAAGTGGAATTTCTGTCTTTTTCCCCCAAAACAAAGGGAATTTCTGTCTTTTTTGCCCCAAAATAAGGAAAATTTCTAACTTATTACCCTGAAATAAGTGAAATTTCTGCAATTTCGCCTCAAAATGTGGGAAATTTCTGCATTTTTGTCCCCAAATAAGGGGAATTTCAGCCTGTTTACCTCAAAATAAGGGGAATTTCTGCATTTTTCCCCAAAATATGGGAAATTTCTGCCTTTGTGCCCCAAAATAAGAAAAATTTCTGCAATTTGTACCAAAATAAAAGAAATTTCTGCCTTTTTGTTCCAAAATAAAAAAATTTCTGCTTTTTTCCTGAAATAAGTCAAATTTCTGCAATTTTGCCCCAAAATAAGGGAAATTTCTGGAATTTTGCCCCAGAATTAGTGAAATTTCTTAGTTTTGCCCCAAAATAAAAAGAATTTCTGTCTTTTGCCCCAACATAGAGGGAATTTCTCCCTTTTTGCCCCACAATTAGAGGAATTTCTGCAATTTTGTTCCAAAATACGGGGAATTTCTGCCTTTTTGCCCAAAAATAAGAAGAATGCATACCTTTTAGCTATAAAAAAGGGAAATTTCTTCATTTTTGCTCCAAAATAAGGGGAATTTCTGCGTTTTTGCCTCTAAATAAGTGGAATTTCTGACTTTTTCCCCCAAAACAAAGAGAATTTCTGTCTTTTTTGCCCCAAAATAAGGAAAATTTCTGACTTATTACCCTGAAATAAGTGAAATTTCTGCAATTTTGCCCGAAATAAGGGAAATTTCTGCCTTTTGCCCCCAAATAATGGGAATTTCAGCCTTTTTACCTCAAAATAAGGGGAATTTCTGTATTTTTGCCCCAAAATATGAGAAATTTCTGCCTTTTGCCCCAAAATAAGAAAAATTTCTGCAATTTTGTACTAAAAGAAATTTCTGCCTTTTTGCTCCAAAATAAGAAAATTTCTGCTTTTTTTCTGAAATAAGTGAAATTTCTGCAATTTTGCCCAAAAATATTTGGGATTTCTGAGTTTTGCCCCAAAATAAGGAGAATTTCTGTCTTTTTGCCCCAACATATAGGGAATTTCTGCCTTTTTGCCCCACAATTAGGGAAATTTCTGCAATTTTGCTCAAAAATATAGGGAATTTCTGCTTTTTTGCCCGAAAATAAAAAGAATGCATACCTGTTTGCCATAAAAATGGGAAATTTTTTCATTTTTGCTCCAAAATAAGGGGAATTTCTGTTTTTTTCCCTCTAAATTAGTGGAATCTGTCTTTTTCCCCCAAAACAAAGGGAATTTCTGTCTTTTTTCCCCAAAATAAGGAAAATTTCTCACTTATTACCCTGAAATAAGTGAAATTTCTGCAATTTCGCCTCAAAATAAGGGAAATTTTTGCATTTTTGTCCCCAATTAAGGGGAATTTCAGCCTTTTTACCTCAAAATAAGGGGAATTTCTGCATTTTTCCCCAAAATATGGGAAATTTCTGCCTTTTTGCCCCAAAATAAGAAAAATTTCTGCAATTTTGTACCAAAATAAAAGAAATTTCTGCCTTTTTGTCCCAAAATAAGAAAATTTCTGCTTTTTTTCTGAAATAAGTCAAATTTCTGCAATTTTGCCCCAAAATAAGGGAAATTTCTAAAATTTTGCCCCAAAATAAGTGAAATTTCTTAGCTTTGCCCCAAAATAAGGAGAATTTCTGTCTTTTTGCCCCAACATATAGGGAATTTCTGCCTTTTTGCCCCACAATTAGGGGAATTTCTGCAATTTTGCTCCAAAATACGAGGAATTTCTGCCTTTTTGCCCGAAAATAAGAAGAATGCATACCTGTTTGCCATAAAAAAGGGAAATTTCTTCATTTTTGCTCCAAAATAATGGGAATTTCTGCTTTTTTGCCTCTAAATAAGTGGAATTTCTGACATTTTCCCCCAAAACAAAGGGAATTTCTGTCTTTTTTCCCCAAAATAAGGAAAATTTCTGACTTATTACCCTGAAATAAGTGAAATTTCTGCAATTTCGCCTCAAAATAAGGGAAATTTCTGCATTTTTGTCCCCAAATAAGGGGAACTTCAGCCTTTTTACCTCAAAATAAGGGGAATTTCTGCATTTTTCCCCAAAATATGGGAAATTTCTGCCTTTTTGCCCCAAAATAAGAAAAATTTCTGCAATTGTGTACCAAAATAAAAGAAATTTCTGCCTTTTTGCCCCAAAATAAGAAAATTTCTGCTTTTTTTCTGAAATAAGTCAAATTTCTGCAATTTTGCCCCAAAATAAGGGAAATTTCTGGAATTTTGCCCCAAAATAAGTGAAATTTCTTAGTTTTGCCCCAAAATAAGGAGAATTTCTGTCTTTTTGTCCCAACATATAGGGAATTTCTGCCTTTTTGCCTCACAATTAGGGGAATTTCTGCAATTTTGCTCCAAAATACGGGGAATTTCTGCTTTTGCCTGAAAATAAGAAGAATGCATACCTTTTTGCCATAAAAAAGGAAATTTTCTTCATTTTTGCTCCAAAATAAGGGGAATTTCTGCATTTTTGCCTCTAAATAAGTGGAATTTCTGACATTTTCCCCCAAAACAAAGGGAATTTCTGTCTTTTTTGCTCCAAAATAAGGAAAATTTCTGACTTATTACCCTGAAATAAGTGAAATTTTTGCAATTTTGCTCCAAAATAAGGGAAATTTCTGCCTTTTTGCCCTCAAATAAAGGGAATTTCAGCCTTTTTACCTCAAAATAAGAGGAATTTCTCCATTTTTGCCACAAAATATAAAAAATTTCTGCCTTTTTGCCCCAAAATAAGGAAAATTTCTGCCTTTTTTCCCTGAAATAAGTGAAATTTCTGCAATTTTGCCCCAAAATAAGGGAAATTTCAGCAATTTTGCCCCAATGTATAGGAATTTTGTGCAATTTTGCCCCAAAATAAGGGGAATTTCTGACTGTTTGCTCCCGAAAAAAGGAGATTTTCTGTTTTTTTGCCCCAAAATAAGTAGAATTTCTGCCTTTTTCCCGAAAATTATGAGAATTTCTGCAATTTTGCTTCAAAATACGGGGAATTTCTGCCTTTTAGCCCCAAAATAAGGGAATTTCTGCATTTTCCCACAATATTTGGGGAATTTCTGCATTTTACCTCTAAATAAGAAGAATTTCTGCATTTTACCTCAAAATAAGAAGAATTTCTGCCTTTTGCCCCAAAATATGGGGAATTTCTCTTTTTTTGTTCAAATATAAAAAAAATTTCTTCAATTTTGTACCATAATAAAAGGAATTTCTGCTTTTTGCCCCAAAATAAGGGGAATTTCTGACTTTTTTCCCTGAAATAAATAAAATTTCTGCAATTTTGCCCGAAAATAAAGGAAATTTGTGCCTTTTTGCCCCAAAATGAGGGGAAATTCTGCCTTTTGCCCCAAAATATGGGGAATTTCTGCATTTTACCTCAAAATAAGGGGAATTTCAGCCTTTTTACACCAAAATATGGAGAATTTCTGCCTTTTTGCCTCAAAATAAAGGCAATTTCTGCATTTTTGCACCAATATTAGGGGAATTTCTGCAATTTTGCTCCAAAATACGTGTCATTTCTCCCTTTTTGCCTGAAATTAAGTGGAATTTCTGCCTTTCTCGTCCGAAATAAGTGAAATTTCTTCTATTTTAGCCAAAAATTAGGGATTTCATCTTTTTGCCCCAAAATAAGGGGAATTTCTGCCATTTTGCCCTGAAATATTTGAAATTTCTGCAATTTTACCCCAAAATAAGGGGAATTTCTGCCTTTTTGCCCCAAAATAAGGGGAATTTCAGCCTTATTACCTCAAAATAAGGGGAATTTCTGCCTTTTTGCCCCAAAATAAGGAAAATTTCTACAAATTTGCCTCAAAATAAGGGAAATTTCTCTTTTTTTGCCCAAAAATAAAGGAAATTTCAGCCTTTTTACCTGAAAATAAGTGAAATATCTGCAATTTTGCCCCAAATAAGAGAAATTTTTGCAATTTTGCCTGAACATAAGGTAAATTTCTGCAATTTTACCACAAAATAAAAAAAATTTCTGGAATTTTGCTCCAAAATAAGGGGAATTTCTGATTTTTGCCCCAAAGTATAGGGAGTTTCTGCCTTTTGCCCCAAAATTAGGGGAATTTCTGCAATTTTGCTCCAAAATACAAGAAATTTCTGTTTTTTTGCCCGAAAATAAGAAGAATGCATACCTTTTTGCCATAAAAAGGGGGAATTTTCTTTATATTTGTTCCAAAATAAGGGGAATTTCTGCATTTTTGCCTCTAAATAAGTAAAATTTCTGTCTTTTTCCCCCAAACAAAGGGAATTTCTGTCTTTTTTGCCCCAAAATAAGGGAAATTTCTGACTTATTACCCTGAAATAAGTGAAATTTCTGCAATTTTGCCCCAAAATAAGGGAAATTTCTGCCTTTTTGCCCCCAAATAAGGGGAATTTCTGCATTTTTGCCCCAAACTATGGGAAATTTCTGCAATTTTGCTCCAAAATAAGTGGAATTTCTGAGTTTTGCCCCAAAATAAGGGGAAATTCTGTCTTTTTGCCCCAACATATAGAGAATTTCTGCCTTTTTACCTTAAGATTAGGAGAGTTTCTGCAATTTTGCTTCAAAATACAGGGAATTTCTGCCTCTTTTCCCGAAAATAAGGGGAACTTCTTCCTTTTTGTGCATTTTTGCCTTAATATTAGGGGAATTTCTGCTATTTTGCTCCAAAATACGGGAAATTTCTGCTTTGTTGCCTGAAATTAAGGGGATTTTCTGCCTTTTTGCCCCCAAAGGAAATTTCTGCAATTTTATCCCAAAATAAGGGGAATTTCTGCCTTTTTGCCTTAAATAAGGGGAATTTCTGCCTTTTTGCCCTGAAATATGTGTAATTTCTGATATTTTACCCCAAAATAAGGTGAATATCTGCCTCTTTGCCCCAAAATAATGGGAATTTCTGCCTTTTTGCCCCAAAATAAGAAAAATTTTTGCTTCTTTTTCTCTGAAATAAGTGAAATTTCTGCAATTTTGCCCTAAAATAAGGGAAATTTCTGCAATTTTTCCCCATAATAAGGGAAATTTCTGCAATTTTGCCCGAAAATAAAAGGAATTTCTTTTTTTTTGCTTCCAAATAAAGGAAATTTTTGCAATTTTGCCCCAAAATATGGGGAATTTCTTCCTTTTGCCCCATATTAAAAGAAATTTCTGCCGTTTTGCCCCAAAATAAAGAAAATTACTGCATTTTATACCACAAAAATTAGATGAATTACTGCAATTTTGCTCCAAAATACCGGGATTTTCTGCCTTTTTCGCCGAAAAGAAGAAAATTTCTGCCATTTTGCCGCGAAATAAGTGAAATTTCTGCAGTTTTACCCAAAAAAAAGAAGAATTTGTGCCTTTTTGCCCCAAAATTAGGGGAATTTCTGCAATTTTGCTCCAAAATACGGGGAATTTCTTCCTTTTTGCCCGAAAAAAAAGGGAATGTATACCTTTTTCCCAGAAAAAAGGGAAAGTTCTTCACTTTTGCCCCAAAATAAGGGGATTTTCCGCCTTTTTGACTCCAAATAAGTGCAATTTCTGCCTTTTCCCAAAAAATAAACGGAATTTCTGTCTTTTTGCCCGAAAATAAAAGGAATTTCTGACTAACCTAACCCTAACCCTAACGCTAACCCTAACCCTAACCCTAACCCTAACCCTAACCATAACCCTAACCCTAACCTTAACCCTAACCCTTACCCTAACCCTACCGCTAACCCTAACCATAACCCTAATCCTAACCCTAACCCTAACACTAACCCTAACCCTAAACCCTCAACCTAATCCACCCTAAACCTTAAACCCTAAACCCTAAATCTAACAATAAACCTAAACCTAATCCTAAATCTAACCATAACCCTAACCCTAACGCGAAACCTAACCCTGACCCTAACTCTAACACTAATCCTAACAATAACCATAACCCTAACCCTAACCCTAACCCTAACCCTAACCCTAACCCTAACCCTAACCCTAACCCTAACCCTAACCCCTAACACTAACACTAACCCTAACCCCTAACCTTAACCCTAACCCTAACCCTAACCTAACCCTAACCCTAACCCTAACTCTAAACCTAAGCTTAAACCTAACCCTATCCCTAACCCTAACCCTAACCCCTAACCCTTACCCTAACCCTAACCCTAACCGTAACCCTAACCCTAACCCTAACCCTAACCCTAACCCTAACACTAACCCTAACCCTAACCCTAACCCTAACCCTAATTCTAAACCTAAACCTAACCCTAACCCTAACCCAAACCCTAACCCTAACCCTAACCCTAACCCTAACCCTAAACCTAAACCTTAACCCTCCCTGACTGTAACCCTAACACCTAACCCTAACCCTGACCCTAACCCTAACCCTAACCCTAACACTAACCCTAACCCTAACCCTAACCCTAACCCTAATCCTAACCCTAACCCTAACCCTAACCCTAACCCTAAACCTAACCCTAACCCTAACACTAACCCTAACCCTAA